>NC_025993.2:144528584-145211084 GCF_000442705.2 Elaeis guineensis
TCTACTTCTTTTTCATATTTAGGTAGTTCAATGAGAAACTGGACCCATTATCTTTGAATTATTTTGCACAAAGATATTATTGGAAAAGCAATTACAGTCATTTAGAAAGCCATTATAGTGAAAACTATAAAGCCGTTTTAATTTTCCAACTTGATAATAACTAACTCCTGGTCATCATCCTGTGTGGTTGTAGCATACACGCATTAGAAAAATCAAAAATTTCTCTTTCTAAAGTTATATAAAAACAATAATAAAGTTTTCAACATACTCTTTCATGCTACATTACAGGGTTGTCAACGGTAAACAATAAGTCCATAGTTACCTTATTGAAAGCAGCTAAATTTCGATTGGAAGATACTACATGAAATAATAAATAGCAGACTAAGTAAATCAAGCAAGATGGTATGAATTTAGCTTTAAGAATTCGAAACAAAAAAATTGAGCTGAAGCATAAAGATTTTTTTACTATGATGATGATATTACATATGAGTATTTATAGAAGAACGCACCTACAATAAATAATAAAGAAAGTATTTATTAGAAATTATTACATACTTAACTAAGTACTGAAAACATATTAGTAGAGATGTTAGAAAATACTTACCTATCTCAAATTTGGAAGACTTTTTTATACACTACATTAGTTGAATTACATGAAATCTTCCTTTTATTGTCACAGATTAATATTTTCAAACCATTTCGACTTCTAACTCGAAAAATTGCAACATAAAGCTGACCATGGCTAAAGACAGGTCTTATAATAAATCCAACATGAGAAAGAGATTGACTTGATTTTTATTGATGGTCATAGCAAACGAAACTGTCAAAGAATATTGTCTACGTTGAAATTTAAAAGGTATCTTGAGTTGATGGAGTTAAAGTCATGCCAAGCAATGAAGACCTTTTGTCCTATGTTATGTCTAAAATACTTTGGCCTCAATACATGAGTGCCTAATTAAGTGATCATCAATTTGGTGCCATTACCAATCCAGAAAATTGATATATATTTCTTAACACATTACAGGAACCCATATTTGAGCTTTAACAATGAGTTGGAAGACCGGAACATTTAATACTATTCAAGAATTCAAGTGTGTGAATATCATCAGGGGTATTATGATTTTCATCTATTTTGCAAATGGTGTCAGAACTTAAATATGTTCTTTTCTCACCAGGAACCAATGTAAGCATAAATTCATTGACCAAGTCCCCAATATCATGATTGGGAGCAAGTATTGCTCTTTCTTGCAAATAGTTTGGATCCTTCGTCTTCTCCAAAAAAGATGCATATGTGCTTTCTACAATGGCTACAAGTGGATTATTTGACTCTTTTATCAAAAGATCATCCGAAATTTCAATGACTGCTTCACCATCATTAGGCCCACCAACTAACCATCTCCAATACTCAGTATCCAGTCTAAAAATTCTTTTATTTCATTTGAATCAGAATTAAAACCATCTGTTTGGAGCCTCATATTTTTAGTTAAAGTTAGCACCTTACAAAAAGACCAAAGATACGATGAGTTGATGGTGGCGAGTACAATATCCTGTCTGCTACCTTTAGGAATGATAGGGAGAATTTGTCTGAAGTCACCTCCAAGCACAATAATTTTACCCCCAAAAAGCTGTTCCAAACTATTTGGATTAGTGAATCTGAGAATATCTCTTAAAGTTCTGTCTAAAGCTTCAAAACAATATTTGTGAATCATAGGAGCTTCATCCTAGATAATAAGCTTAGTCTTAGCTATCAATTCGGCCAATGGACTTTCTTGTCTAATATTGCAAGTTGAGTCTTCATTTACATTCAAAGGGATCCCAAATCTGGAGTGTGCCATTCTCCCTCCAGGAAGAAGTAGAGATGCTATTCCACTTGATGCTACTATGAGCACGATCTCACCTTTTGACCGTAAAGCAACAGATAGAGTTTTTCAAATAAATATTTTTTCAGTGGCACCATAACCATAAATAAAGAAATCCCACATTCATTTCTAGCAACAGCATTCATAATCGTGTCATAAATTTCTTTTTGTTCAGTTGTAAGACTGGAAATAAGCTTTTTGTGCTCTCCAACCAAAGATAGTTTATCATAACGAAGCTCATCATGAATAAGCCAATTCTGAGCAACTGAAAAGATCATCTCATCTGGAAAAGGCATTGGAGGATAATCACGAAGACTTTTACCACTACTTTAAAGAAAGTTTTCAATATCCGCAAGTGCATAATTTTTTAATTCATCATCACTTAAATACAAACCTGAAATAGTAAAAGAACATATTTTCTTTTAGATAATATGGCAACAGCATTAAGTTTTTTTTTCCCTATAACCATATAATCACAGCAATAAAAATACAAAGTAAATTTTTTAAGTAATCAAAATGATAAACAAAAAAAATAGATAATGCCATACTGTCATGATGTAGAAGAGTCCTTTGCCTCTGAAGGATGTCTTCCATTAAGTATTGCCAACTATTTTCCCAAATGAATTCAGGTCTTGATAGAGAGTTTGACAATAATAACATTGTAAAGAGTCTTCTCAAGTAATTTGCAGTATCCCAAAAACTTGCCTCGGCTATGCCATCAATATATTCTTTGTCATCATCAAGCAAGCCTAATACATAGCAAGCCTCTTTAAATGAAAGATATCTAACACCATTGATAGTCCTTATATCTTCAAAACACGTGGCACCTCTTACTATATTAAGTAAGATTCTCTCCTAGTACATATCTCTACTTCCAGGAGGGACATAAAATACTCTACCAATAGAGAACCCACATTTTTTTGGAGTCCATTGAAGCTCAGATTGTTTTCATACAAATTTAGTAGGAAATTCTGCATAAGTCAAATCTCTTGCTTCCGAATACTTTTTATTGGTCTCCATCCATGCCAAAAATATTGACTGATTGATTCCAGATTTGTTTAGAATAGAATCAATTGGATCCTTATCACCAAATACAACCATTTGCTCATCTGGTAGATGAAAGGATAGCCGTTCAACAGGAGGATCTCTATAATTGATATCAAAGCCAAAAATCCTCCAAGCAGCTTCACATGGAGATATGTACCTACAATCATAGTACATACTTATTTCATCTGCTTCTTTTTGATTTTCAGGACTTCGATAAAAAGCTACAGTAACACGATCATGGCCTTTGTTAATATATTTGAAAAGATATTTTATTGATCTTGACTGATTGCACCATTCCACATTGATATGTGCATGATACTTCAGGAGAAGATATGGATTATATAGAACGACATATCTATTGTCAAAAATAACACCATTCTTTTCCATAGTTCTACCATTATCCCTTCTTCTGTAAAAAGGATATCCTTCTTCATCAATAGATGTGTAGCCTTTGAACTATTTAGGAAAATGTTTCGAACATCTTTCATCCTTCATACATGGGAAACGTGGATTGGAAGCACCATAAGGACCATAGATCATAAAATTATTCACAAGTTCATATAGCTTTGGATAAAACTCTTGGTCAGGTATCTCAGCTAATATGATTTTATTGATATTTTCACCAGTAGGATATTTGTCCTCAGCATGCAGAAAAACTAAAATATGAGCATGTGGCAAACCATGCTTTTGAAACTCAATGGTGTATATCACTTCAAATTAACAAAAAGTACCTTCATCAAATATAATGATATATATGTGCATCTTAATGAATTTATCTAAGTTGGATTATGTATTATACAATATGCATGAATGTTAGACTAATGAAGATTTAAATGTATATGATCTATAAGTTACAACTAATCAATAATTAAAAAAAAATTAGAGAATACAACATGAATGCATATTTACAATTCAAAGACTTTTGAAAAAATTCATAAATTTGTCTAATAAACTGGATGTTGGAAAAAATACATGTAAATATAATAAATACATTAGGGTAGCCAACTCACTGATTCTGACCTTTTGGTGGATGAAATAGTTTCTGAACAACTCATCAACTACAGATCAAAGTATTAGATATTGCAGAGCAGGCATAAAAATTATTCTATTGCTTCTTTAGATTCATAGTAATCAAATTAGTAAGAATGGAATTCCATTTCTGTTGCATTATATGTGAATCAAACTTGTACTTTGGTCATATTTTTATTTTTTAGTTTTTATCTGATTTTATACTTTATTCTTTGTTGTTGTTAGTAATTAGATTTGGTGCAATGTCTAGTGAGTTTTCTGTTGTTCTAATTGTTTAAATGAAATATGGTTGGTCTTTGGATGGTTATACATGATAGTTTAATTAAACACTTAAAACTTATGGTGAGTTCAATGTGTTAATCAAATTTGTTTATATCATATTGGGAAGGCAATAAAATCTAAGAGTTTAAAATTATTAGTATATATAGTATAATGGCTGAGTAATGGTACTAACCTTACCAGAGCTTTAGATATCATGGGAAGGCAGAATAGTTATTTTTCTGTATTACTTTGGTCTTTTAGTTTTAGCTTTTATTGTTTCATCAAACTTATTATTGGTGAATTTAACTATATCAGACAACTTGGTGTTTTAAATATATCTTCTATCTGATCCTGGTTGAATATTATTTACAAACTGAAAGATACACAGATGATTTATTTTAGAATTTTCCCTTTTCATCAGTAATCCCAAACCATTGCTCTTTTTTCTCAATCCAGAAAATGATTTTATAGAGAGAAGAGAATGTCAAAGAAGAATAAGGGGTTGTTTAGAAAATAATTACTTTGGGTTTTAGTCTTTTTCTATATTTAGGCAAGCGTAAGTTGTTTGTATGTGGGGCTTGGAATGGAGAAATTTTATGTGTCCATTTTCTCTACTCATTCACTACTCATGAGTTAGTAGCTCATCAATTTCTTTTTTTTTTAAAAAAGAAATAAAAGTAGATAGAGAGAAGATAATATTTTCTTCTTTACGCAGTAGGTATTTTTTTTGTTAAATTTCAAACATTATGATCAAACCTTACCCTTGCCGCTCAAGAATGAACCAAAAAAAAAATATTATTGTTCACAGATTTACTTTCCACCTTTTCAACCAAGTGTTTACTTATTTAAATTTTTGAAATCTATTTTTATAAAATACTAACTAATAAACAACTACAAAAGTTGTAGAAATGCAATAAAAACTTACAGTTGCCATAGCTTTACAGTTCAAAAAATACATGAAAAAAAAAAAAGAACGGTAAACAAAAATATTGGTCCCATTGAGGTTCTGAGAACGGGATACTTAGTCCCATTGATTTGGAGACGTTGGGTTGGGGGCACAAAACACACAAATACTTCACAGAAGAATATGATCTCTATCATGTAAATAAGGTTTATTCATTATATTTCTTTCATTTTGGAAATAGAAAGCATTCAGATTTTATTTTACTTTTGGATTAATCTAATCATGAATGTATATAAAGAATTCAAATACTTCAGAAAAAATATGTAAATAGTAGTATAAAGTGGATGTTGGAGAAAACATGTATAAAGAAGTTAGATGTACCAGCTTTAGCTCTTTCGAAAATATTTTTTTGCTTCAAATCTTTGATGAACTGATCAAGTTTAATCTTGAAGACCCTACAAAGAATGTCTGGACGATTAGTAGGTTTAAGGCCTTTATGCTGAACAAATCTGAGAACCTCTAACCAGTTTGGATTACATGTAAATATAATAAATAGATCTGGATAGCCAGCCCACTTGCATATAGCCATGGCATCTTGATAGTTTTGGATCATGTATCGAGCACCACCAGTAAATGATGAAGAAAGTATTACATGTTTACCTCTTGAAGAAGGATTTGTTTCTCCTCTCAAAACAACTTCTGTAAGTCCTTTGTACATATCTGCTCTCAAATTATTTTGATGAGACCGAATGTATTTCAACCTCGATGATTTAATCATTGTATAGGCATCAACCAAAAACTGATGAAATAACCTCCTAGAATACAATATAGTAGGAGCTTCATTCTTCCTATCCTGAATTATGTAGGCAAAAAACTCTCTCATAGATAATTTTATCCTCTTTCTGGAAGAACCACAATCTGAATCTCGAAATTGGATATTCTCATTATAACCATCCTCCCCATAAGGGAATAGCAAGGGGTATTGTAAGCCAAGATAAGCAAGATTCAATTCAGTGATTCGCTTCAATAATCCAGATTGTGTCTCAACTATAATGTCTCTATCACCAGCTGATCTTTCAAAATCTCCAACAATTAGTGCAGCTACTTCAGATATAGTGAGAATATTATATCTCCTTCCATCACGGCCCCTTTTTCCGATGAGCCATAGTTTAACATTGGACTCGTCTTTCTCTTGATACCTATCTCTAACCATCCTGAATGATTTGGCCAGTACATTGTACTCATTAAGCATATCTTTCAAATCAGTAACAATTTCAGCATGCAATGAATTTGAATCACCATCCGAACTACTTCATACAAAAAATAGAATATATTATTAGGTTCAAATACATAATTATGATAAAAAGAGTATCAAATCCTATATTCTTAAAAAGGTACATACCTCATAGTCTTCATTTTATTTTTGACACCTCATTTTCAGTATCATATATGTATAGTTGAGCAAATTTAGGAGATGATCCTGGAGTAGGCAGTAAACTTCCAATCATATGGTAATTTTGGCCACTTAGTTTAAAGACAGGGGGACCATTTCCATCATTCATACTTTTATCAATTTTTCCCCCCATTGATGTGAAAGAGAACACCATATTGTATGATCGAATATTCTTCATAAAATGGTTGCTCTTATCATCTTGATTTTGCATAAGAGCCCTCAAAGTTTCAGGTGGATCTCGTAACAAAGGAAGCTGAACTTGTCCTTGCATACAGCATAGTGAAAACTTTGGTTTTTTTGCATTATAATGCTTCATTATTCTTTCTTCATACCACATCAATGCACCACAAAATTCACATTCCCATTCCGGATCTCCAATGTCCCAATATTCTGTTTGTTTATTAAATGAATAATTTTAATCTCAGATGATATATCATGATTTATTTGTAAATAAAGTCAGTTAATGTGACAACAATGACATACCTTCATTTTGAATAGCAATATAGTCGATTTCACCACTGACTGATTCTTCAAATTGTTTATTATCATTATGTCCTATATTGTCACCAGTATGATTACTTCCTATATATTAAAACAATGATGAATTTATTATGGAAAGTGATGAACTATGACTAAAGAAGTAAAAGAAATTATTAAAGAAATGATTGGTCAATGGTGAATAAAGTTATAAATAAATAAGCAAGGGTGTTAAAGTTATTACCCACTGCATCTTGTACTACACCATTGGTGTTATTCCTATCTTCAATATTATTACTTTCACCTACACACAGAAAAATTATCACATTAACCTTCGACTAATGAGAAGACAATGTTATTCAAAGTGATTGATAAACTTGTGATAATGAGCCACTTGGGCATAGCTTACGTATGGAATATCACTCAATCAAAGAATAATCTCATAAGAAACTTACAGATTTAACTGACGTTAACAATAATGTTATTGAGAAATACTCAAATAAGAAAGTTTTTGTGTTTACCATTTGAAACATCGCTCAAAGGAGTCCTCCATCTTTTCACTGATGTCAGTTTTGGATTGCAATTGTAAATAGACAAATTTTCTGTTCCTTGACTTGTATAGTTTCCATTCTCTAATCACATATAGAATTATATTTATGTAAATTTTCAGATGCTTTATTGTCATAAAGCATGAACATATAGAAACATGTTTACCTTGAAATGTAGATGTTGTTCGCATACATTTCTCACTCCTGATCATTGTCCTCACTATATGGAATATAATGTATTAATTATTAGGCTATCCCAAAAATAATGATAACAATAAAAAAACATGAAGGTATACATTCAATTTGCAAGGCTCATTCCCCTAACGAACCCATTTTATTTCATCTATCAAGATAAATAGTTTTTAATACATGAAAGAAAAGGATTATGGCAAACACTGAAAACAAAAGTAAAAGAAGTGATGAAAATCAGTTATGAAATATAGATTGGCAGATTTGAGATACAATAAGATACATCAACCCATGAATAAAAGACAAATTTTGATTATTTTATTAGCCATGCATTTTGTAAGAAAAATTTTTTTATTTTTCTACCATTTCTCCACCACCCTAAAAATATTCCTCTGTAAAGTCTTGCATAAGCAATCAATATCGAGTGAGTATAGAGAAGTTAGAGAAATTGAAGCACAAAAAATCCATTGGTGATGATGTAGTTGAAAAGTGTTCTTGCACTTGCTTTGCTCATGTTGTTGGTGCTACAGCTTTCAACAATAAAGAGTTAAACCTATTGTGAAGTTAAGTGTTCTCAAGACTATCTGAACTGCTCAAATTATTGGGTTGGATGTGAGACTAATATGGAGTGCTACACCATATGTATTAAAAATTATAATTCCCACCAGCTTTTTCTGATAGCCATTCAGTACTGCAAACTGGGTTGCTCCATTCATCTTTGTAAGGAATTTCGCAACGGTAACCCTATTTTCCAATCATATTTTTGTTTATTTTTTCTTTATAAGTTAATTTGAAGTATTTCTTACATATTTTTAACTTTCAAATAAGGTAGATAAAGAGAATGAAAAAATGTGTAATAGAAGAATACTTAAACAAATACTGCAATGCTCAAAATAGCTTTAACATGGTTGGCAATCCTAATGTTGCAGTTTCCTAAGGCTAGTTATTTTTTTTTTCCATCTTCAATCTATGTTTCTGGTATTTCTAAATAAATCTTCCATGGATTTGTCCATTTTCATGGCAAATTTGGTTGATCCTTCAAATCTATCCTCGCTGGGCTAGTGTGTGTATGTGTGTGTGTGTTTTTTTTTTTTTAACTCTCCTTTTGTGTGATGTTTATAAATAAATCTTCTCTTAATCTGTCCACTGCGGTGGCAACTATTTTGTTATTATATCTCAAATCTGCCAATCTATATACCATAAATCTTGGCCAGATCTTATAGTATGTATCTTTCTTCTATAGTATGTATCTAAATAAATCTCCTCTTATCATTGTTTGACATTCAAAACAATAGTCATGAAATAATCTTTTACCTTGAGTAATGCTAACTGTGTTAATGCTATTGATTCTATATGTAACGTGAGTCCCTACACAGCAATGCAACCAAAAAGATATAATTAAAGTAATATGCTAAATTTAAATTTTGTACTTTATAACTGTAAAATAAGAATGATAAAAAAAGATTTAGATAATAGATTCTTAATACCAGGTAAAGATAAATCAATATCATTGATATCCAGATTTAGATTATGAACATTATTATTTTTTTCTCATTTCAAAAATATCTCTTAAATTATCCCCATTAGATTTGATAGTATGTATCATCCTTCTTTTTTTAATAATGTTCTTTCCAGAATTCATTGGAGGACTACTTTGTTTGAATAAATTATCTTTTGAGGAAAGTAGAGTTCCAAAAACTTGCTGACCATTCATTTGATTTGAATTCTGAACATTGGCATCCATCAATGATTGAGAAGACAATGTTGAAGCAGCCATCCTGTTCAAAACCGCACTTGATGCACATGTTGTAGATGGTGGTTATGTATTTTTACGATTGCATTCTCTAAAGATTTATTTTCGACTCTTTTGGATTTAATGGTACAATTGACTTCATTTGTGAAAGAAGAATGAACTGCATGCGTTAAAATATTCACAGATGTTAATAAGATTAACAATAATATTTTTGAAGAATAATAACATGAGAAAGTTTTTATGTTTTCCATTTATAACATCATTCAAAAGAATCCTTGATCTAATAACTGATGTCAGACCTGGACTGCAATTCAAAATAGATAAATTTTCTATTCCTGGACTTGAAGGATTTCCAATATTTGAATACGTATAGAATTACATTTCAGTAGATATTCAGATACTTTATTGTCATAAAGCATGAAAATATAAAAATGTGACTACCATGAAACCCTGATGCTGCTCGCATACGTTTCTCGCTCCTAATCATTGCCCTCCTCAACCTTCTTTCTTTTGGACTAATATGCTCCATTAATGGATTTTCTATGATATCTGCTAGACTCATAAAGTTTTCATTTATTAATACAATCAGACAAATGAAGTCTCAGATTCTCAAGGATCTCATCCAGCAGAAAATATTTGTGATAAAAAATATGAAATCAATTAAACTATTTTATAAAAGCCTATACATGAAGGTGTGGGGTGATTGGTTTTTAGGTCATGCATCTACAATTAAGTTTTATATCTGAAAATGACCGAATTTGAACATAGATCTGAATTTCTGTTGGAGTTATTCACTCTATATTGGAACACTTTGACCATAGATAAGAATTTTTCATACATTTGTTTGTAACATAGATATTCTTTTCTTATTAGAAAAATACAAAAGAATAGAGAAAAAAAGGAGAATGTACACATACAACAAAAGAAACAAACTTACTTGAAGAGTTTTATGAAGGTACTCTGTCATAAGCATGAGCAATAGAAATGAAGCATCAGAGAAGAAAAGACATAATACGTTGAGTGTTATGTTTTAAATGTTAACTAATTGCTAAAGGTGAAGGTGAAGGTGAAGGTGAAGAGTCTTACTTTTAATGTTTATAAACATGATAGTTATTAGGCTGCTAAAATAGAAACAATAGAAGCATATTAACGTGTGACCTTATGACCATCTCATTGGAATCTTAAAGCTGTCCATTTAATATCACAATAGTTTCTGACATTGAAATTATATTGTACCATTAATTCAATTAAAATAAGTAGCTGATGGTTAGTATTAACCAAAAAAAGTTATAATTCCAAAAATAGTGAACATTAAATTTTGTGATAATAAATGGACAGGAGAGATATAGATGAGCATATATTATGACAATTAAGAGTATGGTTACATATCAATGGAGGAGTCTGAATTGATGTGAAGGAGATGAAGAGTTGCATGGGTTGGTGTGCACAAAGAAGCTTATTCTTGCATGAAAAACCAAGTGCTGCTATTATTAGTTGCATGGGTTGGTGTGCTTTCACAATGGAGTTCCAAGTAGAGGGAGATCACATAAGAGCAAAAAGGAAAGGCCATAGCTTCCCAAGGAATGACTTCCAATTACTTTCAGTAATTACTATGAGAAGTGTTTAAAACAGCCTAGAAAAATACAAAAAAATAGAGAAAGAAGGGAAACGTATACATGCAACAAAAGAAATAAACTTACCTGAAGAGTTCTATAAAGGTACTCTATCATATGGATGAGTAATAGAAATGAAGCATCAGAGAAGAAAAGACACAATACATTTAGTGTTATGTTTTAAATGTTAACCAATTGCTAAAGGTGAAGGTGAATAGTCTTGTTTTTAATGTTTATAAAAATGATAGTTATTAGACTGCTAAAATAGAAACAATAGAAGCAGATTAATGTGTGACCTTGTGACCATCTCATTGGAATCTTAATTCATTTACTTTCACAATAGTTTCTGGCATTAGAATTATATTATACCATTAATTCAATTAAAATAAGGTAGAGACAATCAATGTTGATTAGGGTTAGCATACATTAGAATTTTAGCTCCAATGTATGTTTTAGCTTTCCCTTACCTTATTCTATCTAGTTTTGGGATGTTGGTTGGTATTGCTGAAAGGAATTTCCAATTTAGTAAATGATGGTGTCTAGAAGGAATCATTATCAATTCCTACTTTTGCAAGAGAAAAATTAGAAATCTTTACAGACCCTACTTGGATTTTAAACACTTTATTAAATCTATATGGCAAAGATGGTTGTATCATTGTACGAAGATTATAAGCACCTTATTAAATCCATTGGAAATCTTTACGGACCCTGTTTGGATTTTACACACTTTATTAAATCTATGTGGCAAAGATGGTTGTATCATTGTATAAAGATTATAAGCACCTAATTAAATCCATTGTATGAAGATTATAAGCACCTTATTAAATCCATTGTTGTTCACCTAGCAAAAAAAAAATCCCCAAAAAAAAAAAGAGTTTAGCAAACAAATGACAGGAACATGAGTGGCAGTTGGATAGATTTCTTTTCTCACTCATAGGTTTTTTGCTCTCCTAATTTGTATTGGTCTCTTGGCCATGGAACTAAGGATGGTCCCTGGCCTTGGAAGAACAGACATCGTCCACAGGCTGAGTCCAGAGCATGAGCTGGTAGTAAAGGAGCCACACATCCTTAAGAACATTGGTGTTGCGAACTTGATTAGTTCAGCATATGTTAGAAGTTTTTTTTAAGAATAGCAAACATGGTCTAAAGCTATTAACTTGACCAAATAATAAATGTCATTATCTATGTTGCCAACTGTCAAATGCTAGTGGGCTTAACCAAGACTGTAGCAAACCACTGGGCTTCTTGCCTTGTCAAAATTGAGGATGATAGGTAGTTGTCAAGGTTTTATATGTTTAACACTTGTGTTAGTTATTCACATGGAGTGTGAAGTAAATGAATTAAGATTAAATAAAATAAAATAAAGTATAAAAAAAAACTCTAACCATTCTTTGAGCTTTATCTTTTTTCCTGATGATGTTTGAAGTCCTCGCATGACTGCCAGATGAATCAGCATATAGTCATTCAAAATTTTGAATCAGGAGAACATTATTCTTCTTTTTCTGCTTTCTGTTTAATATACTTTATGGTACCATTAATTTGCTTTTGGAGATAATTGAAACTTACTACTATTACTGGTTAATGTGCCTGATAGCAAGTGCATAATTCAGTTGATCACAACAATTAGAGCTTTTGAACTTGTGTCCTGTATCAATTATTTGATAATATGAAGCATACCACAAATACACAATAGATGCTCATATGAGCTTACTCAGAATAAAATACCCATTCTTTTAACCATAAACATGCTTAATAATCATTAGTTGTCTTAAAATATTCAAAAACATCAAATATTCAAGAAAATCCCAACAGAAACACCTATGATTCTACATATTTTTTGATAATAGAGCTAGACAAAACAAAATATTTCCAGCATTATTCCTTCTCTTGCTTGATTTTTTTTATTTTTTTGTTACTTGAGAGTTGTGCAGATAGATCTTCATCATCGATGCTTTCATTTACTCTTTCAGTAAACAGATGCTTCATCGATATCTTATTTGGAGATGTCACTTCTGTTTCGGATGAAACCGACTCCTGCTTTTAATGATGATAGGATTCACTTCACTCGTTTGATTAATAAAAAATAATTAAATTAAAAAAAAAAGATAAAGCAAGTTTTATGACAATAAACTATAAGGTTAAAGGATTCATCACCTTCAGATTATCAGCAACTTTGTTAGATGTAACATCTAAGTTTTCTATCAGTTGTTCACCATAGTCCTACAATTCTTATGTTAATTAGTGAAATTTATGGTCTAATCCATATTAGGAGAACTAATTTATGATGTGTCAAAGATAAAACCTGTTCAGACGGAGAAGTTGCAATGAATCTGTCAATCAATTCCAGATTATCTATTATCTTGACAACTAGATAAATTTACCAACGACCCTTCATCTCAATGTTAGATTGCTTAATCTAAATCTTAAACAATAATTTCTTTTCCAGCATTTCATTTAGCTTTGAAGGATAAGTGTCATCAAGTCCATCCTAAATAGCATGTAGGTAAGAAAAATCATTACAAATTTATGGCAATTTCAAGATTCATTGAATAGATGTATATTAAGCTGGTGCAAAAATAGATAGTAAATATTACCTCTACTATCCTATCTCTAATTTCAGAAGCAGTCTTTCCTAGAAATTGCACAGCTTCATGATCAAATATTAGAAATGAAGTGGTGCCAGTCTCATCACCCACTTTCACTTGAACCTTGAACCTACAGCATAAGATTTTACATAAAACATAAATATGAATAAAAGTTATATATGTATAATAGATTAACACATGAAGAAGCATCTTACTTTGCGACATCAGAGGGATAAAACTTATCACACTTCTCGCAAAAAAACCTTCCACCAGCTTGTTCCAATTTTTTGGGGCATCTTCTACAGAAATTGTAATACCAGCCAAACTTTGTACCTATTGCCATTATCGTTGCCAAGGTGACACATGTGCAAGGCTGTAGAAGAAAAAAACTTCCAAATCATATTTATTTGTTGTTAAGTATGCAAAAAAAGAAAAATTGACAGCAACAGTTATCCATTACATGAAAATAAAGAGTTATTAAAACAGTATCTCAGTCTATGATTAGATGTTTTTTCTTCATCAGTATATTTCTTTAAAGCATAGTTTTTCCAACATATATAGAGGAAGCATCCTTGGAGGGCTAATTAGTGCGGGACTGAGACAACTTTTTGGAGTTACAAAGGATAGTCTGGACAATTTAGCCTCTTTGATTATTTTAAGCACTTTTAGCTCATTATTTTCTTTGCCACTTCTAGGCCTCCTTCTAGAGGATGCATTTGATGCGATTTCGAAAGAGAGTGAAGATATTGAGATAAAGTACAATTGAATTTAAATGTTTGCTTTCTTGTCATTCAACATGCATTAAAAGAAATTTGAGTCAAAGATGCTGACTCTAACTTGTAAACTTTTTGTTCGATTGTAACTTCTTGATATATATCGCACATGTAATACACAAATGGAGAAGGAGAGAGATTTTAGATATCATAATTCCTATTAATAATTTGAGTTGCTGTTTTGTTTCATATAATAGGCTCAACCTCTCAATGAATATGATATGACATGATTCTAAGCTACCCAGTTAGCATGATTGTGGCAAAAGTGATCTGACTAGCATAATTAATTTAAAGTTGGTAGCTTAGGTGGAAGATGGTTAGATTAATTATGGAAAAAAATGAATCGAAGAAATGATTTTTAGTGTAGATTTTACTTTATAAATTCTTGATATGCAGATTTTTTGAAATTCAAAAAACGAAGATGGTTGTAGCAAATTCAAAAGATGAAGATGGTTGTAGTCATCTAGCTCAAAAAATTATAGAATTTGAGTATCTCTCTCCTATACAATAAATGTCATAATACCATAACTTGATTGCCTCAATAATTTATCAGTAAAAACATACCTCAACAGACTTAATAATTTCATCGATGGTCTTCCTTTCAGTCTGATATAGAAAATCATCCATGATTGAATAAGTTGATTGTCTCGATATTTGGCTAATCCTCTGAGAATAAGACTCTTCTCCATTGAAAAGTCTACATGTGAAAAAATATAATGCATATCTTAACATGTTTCTAAACTCATATTTTTTCCTTGATGTAATTATTTGAAAATAAGATGCAGTAATTACTTGTTTCTAAAATCAATAGCAACCGCAACATCTGGATTGATCATCAATTTTGTCCCAAAATAAGCATTCGATATCTTAACCTCATCTGCAATTAACAAACCATAATTAAGAAAAAAAATTATGTTTTGAGTCAAGAAACATTTATTTGACTTGAATTAGTAAAGTATGATTATTTAGTTTATTATAGGAAAGAATATTATACTTTTAAATATTTTAACACGATATAACTGTAAAATAATAATTATGGGCCCCGATATTTCTTCCACCATATAGGAATGCATTTTATCCCCAAATTCACCCCATAAAGTATAGGATAATTTGTTCTTCCTAAAATAATATTGTTTTGAATGTTATTTTTTTAAAAAATCAGACAATCAATAAAAATCAATTTTAGGATAGAAACATTAATGTTAGCCATATTATTGCAACATACTCTAAGTCCTCAAGCAAAATGTCCATTCTTCAGGTTTTTTTCCCTTCAGTTTCACTATCAATTATAACACCTTTTCCAACAACCTCACCAATAATATCTGCAGAAGTATGAGATAGTAATTGTTAAGATCATAAATATATGTTCTAAGACTTTAGTACAATAATCATGAAAACTTACCAACAAAATATGTCTCATCTTTTGCTAAAATAATTTCAGCAAAAGACATAAATACAAACTCATCTCTTGGAATGTTGGCATGAGCACATACAACCACAGAGGTTTTTGTCATAAAGTTCAACATGTACTTATGCTTTGTTGTTCTATACTTTCCGTTATTGTATCCAACAATAAAGTTAGACATCACATAGTCAACACCTTCTTTCAGGATTGATTTGAACATGCTCAACAGTTGCCGCTTGATTGTGGCATGTATCTTTCCTCCCTAATGACATAATGTAGAATACCAAATTATGTGACAATCTCAAGAAAAAAAAGGTTGATAATGAAAGAAGGACCAATCAACAAAATACCCTTTCATCCATAACAACCATCTCAATTTTATTGATTTCAATAGGATTAACATATCCCAGTACTTCCCACAATCGAATGATCCGAACCTTTATCCTCCAATCAGTTTTGTGATCAACATTGATTTGATCAACAAAATCAATTCTGGATGCCATTGTTCTTCACCTAGCAAAAAAAAATTTCAAAAAAAAAAGAGTTTAGCGAATAAATGACAGGAACATGAGTGGGAACTGAAGAAAAAAAATTTAGAGGTTAAATAATAGATGACTTAAGATAAAAAATATTATCAGCTAATCACTTTAAAAAACAATCTTAGATTTATGTGTGTGAATTCTATGTGTAAGTAAAATTTTGTGTGTGAATTTTATGTCTTGGATGTAGCCACAGGATGTCTCTTAGTCCAGTGTTAAGCATAGGTTTATCATTACAAAGCCATATAGTTCGATCTAGAATACTATTAAAAGTTTGAAATGACCAGGTTTGAGGTTGATTTATAAAACTTTGTAAGGTTATTACTCTGTGTGTCACAACAAAAGGTCATAAACAATCCCATATAAATAGATTCTCGGAGCAATGGCTCATACCTTAAATATCAAACAATAGGGAGAAAGGGTTATCTCAAAATAAAAAGAACGTAAAGAAAAAAAGAAGGAAAGTAAAAGTAAGAAAGAGAAGAAGAAGAAAGACTTGGTTGAAGTCATCAGTACCTGAAAATGAGGAGGAACAGTTATAGAATGATGAGGGTAAGTGAAAGAGAAGCTCTTATTTAAAAAGAGATGGAAACTTGAAGCTTTTTCTTTTTTTTTTTTATGGATTGATTTCTATCTGCTGTTTTAATGATATCTTTATGTATTTTTTAATGTGATCGTGTTATTTCCAATGACATTGCAGTATTTTAGGTATAGTCAAAATATTCAAATTTGAGAATAACATTCTTGTTATAGGGATACATGATCTATAATTATTAACTTGACTGAATAATAAATGTAGTTATTATTGCACAAAGAAGCTTATTCTTTTGTTATAGGGATACCTGGTCTATAGCTATTAAACCAAGTGCTATTGTTATTAGTTGCATGGGTTGGTGTGCTTTCATAGTGGAGTTCAAAGTAGAGGAAGATCACAGAAGAGCAAAGAGAAAAGGTCATAGCTTCCCAAGGAATGGCTTCCAATTACTTTATTAATTCTTTCCTGTGAGAACTTCTAAAATAGCCTTAGACGTGCTATTTATTAATTCTTTCCTGTGATCATTTCTAAAATAGCCTTAGATGTGCTATAGTTGCTGGCATATGATTTAAGTGAATCCAAGTTTCTATGAGTGTTTTGGGCCCCTGGGAAAGCTTTATGCTTTTAGACCCAAAATCCAAACAGAGATATATCTATATAGAAAATTCATCAGAAGTGAAAAGGATCAGAGCCCATTACCATCTCTGTCTTCAAGTGAAGGAGCAATGGCTTTTCTCACTCATAGGTTCTCTGCTCTCCTAATTTGTGTTGGTCTCTTGGCCATGGAACTAAGGATGGTCCCTGGCCTTGGAAGAACAGAGATCATCCACAGGCTGAGTCCAGAGCATAAGCTAGTAGCAAAGAAGCCACACATCCTTAAGAACATTGGTGTTGCAAACTTGATTAGTTCAGCATATGTTAGAAGTTTTTTTTAAGAATAGCATTCTTATTACCGGAAAACATGGTTTAAAGCTATTAACTTGACCTAATAATAAATGTTATTATCTACGTTGCTAAATGTCAAATGCTAGTGGGCTTAACCAAGACTATAGCTTCTATTATGCAAAGAGTTTACAGAGGTATAATTTTTGGAGGGAAAAAAATTTATCAAAGAATGACAAGTGGCAGCCATTTAGGCCAGACTATCTTACTTTATATATATATATAATAGATTTGGTTTTAACGCCTTGGAGCGGTTCGCATGCGGATGAGCAAATTTGAGATGATTTAGGAGTCCGTGGATGGTTAGGACTCGGAGACGCTACGGAGGCTATAAAAAGCTTGGCACCCATTAATAGAAAGCAGACAGCGAGCGACAGCAGCAAGCAAAGAGAAAGCATGGTAGCAGAGGAAGTTGAATAGAATTTTATTTAATTTATTATTTTAGATTCTAGAAAAGGAAAGAATACGGAGAAAGCATTATAAATCTTGATACGTGAATAAATTTCTTCAATTCGAAAATACGATGAAGCCTGTGAATAAATTTTTATTTTTTTTCTTATATTTAATTTTTATTCAATAAAATTATATCTTTATTTCATATTTTTTTTATTTTTCTAAAATATTGATCTAGTCTACATGGTCTATATCCTCTACTGATGTGCCGTGATCCCTAGATATGATACGTGCCTAGGAGAGATAGATCATAATAGTTAGATTAAGTTTTATATTTTATAATTAAATTTAGATAATTTATACTCTAATAGGATGAGCCGTGATCTTTTGATACAGTCCGTACCCCTTAGAGATAAGCTATACTAATACCCTAATCATAAGAAATAATATTGTAATATAAAAAAAAATAAATCTAATTTGCATGGTGGGTTCAGAATTTTTGGTTATCTATCTGATTTATTTTATTTCATAAATTAATTTATACTTACAATTTAATTCTTACTATTTTTTTTTTAATCTTTCTACAATCGATTCTCTTTTATTTTTTCTTCAAAAAGAGAAATAATCATTCTAAATTTCTGTGGAAACGATCTTGACTCACCCTATCTATATAATTTAAGTTGATTTTTATTATTGACTGCCTACGATAGCGATCAAATTTTAGCACCATTATCGGAGATCTAGGCACCATCAATTTTTTTCAAAAAAATAATAAAAAAATAATCTCTACATTGACACCTCATAATTTATTTAAAAAATTAGATACTTAATTATAAAATCTAAAAAATAAAATAAATCAATTTACTCTTGACTAATTATCAAATTTGGCCACCTTTTATTCTACATTGCATAATTTCATAAAATATCTTAAGGACACAAATCCTAAATAAGATAAGATAAAAATTTCATCACCCTTTCTTGACCCACAAACCATATCCTGCATATTATATTGACTTAAATCTTAACCTAAAATCAATTAGACGTTGGCCTCTAAGGACTCTCGAGCTCAATAGGATAAGAGATCTTAAGAGTTGGATCGGGTTAGGATTAGTCAGTTTGATTGATGTCTAGAAAAGTAGTTCAAGAACTACATCCCGAAGGAAGATGGTTATTTAATTGATTCCGCTCGTTTATCTGGCCAACTCAGTTGGCGTTTAAGAAAAGCAATGGAGAAGATCTCTACCAACTTTATACTTATCTGGCTAGTTGAGTAGTTAGTTTTTTACCTGGAGTGTTCAAAGGCAACCTTGGCAGTTAGGAGTTGTCTAGATCTAAGGTTACCCTTAGCTAGGATTGACCGCATAACTTGATTACTGACCTATAAATATTAATCCTAATTAAAATACTCTTCTTTATCGTCTCTAGATTTATGATTCTTTAGGCTCTCATATTTAGAATTTTCTTCTCATCTATCTCTTCTTCCTCTTCTCTTTTAAAAAAATAAAAAAATTATAAAATAACTAAAAATTTTCAAATTTTTTCTTGGACAAAAATATCTGATCGATTAGTGAGAATAGATCTAAACCCTGCATCCAATCCAGTAGACCTTAAGCACACCATGGATGAACCCAAACATGAACCTCAGATCCTGAAAGACCTTTGCTATCCAGTTGGGTCAGCCCAACCCTCATGTATTCGACTGAAAGGAAGCATGGTGATTTTATACATGTATTTTTTAAATTTTATAGCAAAATATATATAGATTAAATAATTTAGTCTACAATGCATGCATAAATCAAATCTAAAACTATCATACAAGAACTATGACAGAAACTAATATACATGTATGTAAATCTGAAATCTAAAATTTAGCAAGTATAAATCATATGTATATATAATTAGATCATATCTAAATTATATTTAGATCATATCTAAATATAAATTAAGTTCAAAACTTTATACTTGAGTGTGAATAGCAGATCATCGTATTTAAAATCTATAATAGTTGGTTCTTCATGATGCTCAACAGTCGTACATACATCTGGCCTCTACAGGTATCCACATGAAGCTCTTATGCTGATCGATCTCCTCGGGAGTGCTAGCTCGTGAAGATATCATACTTTGGCTAATCTAAGAGGAACATGAAGAGGATGAAGAATAAGGAGACTCTCTCTTTTTCTTTTTGGATCCACGCATCAAATCTCTACGATAGAGATCAAGAGAAGAATCATTTCTTCTCAATTCTCCCACACACAAGAGAGAACTTTTCTCTCTTCCTTTCATGTCTTTAAGAAGAACTTTTCTTCTCTAATTTTTTATGATGAAAATCAGATCTAATCTAATTTTTTATAATGAAAATTATATGAAATTCTAAGCTCTAGAAGAACCCAAAAGAGAGACCCAAGAGAGGAACCATTTTTCTCTCTTCTTCTCCCTTTTCTCCTTGATCTAGAACTCTAGGAAGCCCGAAACATCCAACCAATTTTTTTTGATATTTTTTTAAATTCTTATGTTAAAAATCAGATCTAATCTAATTTTTATTTTAAAAAAAATATAAAAAAAATCTGGAAGAAGAACTCCTTCTCCAAGACTGCGCATAAGAAAGAAGATTCTTCTTCTTCTTTCTCTTTCACTCATTGGGAAGAACCTTTCTTCTTCAATTTTTTGCTATAAAACAAACAAAGAAGCCTCTCTTTGACACCTAAGAACCAACAGTAAAGGCTCTCAAAAATCCTTTCAAGAGGGGAGGAGAAGAGGGGCTTCACGTGTGGAGTTATGGGGCATCCAACTCTTGGATGCCCCCTCCTATTTTCTTGGCAACATGAAGAGAGGAGGAATGCTTCTTTTCTTATGAAAGAGAGGAAGGGGTGTGGCATCCTTTGGGGTGTGGGTTATTCCATGATGAAAGGTATGGGGCATGAGGATTAAATAGATGGATGGTTTAAGAGTTGGTTCAACCCTATTCTAAATAGGATTCAAGAATCTTATTCCATCTCTAACTAACCCTTGGACTCAATCCTAACCAATTTAAGAATTAGTTATAACAAACTAATTAATTAAGTTCTAGTCCAATTATGAAACCAATTAGACCCCAATCCAATTAGAGAATTAATTAGATTAAAATCCCAATGATCCAAAGATTGATTCTTAATGGATATCAGGGAAGCTATTGATCAATAGGGCTTGATCCAATCAAGCCTATTATCCAATAGGGTTTGATCTAATCAAATCTAAATTATAAATTAAATCTTTTTCATCTTTAAGATCAATTGAAACAAGTCCTGTTATCCAATAAGAATGCATCCAATCAATCCAAAGCCAACCTAATTGAATCCAATTCAATTAGATCTGATCCAATTCCTATTACTCAATCAAATTGAGCCAATTAACAACCATATTGTTAATTAATTGTTCCTCTAATTTACCAATCATTAGTAAATAATTTATTACAATCTTTATATAAGATTAATCATCAATCAAATTGATAATTAAATCCTTCAATAATTCATAATCATCGATTAGCCATTTGATTAGACAGGTACTTCTATGTATGTGATCCCATAGATTCGAATCTAAGTCGATAGCATAAGAATAATTTTTATACTAATCGATGTTATCATCTAACAATAATTTTCGACATTCGGATAGGCCGAATATATGCCTAGCAACACTCTAGAACCCATATGGATATAGTTACCGCATAATTCATCCTTTTGACACTTGATGCTCAAGTACAATTAAGAGTTAAACTGTCAACCCAAGAAGAGTGGTCCACATTGTGTCTCAACTTCAAAAATTCTGTGACTCCTCATTAGGACTACTTGGATAAAGTTTTGCTGAATTAAAATACGGTGATGCATCGTTTTCAATTTTACTTGAAGCGGTCAATTCCATCTTGACTCACACTCAGACTTTACAAGTACTTAATTATACTTAAAAATTTTTCATCATCGAATTAGAAATTCAGATTGTCCGACATCAAAGCACAGTGAGTTGCTTGCAAGTCATCGAGATAGCCTCAGATCAAAGGGACACTTATACCCATATCCTATCAGAGTAACTCTTGACAGCAGAGTGCTTCAGAAGTGATCATACTCAGTGAAATATACTCCTACATATCATCCGTATGCCATACCCATGTCACCACACACTTTGGTTAAGAGGATAATCAATTAATATGGCTCACAATAACCTACACTCGATACAATTATCATTTTTGTAATAATTGTATCATTTGATCACGAGTAGAATTTAAGAACTACATGATAAATTCTCCTTTATCATTTTGGAAGTAGCTTTAAGGACTTCATCATAACATATAAGTTCTATTTAAGAAGATATATTCTTTATGATGAATCTGTTAGATAATATTTATTATTTTATAATTTATATATATGTATGGAGTACAATCATCTACAACCTAGATGATTAACTTTAGGATATATTTTTCAACAACTCTCACTTGGACTAAAGCTAATCAGATTGATATCAAATACCCATCTTCCATTTGAGATCATCAAATTCATTAGATCCGATTGCTCTAGTCAATGGGTCGATCAAGTTTTTCTTTCGATCGATCTTTCTAAGATCGACTTTATTTCAATTTTATCGAACAAGATGATAGCGATGTAGAAAGTATTTAGTTTACAGATAGAACATCGATTTTTTAGCTTGAGCTATGGCTTCAGTACTGTTGTCAATACAGAAAGATTGGACCATCAACAGAGGGTACTACTCTAAGCTCGCTAATAAAATTTCATAACCAAACAACTTCTTTACTAGCATACAATACCATAAAGAACTTCGTATCGTAAATAAAACTGACTACTGAATACTGCATGAAATCTTTTCAGCATGTCACTCTTCTTTTTAAGATAAAAATATAACCTGACACAATTTTATCATTTCGATCTGACTAGAAACTGAAATCAATATTCTACAAGTTTTAAGTCAGATTCTCTATAAATGAGTTATTGGTCCTTAGTATTTCATAAATATTTAAGGATAGTTCTCATAACCTATGAAATCTTTATGGAGAACAGATATGACAACCAAGCTTTTATTTTCTGTAATTTAAAGATGTCATTTTTTATTAAGAGAATTTTATCTCAAACAGCACAAAAAATACTATTACAGAACTATTAGCCCATTTATATATACAGGATTCTATTTCATTCTCAATGAAGCCATATTTTCAAAATATATGTTCCAACTCTAAGAAATTTGATTCAATCTGAATGAGCTTGAGGATTGCCACAAAGAAAATATCTCATCATAGTCAATACTATAATTTTGATGAAATCCTTTGGCAACCGGACAGAATTAATAGGTCTCTATCTTTCCATCTACACCTCTTATCCATCTAAAATCTGCTCACACTCTATGGATCTTACCCCTTCAGGTCAATCAATGATTGTCCATATATTATCGATCTTCATGGACTTCATTTCAAATTTAATGGCTCCAAGCTACTTCTCAAAATTAGATCCCTGTATTGCATCCGTATGGGAGATCAAATTCTTATACCTAAAAATCGAAGTATCTGTTCGACTGATACGATACTCTACCATATCTACTCAAAGATGCCTTTACATCAAGCTTTGGATTTGATCTATTCAACTTCAGTTCTGTTGGTTTGTGTCAGAGTTGGTTCCTTTACCTATCAAGCTTCACCAAGCTTGATCTTAACGGTATCAGTTTCTTTACCAAGAAACTTTTTTATCTAAAAAGAATGCCTTAAGATTCATGAACATCTCATATCCATCAGTAAGATTGAAGAAATATTTCTAATATGATATTTATCAAATCAAGATCCAAGCTAGCTAGTCGGTTTGTGAACATTTCACATAAACTCGGCACCTCAAACCCTAAGGTAAGATAGCATCAAATTAACCAGGTACATATCTCATATGGAGTTTTGGTGATCGATATGCTCAAAATATTCTTGAGCACATATCAAGTAGTCTCTAAAACATAACCTCAGATAGACCAGCAAACCCCACAGTAGGTCGAACCATGTCTAACAAAGTTCGATTCCTCTTTTCAGACATTCTTTTTAAACAGTGATGCCCAGGAGAGATCCATTAAGAGAGAATCTAATTCTCTTCAAGACATATCAAAACTTACTGTAAAGGTATTCACTTCATCGATCTGATCGATGAGTTTTAATACTCTTTGCAGTTTGTTTTCCTACCTTATTACAGAATCGTTTGAATATTTCAATCGATTCAAACTTGTGCTTCATAAGCAAGACGCACCCATGCCAAGATAGATCATCAGAGATTTTGATAAAATATTAAGCCCTCTTCTGGTACTAATGTTCATGAGTGCAAATACATCAATATGTATCAAACTCAGAACATCACTGACTCATTCACTCTTTTGAATAAAAGATGAGTAAGTCAATTATACTAAAAATAGACTTTAGTAACATTATCTAATCTTGGGTGCTAATTAGATGTGTATATTACACTAACAGGCTATGGTACTGAGTTTATGTCATTTTCAGTTGTCCACTCATTATTGTAGTATCATTCACAATGATATTACAATAATCATTCTTATTGACACCATCAATAAGATTGGACAATAGTGATAACCACTTAAATGACATCGTCAGGGTTGCAAATAAGTTCAGTGATTCTTAATATTAAAACTGGAACAGACTTTCATCTCTTACATTCAGGAGTTTCTTATCGTTTGCAAACCTTTTACTATCCTGAAGTCTTTTATAACTATTTATAAATATGACTTGTACTGTCGGTATCCTATATCTAGGTAGTAGTATTACTAATAGAGAAACTTCAAGAAGTTATCATATAACTATCTTGACCAATAATCATTTGTTGATTTCTCTTTTAAGCCTGTTTGGGTTAGCCTGAGATTTCTTGATGTACTCCTATTATCATCCATATGCCATACCCATATCACCACATGCCTTGGTTAAGAGGATAAAAAATTAATATGGTACACAACGACCTACACTCGATACAATTATAGTCTTTGTAACAATTGTATCATTTGATCACGAGCAGAATTTAAGAACCACATGATAAATCTTCCTTTATCATTTTGGAAGTAGCTCTAAGGACTTTATTATAATATATGAGTTCTATTTAGGAAGATATATTTTTTATGATGAATCTGCCAGATAACATTTGTCATTTTATAATTTATATACATGTATAGAGCACAATCGTCTATAACCTAGATGATTGATTTTAGGATATATTTTTCAATACCGATTGCCACAAACTGATGCTAATTTTGAAATTAAACCTCAGATCATAAACATGCTTTCTAAATTCATTGAAATTGAGGATGCATATATTTTTATGAGGAAATTTGAGGAAGTATGTGCCATGATGTGGCTTCAACAGCTCATTCAGGATGCTGTAAAATTTAGGTTGATCAACTTTGCTCTCAAGGATAGTGCCAAAAAATGGTTATACAGTCTTCCTAACTAATCCATAGCATCATGGAAGGATTTTGTTAAAGTGTTCCTGAAAAAAAAAATTTCATACCATAAGACTGCTAAATTTAGGAATGAAATTAATCTATTTTATTAATTATTTGGTAAGTCTTTTTGAAAGTGCTTTGATCATTTTAAGAACCTTTTGGGTCAATGCCCACACCATGAAATAGAAACTAGGAGGCTATGCCAACTGTTTGAGTCAATGCCCACACCATGGAATAGAAACTAGGAGGCTATGCCAAATCATTTATAAAGGACTAGATTCAAACTCTAGAATCATAATAGAATCAATGTGTCAGAGTTAATTCATGAACAAAGAGCCTGTAAAAGCCTGACAATTTCTAGAAGACCTAGTAGAAGAGCCTACAATAGGAGATTACTAGAGAATCCAATAGACTCACACCTTTAAGAGGGGGTGTACATCATGTTCAACCAGATTTCTGTAGCACTAGAGGACTAAGAGAAGACCATATTTATCTGTCCATTTGAAATTTTTGCCTATAGACGCATACCCTTAGATTTATGTAATACTCCATCTACTTTTCAAAGGTATATGGTCAGCATCTTTTCTGACATGATCGAGAGATTTCTCAAAATATTCGTGAACAATTTTTTTTATCTTTGGCTCCACTTTCTCCGAGTGCCTACATCATCTAAGACTAGTCTTAAAAAGGTGTAAGGAGAAATACTTAATGCTGGACTTCTGCCCCGCTTGTGCAGGTAAGCATCATTGGGCGCTTATGAACTGTTTGTATGTTCCCATGAATGTGTTTTCTTTTTCAGGAATGAGTTACAATTATATTCATCAGTTTCTACATCACATGGTAGTGATGAATGGGCAAAATGTTTGCGTACTGCTGGACGTGAATGATGATTAACATCTGGAACTTCAGCGTTTGTTTCCAAAATGTCTTTCTGACCCTGACATGGCTGAGAAAAATGTGCTGTTTCCTTGCTCTGTGGTGATGCTTTATCAGGTGATGGCAATGTTTGTTCTTTACCGTCAGTCTGCTTGCTGCCGTCTGAAGCCCGTTTTCTAGGAAAATAAATCTTCCGAGGTTCAATTCTAGCCTTGTTCTGCTCACTTCTCTTCCCTTTAAACCTGAGTCTGTTCTAAGCTTTGTTCTTTCCCTTCACCTTCCTCAAAAGAAAAGATGTTCTTCCCATCAAGTTTCAGTTTAGAACCTGAGATGGAAGAGGACAAAGGCCTCTTTCTAGAGCCAGCCAGACCTTCCAACTTGCGAGCCGGAGTTGCTGGAGCTTTCCTCTCAATTGTCTCTACCTGATGGTAGTTATCATCATGTGGATGAAGTCCAAGAGCATGTGTCAGTCATGTGACTTGCAGGCATAAATACATATTAATCTTCACCTTTTGATAACTTGGATGCAATCAAGTTTTCTAGTAATTTTTATTTCATTGTTGATCTCTCTGTCTACTATATCTGTGTCTTTGTCGTACTCTAACATGCATCTTCGTACTGGTGACTGCTTCTGATGTTGTTCATGCCCATATTTATCTTGTTATGGTTCACAGGTTTCTGATTTTGCTAGATGACTGCATTTTGATTCAATGCTTTTGCATTGAACCAATGATTTACCTAGCATGTTGTGCACTACGTGGATGATAATTAATATGGTTTTGATTGGATATCAGGGTTCTCTCCAAGTGAAGGCCCTAGGCCTGACGTGAACAGCGGCGGAGGCAACGGTTGCCAGTTGCGGTCGTTGACGATGGTGAGCATCACATCCACGGTCTCTCTCTCTCTCTATCAATGCCTTGAACTTGTAAATATTGTTATTGATCATTGTATGTTAGCCTTTCAAAAAATTTCACTTCAGCATCCTTTACTTATTTTTTTTCTTTTGTGTTTATTTTAGATACATATATAGCTATGGACATAGATTGGAGTTGGTTGACTCTACCAAGTTATTAAAGATTGGTTTATAAAGCTAGAATTTGTATATATATATATAACACTTAGATTCTCATTTTACCCAGTATTTATCTTTTTAGGGGGATAGTAGAGTATCTCAAGGGAGTTGATAGATTTATCAAGTATGTATGTTGGAGATTGGGCAACGATACATTTAAGTGCCTTTGTCTAAAGTGTGTTTGTGGTCTAATCTACGATAAAAACACAATTAGAGCACATTTTGTGCTTGATTTATTTTCACTTACCTATTTTTATTATTTCTAGGTACATATGGAGCAAGCTAAGTTCAATGAGACAATCATGGTTTCATTGTTTTGATTGCTTATTGTTTAGCTTGTATGTGAGTAAGCCATCAAAAAAGAAAGTTTCAAAGTGGATAAGAAACAAAGAAGTGTTTGAAAAAAAAATATCTTATCTTTCCTATTTGCATTTGGTGGGTTATTAGGTTTAGTTATTTTCAATTTGCCAAACATTCTATGGGAGGATGCGCATTTACTGTTTGTTAACATTAGGGATCATTGGCTTGTTGTGATTTTTTGCAACTTTGGTGAGAATTTTACTTTAACCACTCCACCCTGCATGTTACTATTGGATTCTCTCTCAAACAATAGTTGTGATAGATATGAAGGTGAAGTAAGATGGCATGCAAATGAATTTGATTTCTATTTTTCAACTTTGATTTTCATAGTCAAATTCTATTAGTACATTTAGATTGTTTGCATATATCTATGTGCAGCCTTATTTTGGACATGTATGACTGTGAAAAGAGGTCAAAAGATGTAAGAGCAATATGGACTATGCCATTGATAATCCTAAAGGTAGTTATGTGATTTTTTTTTAAATAAATAAATTATTTACATGAAACATAGTGCAATAATAGCCATTAATCTTTTTGTTCATATTTCATTAATGATAGGTACCAATGCAATCAAATAGGAATGATTGTGGATACTTTGTTACATATTATATTCATTGTTTTATAAAGGTTGCTTTTATAACTATCTCTCTAAACAAGATTCCTTCTTTTGTATATTCTAATCCTCTAACTTCTTTACCAATTTATATATGCATTCCTAACTTATTTACTTATTGATTTTTATTTTTTCAGCTTAATGATCACTGGTTTACAATGGTAGAGTTGGATTCCTT
This sequence comes from Elaeis guineensis, assembly GCF_000442705.2. Classification (NCBI taxonomy): domain Eukaryota; kingdom Viridiplantae; phylum Streptophyta; class Magnoliopsida; order Arecales; family Arecaceae; genus Elaeis; species Elaeis guineensis. Next base: position 144,557,447 of record NC_025993.2, read on the forward strand.
TGTGGTTGGTTTAGCTTCTGTGGGATGTGCAAAAAAGAGTATAGCTAGGCAAGTCATTAAGGAGTAGAGGTTTGCAAAACAGAGCATTGAACATAAAGATAATACTAGTGCAGCCTCAAAGGAAAGAGAGGTGTCCCAACCTTAAGAGCCACGCCCTAAAAAGTATCATGGTGAGACAAATGAAAGATGTGCATATGATGGATTCTAGTAAGATGATTTATGCAGAGTGGAATGCATATGGACAGCCAGTTGGGGATGGTGAGCAGTTGCCAGTTAGTGTGAATGATTGGCGAAAGATACCTAAGACTACTAAACTTGATCTTTGAAAATACACAAAGGTAATATTGATTTCTATGTCATCTATGGTTTGGCACTTATTATTATAATATATTAATAATATTATTTTTTCTTATTTCAAAAGAAGTATGATGTGGGAGATGAGCATTATAATTTTACAATTAAGACTTTGGCACGGAAATGGAGAGGGATGCTCCATTACTTTAAAAAGACAAAAGTTGAACTTTAATGAAACATACTGTGGGTACTCACATTATTTGATGGAAAGATTATGTATTTGTTTATATACAAATACTTTTAATAGTGACTTAAGCTCTAAAATGATACACACACACACATATATAATACATATACATATATATATATATATATATATATATATATATATATATATATATATATATATATATATATATATATATACATACATATGCATATATATATATATATACATACATATGAACACACACACACACACACACACACACACACACACACATACATACATACATATATATATATATATACATATATTCATATATATATATATATATATAGACACACACACACACACACACATACATATACATATATATATATATTATATATACATACATATATATATATATATATATATATATATATGTATATGTATATATATATATATATATATATATATATATATATATATATATATATATATATACATATACATATATATATACATATATATATATATATTATATATATACATACATATATATATATATATATACATATATATATACATATATATATATATATATGTACATATATATATATATATATATATATATATATATATATATGTACATATATATATATATATATATGTACATATATATATATATATATATATGTACATATATATATATATATATATATGTACATATATATATATATATATGTACATATATATATATATATATATATATATGTACATATATATATATATATATATGTACATACACACACACACACACACACACACACACACACACACACACATATATATATATATATATATATATATATATATATATATATATATATATATGTGTGTGTGTGTGTGTGTGTGTGTGTGTGTGTGTGTGTGTGGGGTGTGTTTTTTTTCTTTTGTAGATTCAGGCTGGGGATATGATGGATAGTGCTAAGAAAAGATAGGGATTGTCTTGCTAATGGCTTTATAGGTTGATGAACTCTCAGATTTTGCAAAATTAACTTTTTGGTATCATCAATTCAAGTTTACTTTATTTTTTTTTGGTGTAGCAAAAGTGAGCTTATAACTTATGTATAAAATATGGGAGATCATCTAGAACTTATTTATTCCATATTTTGAGTTCTAGTGTTTACTTTTTTTATATTCAAAAATTTAATGGTGCATGGCCTTGTTCTTTGGATTTTGATGAAACAAAAAGATTATTGGAATAATTTTTTTGAGACTGCTACTATGTATATTTAGTTTTCTTTAATACAATGGTGAAGATTATCTTATTTGTAGCTGTTTCATCTCTTTGAAATTACTGGTCTTCATATATTATTCAGTAGTACAGGATACTTAAATAAGTTACCAATACATCATTTTTATTTTTATTTATTATTACAGGTGATCTACATTTTAAAATTAGACAGGACAGTAACGTTTAAAAGTTGATTATATATCTATATTTTATTATTGATAGTAAATGTCTATTTATACCCATGCTTTAGTAACTCTCACAAATTCTGATTCGTGTATATTTAGTTATCCATGTTTAATAAAGGAGGATATACACTAGATCTATACCCACATATACATTCTCACTTATATTTTATGTTATGTGGGTAAAGTAGGGGATACACACATGGAAAGAAAGAACGTGAGTATAAGCTACACCCATGCCAGACATACCCACATTTAACCAAATGTGTGTACCAATATAGATGTAGGCGTATCTCCACATTTTTTAGGCCTTTATCCATATATCTTTCACATGGGTGTATCTTAGTTTTCTTGTTGTTTATATATGCGAGAGAGGAAAGCATGAATGCGGCTTCACGTGGCATAAAATGCGGTTTTGGAGCATGAAATGCGGCTTGATGCACGTGCTGGGAAGCAGGACTGAGCTGGGCACTGAAGTGATCAGGCATTTTGGGAAGGAATTAAGCAGCCGTGCAAAAGAACTCTTATGGAATTTTTTTTAAAGAATAAACCTTAGTCAGGGCACCTAAAAACCCTTATAAAAAGGACCCTTACCGTCCCCCCTTTCTCTTGGAAGGCCTCACACACCCCCTTGGGGGGATCATCTCCCCCTCTCTCTCCCTCTTTTTCTCCTCCATCAAAACTCCACACCTCCACCCTTTCTCTCTTCCAATCAAGTCTCCACTCCTTCCAACTACTGCCCAGGTGTCTTCTTAGCCCAAGGATATCAGCAAGAAGAAGCTCCATGGCCGGCTAGTTCTCCATCTTCTTGAAAAATCATTGGAAAGCTTGTAATGACGGTGCTTTTATTTCTTTATCTTTTATACTTTCTTCTTTATATGCAATAAAAGATTTGGCTTTATTTCTTCATCTCTATGAATGTCTTTTATTTGTTGTGTTTTTAATTTCTAATATAATATGAGTCTTTGAATAGCCTATGAATACGTAGAGATGGATCGTGATCAAGCGATACGATCCGTGCTCAGTGAAATAGGCTATGCTCGAGAATCAATCATAGATCTATTTGCATGAGATCATAGTTTAGAATAGTCTATAACTCTTGGGATGAGCCGTGATCTAAGGATACGGTTCGTGCTCTTGAGATAGTCTATTTCTAAATATGATTCTTTTTCTTTTATGTACACAATCTTTACTAGCCTATACTCCAAAAGGACAGGCCGTGATCCAACGGGTATGGACCATACTCTTCCCAAATAGGCTATATCTTGGTTGTTACATATTAAATATCTGCATATTAGAAGTACTACCGATTGTCTAACAAGAAAATAGTTGAAATCCTAAGAACCTTCTTTCAATACTTGAATTAATCCTTTAATAGTGCTTTATTTAATTTTGCTCTTGATCATCTTTTAATTAACCAGCATATTAATCTTCCTTTGATCTATTTTTAATTTACTTGAATATAATTTTATCCACGATTTCTATGGATACGATCCAACTCACCCTATTTATATAGTTTGAATTAGATTTTATTAGATTTTATTTTTGACTGCTTATGACAGTGATCAAATTTTGGCACCGTTGTCGGAGATCGAACCTGGATCGTCTGCATGACAGATGAGAATACTCACCACTATGCTACAATGACTCTTGAAAAAGAAATGATCATAGAATAACCCTGCACAATCAAAGAGACCAATACAAATAATTTAACTAAGACAGAAACATATAGGAAAGAATCAGAATGGTGAGACGAATCAATTTCATTATCATTCTGCCTACCTATGGTCCCATTCTCAAGTACCCTAGAATCATCCATTTCTTTTAATGAAAAGGAAGGATAAATTGATGAAATGATGAAATTAATTGAGTCTTTTCAAGGACCATAAATGAATAACATAATAGAGGAAGCTACACCCACAATTCTCCCCCAGAATCCATTAAATCCTTGTCTGGCTCATTTTAGGATGGACGATTTTGATGTAGATGGGTATATCACAGAAATAAATGATCTAATAGAAATATCTTACTTCGAAACTATCCTATTTTAGATCAAAAAATATGAGCCATCATCTAGCCCTCCAATAGCTCTCTTGTTAGAATCACTAACTGCTCTAGAACTAAAGCCTCTTTCTGACACACCCACTGATATTCTACTAGTGATCCCTAATTAGGAAATCCAATTTGTAGGTATTCTAAAAGCACATAAAAAAGCTGTTAGATGGGATATTACTGATATAAAGGATAATGATTTTAAGATTTTTATGACTGATTTCTCTGTATTCGATACTACTTTCGAGGACTGCCTCCAAAATCTATCTACAGTACTAAAATGATGTATGGAGATAGATTTAATATTAATTTAAAAAAAAATATCAGACTTCAGATCAAGAAGGGATTATGTCGAGACATATCATACCCGAAATAGAGATTGAGATCAATCAGGTTATAGTTGAAGTAATTTCTCAACCACCACCCCCGATCTCAGCCCAACAAATATCATCCCTTCTTGACTTTAATATTTCTAGATTCTAATGCAGCATGCTTGCTCAGTACACTCTATTAGTCTGGACTAATCGTCGTAGAATATTTTATAGATATTTTACTACCATGATGACAAAGCCTCCTGATTGGCTTTGTCCTTTTAAAATCTTGAGGGACATACCCAAGTTAGTTCTAAGTAGGACTCTCTCATAGCATCTAGCTGAAGATGTTAAACTTAAAGCTTGTTGAGAGGCAATTCAATTTTTTAGTAGTTTTAATAAAAGACTGACTGAAGACTTTAAACTTAGCACTCCCGAGAGACAACCCAGATCCCTATATTTTACTTTTATTTTTTTTCAATATCCAGGATCTACTTCAGTCGCTCTATTAAGGATTATCGAAGCCAAGTTGGGGGAAGAACTATATCTACTATCCTCAAATCCCAAGCTGTGCCAATAATAAAATAACCCCAGGTAAACTCCTTTCTTTTTCTTCTTTTTATGTATCACACCCTATTTCTCTCCTCCATTGAGGACAATGTCATTTAAGTTGGAGGAGAAAATAACTAATTTAATTGAGTCCTCAAGGATGGTCAGAAATAATTAATTTTATATATCCAAATTTTATCTCGATTTGAAGTTAATTAGATACTCTAATCAATGAATGATTAATGATTTAGATAATTTTAAAGACACTGAGGGGCAAATTATTAAGAAAATCCAATGAATGGTAAGGTTTAGATCAAACCAAATTTTGGAGTGATTTCAAAACCTTCTTCTTACCTATCTCAATGAAGAATTTATTTCATGAAAGTATGGGTGGAAAGGTCGAGGTATGTAATTTTTTTTAAAAAAAAAAATAAAAATTTAGCATTGTCTCACTAAGTAACCAAACTTCTTCATCTAAGTAAGTGTTAAACAATGGGGATGCCAAAAGACTTGTTATAGAGTTAGTCTTATCTCATAGCTTTTTTTGAACTCGAGTCAGTAAGTCCAAAGGATGTTCTATACCTAATGCCCTAAAGCTAATTGATTTGGGAGTCATTGACCGAAAACTTACTACAAACATCAGCTAGAAGGCTCAAAAGACTAAGACATTGCAGTAGACTCTTTTTTAAAAAAATAATAGATAATAAAAAGATTAAATTATAAAAAGATAATAAATTCCTCTCATATCAAGTTAGAGGACTTAAAGAGTAGAGTGAAGAGTTGGTGAAAGAAGATCTTTAAAAATTTTTATGGATAACATCCAACCACTAATTTGATCAAATTAGTAATCCAATGAAGTACCTCTTTAATAGTCTAGTCGGATATCAACTACCTTTAGGAGTGTCTAGGATAACTTTTAATTCAAAGATGAGTTGGTATATATTGCTAATTTCTCTATTTTATTCGAGGATGAGTAAAGTTCAAGTTGGAAAGTATGATAAATATTTAAATTAAGTTATTAAAAATATTTAATTTTATTTAATTATTTTTTATTTATTAAAAATTTAATATTTTTTAATTTATTTTGTAGATAATTAATAGATTGGACTTAATTAATTTGATCATGTGATACGGACATGGAACGACGCTCAGAAAGATGATTCAAAATAAAAATAAAATAAGGGATATATGTGGTATTAGGCCAAAAGAATAATTTTTTTTGAGAGAAGTGGATGCATAGCATTAAAGAGAGGGCCCACGATGCAATAGAGGAGAAACAATGGCTACGGCTAGGCCAAACATGAAAGGATCAAAGGCATGTGATATTGATCCCACCCGCTATACATGTCAAGTGGTGGGGCCAATGCACATTAAATGCACAAACCTTTGGTCGGGACTTAGATGCGGCTAAGACCAAGAGCCGCGTGGTTGGGCATGGAAAGGACGCGTTAGCTGGCTTTGGTATGCACGTGAGTGAGGCAAGCATGGACACGGCTTCACGTGGCTTGAAGTGCGTTTTTGGAGCATGAAACGCAGCTTGATGCGCGCGCTGGGAAGCAGGACTGAGCTGGGCGCCGAAGCGGGCAGGTTTTTTGGAATTAAGCGGCCATGCGAAAGAACCCTTATAAATTTTTTTTTTTTAAGAATAAACCCTAGTCAGGGCACCTAAAACTCTTATAAAAAAGATTCTTGCCGACCCTCCTTCCTCTTGAAAGGCCTCACACGCCCCCCTTGTGGGGATCATCTGCTCTATCTCTCCCTCTTTTTCTTCTCCATCAAAACTTCATGCCTCCATCATTTCTCTCTTCCAATCAAGTCTCTACTCCTTCCAACTGCTGCCCAAATGTCTTCTCAGCCTTAGAATGCCAGCAAGAAGAAGCTCCATGGCCGGCTAATTTTTTATCTTCTCGAGAAATTACTAGAAAGCTTATAATGATAGTACTTTATTTTTTTATCTTTTATACTTTTTTCTTTATATGCAATAAAAGATTTGACTTTATTTCTTCATCTCTATGAATGCCTTTTATTTATTGTGTTCTTAATTTATAATATGATACGAGTCTTTGAATAGCCTATCACTACGTAGAGACGGATCTTGATCAAGCGATACGATCTATGCTTAGTGAGATAGGCTGTGCTCGAGAATAGATCATAGATTTATTTGCATAAGATCATAGTTTAGAATAGTCTATGACTCTTGGAATGAGCCATGGTTTAAGAATACGGTTCGTGCTCTTGAGATAGTTTATTTCTAAACACGATTCCTTTTATTTTATGTACATAATTTTAACTAGTCTATACTCCAAAAAGATGGACCGTGATCCAATGGGTACGGGCCATTCTCTCCCTAGATAGGCTATATCTTGGTTGTTACATATTAAATATCTGCATATTAGAAGTAGTACCAACTGTCTAACAAGAAAATAGTTGAAATCTTGAGAATCTTCTTTCAATACTTGAATTAATCATTTAATAGTGCTTTATTTAATTTTGCTCTTGATCATTTTTTAATTAACCAGTATATTAATCTTCCTTTGATCTATTTTTAATTTATTCAAATATAATTTAATCTACAGTCCTATGGATACGATCCCGACTCACCATTTCTATATAGTTTGAGTTAGATTTTTATTTTTGACCGCTCGTAATAGCAATCACTCCACATGAGAAGACCAGATTACATGATCATGGTATTGCATGAATGATAGTGCAAGATATGTTTTATTTATAATTTAATTTTTTTATATAAATATAAGAGCACGATTTAAATATAATAAAAATTAAAATTATCTAAAACGAACCAGCAGTGATCGGCGAATAGGAAGGGGTGGCAGTTTGTGGGGACAGGCTATGAGTTACGATGAAGAAGGTGGCAGGATAACAACCGCCCTCATTCTTTCGTTCTCCTTTTCTCTGCATCGTCATCTTTGAACAATGATATGGCAGAGGTAGGACTTGTCATCCCCCCCTGTTTGTCCCTCCACAAACAAAGATGGACGCAGGTAGCAAATAGCCACAAAAGCTGGTTGGAGGGGGCGACAGCGAGGACTGCTCATCATGATGAGGGGTTGCTGTACGACTAATGAGGTATCTCCCCTTCTCCCCCTCTTCAATGAGGAAATTAGAATCAGACATTCTGAACAAATTTAATTTTCAGAAAATTTTTGATAAGTTATTATCCAGGAACCACTTTCATGATAACTACAAGGCTAAATAAAAAAAAAAAAATATACTCATAGTAGTTGCCATTATTTTCTCAATATTAGATAAAAGCCTTATTTTGAGAATGTAAAAATAATAATAATAACTAATATATAATTATGAAAAAGGATGGGTTTTGCTCCTTTGGAGATAAAAGATATCAACTACTCTTAATTTCCAAATTAGTGATACCAAATTCAAACCGAAGGTTCACGCCACTAATCATGATAACTACAATTAAAAATATCCAAAAATTAAAAAAAAAAAATCAAGTGTTCTAGTGATCTTTAGTCTATTTATCAAGTAGGTGGCAAAGATAAATGGTTAGAATAATGTGATACTATGTTTTTCATATCCAAGATCTAAAATATATTGATTTTCAATCTATACATGTTCATTATGATGACCAATAGTAGATTCTCATTTAAATATTTTATTATATATTTTGGTATTGCTAGCACAATAAAAATAGTCTATTCTTTTATCAACATTGTGTATAAGTTATAGATCACGAAAAAATGCGATTTTTGGTTTTATAAATATTTTCAGAGGATAGATCATGATTAATAGTTTGAATCTTTGATTTGGAAACCCTATTATTGGTTTGAAATTGAAAGCAATAGTTATTTTATCTTCTTATTAAGAGGAGTATAGTCTATTATTTATAGAAAAAAGTGCCCATATGAATAATAAAATTTGTAAAAAAATAATATTTATAATGAAGTAATAGGTTTTGGGCTTATTAATATGGATATGATTATTTAATTCTCAAACAACCACCTATTTAGTAATAATTTCATGTCACACTAATCACCTCGTCTGAAAGAATTAAGAGAGACAACAGTGCGACTTTGTTATGTTTAAATTAGGATGAGGATCCTGCCAGAGCCAATCTCTATGTCATAGAAGTCCAATTTAATTGGACTATTTCCAACAAGGTGTAATCTGATTTCAAAATATTTAGTTGAAGCACATTTGGTTATGGGCTATCCTAGATGAAATCTGGGTGTCAAATCAAAGCCATCCAAATGGGCCAATTTGAGAATAACACGTACCCCATCTAAATGGGCCAATAATGGCCTATCCCCAAGCATGCACACAAAAAGAAAGCTATTTGGAAGATGTTATTTGAGCGTTTTGATCATGTATAAATACCTCAGATCCATTTAGTACATAACTCATGTAGAATTAAACATGTGTCGGCATGAGTCCTCAAATGTTTGGTTCTTACGCGGTGCATCTCGGGCACTGCAAGAGACATACATGCTCGGATTGCTGCCACATCACCTACTTCAGAAAATGGAGGGGTCTTGCTCATCTTGAAAAAAGAGAATGTCACTTTAGGATGCCAAAATATAGGATAGTTGCCAAACAAGTGAGATAGAGAGATAGAGCGAGAGCCCTCCACATCCAAGATGGGTGACATGGTGGTGACTTTTGCATACTCTCTCTTTGATGCAAAAGATGCACTGCAAGGAATCTGGAATCTTAATAAAGATCATAAGAATAGTGTGCTCCGCTTGATGGTTCTTCTCCTAGCCAACTCCCAGCCTCGCTCAACCATTGGTGTCATTTCATCGCTTTTTTATTCCTTTCCAAGCAGTTCTCAAGTCAAGATGCGAATCAAACCAGGTGATATTTAATGATGATTAAAATGTACATTCGAATAAAATAGATAGCGATGAATTTAGGTTGTTGCTTTACCCTGAACCTACCGGATGTGGTTCAGGAATGGTATGCCGAAAGTGCGATGTTAAACTTTGGTTTGGTAGACCAAAATTAGTAAATAAAATTGGTATCAAATTTCACGATTGTTTAAGAATCAGATGAAACCAAGTGAGACTTTGTGATCCAAGCCCAGCCCATTTTTAGATTACAACCCATAAAGATTGCGAGAGAGGCGAGAAGGAGGCCGAGCCAGATCAACCCAGTCCAAGTTGAAGTTACATCCTCGGAGAATATTGGAAAAACATTTCCAGATATTGAAATCTGTGGAACAATAGCTGGTAGCCAATCCATCAATAGTTTGCTCGCTGTAAATGCTTGAGCGTGTAAATAAGGTCAAGAGAGTAGATACGAAAGCCCGGCCGCAACCTATTTTGGATGCAAGGCCTCGTAGCTCTTTTGCACTCGAGCACAATCCATATGGCTTCAGATATTCATGAGTAACTTGTTTAGTGTTTTATCAGAATCTAAGATCATTGATCACGTAATATCAAAATTATTTCTAAATATATTTTTATTAATCATATAAAATATATTATTTAAAATATTAATATATTTATTAATATATTAATTATTAATATATTTCATAAAAATATAGTTGGTCATATAAATTATTAATCCAATAAAGATATATTAATTATTATTGTAGAATTAATATTTTATTTATACTTATAATACATTAAAAAAATAAGGCAAATATAAGGACTCTATTAAGTAATTTCATTCTAGAAATATAATGTACAATAATATATTTTTACTATAATTTAAAATTACCATCAAAAAATTGTATGATTAGTAATATATTATAATATATTATATCATAAAAAAAATATGATATCAATATAATATTATATTATGTTTATATAATATATTAAAGGTATATTGATATATTATTTTTTTGTTAGACTGAAGGATATTTTTGTCTTCAAATTTTAGCCCAAAATGACTATCTTGGGATGAACTTAAATTTTTTATCTTAAAAATAGATATCCCATCACTAGGTTGGACAAGAATTTGAAGAGTTGGCATGATTTGAGATTACTGCCATATAAAATCATCGTGATGCAATCAAATACAGTGATCTCATTATCTTTATCCATAATATCCTTGATCATAGGATGATCACTTCATACCAAATATCTGTAGGTTTGCATACCAATATAATAGTTTTAGATATTGAATGCATATAAAAAGAAATATGTTACATTTTAGAAGTATTGATGACCACAATGCCTTCTCAAATAAATGCAATCCTAATTGTAACTGGCCCACCTTGCTTTTCTTATCAAGAAAGAGCCAATTGATAGAGGATGTGCGCACACATATATATAAATATATACATATATACATACATACATACATACATACATACATACATACATACATACATACATATATATATATATATATATATATATATATATATATATATATATTGATAGAGGATGTGCGCACACGTGCGCACACACATATATAAATATATACATACATACATACATACATACATACATACATACATATATATATATATATATATATATATATATATATATATATATATATATATATGTATATATATATATATATATATGTATATATATATATATATATATATATATATATATATATGTACGTGTGCATGTATGTATATATAGTATATATATGTAAAAAAAAATAAATTACATAAACATCCCTCAACTTTAATCCAATTTTACTTGTACCTTTTTAATTTAAAAAGTATCAGATAAGCCCTTTAAGTTTTTGAGATATATCAAATTGGTTATGTCGTTTACTTACTAACAAATGGTGTTAACTTGCTATTTCAAAGGATGAAAATATCTCTCGCTTATATAAGAGGGGTTGCTGGTGAGGAAGGGGTGGAGGTAGAGGAAGCCATTTTGGAGAAGTATGGGGTTGTGGAGGTCAGCGTGGAGGGGGAGGGCGATATCGAAAGCCTTATAAGTAGGATTAGAGGACGAAAAGAATGGGATGAGGAGGAAGGAGAGGAAGGAGGAGTGGTCACCGATGAGAAGGGGACGGAGTTGAAGGGAGACACTTTGGAGAAAGAGGGCTCATTAGCAGACTTATAAGAGAATGATGAGGAAGTGAAGCGGGTGAGAAGGAAAGAGAAGGAGAAGGATGGGTTGCTGGTGAGAAGGGGCGAAGGGGGAGGGAGTCACCATGGATAGGAAGGGCTCATAGGCAGGCTTTGAAGAGAAAGAGGATGAAAAGGAGAAGCGGGGAGAAAGGGGAGGAGGAGCCACTGGTGAAGAATGGATGGAGGTTGAGGGAACCATCATAGAGGGTAGCTTATGGACTACCTTGGAGGAGGATGATGATGAGGAAGAGAAGGGGCTGAGGAGGAAGGGGAGGGGGAAGAATGAGTTGCCTGTGAGAAGAGACGAAGGTAGAGGATGCATTGGATGAGGAGGGCTCATAGGTGGGCTTGGAGAAAGAAGATAAGGAGGAGAAGTAGGTAGGGAGGAAGGGAATGAGGGAAGAAGGGGTTGTCGATGAAGAATAAATGGAGGTGGAGGGAGTCACTATGGAGGGGAAGGGCTCATAAGCGAGCTTGAAAGGGGAGAAGAATGATGAGAAGTGGGTGATGAAGAAGGGGAGGAGAAAAAAGAAGGGATCATCAGAAAAGTATGGGTGAAGGTGGAGGGAGCTACCATGAAAGGAGAGGGCTAATGGGTGAGCTTGATTAACGAGGATAACAAGGAGAAGTAGGTAAGGATGAAGGGAAGGAGGGGAAAGAAGTGAGGAGGGATGCCGGTGATGGAGGAGGGGAGCAATCAAAGAGGGAGGAGGTGGGGATAATGATAGTTTGTTATTTTATAAAATAATAATATCATATGATGATCACATGACATTGTTCCATTAACGGAGATAAATAGTAAGATCATTTTAGAACATCTCAAAAATTTAAAGAGCTAGTTTGATATTTTTTAAAAATTGAAAGAATGTAAGTGAAATTAGACTAAAGTTGAGGAAGTATTTCTGTAATTTATCCAACAATGAATGCTGTCATAAAGTTAGATAGATGGCAAAGTTTGTGTCTACAAATACTCAAAAATTGTGGAGACTAAAGTCATTGTCTTTTGATGGTAAATATAATAAATGCCTACTTATTTTAATTTGTTGTCGCAATAGTAATCATGAAACATGTAGATAGACAAATGCATGGATAAATATAATAATGCCATCGGGGAACAAACATAATAATATCATTGAGGGACTTTTTCATTCTTCTAATGAAGTATAAAGTAGGTTGCTCAAAAAACCTAAAATAGATCTCATATCTTACTGATAGTCCCTTGTGGCTTTAGGTGTGGTTAGCTAGGTACCCCTATTCACTAGCTACATAGATATATACCTTGTGAGGCATGGTCTCTTTTAACAATCAATTTTTGTAACAACCTCCACTTCATCTTGCAGGGAGTCAGCATGATGACAACCGCATTGACCTCCTTGTGGATAAATAAACTTGACTCTCCAATAGAGGTGAAAGTAGTATAGATGATATCTAGCCGGATTTATTTTCGTATCCAAATCAATCCAGATTCGAACAAAAATTTGAAGATTCGACTAATATCCATATCCATATCCATCAAAGAAAAATAGATATGGATATGGATAGATAACTATCCAATCTGTATCCCAATATTCGAATCTATCTATAACCTAATATAATTTTATATAATATTTATTAAATTTTAAAAAAATATACAACCATATAAATATATTATTAACTTGATTTATAATCTATTTAATAATATCTTTGATTCTATAGTCATAAAGTTTAATTATCTAATTTATATTCGTAATTATATCCATACTTTCGATATCCAAATTATATCAATATTTATTTAAAATAAATATGGATATAGATTTTTACATCCGAACAATATCCGTATCCATATTCATATTCATCAAAAAAAAATTATGGATATAGATATACTAGTATTTGAGCCGCATCCGATTCGATTTCGGCCCTACTCTCCAATGCACGGACAAAGATGTTATAGACTTCTAGCAGTTTAAGTAATTTTTTGTGCACCTACAACAAAATTGATATAGAGCATACTGTTCAATCACATTGGATCATATAGCATAATTAATAATAAGACGAACATTTAATACCGTATAGCTTTTTGTCCTCAGATTTTTACTGATGAAAAAGTTTTTTTTCTTCGTAGAATAAAAAAGAACAGTATTATTACTTTTTAATGTCTTATACGATTTTTTGTAGTATATATGACATCCTGAATAATATATATGATTTTCTGTATCTTTATATGATATCCTGTTAGTTATTATGACTTTCTGATATCTTATATGACTTCATGTATCCTTATATGATATCCTAAATAATATATATGACTTTTTGATATCTTATATAATTTTCTGTGAATATATATGATATTTTGAATAATATACATGATATCCCATAAATATATATATGATATCCTGAATAATATATATAACTTCCAATATATATGATATTTTGAACAATATATATAACTTTTTAATGTATTATATGATTTTTTGTCAATATATATAATATTCTGAATAATATATATGACTTTCTGTGAATATATATGACATTCTAAATAATATATATAATTTTTTGTATCTTTATATAATATCCTGTTAGTTATTATGCCTTTCTGATGTATTATATGACTTCTTGTTGGTTATAATAACCAACATAATATCGTATAAAAATACAGAAAGTCATATATATTATTCATGATGTCATATATATTCATAAGAAGTCATATATATTATTCAGGATGTCATATATATTAACCAAAAGTTATATAAGACATTAGGAAGCCATATATATTATTGAGGATGTTATATATATTCATACGAAATCATATGATGTATCAAGAAGCCATATATACTGTTAAAGATATCATATAAAGACATAGGAAGTCATGTATACTCGCAGAAAATCATACAAAGTATCAGAAAGTTATAATATTTTTTTTTTTATTCTATGGAACAAAAGAATATTTTAGTCAGCAAAAATCTAATGAAAAAAAAACTGAGCGACATTAAATATCTGTCCAATTATCAATTATGCTATGTGATCCAATATAATTAAACGATATGCTCCATGTTAATTTTGTTGCACCGCATGCGGTACATAAAGAATTTCTCCTATTAGTTCATCCATGGCTTTCTTGACTACATTAAATTTTTTCTGGAAACTTAAACACACGAGGCATCAAACTCAGCCGACACTTGATATGTTTGAGGCAGCATCATATGGTGCAGGCCTTTCACATAGTATCTCAATTCTTAAAATAATTTCCTTCAATCTGACCAATTAGCTCAGAACGGCCTCTGAAGTCATCTTTGAGGACCACGTATGTATCAGCTCTCTTATCGTTGACACCAACTGATCTAAGAAGCTTGATCCAGTTAAAACAGACCTATATGGTCTCTCCTTTCTCTAGCCTCTAGCCTGCTGTTGTGCTCTATCCGTTCTTAATTTTCTCTATAAAATGGTTGGAGTTCTCTCCTCTTTTTTCTTAAAAAAACACAATTTGCTGAATGTACAAGGTATATCCATTTTACTGTAGATTTGGTATAAGCATGACAAATTCAATTGAGATTTGATTGATTCTAAAATGAGTGAATTATGGTATATTCGTAAATGGATCCAACCTGACTCTTAATCCTCAATAATGAAATGCACTACGTAGTCATAACCATTGAAAAATTATTAGGTGGATTAGATTTGTTTTTATCCATGCTTGTGCGTGTTGATTTGTAACCAATAAATTTTTCGTAGTCATATCTCAATTGATCAATACAAATCATGCCAGACTGGCATTGGACCGCTTAATTCCTTAGCTGCCCCAGAGACCAGCTCACTGTCAGCGCCCCACAAGTTGGGGCACCGGGTACCCAATCCTCAAACAAGGGGGAGAGATGGAATCATCCGTCATCCAATCACTGGGGAACGATAGCGCACAAGAAGACATGCGATGATCACGGGAGAGGCACGGCTAGACTGGCGCCGGCCTACGTGCCACACCTTCCACACTGTCTCCAATCACATCGCTGCGCTGTGTCGCATATTTGTCCCCGCCTTCACGGTGGGAACCTAAACGTGGACAACACGGCACATTGCCCTTTGTATTTCACCAATTCGCGACAGCGCATTCTCCACCGTGCACATGCTCCAAAATTGGCCGGATCTACTTGGACCTGGTCCATGCAATAATTGCTCTGTCTTGTTTCCTGATCTTTTGCCGCGTCTTTCCGCAGGACAAAAAGCTTTTTGGATTTAAGCTTGCATCCGTTAAAGAATTATTGTAAGGATTAAAACAGTAGACTATGACCTTATATTATTGGAGTATGGTTGAAGGTGACTCATATTCTCACACCATCATTCTACCTTAGATCATAGCTTTCTATATGGGTTTAAAGGTTGAGATTGATTGATCCCTGATTCGAGAAAGATTTTATTCGCCTTGTTGGAGCACATCTTATTGAACAAGAACAAAGCAAGGATGGAGAATTGAGTAGACTATTTACATCAGCTTAGTTACTGGACGGACGGTCATTTTCATCTTAATAATGCAATCTAAGGCGCAACGAAAAACTATCACCAATCCCACAGCTGCTAAATCCCATATGTAACGGTCCCTGTAGAATTTCATTTATCAATTGGGATGTTATTTTGGAAATCAAAATAAGAAAAAAAAATTTATAATTTTTTTTTTTATATGTATATCTTCCTAAACATTCAAATTTGTATGAATATCTTTTCAAAATTAATATTTGTATGTATATCCTCATAAAATACTTATTTTATATATATATCTTTTTTTTTATTTTTTTATATATATACCCATATTATTTAACATTATTAAAAAATTAACGATTTAAAATTTAAATGACTCAAATATCCTTATGAGTAAATGTGCAAAAAGAAAATTTATAAAGATATATATAAATAGTAATTTCATGAGAATATTTATATAAATTGAAATATTTAGAAGGATATACAAGTAAAAAATTACAATTTAATTTTTATCTATTTTATTTAGATAGATTCAGACCCTCTTACTCTACGATATAGTAACATATTACATAATATAACAACACAATGATAATATTATATAATATTTTATATATTAGAATACTATATTATATTTTATTTTTATGTAAGATGGGACGATTATGTCCATCTTATAACAATATAATATATCCTATATAGTTTACAAAGATATTTTTGATAAAATTTTTTAAAATAAAATATAATAAAATTATAAATTTTTATTGTTACATAATATCCAAATATATAACTATATCCATTCTATACAAATATACAAGCTATCCATCTAATATCAGGTTTAGATATTTTTTTTAGAAGTATATTATTATATATTAGAAGAAATATAGATGGTTATAATTTAAAATAATTTTGATCTATTATTTGATAAAAAGATTATTTTATCTATGTAAATTGATAAATTAAATAAATTTATTATTTTATTTGTATATGTTAATTTTTCTCCATTCGAATAAGGAAAGAATTAACAAACCAAGAGAGGTATATCTATGTTAAGATTTTTTGCATGTATACCTTTTCAAATATTCAAATTTACATGAATACCCTCATAAAAGTATTATTTGCATATATATTTTTATAAATTTTTTTTTGCA
This sequence comes from Elaeis guineensis, assembly GCF_000442705.2. Lineage (NCBI taxonomy): Eukaryota > Viridiplantae > Streptophyta > Magnoliopsida > Arecales > Arecaceae > Elaeis > Elaeis guineensis. Next base: position 144,574,952 of record NC_025993.2, read on the forward strand.
CATCTATCCATAAGGATATTTTAATTATTTTAATTTAAACTATTAATTTTTAACGGTGTTAGATGGTATGGGTATATATGCAAAAAAAAGATATTTTATGAAGGTATACATGTAAATATCAATTTTGAAAGGATATTTATACAAATTTTAATATTTAAGAGAATATATATATGTAAGAAACTCAAAAAAAAAAAGAGAAAGAAAAGTTACAATAACAAACAATTTTGTACAAATTATACAATCCGAGCTCAACTCTGTGTTAAATAAGGGGTTAGATTTTGAGTTTTGAATGGTCTTATCTTTGGAAACTTTAGTCCCTTAAGGGTTCGTTCTTTTATGAATAAATATCATAAAAAAAATTGATCAACTTTTTCATGGTTCAACTTATTCATATTTTCATACTTTTCAAGATGGATAAGTTATTTATTCATGATAGATTTATCTATAAAATAAAAAAAAATCTTATCCATCTAAGGAGTGGCTAAATCATTTTTTCATCGATCAGAAAAGTATCTTTTTAATTCATTCCTAATATACCCTTAATCTTATGATAATAATATAATATATTATATTATTATATATAATAATATTTATATAATAAAAAATATTATGAAAAATATAGATAGATCTTAGCAACTTATTTAGAAAACTAGTAATACAAAATAATATGGATAACAGATTTTTGAATAATTTTTTATTACATAAAAAAATACGGATAAATTATTTTTCTATCTAAATATTGTCTGAAAAATATTTATCCAAAAAAATATAAATTCATGGGTAATTTTTTTATCTCAAAAGAATAGGCCCTAAGAACTTTTTCTAACATAAGAATTTTGCAAACAATCTTCTTTGTCAAAAGAAAAGAGAGAGCATAAATTATTTTTCTATATAGTATGATACTATGTGCCTATATATAAATATGGTGACTATTTTTTTTAAGAAAAGAACTTTGTGTTCATGATTTATGAAGTATGGTTACATGCTCTTTCATTATCAAAAAAAAAAGAGATAAATTATAAGAACACCTTCCTTGATTTTAGCCTAATTTTACTTACATTCTATCGATTTTAAAATATGCCAAACTAGTCCTTCAAATTTTTGAGATATTCTAATATATTTTTATTATTTATCTCTATTAATAGAATGATATCATTATTTTATAAAATGACTAAACTATCTTTATCCTCATCTCCTTTCTCTTCGATTGCTCCTTTCCTCCATCTCTGGGCCATGACGTCTCTCCTCTCTCTTTTCTCAACTTCTTCTTCCTCCTCATCTCCTCCTCATTAACATCCTCCTCCAAGCCCATCCATGAATCTTCTTCACTCACGGTGACTCCTTCTATCTCTACTCATTCCTTGCTGGTGATCCCTTATTTATTCTTCTCTTTCTCCTTACTTATTTCTCCTCCTCCTCCAAGCCTGTTTGTGAGATCTCTCCCTCTATGGTGGCTCCCTCCACCTCAGTAGCCCACACTCTTTCTCTCTCTTCTTTCTCTTCTTCCACTTCTCCTCCTTTTCAAGCTCACCCATGTCCCTCTTCACGACGGCTCTTACCACCTCTGCGTCTTCCTCATCGACAATCTCTCCTTCCCCCTTCCTCTCCTACTTCTCTTTTTTCTCCTCCAAGCCCATCCATATCCATTTTTATGGTGGCTCCCACCACCTTCATCCCTTCCTCATGACAATCTCTCTCATTCCCTTTCTCTCCCCCTCCTCATCCATATTTTTCTTTCTTTTTCTTCCTTCTCCAAGCTCACTCATGACATCTCCTTCCCTCTCCTCTTTCACCCACTTCTTCTCCTCCTCTTCCTTCAAGTCTACTCATGACCCCTCCGTAGCAGCTCCCTCCACCTCTGCCCTTCCTTACCGACAGCCTCTCTTTCTTCCTCATCCCCTTCCTCTTCACCTACTTTTCCTCATCATTTTCCTCCTCTTCTAAGCCCAATCACGAGTGCTCTCCCATTTTTCTCCTCTCCTTCCTCTTAACCCCTTCTCCTCTTTCTCTTTCTCCTCCAATCTCGTCTATAAGGTCTTTGATACCATCCTCTCCTTCTATGCTAACCTCTATGATCCCACCTTCCCCCTGCATGGCAACTCCCTTTATCTCCATCCCTTCCTTATCGGTGATCCATCCAATATGAGCAAAGGATATTTTTTATCTATTGAAATAGAAAATTAACATGGTTTGTTAGTAAGTGAACGATAAGATCATATTGAAATATTTTAAAAATTTGAAAGATTAGTTTGACATATTTTAAAGTCGAGAGAGTGTAAGTAAAATTAGATTAAAATTGAGGTGGTATAAATAAAATTGGACTAAAGTTGAGAGGGTGTTCCTATAATTTATCAAAAAAAAAATTTTTAAACAATATGATGACATGGAACTATATCTATTATGACATTTCTAATTTAGTATAGTGACTATTTTTTTTTCTTAGAAAGAATTTTGTGTTCATGCTTTATGAAGTATTTCTTCTTTGTAGCTGATGAATGACACTATTATTTTGCCTAGGGGACTAGTTGATTTCGATTGACAATCGCTCGAATGAGGAGAATTCCTGGACAATAGGGGCTTAGGTCAGAGCCACTGATAAAATAGTTAAGATGGCGAAAGAGTGATCAGCAAAGGCTATCGAGAAGAAGCTGAAGATAGCTGAGGATGCATATGCTTGGAATGAGTCTGAGCTTACCACCGCCCAGGAATCACCAAAGTAGTTGAAGCTGGAGCAGCCATAGAGAAGACGGTGGCCGACATATGCCATCAACCAGTCATCAAGCTCCAATTGGAGCTTGAATTCAATGCAGCAGCCATGTGGAAGACAAAGGATGAAAAGATCATAGTGGAGAAGAAGGCACATGAAGTGGAGGTGGTTGCTCGGGAAGTCGGGGCTCAAGTAGTGGAGGAATAAAAGGCTTCTGAGGCATTCAAAATCAAAGTTGCTGAAGAATCAACTACTGCCTATGGCCTTGGATTCGAGGATTGCATGTCCTTGGTGGCACAATGCGCTGTTTCTTGAAATCGACACTAGTCAGCTTTCAGCCGAGCATAATGGTGATGAATCAGATGGAGAGTAGACTGCCACTGAAGTCGATGCCATTGCCATCGAGGTATTCTAGCAATTAGGAAGCCGACACCACATGAATTATTCTCATAGGTGTTTTTGCTTGAAAACTTCTATCATCATCCTTATGAAATGACTATGATAATCTCATAAAAAAGAAAGAAATGTGCTAATCTTTCAGAGGTTGAAATGCTTATTTCTTAATGTGATTTTGTGGTTGGCTCTTTTTTGCCTCCTTTACTTGGAAAAAAGATTTTGTTGTTAAAATTGATCTATATCAAATTACATGTCATATAATTTATCTGGAAGGAAAAATATGATTTTGGTTTTGAAATTGGCCAGTTGCACACTATTAAGACCCACAATCTTAAAAAACAATTAGTATATTCACCATTTTTCAAAAAAAAAGAATAATCTAAAAGAATATTTATATGCTTAACCATCTTGGGGACTGCATGGATAGCACCTTGCTGTTGGGTGGCCCCATACGCTAGTAAAAGGATGATAGTATGATTATCGTGAGTTTGTCATGCATCGTCTCTTAATTTACATATGTATGTTATCCTTTCTTATGAGAAAAATTATTAGGCATCGTACCTTACAAAATCACTTTTTTCTACATTAATTGTTGGTAGGCTAACATATTATATACTAGAGGAATTAAATTTGTTTCATCTACTTTTATTTTAAATAAAGTTTATTGTTTAATTAGGCCTCTAAATAATTGAATTGATAATTGTAGAAAAATGATTTTTTTTGTCTTGCATTCGTCCTTACATGTCATTTGGAAACTTGAACAAGCATTAGTTGGTTTTATAATAATTAAGCAATTCCTTTTGGATCAACAATGGCCAGGAGGATCGCTGTTATTTGATTTTGACGGCCAAGAGAGCCTGTGGTTGTTGCAAGTTGGTTTTGAAGACTGTTCTCAAAAATTTATTAGATTACATATATTTAGCTTGGCAAACTCTATATATATTAAGGGGGTATTTGGTGATCCAAATAGAATTACCATGGTAATGTTAGATCATTGATGTTCCTTATTGTGAGGTAATATGATCCTCAATGATCTAAAATCATCATGCTTGGTATGTCATGGCTCAACAATTAAAGACCATATATCCATGAGCAACGTTTTGGATATGCTATGGAAACCTAAGATCATTGGTTATATAATACCAATATTCCTTTGACATATTCCAGAAGGATTTTTTTTATATATATTCTTAGTTTTCATAAATTAAATACATATATAAATATATCAATTTTTGTAGTGGTTGTATTCAAATAAATAAGTAGTTAAGCAAATCACCACTTTATAATAGAGCCATCATGAGTTTGTCTAAGATAAAAGCTATATTGTTAATCCAGAAAAGCAAAAGAAAATTCTTTGAACTCTCTTATATTCCCTAACCTTTAGATGAACATGTATTGTAGATTTGGCCATTTCTTTTATTGCTGATATTTTCACAAAATAGGAAGCAAACGTATCAAGATAAATCAAAGATGATATGCAAATGAAAGTCATAAATTTTCTAAGTAGGGCTTCCATATAAATTCATAGCATATTTCACCTTTAGGTACACAAATTTCTTGTTTTTCTATTGTCAGTAGAAGAATGAGAAAGAAAATCCCACCAAAAAAAGGAATAGAAGAAAAAATTCATATTAAAAAGAGGGAAAATATTTTGATTCCTTATATATCATAAAGAAAATTATCTTTGTGTAGATTGAACTAAGGCACCATTGCTCTTTCTTTTCTTTGAAGCTATTGTTTGTCATATTTGGAGGAGGGGGGTTTATGGGAATTAGTGAGGTCACAAGAAAAATTGGCCAACCAACGATAATACTTTTTGATATTATTAGCCCTTTTGGCCACCCAGTCCCCTTTATAAATATTTGGCTAGCCTGAGTATGTACATATTGCCATATCAAAATGACAAAAATGAACCTAACATCTAGTGTGTGGATACAGCTCCAAGAATTTATGCTCAAAAAATTCTGGTCCAACATCTTAGAAAATACATAGATCTATATGATACAGCTATAGAAAAGAAATTTATCTATCCCAAATCCTATACAAAAGAAAAAAAAAAAAATTCTATGCATCTCAAGTATATTGACGGACCTATGGGATGAAAGAAAATATGATTTTCTCCATGGATATTATTATTGAGGAAAATAAGAGGACTTGATCAAACATGAGAAATTAAAGGATCAAAATATCAAAACATCAAGAAATAAAGAAATCCATGCCTCATAAAATCAAGAATCATTGTGGTCAAAAAAGGGAAAAAGGAAAGAAACAAAATGGAAACTTAAATTCATTTTATGCACTTTCTCGTGGATGCTCTTTCCTAGACTGCTTTTTTTCGAATGGAACTTTCATGAAATCTCTTATGTGCAGTGTGTGGGGATTTGGCCAATACTCAACTACTGGATCGAGAGGCAAAATTATCCCAAAATTTTATCCCAAGATCAGCACATTGGGATGATCTTAGATGCCATTTGGAAGGATGGATTTTTCATCATTGAACAAGGCAATGATTTGAGAAATGAGGTGATTTGGAGTTACTATCACATAGGATCTCGGGGATACAACCAAATGTGATGATCGCGTCATACTTACCTAGATTATCCTATGTCAAACACCTCCTAAGAGTACCGACAACATCAAAGTTAATTAACTTAAATCTCATGATTTCTTTCACAATATATGTTTCTCAATTTTTCTATTTTTTTTCCTTTTCAAGATTTTGAGTAAATCATGATAAATAGATAGAACTACTGCAGGAATGTTCGTGGCAGACATATGTCTAGAATTTTGACAAAGTGCATTCAGTAGCCTGTGGAATTCTTCTTCTTTTTGGTACATTCCTGTGGAACTTTGCATCAAATAAAGTTAGTTTCATATTTCTATTCATTATCCTCAATGTTACGGTGGTATCAGGAATGCCTCGGATTTATATCTAGAACATAGATTCCAGAGTGGTTGAGCCATATATATGCTGAGAAGAGATATCTACAGCCATACATATGTTGGGAAGAGCTATCTATGCTGATATAAACTATTCTGATATAAGCTGAACTATCCTGAGCTATGTGCTGAGTTAAGCTATCCTAAACTATGTACTGAGAAGAGCTATCTATGTGGATATGAGCTATCCTGATATGAGTTGAGCTATCTTGAGCTATATGCTGAGCTGTGCTATCCTTCTATACTTGACTATCTTTATGCCATGGCAGCCACCTACACTATGCGGAAAAGGCCAAAAATAATAAATACCCCCATATGAAAAGCATATGAAGGCTAAGATCCTCCATACTCTCAGCTCCTGATTGACAGTCTATGCAATTAAAAGGTGGAACCCTCATGTACCATAAGCTGACACCACTCATCCAATTTGAGAAGGCCAATAGGTCAAGCACGATCTTCGAGGATATTCAAATCTCTCACTCAATATATTGTCAGTAACGGCCTTCTCACTCTATGGGAGCAATTAGGACTGAATTATCTCGCCCATTATGGCATATTGAACGGTCCTACAATCTCGAGATTGTATGATCTCACAGCTGTTCAACCAACTATCCGACGATATTTTATATAAGCAACCAAAGTCCCGAGGATCAATATAAGTCAATTAATTTCTCTCAGAGAACTTGTTGCTGCTCTTATTATTTTCTGAATCTGACTTAAGCGTTGGAGGATCCTCGTCGGAGCAAAAACTTTCGGTTTGGACTTATTTTATAGGTCACTCCAGCATCAGCATCCTTGCACAAGGCTCAGTCATCTTTTCTCCGATCTCTACCAAATTGAGTAGCAACAGATAGAGGAAGGGTATACTTTCACATCATGCCACCAATGAAAATCACCACCAAATAATCGAAGCGAGCTGCTGCCTTTCGAATTGCCGTTGGTGTCGGAAGAAATCATGCACCGACATCACAACAACTGACCCCTTCACATGAAGGAGGACTCAAGCTCATTTTTTGAAAAGCCAAGTCAGCATGAGATAACGCCATATAAAGCTTTTCACGACGTTCCAATGATGCCTCTTTCAGAAACAAGAGAGTCCATGCTGGTAGCGAGGCCCTTGCATCGCCGTCACCACCAGCACCACCATTTCTGCCAGCCACGGAGATAAGCGTGGATCAGTTCAATGCACAAATCCAGTGGATATACATCTAGACCGCTGCGATCCAAATGATGTGGTGGAACAATGATGCATGGCGGGAGACGCATCTTGCTCCCACACCTATGCCAACCCCGACTTCTATGGCGTAGTGCTCGCCACTTACTTATAATGAAGATGGGAGAATCAATAAAATAGAGAAAGAGATTACAAAAATCCCTTGATTCTTGAATTATTTTAATTTACTTTCTGATCTATGTTCAAACTTTAAATTTAAATTTTTGGCAGGATTCAAATAAGAAAGGAGGAGATAATTGTCAGATCTAGAGAAGGAAAATTTTAATTCCTTTGCAAGCTCGTCTGCAATGTCTTCAATATGCTGGACAAAAGTTAGTTTGAGAGCCTCAAAAACAGAAGCTAGCCTTATATCCAGCCAAAGCTCCTTATTCGCTCTCTCGGGACCAAAGAATTAAGGGAGGCACTCGTGGTTGAGGCTGACCATGCACGGAAGTTCTGGCCAATGGGTCATTTGAGAAGACCCCTAAAAAAAGTAACCATAATAAAATAAAATAGTTTTGCATGTTTATCAGACATGGGCTAGGGCGACGCAAAAGTATCAAGTGACGATGAGCTCTGTCTTTGCTGCTGCTCTGCTACTCCACCCAAAGGTTGACCTACTCATTCCTCACTTCTGAGCGCACAGAACTCACCCTGGATCTAGGGGTCTGAGGTCACCTAACTCATCCGATGCCTCTGATGGCGGAGAACCTTGTCTGATCTATGGGTTTGAGGCTCTCCCATGTGCATGTTACACCCAAAAATAGCATCGAGGTCACCTATAGATGGATCTGAGGTCTCCACATGGGCAAAAGGCCATCCAACTTTGAAGGCCTCCAATTCTTAAACAGGAGGTTAACCTCATTCTTAAATGAGGGTGAAGGCTTATGTTCTTAAAGATGGGTGTCAACTCCATGCTGATCTACTCTTCAATAGATGAAGGCCCTTGTTCTTAAATACGGGTGTCAACTCCATGCCAACCTATTTTCAGCAGGTGAAGGCCCCTGTTCTTAAACACAAGCGTCAGCTTCAAGCCGAACCTCATTCTTAAATGAGGTTGAAGGCCCTTGTTTTTAAACGGGGGTGGATCAAAGCTCTTTCCACAATAAAAAATGCAATCGGACTACTCCATGTTCTTGAACAAAGGGGACAATTTTGCTCAAGCTCAACTAGATTTCTGGCATCGAGCCCAGCCAGTTCGATAATCCTCCTAGGGAGGTGTCGAAGTCCCTCCACACACACAATAAGAAAAAAGAGAAGAAAAAGAGGGGGAAACTTTCATGATTCTTATGATAAAAAAGACTCCCTGACCTTCATCAATTATTTTATTCATTTTTCTTCTTACAGAACCAGCACCTAAGGTCAAACAAGAAGAAGAAGAAGAAGAGAAAGATAAAAAGAGGGGGCGATGCCAAGAGCCTTTAACTGCCTTGAAATAGGGCCATAAGCAGTACATCCGAGCCATGCAAAAATTAAAAAAATAAAAAAAAAGGGGAAAGGGTTTTCCCATTTCCCCATTGCCTGAGAAGAGACCTTGGGAGGCAGGGCCTGTCGCTAGGAGCCGATGGTACCTCCTCTTTCTGTGGCATGGGCAATGATGGTCGATGGTGAGGCCTACCTCTCCAACAACACCGGTCCCTCCGACCTCACCAGCCCCTCCGACCTTGCTGGATCTGGGCTTCTGAGGTCCCCCAATGCGACCAAAGCCACCAGATCTGGGCTCCCAAGGTGCTCCCCCGCTTGTGCCCTACCTCCGATGCCGACTTTGCTGGGATCCACCTTCCATGGTGCTCTCAACCTCTTCTGAGCTCGTCACACCTGCATCTCATCTCTGTTAGCATTGGGGAACTCACCTGCCAGTAGTTCAGAAGCTGCCATCCATTTCTCCCACGCATCCACATGCCTCTTGCCCCGAGTTTGGCCAAGTCGATGGCCACGAGCTCCTCCACATGCAAACCAAGCTTGTTGGATTCAAGCTTTTAAGGCTTCGAAGCTTTTTCGAGCTTCCTTATGCGCCTTCATGCACGATCGAGGTCACCCAATCCATGGCCATAAGTTCTTCTCTGCTTGTGCCTCCCCTCTTCTTGCACCTAGTTCATCGGATCTGAGCTCCCTTGCTCACGTATTCCTCTTACTTGCATCGAGCTCACCCCAGATCTGGGGGTCTGAGGTCACTGCTATCACTCCTCTTCCCGAGCGGCACCTCTGATGGCGCTGAGATGCTCACTCATGGGATCTCCTCCGAGCTTCCCCTTCGAACTCCTTCAAGTTTTCTTTGTTGCATTCTGAGACTATCATTTTCGCACCTTGCTTCTGACAGCACCACCTCACTCAAATATGGACTCCAATGTCACACAAGCGGGAAGGCCAGTTTCTTCGAATCAATAAAGTCTGGGGCCTCCACACATACGCAGACATCTGCACAAAACCCAAGCAATGTGGGTTGAGTTCTATGTTCTATGCCAATCCGAGCTAAAAATTTGCAGATCCGAGAGGAAATTTGTAGATTTGAGTTGAGATCATGCAAATCCGAAAAGAAGTCAAATCTGAGCAGAAGAGAAAATCAAGGCCAATCCAAGCCCAAAATAAGACCAATTAAAGCCCAAAATAAGATTAATCTGAAGCAAAAAAAATAAGCCCAAATTGAGGCAAAGCTCCAGTTCAAACTAAGATAAATAACAGGAGTCAAGCAAAAATCCAAAAGCTCCTAAATAGAGCTCACAACTCTCATGGTAAAAGGCTCTCAAATCCTTCATCAATTATTTTGTTCTCTTCTTTTTACAGAACCACAGGTCTCTAAGCCAAAATTGAACCAAACCAAAGATCGGATCAAGCAGGGGCTAACCTTCGGGACCCTCAAAGCCCGTTGATCTTTATCTGGACTAAACCTCGGCGACTTAGAGGTGGGGCTAAATTACAAGACCCCATTAGAACTTGAGTCACATGAGAAATGGAGGGAGACCCTAAGAGACCTTCAGAGGACTAACTTATAAGATCCTCGATCTATAATTTGGTGGACAAACCTCAGAGACTTAGAGGCGGGGCTAATTTACAAGACCCCATTAGAGCTCGAGTCACACAGAAAGTGGAGGGAGACCTTAAGGGACCATCGAAAGGTTAACTCATAAGGACCCTCAACCTATGATATGAGACGAGAAGTGCACATGCTGCCTACGTGCACACAATGCCTCTCGTATGAAGATGAAAAGTGCACATGCTGTGTACGGACATATACTGCTCTCACGTGAAGATGAGAAGTGCATACATTGCCTCTCACATAAAAATGAGAAGTATATATATTGCCTATGGGCACACGCCACCTTTCACATGAAGATGAGAAGTGCACACGTTGCCTACAGACACATATTGCCTCTTGCATGAAGATGAGAAGTACACACGCTGCCTATGGGCACACGTTGCTTCTCACATAAAAATGAGAAGTGCACGCGTTAACTACAGATACATGCTGCCTCTCGTGTGAAGACGAGAAGTGCACATGCTGCCTACGGACACACGCTGTCTTTCGCATAAAAATGAGAAGTGCACATGCTACTCTGCTCACAAGATGAGTCGAGCACACGCTGCCTCTTCCCCGCAGGATAAAATCAGGCTGTCGCCCGCAGGGCAGAGCCAAACCACCACCTGCAGGATAGAGCACAAGATGCTCATGTGAAGAGTAGTACAAGATACTACTCGTATGAAGAGCAAAGGAAAGCTGCTTTCGCGGTTCACATCAAATGAGGAACAGATGCCTTAATGGGATGCATGGATGAACGTCTCTAGGCCCGAGGCATTATTTCAGTAATACTCCTTTCACTTGATTCTTAGACTCAGGAGTAGAAGGATAGTGTTATGGTGGTATCAGGGATGCCTCGAATTTATATCCAGGACATAGATTCTGGAGTGGCTGAGCCATACATATGCTGAGAAGAGATATCCACAGCCATACATATGCTAAAAAGAGCTATCTATACTAATATTAGCTATCCTGATATGAGCTGAGCTGTTCTAAGCTATGTGCTGAGCTGAGCTGTTCTGAGCTATATGCTGAGAAGAACTATCTATGCCGATATAAGCTATCCTAATATGAGCTGAGCTATCCTGAGCTATGTGCTGAGCTGAGCTATCCTTTTATCTTTAGCCATCTTCATGCCATGGCAGCCACCCACATCTTGCAGAAAAGGTCAAAAATAATAAATACCCCTACATGGAAAGCATATGAAGGCTAAGATCCTCCATACTCTCAACTTCTAATTGACAGCCTATGCAATTAAGAGGTGGGACCCTCATGTACTATGAGGTGACACCACTCATCTAATTTGAGAAGGCCAACAGGTCAAGCACGATCTCCAAGGATATTCAAATATCTCATTCAATATATTGTCAGTAATAGCCTCCTCACTCCATGGAAGTAATTAAGAGCTGGATTATCTCACTCACTATGACATGTTGAACGATCCTGCAATCTCGAGATTGTATGATCTCACAGCTGTTCAATGCTGTCCGACGATATTCTATATAAGCAACTAAAATTTTGAGGATTAAGATAGGCCAATCAATCTCTTTCAGAGAACTCGTTGCTGCTCCTATTGTTCTTTGAATCTAACTTGAGTGTCGGAGGATTTCTATCGGAGCGAAAACCTCCGGTTTGGACTTATTTTGTAAGTTACTCTAGCGTTAGTATTCTTACGCGAGGCTTAGCCGCCTTCTCTCCGACCTCAGCTAAATCGAGCAACAACAAAAAAAAGAATAGTTAATTTTTTGTTTATTGAGCAAATTCCTCTCTAAATTGCGAAAAAAGTTTCCATTCAAGGCTATGATTTCTGCATGGATTGGTGACAGCAATCCATTGTATAAATCCATTATATAATACAATAATAACGTATCTTCCCCAAAGGATTATTATATTTTGAGATGTCAGGAAAAACGACTTGCAGTCAACGCCACCGACTTCGGTGTAACGTTCCAAATCCGCTAAGATGAAAGACTTGTGTGATAGACTTGCTCAAATCTCCTAACGCGTTAACTAACACGCAAAGGACCACATCTGTATCTATATAAATCACTTTTATTCTTCCTTCCAAGCGCACAACGAATTGAGAGAGTATGGCTCTTTTCCGCTACTCACTCTTCTCTTGTTTTGCCTTTTCTCTTCTTGCTTTTAGTCTTGTCCAGTCTCCACAAGTCCATGGAAAGGAGACTGAAAGTCGACATGTGGTTAGTGTTAGCTCTTTGCTTCCGGGCTCAGTTTGCTCGTCACCGAGAGGTTTGGTGACATCCTCGGATATCCAAGTCGGTTTTATTTTTTCTTAAAAATATATTTAATCATTTATATTTGGCTTTCCTTGTTAGAGAGTAAGATTGGGTAGAGTATTCTTCCCAAGAAGATTGGGGAGAATGTACTGATGTATCATTTATGCATGACAAAGATATTAGCTTGCCATGGACGTAATTGGTGCCCTGTTGGTAAATTCTAGCAGACCTTTGAAAATTCCTCCAAGTTTTAGTTGAAAATTTGCCACCTCCCCTGGAAAACATAATTAACATGTTGCATTTAGCTCAAAGTACCACAGACATGATTTGCAGGTTTATGTACACTAATACTTATTTTTGTGTTTCAAAATTTCTTAAAAAAGTTCCTGAAAAAAGAATTGACGTTCCGAAATATTTGGATAAAAGACAGCAAGGATAATTGTTTCACTGGTCTTGATGCCTAATTTGCCTTTTTAGGAGTGGGAGGGGATAAGAGATTGTGTGGTTCCTGACCAACCAAATCAAAGCCGTTTTATCCCTTTTTTCAGAATGCATATATATATATAGTATATATAAAATACGGTAGGTATGTATGATGTGAGGATATGGAAAGCTTTTGTATGCCATATGACAGAAAGGCAAGCAATAAATCAAACATATTTTACAGATTGTCTTTTTACCTAAGAAGGATACCTTGTACTTAGTAAATTCATCAAAACATATATATATATATATATATATATATATATATATATATATATATATATATATATATATATATATATATATATATATATATATATATATATATATATATATATATATATATATATAAGAATAGGTGAGAGAATTTTAGTGCATATCATGCTGCTTTTAATTTTATTTTTGTTTATTTTTTTTTGGGTTGCTGCATGACATGTTAATGAAATAAACGCAGCATGTGAACATAATTAGAAGCTCCATTAGCCTATGTCATTGTCTCTTTGCTAAATCAATTGACAATTATAATTCCTCAGATTCAAACCCGTCCAAGTTGAAAGTGGTCCACCGGCACAGCCCATGCTCGCCGCTGACCTCCGGCCAGAAGCCAGACTACGCCGAACTCCTCAACCAGGACCAAGCTCGAGTCAACTGGCTCCACCGCCAGATCTCCACCGCCTCCAACCAAAACAGCACTCGTACCTCGCTTGCTGCAAACATCCCCGCCAGATCCGGCGGCTCGATCGGTACTGGCAATTACGTCGTCAACGTCAGTTTGGGCACCCCTAAGAAGGTGTTCACGGTGATCTTCGACACCGGCAGTGACCTTACATGGATCCAGTGCCTCCCGTGCCGTACTAATAATAGCTGCTACCCCCAACAGCAGCGACTCTTCGATCCATCTCAGTCCTCCACCTATTCCAACATCTCCTGCACCTCCACCAAGTGCTCGCAGCTCGACCTTCACAAATGCTCGGCTAGTAGGTGCCGCTACGAAGTCCTTTACAGCGATCAATCCCAGTCGGAGGGCTTCTTCGGCAGCGACACGCTCACACTGACGCCCTCCGACGTGCTGCCAAATTTCTTATTCGGCTGCGGCGATCAGAGCAGTGGGCTCTTCGGTAAGGCCGCCGGTCTGCTCGGTCTAGGCCGTCAATCAGTATCACTAGTGTCACAGTCAAAATCAAAGTATGGCGATGTCTTCTCTTACTGCCTTCCATCCACCTCGAGCTCACCAGGCTACCTCAAACTAGGCGGTGGTGCACCGTCGAACGTTCATTTCACACCGATGCGAAAATTCCACAGCCAGCCGTCATTCTACTTCCTTGATCTCGTGGCAATCAAAGTCGGCGGTGAGCAGCTTCCAATAGCTCAGACGGTGTTTTCTAATGACAGGACGCTACTCGACTCCGGCACGGTGATTACCAGATTGCCGCCATCGGCCTACACCGCCCTTCGGTCGAGGTTCCAAAAGCAGATGGCCAAGAAGAAGTACAAGAGGGCGCCGCCTCTCTCGATACTGGACACCTGCTATGATTTCACCGGCTACAACATCGTGTCGGTGCCGACGGTGGCGCTGCTGTTCGGCAGCAGGGTTACACTTAATGTCGACTTCACCGGCATACTGTACGTGTCCAGCGTGTCACAGGCATGCCTGGCGTTCGCTGGCAATGACAATGCGAGCGACCCTGGCATCATCGGCAACGTGCAGCAGAAGCGGTTTGATGTGGTTTATGACATTGCAAATAGTAGAATTGGGTTTGGCGCCAATGGTTGTGGTTAATTGGTCGAACACAATGGTTGGAAGCATGATAGATAAACTAATTGATCAAGCAATTGGGAGAGAAGAAACGAAAGAGTTCATGAAAGAAGAAAAATGAAACTAAAAGAGAACCAACATAATGTATGACGAAATAGCTATTCCCTCTATTTTAACGATTCAAGAAACAAATAACATGGGTATAGTCGTGCTAATTTATGTTTGGCATGATAAAAATTGGAGCTTGATTTGACCTCCTCCTCACTGAGTTTCGATGTTTTGGGTGTTTTATGCGTTTAGTAATCGGAGTAACCAAAGTTAGGTGCAACGTCAGTGTCAAAGAATGGGCATCATGGAAGGGATCTTAAATTAATCCCTGTTGTGAGAAAATTTTTACATGATAAAGGGTCTAGAAGCCCATGGAAACTTCCATTTGAAACAAGTTGTACTTGGTCAACAAGACTTTTATAATTACATGATTGACGCAAAAAGACCTGGCATATATTTTACCCTTTTTGGTAAGCGGAAGGAGCCAAAGCTATATAAAAAAGATGAGAAATTCTTTGTGCATCAAGAGCGATGTAAAAAATCTGATGTGGAGCATATCATTTTATATGATTGGTCTACGTAGTTACTGCTTTTCAATATATATTTAATGTTTGTAGTTCTGTTTTTTATTTAAAAATTTTGAATGATGAAAATACCCCTACTCTTTGGAAAAAATTATGATATTCTATAGCATATTATAATTTTCTGCATGCAGGATGTTACTATATGGCATAGAAAATTATGACATTCTGTAGTATATTATGATATTTTACGTCAAATTATGACTTTCTACATCCAAGATGTCATAATTATATGATCCAAGATGTCATAATATACCACAGGATGTCATAATATAGAAAGAGCATGCATTTTTGTCCGATCACTTTTCAACGGACCAACATACATTTAATTCTTGTAGTTCTGCTTTTTTTGTTTGAAAATTTTGAATGACGAAAATGCCTCTACTCTTTAAAAAAAATAATGACATCTTGTGGCATATTATAATATCCTACATCAAAATTATGATTTTTTGGATGCAGGATGTCATAATATGGATATAAAATATCATAATTTTTTTTTTCAAAAAATGGAAGTATTTTTATTATTCAAAATCTTCAAATAAAAAAGTGAAACTATAGACATTAAATATATATTGGGAAGCGATGGCTATGTGGACTAATCACATAAAGTGGTGCACTCCACATCAAATTTTCTCCACCATCCATGATGCATAAAAAATTTTCAAAAAAGATATAGCAAAAATTTATGAGGTAATCCACAGGGACCCCAAAACAAAACCAGCAGACCCATGTACAAAAGAATACAAGATCCATATATAGAAAAACATGTGTGAAAGAACATAACACACGGCCCAAAATAGAGAACCACCCAAAGTAGGGTGCAACACACAAACAGTGGCACAAAACCAAACTGAAGTGAGGAGATCAATAGAGCATGTAGGCACATCGAGATGGAGAACTCAACCACACCATTAGAGCTATCAATTTGGGTTGGGCCCATTGGATTGGCCCGTCTCGCCATGTAAATGGGACGACTTGAGTTCATATTTTAGCAACCTGTTTAAAAGCAAATTAAATGACCCATCTTATTTAGATTGACGGGTCTAGACAGATCGATGCGGACTGGCCCATCTTTTTTTTTGAGTAAAAATAAGAATTATCAAATCTCCTTATCCAGTTTCTCCTTTCAACTGCGTGAGTCATGAGAACTGAGAAAGAGAGGAGAGATCGAGAGAGCTCCTCGACCCCGGTGCCTGCATCGTGGCCCCCGACCTCCCCTCCTCCCCCCACTTTCTGGTGACTGTGAGTGCATCCCAACCCCCGTGAGCTCCTCCGCGCTCCCTGATGCCCGCATCCCGACATCCCCCACTACCCTTTCTTCGAGCGAGCGAGAAAGAAGAAAGAAAGAGGGTGAGAGATGGCTTCCTCTTTCGACACCTTTGGCAATGACGGTGAGGAGGTGGTTGAGGGGATCCACCTGCCCTTTCGACGATGAGGAGGTGGTGAGGGGATCCAGTTTTCCCTTTTAACTGTGTGAGCCATGAGAAGTAAGAAAGAGAGGAAAGGCCGAGAGAGCTCCCTGACACCAATGCCCGCATCGCGGCCCCTGACCTCCCCTCCTCCCCCCCACTCCTCGATGACTGTGAGCACATCCCAACCCCTGTGAGCTCCTCCGCGCTCTCCGATGCTCGCATCCTAGCACCCCCCCACCACCCTCCCTTCGAGTGAGCGAGAAAGAAAAAAGAAAGAAGATGAGAGATGGCTTCCTCTTTCGACACCTTTGGCAACGATGGTCAGTCCACTTGTCCTTACAATAACTTGATTAGCGATGCTAAAGAATCGGATATGGTCAGGTCAGCTCATATCCAAACCTTCCATCTAATCTAATCTAATATATATATATATATATATATATATATATAAACAGAGGCTCGTCCACCGCATATTGCTTTTTCATGAATGCACCATCCGCCATATGTTTTTCTTTCTTTTTTTGTTGGAAAAATATCAAAAAAATCAACGAGATCTATGGTGAAGGAGAGAACGAAGATCAGAAGCATTTCTTAGGCTAGAGGTTCTGCATCGAGGGGTGGTAAGCCTGACCATAGGTGCAGAGGAGGATGAGGAAGGAGGCCTCTGAAGGTGGCTGGCCAAGCTTGGAGGGAATTTATTCGAGAAGGAACTTGGTGGCAGAGAAGAGACTGATAGCGGTGAGGCGAGAAGTGGCCAGCAGTGAGGTAGGTGGCCATTAGGTAGGTGCAGAGGAGGATGAGGAAGGAGGCCTCTGAAGGTAGTCGGTCGAGCTTGGAGGGAACGCATTCGAGGAGGCAGTTGGTAGGGGGGAGAGAGAGGAGGAGGCAGAGGAGGGCAAGGAAGGAGAGAGGCCAGGATGTTAAGGGTAGGAGCACCGAGGGGGGCCTCAGGGCGACCGGCGAAGGCAATGAGGAGGCGGAGGGTGACGAGAGCTCATCTGTGTGGGAGAAAGTGGAGGAGGCAAAGAAAGAGAAAGTTATAAGAGACAGTTCGAGAAGAGTTGTACATCGTGAGCCCTAGGTTTCTCTTTTTTTCCCTTTTCTTTTAATGGTGGCACAGCCTCGAGAATGGGAGGGCTTTAGGGCAGAGGAATGTTGTTGCAATAGAGATTTTTGAAAGGAGGCGCTCGATATATACATCCATGACGAATAGGAAGACGGGGGGGGAGAAACCAACTGGATTTTGTGAAGTGGCCACCTTAGAAAATAAACTAATTTATAGACCACGCTAAAACCCTATGTGACTATCATCAGATCTAGGGTCTCACACTAAAAGAAAAAATGATTTTTAGCAGCAGCTATGAGCGACGATAATATTGCCGTCACTAATAATAGTTTTTATTGACCATCAATGACGATCAAAAGATAAGCCGTCACAAAAAAATTATCAAATTTATTAGCGATGGAAATATGGTATTAGCAATGAGAGATGCCATCACTAATATTCACTAGCGACGGCTTTAGCCATTGCTAATAACTCGACTCCCTTCCCCCCACCCTCAGTTTTTGGCTTCCTCATGCTAAAACCTTCATTTTCTCCCCTCAGTTTTCATCTCCCCCTCCCCCATTGGTGACCAACTGAAGCCCCCCACTCCCCCTCTCCCAGTTCCCCAACTCACATTGCATTGTCAGAGTCCTCGGCCTCCTCCCCCCAGCCTCGCACTGCTGGGCCTCCCCTTTTCTTCCTAGAGCCCACATCCTCGAGCTCCCCCTTCTTCCCGATTGCCTCTCGAAGCCAGCGTCCTGTCGATCAACCTCTCTTTTCCTTCCCTACCTCTCCCTTTGCTGGATCAAACCCCCCGTCGTCCCTCTCTTTACCCCACCTTCAATCCCCATTTCCCCTATTGCACCGTCGGATCCGACCTCCCCGAGCTCTCGACCGCCTCCCTAGCCCTTAGCTTGCCTTCCCCCCAGTTGCCTCCTCGAGCCCTTAGCCACCTTTTCGAGCCCCCGGCCCACCTTCACGAGCCCTCGGCTAGCCTCCACTACAACAAAACAGGTTATTAGCGATGAAAAATTTTTATCGCTAATAATCGATTTTCGTTGCTAATAATATTAGCGACGAAATTTTGATCGTTAATATTTCATCGTAAATAATTCCGTCGTTGATACTATTTTATGATGAAAAAAAATTCATCGCTAATAAAAGATATTTGCGACGAATATTTTTCATCGTTAAAAAAAATTGATGAAAAAATTTAATCTAAAAAAAAATATTTATGATGAAAAATTTTTATCACTATTATTTGCTAAAGTTTTAGCGATGAAAATTTTTGTCGTAAAAAATTATTTTTGCAATGAAAATAATTCATCATTATTAATTTAATAAAAAATTATTAAAAAAATTAAATAATATTAGTGATAAAAAAATTCATCGTAAATAATATTATTTATGATGAATATTTTTTCATCGCTATTAATTATATATTTATTGATAAATTAAATTATATTAGTAAAATATTTTTAGCAATGAATATTTCATCAGAAATAATTCCATCACTAATAATTTAGTCATATTTTTTTTAAAAAAATTATGAATATATATTTTAAATTTATATATATAATATTTTTTATAAATTAAAAAAATAAAAATAAAAAATTTATACAATAAACTGATAAATAAATTTTATTATTTTATTATATTAAATTAAAATTATAAGATATTTGAAATAAAAAAGAAATATACCAGTAAACCGCCAAATATCGACATTTGGAGAACGAGCTGGGGACGGAAAGCGCTCAACGGAGCTCGAACCAACGATGGAGCTCGGATTGGCCTACTGCTGCCTTATCAGCTATATCATCTACTCCATCTGTGCCATCCACTCCATCATCTAGATCTGGAAGCACTGATAGTCGTCGGTGCATGTAGCCAACTCTTGAGCTCGCTGTCGATCCTCGACAGTCTGCTGTCGATCCTCGACAGTCTGTCTCTGTACCTCCATCAGTCGAGCCTCGCATGCAGAATGAATGTCCATCCTAGATGTGCGTGAAGATGGAGCAGTGATCCCATACCCTAGACCCTTAACACAATAGGGTCTCGTACCGAGCACCCGATCACAGATCTCATCATCTGTGGGTGCGGTCGAGCCCTCAGCGGTAGGTTGGGATCTAATCTCTGTCATACGATTTTAAAAATTAAAATTATAGTTATTTTAATTTTATAATAAAAATCAAATTGTGAATGAAAAATAATTGAAAAAACTTACAAAGAGCTCTTGGCTCCCCGTCATCCACTCCTCCGACCGTCGCTGGTGGGTCCGCTGGTAGATATCAATCCTATTAAGAAGCTCGCCTCTCTCAGCATGTCTCTGTAATTTGAGAATTAATTAAAAATTTTTTAAATAACTAAAGAATTATATGCTAATTAAAAATTACCTACCATATGCTCCATGTGACGAGCAAACGATCTCGAACCCCCATAATGAGGCACGATTTGTCTTACCCGGTTCACCGCATTCTGGGCACATTATCTCTATAAAATTATCAGTAAAATTAGTAGATAAAAAATTTAATTAAAAAATAAATGATTAAATCATTAAACTATAAAAAAAATTTAGATGTGTAACCTGATATGCCGGATCCTTGTACTATCAGTATATAGTAATCCAATCATCTATGGTGATGTTGTCATAGGGCTGCTGCCGCACTGCCTCCTCCCTATGATCCTGCACCATCCGATACCAATGCTGATGCATATGATGGTGATAGTCCTTGAAATACAACGATAATTGAATGTCGATGGCTCACCTCACATGATCCTCCTCAAAATCAGCGATATCAAATACATCCTGTCAATAACAAATATTAAAAAAATACTATACAAATTAAATATTTATAATATAATTTATTTTATCTGTAAATGGGTGTAAAAAATCTTTCTCTGAGATGGTAGAATGTGACGCCAATCGAAGAGCATTACGGAAGCATAACTACGGCATATGATGCCCAGTTCAGTCTGCCATGGGTCACACCATCCCCTAATGGGTCTGGTGTAGTCGGTCGATATCTCGATTCGGAGATGCTGTCCTGGATGCTCGCATCTCCAATGCTCCAGAGTAAGATTCTTCGATGGACTTCACCCTCGCCTCACCACTGATAAGGACTCACCTGAAACAACAATAAATAAATTATTAGTATGATCCAAATAAAAGAATCAACTTTCATTATATATAAAGTGTAATAGTTAATACCACTAGGACCCACCTCACTGGGATCCACCTCACTAGGACTTGCCAGTGCAGGACCCTCTGACAGTGAAGCCGGTGCGGCAACGGAGATCAGTGGAGGTGCCTCAACCTCTAAGGCATATGCAGGGAGCTGTGAATACGAACGTCGTTGTCTGTCTCCTGATGCCATATCTGCAGGAATTGAGATATAAATAAATATAATATTGAATAATAATAGTAAAAATTAAATAATATTCTAATGAATACAATTATATCGCATATCATTATTGGAAGACAAAATTGAATGAAAAATATAGATCTACTCATCAATACTCGTTTCTTCTTCGATGTGTAGATCTTCATCCGAATCACAATAATCGATATATGTGTTGTCTTCTATCTCATAGTCATTTATGAACTGATCGTCACCCTCCGACTCATCAAGATGAAAAATAAAATCAGCTTCAACTTCGTTGGATGGAAGATCAGCCCTATTCAAAGGTGCCGTTACAAGTTTTTTATCAACCAAAAGCTTAGCTAATGTTTGTTCTTCTTGTTGAAAAGCTTCCTCTTCATGTAAATCTGAATTTTCATCCATCTCTAATCGAGTTGGTATGTCATATATGCCTCTAAGTGTTATTTTTTGTACAAATATCAATTACCTCGATACTTTAGATCCTTCAAATATATTACTTGTTTCGCTTGAGTTGCTAATATATACGGCTTATTTTGGTACCATGTTTGTGCAAGATTTACACTGATAAATTGTGAATCGATATGAATACTGATCTTTTTATTACTAATATCCCACCATTCACACTGAAATAAAAATACAGAATTACTGGACCCATACTTCAGTTCTATAATATCTATCAGTACACCATAATAATCAATCTCTTCTTCTCCTTCATATCCTGTTGTAGCAATTCTACTATTCTAGATCCGTCGTTGTGTCTCAAGCTCCTTTATGTGAAATCTCATTCCTCCAATGATACATGATATGTAGTGATTAATCTTTCGATCGGGATCACATGCTAAATCGTGCAACTCATCAATCGTATCTACTTCTTTATTGAAATACTTATGTTTCATCTACATCATAAGATAAAAAATTATGTTGATTTAAATAGTATTATTTATAAGTAAATAAATAACGTATCACTAATATAACTTACAAAATCATCAAATTATTTTGTAAATTCCCTCCTACGTTGATCATCGCCATCCATATTATTCTCTCTATATAGTATACTCTTGTGCTCACTACAAGAAGTTATGATTTTTAATTTTATATTGACATGAAAATTTTTTTAAAAATTAAATAGTATGGTAAGATGATACTTACTCAATAAAATCTTCAATTTCTTCATAATTATTTAGAACATAAAAGTATACTTTGGATAGCTCGTTCACATCCATAAATTCATATCTTCTTGTACGAGTAGATCGAATCATTTATTTAAATATAGACAACGTCGGTTCATTGTCACCCCATTCACGGTTTGCATTACGATCTGTACGATTGAATCTTGTTTCGATATCGTCAAGATACATCGAGCAGAACGTGACACACTCAATAGCTATATATGCTTCTGCTATAGACCTTTCAGGTCTTGCTTTATTGCGCACATATTTTTTTAAGGTGCATAAGAATCTGCAAACAAAAATAAATTTAAATTTTAGAAATATATTTATATCTTATAATTGATATGACAAAATACATATAATTTTTTTACCTTTCAATAAGATACATCCATTGATAATGTATCGGTCCGACCAAAAAAGCTTCTTTTGAAAGATGAATAGCCAGATGCACCATAACATCAAAAAATGATGGTGAAAAAATTTTTTCTAACTTACAAAGAATGAGTACAATATCCTTCTCTGATCTCTCAAGTAAGTTAATCTTCAATTTTTGATAACACAGTTCTTAGAAGAATACTCCCAGCTCAATCATTGCAGTTTGACCATCACCACCCAAATAACCACGCATGACCATACGAAGCAAACATTGCATCATCACATGGGAGTCATGACTTTTCATGTCAGAGATATTACCGTCATTGTTTCCAACACACCGCGATACATTTGAAGCGTATGTATCAGAAAATTTTTTAATTTTGAACCATCCACCAAAATTCTTCTTTTTCTCTCCAAACGGTGAATAACATGTGGGTGGTATAAAAAATCTCTCATCTCGATAAACTAAATGCAACTCCGACCAGATTCTCATTTCTTGCAAATCAAGATGAGCTTTTGTACCATCTTTTATTTTTTTTGAAATATTCAATATAGTACCAATGATATTATCATAAATATTCTTTTTAATGTGCATTACATCCAGATTATAACGAAGTAGTAGCTGCTTTCAATATAGTAGATCAAAAAAGATGCTTTGCTTCGTCCAATTCAGTTCAGCTTCAGTATGCTTCCGCTTGTGAGTACCCTTTATTTTTTCAAATTGGACGTTTCCAATGACTTCAAGTTGTTCTAAAATTTTTGATCTACTTAACTCCTTAGGTGGCGACGCCGATCAGACTTACTATCAAAATATTGATTATAATGGATCCTCCAAGAATGATTAG
The DNA here is from genome assembly GCF_000442705.2 of Elaeis guineensis. Lineage (NCBI taxonomy): Eukaryota > Viridiplantae > Streptophyta > Magnoliopsida > Arecales > Arecaceae > Elaeis > Elaeis guineensis. The sequence continues at coordinate 144,598,555 of NC_025993.2, forward strand.
TAGGAAGAAATCGTCGATGACCTATGAAACATATTTTCCATCCGTACTTTAAATGTAAAGAGGATGCATCCGTATTGCATATTGGATATGCAAGATATCCTTTGGTGCTCCATCCAAATAAATTTTCATATATCAGAAAATTATTTATGATCCATAGAATCGAAGTATGCAACTTAAAATTACTTCGACTCACAGAATCATATGTCTGTACCCCATTTTCCCATAACTTTTTCAGATCATCAATTAAAGGTCATAGATATACATCAATTTCGTTACCTGATACTTTCGGACCTAAAATCAACAGTGACATAAAAATAAATGATTCTTTCATGCACTTTCAAGGTGATACATTATATACAACTAGCATCACAGGCCACATACTGTATGAGGTACTCAAATTGCCAAAGGGATTAAATCCATCTGTTGCTAGACCAAGCCGGATATTGCGTGGGTCACTTGCAAAGTGCGGATGCTTTACATCAAAGTTTTTCTACACTAAAGAGTTGATCGAATGGCTAAGTATGTTCTCCTCTGAAATTTGCTGCTCATAATGCCATCTCATTTCTTCAGCTATCTTTGTGAACATATACAACCTTTGAAGTCTTAGAATCAATGAAAAATATCTCAAAATCTTTTGAGGTATCTTCTTTGCTTTTCTATTATCAATTTTGTATCTAGGCTCACCGCATTTCGGACATTCAGTTGCTTGTTCATTATCCTTACAAAATAATATGCAGTCATTTTTGTAGGTATATATAGGAGTATAGCCAAGTCCTATTTTTTGCATGTATATTTTTGCTTCAGAATATGATTTCGGAAGTCTCTCTCCATCGGGCAGAGCTACTTTAATCAATGTTAAAATTTGATCAAATGACTTCTGACTCTAACAGTTCACGATTTTAATATGAAGTAATTTTATCAAAAACTCTAACTTGAAAAACTTTGTACAATTTGGATAAAGTGGCTCTTGTGAATCCCTTACAAGCTTTGCAAACTATTCAGAAATCCCTTCTACCTCAAGCCGGATATTATGCTCATGATCAGAATTGCTTTCAGATGCAGCAGTATTCATGCATACATTTGAACAAGCACCTTGATGTAAATCATCTAACAGTTCTCCAATACCACTATGTTCGATAGGTCCAGCACCATCAGATTATCATCTTCAGTATCATCATCATCGCATACCACTTCATTCAGATCACCCTCCCCACGCCATATCCAACAAGTATACTTCTTATCCATACATATTATAGCAGATGCTCCTCAACAAGTATTATGTGATGATATATCAAATTGACATATCTCTTGCATGGACACTTTATCCGACTAGCACTGTCAGCCTTATGCTGTGCAAAGTCAATGAAATCTCGAACTCCTTTTTGCTATTCAGACAAAAAAATACCTCTACCATTCATCCAATTTTTGTTGATATTCATCTAACAACAAACACAAAATCATTAACAACTAAAATAAAGTTTAGTGGTATACTGGATCCTGATCTGAATTTTGGACTGAATCGCATTCCGAATTCCAGCTAAAATCCCGACCCGAATCCAGATTCGGATCACTTGATAGAAAATGCATGATCCTATCCTTTTCAAATCATTACTAACATGTGTGGTCCTATCCCTTTCAAAAAAGTAATAATTTTATTATTATTATTAGTGGATATTTTATCTCATTTTCGTAAAAGTTTTGACAGCATCTTCCCATGGTTCTCCAAGTATACGATGTGGATATGGTGCCCACGCACCCTATCCACCATATATTCGGAGAACAATGGACAGATAACTACTGAATACCACATAATAAAATAAAATATCAACTATTAATAATATTATTATTACTTTTTCAAAAAGCCTGAATACGGAACATTCAAGTTTTGATCTTGATGAAGATCGAAACTTAAATGAGAATCTACGGCTCAATATAATTTAAGTACCATTTTTGAATGTGCATTCGAAGATGAATTTCTAATTTATCAAAAAAAATAACTTCATATTAAAATTTTTTTATTAAAAATTTCAATAAATTTTTTTCTAAAATAGAAATATTTTTTTTATTTATAATTTCAGCAGTATATAAAATAGTACATAAAATAATTTAATTATAATAAGTAACAGCAATGTACATTATGTTAGTGAAAAAATAATTAGATAAATAATTAAATAATTTTAGCAGTAATACTAAAAAATAATATACAACAATTATAATAATTTCAGTCCGGCCTGACCAGGCCCGACCTGGAACCGACCCGACCCGACCTCGACCCGCTTTGACCCGACCAATCCCAGCCCCACCCGACCTACTGGACCGCCCCGTTCCAATCCTTGGACCCATCCCTGAAGGCCCCGACCCGACCCCAAACCGACCCGATCCGGACCCAACCCCAGACCCGCCTCGACCTCGAACCGACCCAATCCGACCAGGCCCAGTCACGGACCCGACCCGCCCCAGCCCGGCCCGACCCGGAACCGACCTGACCTGTACTCGACCTGACCTAGCTCGCCTCACCCCGACCTGACCCGGCCCAAACCCGACTTGGACTGGACCCAATCCGACTAGGCCCAGTCACGGACCCGACCCGCCCCAGCCCGGCCCGACCTTGCCCGACCCGGCCCAGCACGACCCGAAAATGATTAGGCCCGGCCCGACCCCATCACAGACCCGACTCGACCCGTTCCCAACCCAACCTGCCCCATCCCAGCCCCGTCCCCGGACACATCCCCAAAGGCCCTGGACCGACCCAGAACCGACCCGGCCCGAACCCTACCAGACCCGACCCACCCCATCTCGGCCCGACCCGCCCCAGCCCGACCCGGCCAGGACCCGACCTGCCTCGGCTCCACCCGACCCGCCCCAGCCTGACCCAACCCGACCCGCAGCAACCCGGCCCGGCCTAGCCTGACTCGAAAATGACCAGGCCCGACCCGGCCCCGTCACGAACCTAGCCCGACCCGTACCATACCTGACCCGAACCCGGCTCGATCCGACCGCCCCGCCCCATCCCACCCTGACCAGGCCCCAACCCGATCCGGACTGGTCCCAACTCGACCAGGCCCAGTCAAGGACCCGACCCGGCCCGACTTGTATCCGACCCGACTCGAACCCGACCCACCCCGCCCCGACCCGACCCGGCCCCCACCCGACCCGGACTAGACCCGACCCGACCTGACCCAGTCACGGACCCGACCCACCCCAGCCCGACTCGATCCGGCTCGACCCGCACCAACTCGACCCTGCCCAGCACGACCCAAAAACGACCAGGCCTGGCCTGGCCCCATCAAGGACCCGACCTGACCCAGTCACGGACTCGACCCATCCCTGCCCCAGACTCGAACCCAGACTCGGACCTGGCCACGACCACGGCCCGACCCCGCAGAACCCCATCTTCGGCCTGTCGGTGCCGGACCGCCATCCCCGTCCCCGACCCCAGCCCACCGAACCCGGCCCGCAGCCTCGGACCACCGTCTCCAACCCCGGCTCATCGTCCCCAACCCCGGCCAGCCGACCCTGTCACCATCCCAGTCACCAGTCCTGGCTCGAACCCCCCCAAAAAAAAGGAATAAGCTCACATCGATGGTGGCACTGGCGATGGCTTTGCGGACGGTGATGGCGATGGTGGAGCGAACAGTGATGGCAATCGGACATGGGGAGAGACGTGGGATGCTAGGTGGGGGAAGGGAATGCGAGAGAGAGAATGCTGAGTGAGGGTGGAGAGGAGAAAATGGGTTTCAGATGGGACATGACGGGATGCGGGGTATTAGCGATGAAAATTTTCGTTGCTAATAATTTATTTTCGTCACAAATAATTTAAACGAAAAAAAAAATTTACGACGAAAATAAGCTTTTCATCGCTAATAACCTAACTAGTGACGAATAACTTTTTGTCGCTAATATTTTCTGTCAAAAAAAATTTTCACTGAAAAAAAAATTTTTTCAAAAATTTTTGTTGCTAATAATTTATTTTCATCGTAAATAATTTAAACAGAAAAAAAATTTGTAACAAAAATAAGCTTTTCATCGCCAATAACTAATTAGCGACGAATAACTTTTCGTCGCTAATATTTCCTGCCAAATAAAAAAAAATTTCTTGCTGGAATTTTTTTTCAAATATATTATTTATGATAAAATATATTATTTTATCACTAATAGACTCAAAGTTTTATTTACGATAATTATTTTCATCGCTAATTATGTTATTAGCGACAAAAATTTTCTTCAGTCACTAATAATTACTAAAAATAATTTTTTTATTTATAAATTTTTATTAAGTAATTATATGATGCTCGTATGATAAAATTTATTCAGATCCAACTGACAAGATAGACGGTAGGACCATATTGATTCATTGAAAGCGAGTTCAAGGATTTGACTGTAAACTTTTTAACTCAGGACTTCCTGCGAAAAATAATGATATTTGAGAGGTCAAAAAATAGAACTAGACGTCTTTAGCACCAGAGTCCAGATATGGGGTGTAAAATTTTTTCTTGATGTACTGCCATATCACTCTTTTTATTTTTTTTCTTTTATTTATTAAGTAAAATGGATGGAAGACCAACCAAAATCGGGCAAAAGTATGATTCAAACTAGGGGTGTCAATCGTCAAACTATGTTTGGTTTATATGCAGATTGAAGTAGGTTCGAACCATACCCCACATATACTTTTCCTTCATCCATATCAGCTCATCAACATTTCTAAATTTTTATTCATTACTTATGTGTATAACTAAGAAATAAAACAAAATGATGTTTTCAAAGATCACAAGCAACAAAATCAAGATTTATCTTTAAATATGTCATTATAAATATCATAAACATAAAATTTAGTATATATGATAATTATGAACTAACTAATGATAAAACTAGATAAAATGTACTGATATATTCTAAAATATTAGCGATGGAAATTTTCATCGTAAATAGTGATTATTTATAATGGAAATATATTTTTCATCGTAAATACATGTTATTTACGATGAAAATAGAATTCTCATCGTAAATAATTTTTAATTTTTTTATTTATTAATAATAAAAATATTACATCATAAATATTGAATTATTTATGATAGAAAATTAATTTTTATCATAAATATATAAGTATTTGTAACGTAACATTATCATCGTAAATAATCTATAATTTTTAAATTTTTAAATTTTTTTATTTTTTTACACATATTAATGATGAATAATTTTTATCATAAATAAAATATATTTATGGTAAAAATTTTGTTTTCATCACCAATAATAATCATTTACAATGTATTATTTTCATCACCATTAATCTATAATTTTTGAATTTTTAAAATTTTTTATTTTCTTTCAAATATTAGTGATGAAAAATTTTCATCATAAATACATAAGTATTTATGATAGAAAATAAATTTTCATTAGGAATACGCCTATATTTGTGACATACTATGTTCATCATAAATAATCTATAATTTTAAAATTTTTAAAATTTTTTATTTTTCACATATTAGTGATAAAAAATTTTTATTGTAAATAATATTAATTTATGATGAAAATTTAGTTTTCATCATCCATATGCTATTATTTATGATGTAATATTTTTGTCACAAATAATCTTTAATTATTAAATTTTTAAAATTTTTTATTTTTTAAATATTAGTGATGAAAAGTTTTCATCATAAATAATATATATTTGTGATAAAAATTTATTTTTTATTACAAATACTTCCATTATTTATGATGAAACTAGTTTTATCACTAATATTTAAAAATTTAAAATTAAAATAAATATTTTATTATTTATGATGATTAATTTTATCATAAATAATTTATATTTATGATGAAATTTTATTTTTATCATAAATATAAAGATATTTATGATGAAAAATTAGTTTCATCATAAATAAATAATTATTAGCGATGAATTTAGTTTTCATCATAAATATTATTATTTATGATGAAATATATTTCTATCATAAATAAATTCATCACAAAAAGTGACATTTCTTGTAGTGCTCCCCCCATTCTTCCTCCCCTTTCTTCCACCCGCCTCCCTCTCCCCCTTCTTCTCCTGCTGCACAGCACCGCTTTCGTGCCGCAGCGCCGCATCCCCTGTTGGATCTTTCACCCTCTTGTCGGATTCGCTCTCCCCTTGTCGGATCTGTCGTCTCCACATCAGATTGCCATCTCCATCCCTGCACTGCCATTCCTGCACTGTCGTTCTTGTGCCATCGATGTCTCTGTGCCCATGTATCTATTCTTTTGGTGAGTATTAGCGATAGTGGCAACGACGGTAGCAGAGCCATCATTAAAAATCTTTTTATTTTAATATATTAATTAATTTTAATTAGATAATTAATTAATTATATATTAATTTAATTAATTAATTATTTTATTTAACTATGATTAGGGATAAAATTTGGCTCGAGCTTATTTGAATTTGGGTCAGGCTTTGGGCTAGGCTTGAAATAGTTCAAGCTGAGCTTGAGCCTGATTACAGGATCCATTTGAATTTCAGGCCAGGCTTGGGTATATCTTTGATCCGGCCCAGGCTCGATCCAAGTTTGACCTGAGAATGGGCCCATATTGCTGGCTTGCATTTAACCTAAAGCCAGCAGCGCTCTATTCATAAAGAGGCTATGATGACTGTCTATGCGAGATGCGCCTAAAGAGTCTAGAAAGAGATGGAGGTGATGTATTTCTATTCTTGTTGTTATAGTTGTAGAATAAGCTTGGACAGTCTGTTACATCGCAGGCAACCACTTGCAGCCACCTCATGGTTAAAAGTGCAGAGGAACTTGCAATGCCTTATTTTCGAATGACAGATTTAAGCCTTCTTCTTTCCCTCTTTCCCTTGTTTACTTTGTTGGTCTCTGATTTAAGTACTATTTTTAAGTTTTTATTTTATTTTTTTAAAAATTTTACTCCTAGTTTGCGGTCTTCTTACTTTATAGCCACCTCATAATTTGGATTCACCCAAATGGGTTCGGGCCTAAGCCCGACCCGAAGCTCAAAAAGAATTTTTGGGCCGAGCTTGGGTAGGGGTAGGGCTAGTTCCAACCCTAATTATGATGAAGATTTTAGATGGTTGGTTTTCAATTAATGATCCTTATTAAAATAGATATTATATCTTTCAAGTCTTTTTTTGCTTTTGCTTTGCTTTATTTTTTGTTCTTTTTTTTTTCCTACTCAGTCGCCTATTTTTAAAAATTTTTCATCGCATAGAACCATAGATCTGTCTTTTGATTAATGAACATATTTTACGGTATCTGTATATTTATATATTTTTGTATGGATGGAAGAATTATGTATATTGATCAATTGACGGTCTATATGGAGTTCTTTGATCGAACTTAGTCTTTTTTTCAGAGACATTTGTGCCACCAAACTATCCACCGACCATATCTCTAGACTTAAGCTAGCAGTGTAGAGACTATATGCAAGTTGGAGAAGATATTTCCTCCTAATTTCTTTGACTTCATGGAGCATCTCATGATACATCTAGCGTATGAAGCTAGGATGAGAGGACTAGTGCAGTATAGACGGATGTATCCATTTGAAAGATACATACACAGTCTTAAGAAGAAAGTGAAAAATAGGCCAAAGTCAAAGGTTCTATTATGGAGGCTTACATAATTAAAAAAAATTTTAATTTCAACCCATACTACTTTAATCCCAGTGTGCAGACAAAACTGATTCAAGTAGATCAAAATAATGATGGTGGTGAGGGATCAGAGGCAAAGATCTCAATATTTGCCTATTCCATCATGAATTTGGGCACGAGGTTCATCGGATATTAACTGATACCGAAATTCGATAGGCAGAGACATATATTTTGCTAAACTGCATGAAGATCGATCAATATGTTAAGTAAGTATCCATCACAATCTCAACTCTTTAATCACTTATCATCCTATATTTATCTTATGCATGCATAGGCAATATAATGAGATGTTGAGACAGGATAATCCGATGATAAGCGAGGAAGAAATTTTCACTCAGTGCTTATAGAACTTTGTAAATTGGTTCCATCAACTGGTAAGTGACCATTGTTATTTTATTTATTATAATTTTTTTAATTTATTCTTTTTATAATATGTAGGTCATTTAAGGAGGTGAATCTATACCTAAGAAGCTAAGACCATTAGGTTACAGGCCAACAAAGTATAAGACATATTATAATAGTTGTAACGTAAATAGTTTCAAATTTCACATACCATAATATGAATATTATAAGAGTACAATGAATAGTGATGTGTGTATAAAGGATAGCTGGTGGGTAGAGATAGAGAGTGACTATTATGAAATCTTTGAAGAAGTGATCAAGTTGACCTACCTTGTTGGTAATAGTGTCATTCTGTTTAAGTATCGATGGTTTGATGCCAATAATTGTATGAAGGTTGATTTACGGTATGGGCTTATTGAAATCAAACATGGATCAAAGGCATATGTTAATGACCCTTTTGTGCTAGCTCAACAAGCTGTTCAAGTGTATTATACTCTTTTTCCATCAAGGGAGAGTGGAAGAAAAGATTGGTAGGCTATATGTAAGGTTAAGTCTCGAGCCATTCATTACGAGCTCGAATAAGAAGACGAAAAGCCCTATTCACTAGAATATTTTCAGGAGGATGAAACACTGAAATTCATCAGTATTTAATAGATGTAGAGTTGGATGCTCCAAAAATTCTCTTACATGATGGTCAACATGAGGAGATAGATCATACTGAGTTTGTTTTTAAGGATCATCCTATCCAAGAAGGTGAAGAAGAGGAAGCAGAGAAAAAAGTGGAAGAAGAGGAGGAAGAGAAGGTATCGGAAGAAGAATTTGAAGGGTACCAAACTATTAGAACCTGATACCTCTTCAATACCAGCTGCAAACCAATGTCTTACGTGGACCTGAGTGTTAATCCAGAAAATCTGAAGAAGGAAACAAAGAGAATGCAAAAATTTGGATTGGATCATGGATGAGAACGTGAGAGAGAGAGAGAAAGAGAGAGATGACGGCTAGGGTTTCAGGAGAAAAAGCTTAATGTTTATTCCTTCTCTATCTTGGTATTACAATGACCTGCATATATACTAATACAATGGGTTCAATGATCCGAACCCAAAAAGTCTCTTTAGGCTAACCCAATATATGAAAGCATTCATCGAGCCCATGTTCACCATGTCTCACATGCTCTCATCCCTTGGACTTAGTTTCAATCCAAACCCTTAGTTAGCCTCCACAAGACCTATCAAATCATGTCTTAAGACCCTAGGATCAAAACTCAATCCTAGATCCAAACAGAAAACTCATGTTGCTCTGTCTGCGACACTGAGTCGACTTAGTCTCAACTAAGTTGACTAATATGGGACTTAGTCGACTCAGTCTGGCACTGAGTCGACTAATTTGCTATCATGTCACAACTTTTCAAAATTCTATTTTATATTTCTTTGAGACATAGTCCACCCAGACTGAGACTGAGGTGATCCACCTATGACTTAGTCGATTCAGTCTCAGTCTGAGCCGACTAGCATCTTGAATTTGCTCGTTCTTCCGCAACTTCAGCCCTAGCTCTAGTTCCTTTCTTTGCCTTATATCTCCAAGTATCTGGAGCCCCAACCAAGTCCCTCGAAGTCCTAGTTGTAGTAGAAACTTTGATACGATGTCCTCCATACCTGATCGTAAACACCTCGTATGGAACCTAGATGTTACTCTAGCAATTGACAAAGAAGAGAGAAGGATGCTAGGATTTGGTGTTGGAGCCAGAGAGGGAGAAAAAGTTAGGAAGAAAAGATCTTTATTCACTTAATCATATTCTATCTTATGAAATCCTAATGCAATCTATGTATATTTAGACATAGCCATTAGGCCCAATCAAAAACTCTTCTTGGCTAAACCCAATACATGAAAGTACTCATCGAACTATGTCTAATCTATATCTCACATGCTCTCACCCCTTGAAGTTAATCCCAACCCAAGCTCTTGAGTTAGCCTCCTCAAAACCTCTCAAATAAAGCCTTAAGATCCTTAGGATCAAAACCAATCCTAACCAAAATCAGAATTCATGCACCGCTCTATTTTCAGTTTGAGTCGGCTTGGTCAGACCTCGAGTCGGCTCGACTGTATGCCATAGCATGTGCTAGCGAACTCCACTTTCTATTTCACATCCGAGCCAGCTCTCTTAAGGTCTCGAGCCAGTTTGACTTAGTCCGACTCGACTCGACCCAGATCCAAGTCAGCTCGTCTACTGCAGAAACAGACCTTCTTCTTAGAACTTTTTCCATCATAGTCCTAGGATCTGTACCTGATCCTAGCCTCTTAGAATCATCGCCATGACTTCTTTCATGGCCTCCCAAAGCTTGGGAGCACCATTCATTCATAACAATCTCTATCTTGGTGCCCAAAGCCTTGGCAAACCCTGCACAATCTACCTGCATGACCTTTCTGCCTTCCTTGTCTTTTGGCACCCATCATTGTCCTGTTGTCCTCCAGTACTTCATACTCACACATCTGATGTGTCTGCATCCACTACCGCCAAAGTAGATCTACTGTGCACCATGCCCTGTGCATCAACCACACATCCTACATACCTCCGTCACCAAAGAACTCGAAGCCTGCATCCTCCAAGATATCTTTTTCAGTCTTGATACTCCACAGCCTCCACTTGGATCCCAGACTCCCACAACTGTCTGTTGTCCAACTGTGCATCTATCCCACAGCCATTTGTATCTGGCTGTGCCTCCTACAGTAGCTCCATAACTGCCTGTCTCTTCAGCTGCACTTGTGCCATGGTCCACGATCGTTTATCTCCATGATTGTCCCTGCACTGCAGCTCCACTACTGCCTCTTTTCGATCGTGTTCGTGCTACAGCCCCATGCCGCCACCTATATCTCGACTGCATCCATCCTATAGTCCGCAAATATCTGTCCTTTAATTGCCTCAGTGCCTCGCCTCCAGTTCGCAGCTGTTTGTCTCCCAACTACCTCTGAGCCATCCCTATGATCTGCAATTGCATGTCTCCTAGCTGCCTCTGTGCCACTCCATATAGCCACCTATGTTTCGAGTGTCCCAACTGCATCCATACTGCGGTCCGTAATTATCTGTCCTCCAGCTGCCTCAGTATCGCACCTCTGATCTGCAACTGTCTGTCTTCTAGCTACCTTTGAGCCATCCCTGTGGTCCACTACTGCTTGTCTCCTAGTTGCCTCTATGCCACTCTATGCAGCCGCCTATGTCCCAGGTCTCCCGACTGTATCCATGATGCAACTCCACAACCACCTGTCTCCGATCGTGTCTCTGTCGCATTCTACAGCTGCCTATGTCCCAACTGCGCCTCGACATCTATCACTGCTCTTTTGGATCTTCCATACTCTGTGGACCTCTCTGAAACCATCTCGAACCCTCCTCATCCTGTGGGCTCCTCCAAAATTACTAAGAGATCATCCGTCCTTTTGCTTTTAGTGACTATCTTGATTGAGTCCCTTTCTTCGCCTCCTTTCTTTTGCAACGAACAATCCTTTTTGAGGTGTCCAGTCTTGTGGCACCTGTAACACTTCAAAACCTTCTCCAATCTATCCCTGGATTTTTCTCTCTTTCCAGGCCTTCCTCGCCTCTCATGAATAGCGAACGTCTCTGAAGTAGAGTCACTACAATAAAACATGTTATTAGCGATGAAAATTTTTTATTGCTAGTAATCTATTTTCGTCGCTAATAGTTATTAGCGATGAAATTTTTCATCATTTATATTTCATCATCAATAATCGTATCGTTGATAATATTTTACGATGAAAAAAATTTTATCATAAATAATTATTTATTTACGATAAAAAATTTTCATTGTTAAAAAAATTTATTTTTTCAAAAACTATTTACGATAAAAAATTTTAATCATAAAAAAATATTTGTGATAAAATTTAATATCACTAATAAATAATAGATTAATAGTGATAACAATATTTTTATCACTATTAATTTAATTAAAAATTTTTATAAATTTTAAATTTTTAAAAATTTTTAGTGATAAAATATTTTCATCACTAATAAGCACATTTGTGATGAAAATTTTTCATCAATATTAATTTAATTAAAAAAAATTATAAAAATTAAATTTATAAAAATATTAGTGATAAAAATTTTTCATCACAAATATCCTTATTAACGATAAAAATATTTTTGTTACTATTAATTTAATAATAATTTTTTTAAAAATTAAATTTAAACAATATTAGAGATGTAAAGCTTACATCGTAAATACAGTAACTTTTGATGTAAATTTTTATTACTAATAAAATATTAATTATTTATGATAAAAATATTTTTATCACTATTAATTTAATATAAAATTTTAATATTTTTAAATTTATTAAAAATTTTATTTACGATCAATTTTTTATCATAGTAAAATATTTTTAGCGATCAATATTTCATAAAAAATAATTCTATTTAATAATTTATGAATATATATTTTTAATTTATATTCATAATATTTTTTATAAATTAAAAATAAAAAATAAAAATAAAAATTTATATAATAAACTCATAAATAAATTATATTATTTTATTATATTAAATTAAAATTATAAGAGATTTAAAATAAAAATAAAAAACTACATAAAGAGGTTGTCAAGTGTTGGCATCTGCAGAAGAAGAATGAGCTGAGAAAGAAAAGTATTCGGAAGAGCTCAGACCGGCCTGCTATTGCCTCATCAGCCATATTGTCCGCTCCATCTGCGCCATCCGCTCCATCATCTGGATTTAGAGCCGCTGATGCTCGTCGATGCATGCAGCCAACTCATGAGCTCACTGTCGATCCTCAGTAGCTTGCCTCTGCACCTCCGTCAATCAAAATCGCAGGCAGCATGGATGTCAGTTCTAAACAAGCGTGAGGATGAGGGAGCAGTGATCCCATACTCTAGACTCCTAACATAACAAGATCTCATACCAAGCATCTGATCACAGATCTCATCATTTGTGGATGCGGTCGAGCCCTCAGGGGTAGGTTGGGATCTCATGTCTATCATACGATCTTAAAAATTAAAGTTATAGCTATTTTAATTTTATAATAAAAATTAAATCATGAATAAAAAAATAATTAAAGAAACTTATAAAGAGCTCCTGGCTCCCCATCATCCACTCCCATGACTATCGCTGGTAGGTCCGTCGGTAGATATTGATCCTACCAAGAAGCTCGTCACTCTCAACATCTCTCTGCAATTTGAGAATAATTAATTAAAAAAATTTTAAATAGCTAGAGAGTTATATACTAATTAAAAATTACTTACCATCTACTCCATATGATGAGCGAATGACCTCGAACCCCCATAATATGGTACGATCTATCTCACCCGATTCATGGCATTCTGGACACATCTTCTTTGTACAGTTACCAGTCAAATTAGTAGATAATAAATTTAATTTAAGAATAAGTGATTCAATAATTAAACTCAAAAAAAATGGATGTGTAACCTGATATGCCTGATCCTCATAATGCTGGTATATGACATTCCAATCATCCATAGTGATGCTGTCATAGGGCTGCTGCCACGCTGCCTCCTCTCCATGATCCTGCATCATATGATACCAATGCTGGTGGATGCGGTGGCGATAATCTTTGAAACACAAAGATAAATGAGCATCCACAGCTCACCGTACACGATCCTCCTCAAAATCAATAATATTAAAAACATCCTGCCAATAATAAATATTAAAAGAATATTATACTAATTAAATATTTACAGTATAATTTATTTTACCTATAAATGGGTGTCGAAAATCTTTCTCTGAGCTGGTACAATGTGATGCCAATTAAAAAATATCACGAGGGCATAGCTGCAGCATATGATGCCCAGCTCGATCTGCCACGGCTTGCACCATCCCCTAATGGGCCTAGTGTAGTCGGGTGGTATCTCGATATGAAGATGCTATCCCGGATGCTCGCCTCTCTAATACTCTAGAGCGGGTTCTTCGATGGACCTCACCCTCACCTCACTATCGATGGAGACTGACCTGAAATAATAATAAATAAATCATTAATATAATAGCTATTCAAATAAAAAAAATTAAATTTTATTATATAAAAAAAATAATAATATCACTCAGACCCACCTCATTCGAATCCATCTCACTGGGACCTGCCAATGCAAGACCTTCTGATGACGGAACTGGTGCGGCAGTAGAAATCGATGAAGGTGCCTCAGCCTTCAAGATAGACAGCGAATACGAACATCATCATCTGTCTCCTAGTGCCCTACCTATAATTCTTGACATATAAATGAATATAATATTAAATAATAATAATAAAAATTATAAGTAGTTGAGCATGCAATAAATATATTATAAATTTATGCAATAAATATAAAATAAACTATAAGTAGTTGAGCATGCAAAATAATATTGATGCAAAATAATAACACGAAACCTAATCTCGAGGACTCGATGGTATTTTATTTTTTTCTAAAATAAATTTTATCTCAATTTTATTCTATAATTTTTTATTTTTTAAAATATTTTTATCTAAAAATATATTTTTTTAAATAAATTTTTTTCTGAACGAGCTTCGGACTCAGCCTCCCATGGCCCCTACTCCCACGATGTCGGTGCTGTCACACACCCCATACTGCCCGAACTCGACCCCCACGACCCCGCTCCCATGGTGTCGGTGCCGGTGCCGTCACACACCCTACATCGCCCGAACTTGGCCTCCCACGGCCCCCTCTCCCACAGTGCTGGTAGTGTCATAGACCCTGCATCGTCCAGATCAGATCTCGATCTGGATCCCAATTCGAATCGAGGTTTCGACCCAGATCCCAACCTTGATCCAATTCGGATCATGATTTAGATTTTATTTTTATTAATCAAATAATAAAATATTTAATTAATATTTTATTATTTTTTTTCTTTCTTTTTTTTTCTTTTTTCTCCCTCCTTTCTTTCTCCCCTTCCAACCTCCCCACCGTGCAAACCCCTCCCCACCGTGCAATCCCCTCCCCACCGCCGCCCCCTCCTCGGCCCCATCTCCCTTGACCGCCGACCGCCCCCACCCCAGCCCCATCTCCATTGCCGTCGGTCGCCCCCTCTCCTGCCCCATCCCGCGCCCCACCCAATCCTCGTGCCTACACCCCAAACCCCCTCCCCATCAGCCGACAACCTTCCCACCGGCTGACCCCCTCCTCGGCCCCATCTCCATCACCGTCGGCCGCCCCCTTTCCGACCCCATCCCCCCCTCCTGCCCCATCTCACCCTACCCCCATTTGGATCCCACCCCCTCCCCGTTGGCCGACCCCTCCCCGGCCCCATGGCACCGCCGACGACCCACGGCACCCCCCTCGGATGGTTCCACCCCCCGGTGGCCTGATTAGCACAAAAAAAAAGGTTGAAAACCTTACCTCCGACGGACGATGGGGTCGGCGGATGCAGTCGGATGGTGGATGATGGCGGTGGAGAGGGTTTCACTAGTAGGAAGAGACAGAGGGGAGAGCACGAAGAGAGGAGAGCTTAGGGAGAGGGAGGGAGATCAGGGAAAGAAGAGAGCGATGGAAAATATGGGTTTCATACAATTTCACATGAAGAGACATCGATTTGACATTGATTGAAAGCAGGAGTATTAGTGACACAATTTTTCATTGCTAATAACGTTATTAGCGATGAAAACTAATTTTTATCGCTAATAATTCAAAAAAATTACTTCAATAGAAAAATTTTGCCACAAAAAAAAATTATTTACGACAAAAAAAATATTCATCGCTAATAACTTTAATAGTGATAGGAAAATAATTTTCATCGCTAATAATTCTGGTTAAAAAAATTTCTCTGTTTTCTCACTAAAAAAAATTCTTTCACACCAAAAAAATTTCTCCTATAAAAAAGTTTTTCATAAAAAAAATTATTTACGATGAAAAAAATTTTCATCGCTAATAACATTATTAGCGATGGAAAAATAATTTTTATCGCTAATAATTCTCACCAAAAGAAATTATCCTTATTTTTTAAAAAATTATTTACAATGAAAATAAAATATTTCATTGTTAGTTATCTTATTAGTAATGAAAAATAATTTTCATCACTAAAAAATTATTTGCGATGAAAAAATTCATCATCAATAATGTTATTAGCAATGAAAACTAAAATTTCATCACCAATAATTCTACCAAAAAAATAAAAAATTTTCCACTAAAAAATTTTTTCCTCTTAAAAAATTTTGTAAAAAAATTTATTTACAATGAAAACTAAATTTTAGTCATTAATAATCTTATTAGCAACGTAAATATAGTTTTCATCAAAAATAATTTCTTTAAAAAAAGTTTCAATAATAATTTCATAAAAATTTATTTTAAATTTTTTTCACTAAAAAAATTTTTTATCCAAAAAATTTAACAACAAAAAATGACATTAAAAAAATATTCATGATGAAAAAAAATATTAATAAAAAAATTTATATAAATAGTTAGTTTATAATTTTTCTTTCAAAAAAATTATGTACATAAAAAAATTACATACGCAAAAATATTACATAATCATGTACCATCAGATGAGAATTATTTTTCTGCTGATACATTGCAAATATTAACTAACAATCAAATATAATTTATAATTAAAAAAATCTAACTAATTAGATTTATTTTTTTGATGACAATATTATCTTGAGTTGATTGAAAGGTTTGAATAGATATCCAAACTTAAAATTTAATCTGCAAGCAGCTAAGACCCTTGAGATCCGATGCAAAAAGAGTATAGTAGAAAGGATAATACCTGCTCAAGAGTATGTCAATTTTAGGATAAATCTTGAACTGAATAGCAATAATAAGAGTTTAGCTAGTTAGAGAGTATCTACAACAAACAATCATCGCATACCAATTAAGACCATGAATGTACTCTTGAAAAATACTACTGAAGGATCCAGCAAAGGCCTTCCGCATACAGTTTAAAAGTATATGACACAATTTAGTCCATCGAATAGTTGATAAAGTTTTATTCTTTATACAGTTGGAAGTTGAGATTTTTTCTGAATCAAATTTCTTGCGTTTAATTTTCTGAAGCGATTTGCTCCTGAATCTTATAGATGGTTGATTCGATTGTGGGTGAAAAATTTTATTGCAACATCTAATAAAATCTGGATACTGAGAGAATAATTTCTTTTTAATGTCAAAAGTTATTTTTTTAAATTTATAATTTTTTAATTATTAGTGATGAAATTATTTCATCATAAATAATGAAGTATTTACTATGTTTCTAGCATTTCATCATAAAAAAATTATAATTTTTATAATTTTTAAATTTTTTATTTTTTTAAAAATATTTATGATGAAAATTTAATTTTTATCATAAATAATCAATAATTTTTAAATTTTTTATTTTTTTAAATATTAGTGATAAAATTTTTTTATCATAAATAATTGAGATTCAGTATCATATTTTAATGTATAAAGATCAAGTACCATATGAATAACCTTCTTATGGATCATATTTTAACGTATAAAGATCCAATATCATCTCCTTTTTATGTTCTTGAATAGATACAAGGTCTTTGTACTTTGTGACCTTTGATCAGTCCATAGAACCAATAACCTATGCAAAATTGAGCAATGAGATAGATTCAGAGAAATTTAGAGGCAAAAAATATTATCACAAATAATGATCAACTTTTAATTTTTTTTTCATTGTAAATAATAGACTATTTACGATAGAAAATATTTTTTTGTCGTAAATATTAAGTTATTTATGATGCAATATTTTCAACGTAAATAATCTATAATTTTATATTTTTTAAAATTTTTATTTTTTTAAAAATATTGATGATGAAAATATTTTTATCACAAATAATTGACTATTTATGATGAAAAAAATTTTTCATTGCTAATAATCTATAGTTTTTAAATTTTTAAATTTTTTTATTTTTTTTATATATTAGCGATGAAAAATTTTCATCATAAATAATTAGTTTTTGCCATAAAAAATTACTTTCCATCATAAATACTTAATTATTTATGATGTAATATTTTCATCATAAATAATCTATAATTTTTAAATTTTTAAATTTTTTTACTTTTTTAAATTTTAATGATGAAAATTTTTCATCATAAATAATAGAGTATTGACTGCGAAAAATAGCTTTTCATCTCAAATACTCAAGTATTTATAATATAATATTTTTATCGCTAATAATCTATAGTTTTTAAATTTTTAAAATTTTTTAATTTTTTTCATGTATTAGCGATGAAAAATTTTCATCATAAATAATTTGGTATTTACAACAAAAAGATATTTTCAGTCATAAATACTCAATTATTTACGACATAATAGTTTTATCATAAATAATCTATAATTTTTAAAATTTTAAAATTTTTATTTTCTTTCAAATATTAGCGACAAAATTTTTTTACCATAAATACTGGAGTATTGGTAACAGAAATTGAGTTTTCATCATCAATACTTAAGTATTTACGACATAATATTTTTATCACTAATAATCTATAGTTTTTGAATTTTTAAATTTTTTTAATTTTTTTCATGTATTAACGAAAAAAAAATTTTATCGTAAATAATTTAGGTATTTATGATGAAAAGTCACTTTCCATCGTAAATACTTAATTATTTATGATGTAATATTTTCATCACAAATAATCTATAATTTTTAAATTTTTTATTTTTTTCAAATATTAGCGATAAATTTTTTTTATCTTAAATAGTAGAGTATTGGCGATGAAAACTTGCTTTTCATCATAAATACTCAAGTATTTATGATGTAATACTTTTTATCACAATAATCTATAGTTTTTGAATTTTTAAAATTTTTTAATTTTTTTCAGATATTAGTGATGAAAAATTTTTATTGTAAATAATTTAGGTATTTACAATGAAAAGCTACTTTCCATCATAAATATTCAATTATTTATGATGTAATTTTTCATCATAAATAATTTATATTTTTTAAATTTTTAAATTTTTTTATTTTTTTTAATATATTAGCAACATAATTTTTTCATCATAAATACTAGAGTATTGATGATGAAAAATGGCTTTACATCATCAATACTCAAGTATTTATGATGTAATATTTTTATCATAAATAATCTATAATTTTTAAATTTTTTAAATTTTTATTTTTTTATATATTAGTGATGAAAAATTTTTATCATAAATAATGAGGTATTTATGATGAAAATTTAGTTTTCATCACCAATACTCATTATTTATGATGTAATATTTTCATCATAAATAATTTAAAATTTTTAAAATTTTTTATTTTTTTAAATATTAGTGATGAAAATTTTTCATCATAAATAATCAGTATTTACAATAAAAAATAAGTTTTCATCATAAATATTTATATTATTTATGATGAAATTATTTTTATCATAAATATTTGAAAATTTAAAATTAAAATAAATATTTTATTATTTATGATGATTATTTTTATCGTAAATAATAGGTATTTATGATGAAATTTTTTTCATCATAAATATGAAGCTATTTGTGATGAAAAATAATTTTTATCATAAATATTTTATTATTAGCGATAAATTTATTTTTTTATCATAAATAATCTTATTAGTGATGTAAATATGTTCATCATAAATAAATTTATCGTAAAAACTTCTTTTCTTATAGTGAGTCTCCCTTGCAGATCTTCTTCCACTGCACATTCTACCTCAGGGCACCCATAATCTCCTCTTACTTTAGGAACTCCTTGCCGTATACCAAGATTGTGATTAGATTGTCGTACGTCAATTGGAGTGAGCATAGTAGCAATAATATTCGATCTTCTTCTTCGATCTTCACATCCATATTTAACAAATCAGAACATACCTAATTGAACCTCTGGATGTGACAAACCAGATCACTTTCTTTGGACATCCGCGAGCTGTATAATTGCTTCTTCAGTCAGAATTTATTTGTCATACTTTTTTCCATGTACATCTTCTCTAGCTTCTCCCAAAGACTTCTCATCGTGGTCTCTATGTTGACCTTCAGTAACACCTGATCCACTAAGCACATCCTGATCGTGCTGAAGGCGATCTCCTCCAGCTCCTCTCAATCCTCAGTAGAGATCTTGTTCGATCTATTTGGTACCAAGATCTTATAGATCCACTACTACATCAACAAATTCTTCACCCACTACTGCCATAAGATGAAGTTTTTCTTACCATCGAACTTTTCGAACTCCACGTTAAACCTGCTTGAAGCCATTGCACCCTTCAAGCAACCAGCCAGCCCTAAATCCCTCTAAAATACCATGCCTTACAACCCCAAAAATAGGATCAGATCTATAAACAAATCTCCTCCACCTTCTTCCAACCTTTTCTTGAGTCAAAATCCTCCACCTAATCAGGAGATCACCTCAACCAAAGAAGCAACAAGGAAAAAATAATTTAAAACTTGGGCAATACAGAAACTTGGACTGAAACTTGTCTTTGGCATCTTCTTCTTTTCTCCGTATAAATGGGCTCTTATATCAATTGTAATGAAAGCTCCAGTATAATCTCCTCCATACTTGATCGTAAACATCTCGTGTGGAATCTGGATGTTACTCTAGCAATCGACAAAAAAGAGAGAAGGATGCTAGGGTTTAGGGTTGGAGCCAGAGAGGGAGAGAAAGTTAGGGAGAAAAGATATTTATTCACTCAATCATGTTCTGTCTCATGAAATTCTAATACAATCTATGTATATTTATACATAGACATTAGGCCCAATCAAAATTTTTTTTTGGCTAAACCCAATACATGGAAGCACTCATTGAACCATGTCTAATCTATATCTCATATGCTCTCACCCCTTGGACTTAATTCCAGCCCAAGCTCTTGAGTTAGCCTTCTCAAGACCTCCCAAACAAGGCCTTAAGACTCCTAAGATTAAAACCAATCCTAACTGATCAAAACCAGAATCCATGCATCATTCTGTTCCCAATTCGAGTTGGCTTGGTCAAACCTTGAGTCGGCTTGACTGTGTGCTAAGCGTGTGCCAATGAACCCCACTCTCTATTTCACATCCGAATTGACTCTCTCAAGATCCCGAGCTAGCTCGACCCAGTTCGAGTCGACTCAACCCAGATCCGAGTCGGCTCCTCTATTGCAGAAACAAACCTTCTTTCTAAGACTTTTTTCATCCTAGTCTTAGGATCTGTACCCGATCTTAGTCTCCCAGAATCATCATCATGACTCCTCTCATGGCCTCTAAAGGCTTGAAAGCACCACCCATGCACAACACTCATCACCTGAACCTCAAGTCCATGGAGAACTACACACCACCTTCACCCTAGGATCACTCCTGTCCTAGCTTTAGGATCCAAACCGATCCTAGTCTCTCAAAGCTAACACCCTGACTCCTCCTATGGCCTCTTAAAGCTTGAGAGTACCACACCAACTCCTATAATCTCCACCTTGGTGTGCCCAAGCTTTGGCACATCTGGTAATATCCTCCAGTATGATCTTGCTATTGCTGCATAACCTGACAGTGTTAGATGTATGTCCTAGAAGCCAATTGTTGGCTGACATATTTTTTATTCTATGATATAAATTTATACTTAAACAATTGATTTAATCAATAAAGGATAAGTTTTTTTTTATTCAAATGTTATGTTTCCTTGAATCATCTTTAGAATTGATGTTACAATACATATTCTCAATTGTTGAGAATTAGAGGCATATATGATCGATTTCTAAATTACTCCTGATCATAGAATAGTCATGGAGATAATGATCAATCTAGATAGATCGATATATGGTTTGCTTCCTTCGAGGTATAAGAGTCTCTAATCTACAGTATAGAGATATTGAACGATAAGTATGGATAGTTGTTAGAGAATAACTAGTACTGAGCATGACCATACAAGAGATCATATGGATTTCTATTCAATCGTCAGTAATCATCTCGATGCTGTAGTTGTGTGACTAGTCCTTTGACCCGTGATGTCACAATTGCTCGCAGTATGGTCACTATAGTTTGACTACACATAAGTATTGATTCAATTATGAGTTTTTATAGTGGATGTTGGTTGCAGTTAGTTGAGCTGTGGGAGTAAGATGTGCATCTAGATGAAATTTATCGATCTTCATAGAGAGGAGTAGTCTTATGAGATTTAAGAAGCTGAGTCCACAAGTCTATGGCCATAGCAGTGTGATTGATGAAAAATAGTTTTCATTTGAAATCACTATTGAACTTAAGCTGATTAGATTTAATATATGACTGATGATGATGTTTGATGATTTATCCATAACTTGCCATCTAGTTGGAACTCATGTTAGAGAGACTGTATCACACATTAACTATATCTAGAGGTTCTTTTTTGATTCTGCTGGGTTGCCACTATATATTGCTAGATATCACTGGTAGATTATGAGAGCTCAATAGGATCATTTTAGATCAATGATCTTTATCAAGTTAGAGTAAAATTATTTTGACCCACTGAAAAGAATTTCAGTGATACCTATGATAGAGATTATGGTATGTCTCACTATCAGTCAGAATTGAACCTGTAGGGTTATACATCAAAGAGAAAAATATCTGGATTGGTTTAAATTGGGCTTATAAAGCACCAATTTGTATAGATTTAGAAAAATCCTATTAGATTCATGTTAACCTTGCTAGCACCTGGGTGAACCTAATTTCTCATGGTTAGTTTACTTATATGATAAGCATTAGCCAATTCCTACACTTAATTTGAATCTAATTGAACTTGATTTAATGGGTTCCAATAGTTGGATGCTCAATTTATAACTTGAATTTAATCAAAAAAGAGTTTTTTTTATTTTTTTATTTTTTTGATTGAAAATTCATCTTGATTTGATCAAGAATCTTTGAATTAAATTTATAAAATCATATGGGCTGATTAGAGCATGTTCAATTGGGTCGCATATGATGGGATGCCCAAGCCCAATGTGGGTGTGGGTTTAGGCTAGGTGGCATCCCTTTGATTTGGTCCAAGAAGCTTTAGGCTAAGATTTCTAATATAATTAGAAGAAGGGATCCTACTTAGATTAGAACTCCTTTATATTGTCTATTTAAAGAACCCTAACCCTACCCTTCAAATCAATCTCATGATTCCCTTCCTTGTCACCACCCTTACCGTGCCCAATGCCTCCTCTCCTCTCTCTTTAGCCCATGCCCTCTCTCTCTAGGTGTCCTCTCTCTTGGATCTTGAAAAGAGGTGGATGGCAACATCTTGTTAGTGTCAAGGGTTGGCACCACAAAGTTGTTAGAGTTCTTCTTCTTCCTCTCAAGTTTGTTGGGAGGTTGTTACAACTACTTCTTGATTAGTTCTTAATTAATTGAGGGATCAAGAAGGATTCTTGATTTCTTCAAGAATCAAGAAAGAAAGATCAAATAAGAGTTGGTTCATTCAAGAATTGAGAGAAAGGGATCAAAGGTTGATCCCTATCCAAGATTGGTTCAAGCCTATTCAGGCTTTGAGTTCAAGTGAGTTGCTTCAAGAGAAGTCAATCAAGATCAGCTCTGTGAATACCCATAGAGGCAGGATACTTATACTATTGATTCAGAACCTACTCAACCTCAGATCCAGAGATTGAATTGGATTCAACCTCAGTTACAGGTTTGAGACAAAAGGAAAGCAATTCAGGTATGCAACTTGATCATCGATTTTTATTTTTTTCTACTAAAATCAGTTAACGTTAATTTCAGCATATGAACTAGATCTGTAGGTACTTTCATATAATGAATATATGCTTAGATTAAAATTATTTTAATCTAATTTTTTATTATATTTTAGATTTAAATTTTTTTTAAAATCTACATGCACTAGCATCTGTAGAAACCTAATAGTGGTATCAGAGCCATATGTTCATATGTATGAAAGTAGCATAAAAATTTTGAAAATTATTTTTAAAATTTTGATTTTGGTTCATACATGCGATGTATGTATTTATGTTCAGATCTAAAAAGTATTTTAGTTTTGATTTTTAATCATATATGTGATATATGAAAACTTGCATAGATTAGAAATTAAATTTTTATGATATAAATTTTTTATTTATGTGATACATGATGGTTTTTTTAGATCTAAAATTGATTTATGAAAAATATAAATTTTTTTATATATATGATATATGATTGCATGCATGTTCTAAAAATATTTCGAGAACTAAAAACTTAATTTTCATGCAATAAATTTAGATCTAAAATTAGTGTGTATAGTTAATTGCATATCCTTCTGTGGATCTCACTTATCTAGCCAATTGGATGATTGGCTTCATTAGTTGCTAAGACATTTTGTTTTAGTCCATGCCAGTTAGATCGATCATGTGATGACTGATTAGATGAGACCTGACTTAAACCTCTCCAATCAATATTAAGCCTTATGGTCTTCCACAGTTGTAGAAGTGTGGGAGTACTATTAGCATTGACTATTCTCGACTGGTTACAGTAGTTCAGTTGTATCAAAAATATGCAACCACTCTACTAGCAAAAAATTACTCTAAAGTGAAGATGGGATTGGACCCAATATGTGTTATTTGAGGGACTCAATATTGGCTTCACACCTACTTGTGAATGGTGGGTTTAGTTTAACGAAGAAATGGGATAATATGTGTTATCTGAGCTCATATGATTTAGAGATCAAGTCACTGTAATATGCTTAGAGAAGCATCTGGATAAAGAGTTATCTATGCATCGATGTACGTGTCATCAATAACTATTAGATGAGGTGTACGACATCGATGGGACCATAGCATCCACTAAAAATCTTGTATTGATCGCGTTGGATTTTTATTTTTTATTTAGGGAGTATCAAAATTTAAAAAAATAGTGGGAGTCTATTTGCATCTAAAAATTTCTAGAGCAAATATAAATTTAAGTATAAATATCTAACTAGAATCTCTACTCTCATAGATAAATAATGTCGGACTCTAATCTTCCAGCCTGCATCCTTGAAACCAACCATCTGACTAGCACAAATTTTAAGGACTGGCTCAAAAATCTTAGGATAGTGCTGATATCTAAAAAGATTGAGTATGTACTCGACTAGTTACCCCAGTTTTACCTGTCCATCCTACAGCAAAGCAAAGAGTTGCTCTGGACAAATGGACGAATGATGACCTTAGGGTAAAATGCTACGTGCTGGCTTTCATATCAAATAAGTTGCAGAGCTAGCATAAGCACATACGCACTGTCCGTGTGATGATCACTTACCTGCAAGAGTTGTACGGTGAGCAGAACTAGATCGTGCACTTTGAATTGTCCAAACGGTTATTCAATATAAAGATGTACGAGGAGCAGTTTATTCACGATCATTGTACGACAATGATTAAGGACTTTGAGAAGCTTGGACTTATAATGTAGAGGGAGTTAAAGGTGGATTTGATCCCCCAATCCCTGACTAGTTCATTTAGACAGTTTATCATAAATTACTGTATAAACAAATTAGACTATAATTTATCTGAGTTGGTCAACATGTTAGTCATTGCTAAGGGTATCTTGAAAAGTTCAAGGAGCTCTGCTCTTGCTGTTGAGCAGACATCTTTCAAGAGAAAGTCTCTAGAGAAGAAAAAGAATAAGCCTACGAAGAAGTAGAAGAAGGAAAGCAAACCTAAGAAAGACACTTTGAAGAAAGCTGTGGAGAAAGAAAAATATTTCCACTGCAACTCTGATGGCTATTGAAGGAGAAACTATCCATCTTACTTGGAGAGCCTAAAGATGAAAATGGGTGAACAACCTTCTGAAAGTATACTCATAATAGAATCTAACTTAATGGTTTCTTCTACTTCTAGTTGGATATTGGACTCTGGTGCTAGTGCTCATATATGTACTTCAATACAGAGTCTAATAGGAAGTAGAGGTAAGATGACATGATTCTTCAGGTCAGCAATAGAGTAAAAATTACTGCAGAAGCTATTGGAACCTACTCTTTTTGATTACCATCAGATTTTAGATTAGATTTAAAAGACTGTTATTTTATTTTTGTAGCTAGCCAAAATCTAATTTTGATTTCTGTACTAGCACAGGATTGATTTATTTTTTAATTTAATAAGGACTATTGTTTCATTTATTTATGAAATAAATTGGTTGCATCTGATTTTTTGATTGACAGTTTTTATCACTTGTATGTTGATGCTAATGTGAACTTAAACGAGTAAGTAGGGAGTGCCGTAGGTCAAAAGAGACCCAGAGATATGTTTGACCATAAGTACTTATGGCACCAAAGGCTTGGTCATATTGGAGAGGATAAGAT
Organism: Elaeis guineensis; assembly: GCF_000442705.2. Taxonomy (NCBI): domain Eukaryota; kingdom Viridiplantae; phylum Streptophyta; class Magnoliopsida; order Arecales; family Arecaceae; genus Elaeis; species Elaeis guineensis. The sequence continues at coordinate 144,624,691 of NC_025993.2, forward strand.
AAACAGACTGAAAAAGAATGAAATCCTTAACTTGATTAAATCTAAGTCAATTTCGATCTGTGAATTATGCCTTCAAAGAAAAATAACTAGATTATCCTTTATGGGATAAGAGAAAAGGGCCACTAAATTGCTAGCCCTGGTTCACACTGATGTACATGGCCCATTTGATGTGCGGTTAGGAATGGTTATGGCTACTTCATTATCTTTATTGATGATCTATCACAGTACGAATATATATTTATCATGAAATATAAGTCTGATGCTTTTAAAAGGTTCAGAAAATTCAGACATGAGGTAGAGAAGCAAATAGGTAGACCCTTCAAAATTCTATGATCTAATCAAGGAGGAAAATATTTAAGTACTGAATTTCTGGGATATCTTAAGGAGAACGATATAGTCTCTCAATGGACTCCTTTCGACATGCCTCAACTCATTGAGATATCCAAAAGGAGAAATAAGATTTTATTGGATATGGTCTGATCTATGATGAGCTTCACCGATTTATCTTTATTTCTTTGGGGACATGCCTTACTTATCATGATGTATATTCTAAATAGAATTTCTTCTAAATCTGTTTCTACCATACCATATGAGATATGGCATATGAGCCAATTCTAAGTTACCTAAAGACTTGGGCATATCCAGCCTATGTTAAAAGATAGAAAGCTGATAAGTTAGAGAATAGATCTGTTGTAGCTCGATTTATAGGGTATCCTAAAATATTCATGAGATATTATTTTTACTTGTCACATGACCATAATATGATAGTGAGTCGTAATATCATATTTCTAAAAAAATAGTTTATCCAAGATGGTGGTAGTGGGAGGTTAATTGAGCTCGATGAGCATATCTCTGAAAAGCAACGAGCTATAGATCCTCAAAAATCCATCCATGATGAGCTAGTAGTTAATGTTCCATCTCCACCTTATAGATTAGGTAGAATCTTCCATCCTCCTGAAAGATACGTGGGTATGCTAAAAGAGGATGTATAAAAATTATTTCTTATAGGAGATGGGGGTCATGGTGATGATCCTAGTACTTTTGACGAGATGATGTCTGACATCAATTCTAAAAAATGATGAGATGCAATGAAATCTGAAATTGACTCAATACACTCGAACCAGATATGGACCTTAGTAGATCCACCTAAGAAAATTATCTTCATTGGGTGTAAATGGATCTACAAAAAAAAAAGATATCGATGGTAAGGTAGAGCCTATAAGATAAGGCTGGTGGTAAAGGGTTATAGTCAGCATGAAGGCATTGATTATCATGATACTTTTTCACCTATAGCCATACTGAAATTCATCTGCATATTGCTTGCTGTTGCAGCTTACTATGATTATGAAATTTGATAGATGGATGTGAAAACTACTTTCCTAAATGAATATCTTGAGAAAGATATCTATATGGAATAGCCTCTAGGTTTTACATTTGATGATAGTGATTAATGAGTTTGCAAGTTATAAAGATCCATTTATGGACTAAAGTAGACTTCTTAGAGTTGAAATCTTCATTTCGATGATGCAATCAAATTATTTGATTTTATCAAAAATGAACAAGAACTTTGTGTTTATAAAAGGGTCAGTGGAAGCGTGCTTGTTTTTTTCATACTGTATGTGGATGATATCCTTCTTATTGGGAATGATATTCTCATGCTGACTTCGGTCAAAACTTGATTCTCTAAGAAATTCTCCATGAAAGATCTAGGAGAAGTATCTTATATCCTTGGGATAAAAATCTATAGAGATAGATCTAGAAGGATACTTTGTCTGTCACAAAAACTGTACATAGAGAAGGTACTGAAGTGGTTCAATATGAAAAACTCTAATAGAGGTTTGCTACCCCTTAGGTATGGTATTTGACTCTCCAAGATGATATGTCCTACCACTTCTGAGGAGATCGAGCATATGAGTAGGATCTTTTATGCTTCGACGATAGGGAGCCTCATGTATGCTATGCTATATATTTGACCTGATATTATCCTTGCTATGAGTGTCATAAGAAGATTTCAGTCAATGCCAGACGAGGAGCACTGGATAGCTATGAAGAATATCTTTAAGTACTTATGAAGGACTAAAGATTTATTTTTGATCATTGGAGGAGCATCTGAAGTGTGCATTGAGGGTTATACAGATCCTGATGATAAAAAGTCTACATCAAGGTATGTATTCATTTGTAATGGAGATGCAGTTAGCTAAAAGTATTCTAAGTAGAGTATCATCGCAGATTAGACCACAGAGGCTGAGTATGTCGCCACTTCAGATGCTGCAAAAGAAGGCTTCTGTTTTAAAATTTACCATGAAATTTGGTGTAATAATATCAGATACTATATCATGGTACTGCAACAACAATGGAGCTATAGTACTTGCTAAAGAGCTCTGATCTCATTAAAAATCTAAATACATTGAGTGACTGTTCCATATCATATACTACTACCTCGAGAAATAATATGTCGAGGTGTGAAGAGTAGACTCCATGGATAATATAGTAGATCCACTGACAAAATAATTGAGCCAGTCTAAAATAGAAGCTCATCTTGAGAAGATGGGACTTAGATTAATGACTAATTAATTTTAGTTCCAGTGAGAGATTGTTAGATGTATGTCCTAGAAGCTAATTATTGACTGACATATTTTTTATTCTATGACATAAATTTATACTTAAACTATTGATTTAATCAGTAAAGGATAAGTTTTTTTTTTTTTTAAGTATTATGTGTCCTTGAATCATCTTTAGAATTGATGTTACGATACATATTCTTAATTGTTGAGAATTAGAGATATGTATGATCAATTTCTAAATTATCCTCGATCATAAGATAGTCATGGAGATGATGATCGATCCAGATAGACTGATGCATGATTTACTTCCTTCAGGATAGATGAGTCTCTAATCTACGGTGTAGAGACATTGAACGGTAAGTATGGATAGTTGTTAGAGAACAACTAGTACTGAGCATGATCATATGAGAGATCACATAGATTTCTATTTAATCGTTAGTGATCATCTCAATGCTGTAGTTGTATGACTGGTCTTTTGACCTGCGATCTCACAGTTGCTTGCAGTAAGGTTATTGTAGTTTGACTACATATAAGTATTGATTCGATTATGAGTCTTTGTAATAGATATTGGCTGCAGTTGGTTGAGCTATGGGAGTAAGATGTGTATCTAGATGGGATCTATCGATCTTGATAGAGAGGAGAGTTCTATGAGATTTGAGAAGCTGAATCCATAAATCTATAGCCATAGCAGTATGATTAATGAAAAAAAAATTATTTGGAATCACTATTGAACTTGAGCTGATCGGATCTATTATATGACTGATGATGAGGTTTGACGATTTATCCATAACTTGCCATCTAGTCGGGACTCACGATAGAGAGACTGCATCACATATTAACTGCACCTAGAGGTTCTTTTTCGATTCTGCTGGATTGTCACTACATATTGCTAGATGTCATTGGTGGATTGTGAAAGCTCAATAGGATCATTTTGGATCAATGATTCTTGTCGAGCTAAAGTAAAACTGTTTCGATCCATTGAAAGAAATTTCAGTGATACCTATGATAGAAATCATGGTATGTCTCACTATCAGTCAGAATTGAATTTATGGGGTCACACATCAAAAAGAAAAGATCTAGATTGGTTAGAATTGAGCTTATGAAGCACCAATATGTTTGGATTTAGATAAATCTTGTTGGATTCATGTTAACCTTGTTAGTACCTGGATGAACTCAATTCCTCTTGTAGTTTATTTGCTTACATGATAAGAATTAGTCAATTTCTACACTTGATTTGAACCTAATTAAATTTGATTCAGTGGACTCCAATGGTTGGATGCTCAATTTATGGTTTGAATTAAATCAAGAAAGAGTTTCTTGATTTTTTTGATTGAAAATTCATCCTAATTTGATTAAGAACCCTTAAATTGAATTTATGGAACCATGTGGGCTGATTAGAGCATGTTTAATTGGGTTCCATATAATAGGATGCCCATGCACAATGTGGGCGTGGGTCTAGGCTAGGTGGCACCCCTTTGATTTGGTCCAAGAGATTTTAGGCTAGGATTTCTAATATGATTCAAGAAGGGATCCTAATTTGATTAGGACTCACTTATGTTGTTTATTTAAAGGACCCTAGTTCTACCTCTCAAATCAATCTCATGATTCCCTTCCTTGCCGCCACTCTCACCATTTCCAACACCCCCTCTCCTCCCTCTCTCTAGCCCACGCCCTCTCTCTCTAGGCATCCTCTCTCTTGGATCTTGGAGAGAGGTGGACGGCAACATCTTGTTGGTGTCAAGGGTTGGCACTACAAAGTTGTTAGAGTTCTTCTTCTTCCTCTAAAGTTTGTTAGGATGTTGTTACAACTATTTTTTGATTAGTTCTTGGTTAGTTGAGGAATCAAGAAGGGTTCTTGATTTCTTCAAAAATCAAGAAAGAAAGATCAAATAAGGGTTGGTTCATTCAAAAATTAAGAAAAATGGATCAAGGGTTGATCCCTATCCAGGATTGGTTCAAGCCTATTCAGGCTTTGAGTTCAAGTAAGTTGCTTCAAGAGGAGTCAATCTAGATCGGCCCTAACTTCTATAACAAATGCTGACATGAATAAAAAAGGAAGGGTTCGTACCCATAGAGGCAGGACATTTGTGCTACTGATTTTGAACATGCTTTACTTCAGATCTGGGGATTGAATTGGATTCAATCCCAATTTTAGGTTTGAGGTACAAAGAAAGTGATTCAAGTATGCAACTTCATCATAGACTTTTATTTTTTTCTATTAAAATCAGTTTATGTTAATTTTAGCATATGAACTAGATCCATAGGAGCTTTCATATGATGAATGCATGCTTAGATTAAAATTATTTTAATCTAATTTTTTATTAAATTTAAAATTTAAAAAAATTTTAAAATTCACATACACTAGCATCTGTAGAAACCCAACAAACAGCTCCTTGTGCGAACCTCCTTGCTTCTGCCAATCCTCTACAGCTGCTGAGCTCCTTTTGAGGTCTTTGGGATGATTGCCTCCATCGTTGAAGACTCTGGCTTACTCTTTTGCACCATCTTGGAGTATTCTATAGGCACCCTTCTGCTTGATAGCTGCATCAACTGTTGCCATAGACTTTTCTGAAAAACCCACAGCATTCCTATACTGGCACTTGCGCATACCCTGATATGGTCTCCTCAAAGCCATAGCTTCTCGAAACTTGTGCCATATCCCTCTCCACCTATGAAGCCACCTCTGCTCAGTGCTTCATCTGAACCTGAAGTCCCCCTGATGCCATAGAAGTATCTGACTTTCTAACCGAGTCACCCACGGCCAACCACCCAACGCTGTCCTGCTGGGCCTGTCACTACACCTCGAACACTGTCATTGCCCCCTTCGGACCCTCTACACTCTACAGACCCCTTCGAAGCCATCTCGGATATACCGCATCCTGCGGGCTCCTCCAAAACCACCAAGAGCTCATCCGACTCTTCTGACTCAGTGACTGAACTAATGAAAATCGAGCTATTCCTTTCTCCTCTCATTTTTCTAAGCAGACACTCCCATTTAAAATGCCTTGCTACACCACATCTGTAGCACTTCCTAGCCTCCTTACTATCTTTCTGAGACTATCTCTACCCCACCTGCTCGCCCTTCTTCTTCCCTCTTCTCGGCCTCTCAAAAACTGTAAGACCCTCCTAGAAGACCTCTCCTTTCATCATCCGTTCCCATTGCTCGTTGGACTTGAGCATTGAAATGATCTCCTCATACACCAGTATCTAATTATCATATAGCAGCATCGTCACCAATGGATTAAAGCTCCCAGGTAGCAAACACAATAGCAACAAGCTCTTATCCTCCTCTTCAAACTTCACCCCAATGTTAAGCAAATCCATGCTCATCCGGTCGAACCACTGAATATGACCCGCAATATCCTTACCTTCCTGCATCCGGAGGCTATACAGTTGCTTCTTCAGTATCAACTTATTGCATATATTCTTTTTCATATATAATATGTATAATCTTGATCATAGACTGGGTGATCTCTCTTCCAATACATCATATAATACTTCATCCATCAGATAAGTCCTAATCGTGGCACATGCCCTTTTCTCCAAGGACACCCACTGCTTTTCATCCATCCCCTCCAACCTATCCTCTAAGATCGAATCCAATCCCATCTATATCAATAGATCCTCCACTCTCACCTTCCACATGGTGAAACTATCCTTCCCATCAAACATCTCAAATCCAATCTTTAATCCACTACTTTTTATGATCAACCCAGATTAAAAACAGCACACAAGATGGATCTGAAAATACCTGATACAGGGATGGTGGACAGCAGCCTCCAGATCTCTTCCTTCCTCACAAAATCTGGAAAAAATCCTAGATCTGAAATCTTGTTGACGATCTTCTGCTGCAGACAACTCCTTGATTTTCTCTTCTTCCTCCTCCATGCTTAATCGAGCTCTGATATCAAATATTAGAATCTGGTACCTCTCCGATACCACCTGCAAACCGATGTCTTATGTGGATCTGGGTGTTAATCTAGAAAATCTGAAGAAGGGAATAAAGAAAATGCAGAAACCTGGATTGGATCGTGGATGAGAATGTGTGTGAGAGAGAAAGAGAGAGATGGTAGCTAGGATTTCAAGAGAAAATACTCAATGTTTATTCCTTCTTTATCTTGGTATTACAATGACCTATATATATATATCAATATAATGGGTTCAACGATTCGAGCCTAAAAAACTTTCTAGGCTAACCCAATACATGAAAGCACTCACTGAGCTTATGTACACTCATGTCTCACATGCTTTCATCTCTTGGATTTAATCCTAATCCAAATCCTTAGTTAGCCCCCTTAAAATCTATCAAACTAGACCTTAAGACCCTAGGATCAAAATTCAATCCTAGACCCAAATAGAAAATCTATGTTATTTTGCCCGCGACACTGAGTCGACTCAGTCTGAGACTCAATCGACTGATCTGGGACTTAGTCGACTCAGTCTGGCACTGAGTCGATTAACTTATGTACCATGCTACAGCTTTCTGAAATCTTAACTTCTATTTTTCTGAGACATAGTTGACCCAGCCTAAGACTGAGTTGATCCACCTAGGACTAAGCCAACCTAGTCTCAGTCTGAGCCAACTAATATCGTGAATCTGCTCGTTCCTCTGTAGCTTTAGTTCTGACTCTAGTTCCTTGCTCCATCTTGTGTTTTTAGATATCCGAAGCTCCAACCAAGCCCCTCAAAGTCCTTATTGTTTGAACCTCAAGCCCGTGGAGAACTACGCACCATCTCCACTCTAGGATCACTTCTATCTTAGCCTTTGGATCCAAATCGATCCTAGCCTTCTAGAGCTAACACCCTAACTCCTCCTATGGCCTCCCAAGGCTTGGGAGCACCGCACCAACTCCTACACAAATATCTGAAGAAGAAGATATGTAGTCAATCTTAGGAAGGAAGGAGTCAACCTCACCTCCCCTTGCGAAGTAGTCAACCCTAGGAACGCCACCTTTGACTTTTCTCATTCTCCTGATCTTCTGGTATCATTTTATTTTTTACATTGTCTTGAATCATTTTAAATACTTGTCTTGTATCATTTTAAATCTTATATTACCATATTATAATTTATATAATTAATCTATGAATCTTATTTATTTTTATTTTCATAGATTATAGATCATATTTTTTAGAGGTCGGAGCTATCACAATTGAGGAGAGAAAGCTCTCTACAGCCAGCTTGCTTGATTTTGCACTACACATATCACGTGGTAAACTCTAATACTTTAGATATTCTCTTTAAGATTATTTTATCCTTCATTATCTAATATAATATTCCTTATGACGTCTTGATACTCTCAGGTTTGGACGACAAAGGGTCACCAGTAACCCCATAGTCAAATGAAGCAGCAGCCGACTCTTAGAGTTAGCAGCGTGGCGGAGGATCCACTCGGATCGTGGCACCTCCAACTCGATCGAATGATAGAGAGCTCATCCATATTCAGAGCCACTCATAAGTACTATATCTTCATTGAATATTTTTTAAATTTAATTATTTTAGAGTCTAACATTTATTGTTCAAAATTAATTTTGCAGCACATTTAGAGAGCATGGGGTGCCTCGTGTGGTTATCGAGATCATTCGATGATTGATGCCGGGACTGGTGAATGAGTTCTCTAGTTGACCGTTGGGGGCTCATGATACAGTCGGAGAGATATTTCTGGTAAGTCAAAGGTGTTTAATTTTTAATTCATGATAGGTTTGTATTTTATTTATTAATACACACTTACTTCTACTTATGGGAGTACTACTGATTCGAGACTTCTCAGGATGAGGAGGCTAACCATCGGATGTTCGAGAAGGTGGCCACACGTAGGCTCCGAAATGGGCTGTATAGCCTTAGGCAATCCGTCATAAAGCATTCCAATTTCGAGTTACCATCAGAGTGAAAGTTTTACACAGATCACTGGATGTGGATGAATATATAGGAGGCCCTTTGTGACCAATGGAGCATTGAGGAGTACTTTGGTAGGCAGTAAAGGACATGATAGAATCGAACCGTCCAGTAGGATCCGATCAAGTATACCAATATTCCGTTGGCACACATGTTGTGGCCGATAGATTGATAAAAATTTTATACTTAAATTAATTTCATATTGAATTGATCATATATATATTTTAATTAATTTAATTTTATTATTTATTTATTACAGATATAGCAGCTGTAGATATGAGAGGCCACACATCAGTCTAGGAGGAATGGTGATTACTTAGATCTTAGATCTCGACAGATCATGGTAACAATTTAAAATATTATTTATTAAATTTTTATATATACTAATATGTATGGATTAATAAATTTTTAAACTGTATAAATAGATTACGTGGAGTATCTCGTATCATGGTATGGTGAGGATTTATCCTCTTAGTCCCTTCTTGATCTTGAGGGACAGCTTAGGGCCATTGGAGGGGTGAGTAGGAGCCGGATCATAGGATTTGGCCATAGCTTCGATCCTTTAGCAGCTCGATACTCTTTGATGTCCTCCTCTCAGGTGACGATGATCCAGGTGTGGGGTGATGCACATGTGGAGGAGGTCCTATAGAGCTTTTGGAGCTAGCAACCTCAGAACTTCGAGACACTGTTCGCGATACGATCATTGAAATTCTCCAGGATCCACATCTGTATGATCAGCTAGATTCGTTGTGACAACCATCACAGCAGATAAGTTTATTAATAAATTTTTTTGCTTGCTTTAAATTTTTATATTTTGAAGCTTCATATGTTTAGGCTTGAGTCCAGAAATAAGATCTAGGAGATAAAAATTTAATCTAACTATCCAATCAATGGACGAAAAGTGTCTATAGCTCCGTATCATTGAATAAAATGTGTAGGAATAATCTATTTGAGAATCAAAGTAATATATCAAAATATGCATCTTCATATCGATATATATGCTTTCGTATCAAAATTTATTAATAATATTTTATTTTTTTCATTACAGAATATTGGATATCCAGCTCTTATCCATCAATTGCTGGAGAGGACGTACAGGAGTAGGAGAATGAGGAGAACGATAAGGAGGATCTCATATGATATTTTTTTTTTGATATGTATGTAATTTTGATACTTGTAAAGTAGTATAAATTTATAAAATTATATAATTTATATTTTAAATATAATATAATTAATTTTATATTTATGATTATGGTAAATAATTATTATTTTATTTATAATAGATTTTAAAAAATATAATTAATTATTACTGTGATTAAAATAAGTTTTAAAAAATTTAATTAAAAATTTTTAAAAAATAAAAAACTATTAGTGATGGTATTAGCGATGGACAAAGTTATCGTTAATAATTTTTAATTAAAAAAATTAAATAAAAAATTATTAGCGATGGTATTAGCAACGGTAAGTGTTGTTGCTAATAAATTTTAATTAAAAAATAATTAAAATAAAAAATATTAGCAATGGCTTCGTTATCGCTAGTACCATCGCTAAGTATCCTTATTAGTGATAGAATTGTTACTGTCGCTAATAATGGTAAATAGCCGTCACTAATAATGGTAAATAGTGACGAACTTATTTCTGACAAATTTTTAGCGATGGGATTCTGCCGCTAATAGTATTAGTGATGAGATTCAAGTTATTAGCGATGGTGAATAGCTATCGCTAATAATCCATTTTCTTGTAGTGTAGGATCCAAGATTCAGGAAAAGAATGCAGACCCTAATCTTGGGAGAAGTGGCGATCTTGGGGGCGGAGATGAGCTGGTTGGGGTTGAGATTGGTCTTGAAGCTACCAAAATATAGATTTATCTAGGTATCCATTCCCTACACATCAGTAGGATTTTTTTTTTCTTTGCCTCCCTTCATATTTTCTCTTTATTGATACCAAAACAGGATTTTGTTGCAGTTTAATATCGAATATTGGATCTTCTGGAATGTTATTACCATAATGGTGAATCCCAGGGCAATTCAGTACCAAATTCCTTCTCCTTTTTCTTTTTTGTTGGATAAATTGAATCTTTTTCTTGGGTTCTTTTACATTTATTTTGTTGGGCGCAAGACTGTTTCAGGACAATCGAAAGATGCAGAAAACAAAATGTATATAACAATGAATGTTGCAAGATATAACTGTATGTGTTGATAAGAGGTGGGCTTTTGAGCTTTTAATATGTCCAGCTATAATGTCTGCCTAAAGTAGGTGTCTATCAATCTTGCTCTATGAATTATATATCAATTGTTATCTTATAGATCAGAAGCATCTTGGAACCAGAATCATCGGATTTTTACAAAATTTATCTTATAACTTATAATATATGTACAATATAATTTTTTAAATTATTTTTAAAATATATATAAAATAAATATAATTAAATAAATAAATATAATTAAATATTATATTTAAAAAATTATATTTATTATATTTATATATATATATATATATATATATATATATATATATATATATATATATTAAAATAAAGACTCTATCTCGACAGCTTCCTGGTAACATTTACATACACATATTTATTTCCGTTCGCCACGTGCACAGCATTTATTTGGAAATAAAGTCTCACGCTTAAAACGCCCTCCGATCTCAATGTCCAGGTCACCCATCTCCGCCTCGATCACCTCCGCATGTCCCCCGTCCCCTCGTGCGGCCGACTACAGCGGAGGAGAACGGCAGGGTTTGGGAGGTGGTAGCCGCCGGTGCCGCCTCCTCCGCATCCTGACCTCAATCCCATGCTAATCCTTCCCCAGCAACACGAGAAGCGGTCGGAGGTCACAGCGAGTCCTCATCTTCGCCGCCGAGGGGGGAAAAGAAGGGGGAAGGGGAGGAGATGCCGGTGATGCGACGGTGCATGTCGGATTCGGCCAGGCATTTGATTGGTTCGAGTTTGGAGGCGATCCATTCGAAGACTGGTTTGGAGGCATCTTTGTTTCAGTAGGGGTCGGGATTCAATGACGAGGTGGTGGCGCTAGCCTTGCAGGTCGACTCCGACATCAGGCGTGGCGACTCGATGGAGAAGAACCTTCCCATCTGGAACTCCACCCGGCCGCTGCCAATGGAGTCGGCAATGCTGGTGAGGAGCGACCCTAGTGTGGAGCCGTTCCTCGCCAGCCCCGACGGCCGGTGCGCTGTCGCGAACATTGCCATCCCCTTTCTCCCCTTCGGCGGTGATTGGCTCATGGTAGTGCCACACTACGGTGAAAATGATAAAAAGTGACACTATAGAAGATATTTTACGATGTTAATAAGCATTGAAAATAAATTTTATGATGTTTCAAAAAGCAATGTTGGTGAGGAGCGATCCTAGTGTGGAGTCGTTCCCCGCCAGCCCCGACAGCCGGTGCACTATCACAAACATTGCCATCTCCTTACTCCCGTTCGGCGGTGATTGGCTCATGATAGTGACCACACTACAGTGAAAATGATAAAAAGTGACACTATAAAAAATATTTTATGATGCTAATAAGTGTTGAAAATAAATTTTACGACGTTTCAAAAAGTATCGCAAAAGCATCGCGTATGTAAGAGTAGAAACGAAAAGCACTGACGTTTTTTAAAAGTATCGTAATATTTTCTAACGACGCTTTAAAACGTTGTAAAATTAAATTTTACCGACACTTTTTAGCATCATTAATGACAACACGTCCTCTACTCTATCAAGACGCTTTTCGAAGCATCGGCAGTTAAGTTACTAGCGATGCTTATAAGCGTCGTTGATCAGTCTATTAACGACGCTTATAAGCATCGTTAATTTTTTTAACAGAAAAAAAAATATAGATTTTATATATTAAAAAAAAGAATACATACATTCCTGTACAAAATTATATCAATTATTCATATATAAACCTGTACAATCATCACCATTCACACCAAAAATAAATTTCAATAGCAAATTTAATCAAACCAAAAGATATTATTTTATATAAATAAAAATAAAGTACTAATCGTCCATTACAATCAAGAGTTCAACCTAACTAAAAGCATACAGAAAATATAAGACTACAATAAAAATAAAATGATGTCAATCTACAGGCGGATGGTCGTCGCTGTCTCTACGTGACGTGCCGCCATCTCGACAGGTGCCTGATGTGTCAGGAGCCTACAAGAAACATATGAAAAGCTTGATTTGCATATCTATAAATAAAAATATATAGATCATTAAATTAATATAAAAATATATATTTAATAATATGTGTTTACCTGAGATGGGTCATACATCTCTAATAAAGATGTAAGCCGATCAATCTATCCCCTCATGGCTTGCATCTCGGCACGGCTCTGTTGCATCTCCTCCATCTCAGTGGCACGACTCTGTCTAATCTCCTGTATCTCCGTCTCGAGTCTGCGGACGCGTGAATCCTAAGCATCTACTGCAGCATACTACGTATATCTACTAACTTCAGATAACTGAGTGGGAGTGACTTCTACTCCATAACCCCTCACTTAGCCATAGCGCTCTGGTCCCATCAACTCTGTGAACACTTCGGCCTCGATACGGCTCTGCTGCGTACATGCTGCGGATTCATCGTCATGCTCCGTAATGAGAGATGTAGCCCTCTCCTGTATTTATTTTGAAAACAAGAGTTATACATTAATAGCTAATAAAATTTAATTAAAATCATTGCAAAAAATAGAATATTAATAATGCCGTACATATAAATCTCTCAACTCATCTCAAACAAAAATACCATCCTGATGAGTATGAGTCATCCGGTAAAACTCCACTTTATCGGGTTCCCTCCCATGCTCATCCACCTGCACAAATAATTTCAATTTTAAGCAAACAGTTATAACAATTTAAAAAAATATATGAGTATCATGATACAGACATGGTCCATGATACATAATGATATTAGTTATATAAATATTTTAACATAAAAATTAGAAATTAATTATGAAAGTTTAAGGAACATACAAACTCCTGTCGAAGTCGTGCATAACTTTTCGACCCCGATGTATGAGGAACAGACTGAGCTGCTCGTGCAGCTCTACCAATAGCAGAATAAGTCTGTAAAATAAAATAAAGAACTTGTTATATGTATAATATATAATATACAATATAAATTAATATTTTTATAAAATATTTAAAAAAAAAGATAATGAGCAGATAATATACCTGTGCCCTCTCGGAGAACCAATAATGAATCAACTCCATCCACTGATGAGGGGGTACATTAAGAGGATAATTCCTAGCAACCTCCTCTTCTGTCATACCCTGTCTTATATAGTCCCTCTTCAATTATGCTCTATATTCTTTTCATTTGCGGTTGAGAGACTTCATTACAAATCATGAGTGGATGGAGGGAGAACAAACTTGCTCTATAAAAGAAAAAGTTAAATGAAATAAATTATATAAGTGATTAACAATTAATATACAGTATGAACATCAATTCATTACCTCTATAACTCGGAGGAGCTCAACTTTGTACGTTGGAAGCATGTCATTCCATTTTACATAGCCCAATGGACATAGCTGAGGCCTCCGAGCAACAGTCTCAAAAAATGAAGTCAATAAGCAGGCAGCTTTCTTAATTGACTGACCTAGCTGATTGCACTCCACAATAATTCTCTCATCCTCACGCATCTGTCACACATCTTGTACTACTGTGGGTCCGCGTTTGGGGCGTACTCTCCCAGATCCATCTGCAAAAAATACATAAAAGTAACAATATCATAAATATACATAAAATAAAATAAAAATAAAATTATATTAAAGATAATATATACCCTGCACGTGTATCTCATCATCTAGCTGATGAATAGGAAGATCGTGCTGTGCTGATGATGAAGAAGGACAGGGCTTGGAATGCTGTGCAGCTGAATTGGCCTCAGGCTGCTGTGCTGAAGAAGACGTACCGGCCTTTGTCTGTGAAAATTGAAACTGCACACCAGCATATCATCCCCTGCGATGCATGATGTCACCTAGCATTTATATAAATAAAAGGTAGAATCAGTTAATATATGGAGTAAAATAACATAATAATTAATGTAAATTATATACATCATAAATAATTATTACCAGTAACAATTAAGCAGTAGTGTTTTCTTCAAATTCTGTCCTAACCAACATCGTCGTAGCATTTAAATCATCAGCTGGCACAAAATTGTAGGGCATACATTGTATATAAGTGTCATCGTCATCATCCTCCACTTGGTTTTCCATATCATATAAGTCTCTAAGTTTTATTTTGATGACAGTAAACCAATCTTTATCTTTTGCGTCTTGTACATAAAATACTTGACGAGCTTGAGATGAAAAAATGAATGGGTCATCCTTCAATAACACACCAGTGTGTATCAACTTTGAAAAATTTATAAGTGTAAATCAATTTGCATCTTGTTTCAAACCCCTTGGTGAGTTTATATCTACCCAATCATATCTAAACAATACTACTTTAAATTTTTCATAATAATCCAACTCATAGATATCTTTAAGTGCACCATAATAGGATTTTCCATCCGCTTCCACTATAACATCACTATTCTGTGTTTTTCTAAATATCTTCCATTCTTTAGTATGAAATTTAAAGCCATTAATTATGAAACCGTTATATCTATTCACAATCTTGTTAGGTCCTCGAGCAAGAGCTATTAGTTTATCTGAATTATTTCTCTCCATCATCTTTGATACCTAAAAAAATGATATGAAGTGCTGTTAAGTTATCTGATATTAAATATATATCAAAAATTAATGTATCCCATAATTAAATATAAATCACATCTGATTCGAAAGCCACATAGGGAATAACTCGACCAACCATCGCTGTTCAATCCTTGCATTAGGACGAATGTTATGATTGGCTCGTCTTTGATAAATTAAAAATTTACTATATAAAATATAAATATATCATTTAGAACATTATATCTAATATAAAATTTAAATCTTGATGTCATGCCTTAAATATACTAACCTGCGATGGTCAGATATTATGTCACTATGAAGTAACACATAACGATGTACTTGTGCTAAGAATTTTTGATCAAGTACAATAGTTTCAGCTCTTCCCAAGAATTTTCTAGCAGTTGAGAACTTATACAGTTCTGCATTCTCCACAAAGTCATTATGCCATTGAGGTCGTCTAAAAATAGTCTCTACACTTTGAAGATATCTTGAACAAAATGTCAAACATTCATCAGCAATATATCCTTCAGCAATCAAGCCCTCGAGAAAGGCTGTATTTCGCACATAATCTTTAAGACGCACAAGATACCTTCAAGAATTAAATATTTATTAAAATATCAGTATGCTGTTATTTCTAATAAAATTATCAAAAGATTTAAGGTTTGCAATAATACCTCTCAATAGGATACATCCATTTATAATGTACCGGTCCACCAACTTTAACTTCTGAAGCTAGGTGAATGAGTAAATGTACCATAATAGTGAAAAATTTAGGTGAAAAAATATTTTCCATCTGGCAAAGTGTAATTGCAATATCAGACTCTAACTGATCAAGTTTTCGAGGATCAATAACTTTTGAACATAATGCCTTAAAGAATGATGATAATTGAAGTACAATTGCAATAACTTGTTTCGGCAATGACGATCTTAAAGCTATTGGAAAGATATCTTACATCAATATATGACCATCATGACTTTTAAGATTTGAAAGTTTTCGATCCTTTAGATACACACATCATGAAATATTTGATGCATATCCATCAGGTATCTTGATACTTTTCAAAACTCCCAAAAAACTATTCTTTTCTCGAGCAGACATTGTGTAACATGCAGGAGGCACATAAATTCTATCATTAGCAAGCATTTTAGGATGAAGCTCCTGTCGGATACCCATTTCTTTTAAATCAAGACACGTCTTCATGTTATCTTTGCTCTTTCCATCAAGGTTTAAAAATATTTCAAGTAAATTATCACAAACATTCTTCTCTATATGCATGACATCAAGATTGTGCCGAATAAGATTATATTTTCAATAAGGTAAGTCAAAAAAGATACTTCATTTTTTTCATAAATATTTATTGAGCTGTTGTGTAGATGCTATCTGTGTGTCTTCTTCATTTTCATCCTCGAAATAATTGTCTGGATCTTGAAACACCTTTGCATCTATAGTACTGATACTGACTTCCTCTGGTAACCTTTCATGCATTGAGCTTTCAACATCATCCCTTCCTCTTTTTTTAGAGAACTTTGAGTGCTTACTATAGCTGTAATTGATGCCATCCATTTGTCTATGAACATCAGTTCCAGAAGGTGGAATAGGGGCACATCCCAATTCTATAGTACCATCAAACAAATCTTTCTAAAATTGAAATGGATAATTTGCTTCCAACCATCGACGATGTCCCATGTAACAAAATTTACCTCCATGTTTTAACCAAATTGAATGTGTTGAATCTCCACAATAAGGACATGCGATCCGTCCCTTTGTACTCCAGCCAAATAAATTAGCATATACTGAAAAATCATTAATAGTCCATAACAAAGCTGCCCGTAGTTTAAATGTTTGGCCGTTGGAAGCATCAAATGCATCAATACCTTCCCACAA
This sequence comes from Elaeis guineensis, assembly GCF_000442705.2. Taxonomy (NCBI): domain Eukaryota; kingdom Viridiplantae; phylum Streptophyta; class Magnoliopsida; order Arecales; family Arecaceae; genus Elaeis; species Elaeis guineensis. The sequence continues at coordinate 144,641,721 of NC_025993.2, forward strand.
CTATTTCAATTCTCCTATTAAAGGCTGTAGGAAAATATCAATATCATTGCCTAGACCCTTATCTCCGGGAATAACCATTGACAAGATAAGTGATGATTGTTTCATGCACATCCACGGTGGCAAATTGTAAGGTATCAAAACAACTGGCCAAGTGCTGTAGGTAGAACTCAGGGTCCGAAATGGATTGAAGCCATCAAAAGCTAAGCCAAACCTAATACTGCGAACATCAGAGGCAAAATCAGGATGCCTATCATCAAATGCTTTCCATTGAAGACTATCTGCTGGATGTCTCAACATTCCATCCTTTGTACGTCCTTCATCATGCCATCTCATTGATGAAGCTATTTTTGATGATGCATAAATCTTTTTCAATCTAGGTATAAGAGGAAAGTAACGTAATACCTTCGTCGATTTCTTTTTACTCCGCATTGCATCCAATTCATTCAGTACATCATCTCGATCTTCTTTTTATGTTATCCATCTTGAAGATCCACATACATTGCATGACTCTTGATTAGCATTTTCACCCCGATATAACATACAATCTTTCGGACAACTATGAATCTTTTCGTATCAAAGATCCAATTTCTTTACTACTTTCTTGGCTTCATAATACGATGGTGGTAAACGAGTGCTTTCTGGAAATGCATCCTTTAATAACTTGAGCAGCATGGTAAAACTCTTCCCAGACCATCCATTCAAATATTTTAAATAGAATAAATGTACAAAAAAAAAAATCTTAAAAAATTTCATACAATCCGGATATAATTCTTCATCTGCATCTTTCATTAAGGTGTGATAACGAGCTGTCTTATTATTAGATGTATGTATAGGCTCCTCAACATGCATATGTTCGTATGCGTATATCTATCAAACATCCCAACTATTTTTTGATACTACTGGATTCTCCTAAATTTTGAACACCAAGTCCAAAAGCATCTGTGATCAAACCCCTTATATCATCATCTCTTGCAGAATTGTCTTGTAGGCTAGTGGATCTAAAATGAGTCAAGAGTTGGTTACATGATGATGGCAACATAGATTTTCCATGAAAAATTCAGTCGGTATAACCTCTTAAAAAATCATTCCATATCAAATGTTCTTCAACAATTTGTGGATCTAAAGAAGAACTATTTACACATTTCCGACATAGACATAAAATCTTTCTATTCAAACTATTTTTCTCCATACCAAATTTAATGAAGTCATGAACTCCATCTAAATATTCTTTACTATTCCTTGGTTTATTTATCCAACTTTTATCCATTGTAGGATAAAAATGATCGAACTTGCAACTTATCTAAAAATAAAAAAATTATACAATCTATATTAATGCAATGAGTAAAAAATATCAGTCATTTCATAAAATTCAAAAAAATAACAGCTATTGTAGTTCATTATATAACTTGAAGACTCAAAAATACATCTAGATATGATATGGTTTACATAGTAAATATTTGCTATCATCAACTAATAGGTAAAGAAGGTCCTATCCCATTCAGAAAATGTATTAATTCTATAGGTCAATTACAGTAATCAAATGATATGCAATAAGAGCCAAAAAAAATTTCGACAGTATTTTTTCTTAGTTCTCCCGTATAGGGAGAACAAAAAGAAAAAACCGTCCGAAATTTTTTTCAAACCCTCAGCATACCATTTGATTATTGTAATGACCTATAGAATTACTCACATTTTTCTAACTGTCCATACTAGACAATCAATTGATCAATGTACATAATTCTTTTGTTCGTACAAAAATAAATAAATGTACGGATACAATAGAATATGTACATTAATCGAAAGATGGGTCTATGATTCTATACAATGTAAATTTTTTTAAAATTAATTCATAATTAACATTGCCTGGCATCTTTCATCGGCCTGAGCATATAGAGTTGGATGCCTTCGGTGCCAACTAGGATCAAAGACCCGAGCGCGCAAAGCCGAGACCCAAGTCTCGTGCATGTTAATTAAATATTGTGCACTGTGTCATAAACTTTTAACAACTAAATTAGATAATTATTCGATGGCAACCAAATAATAAAAGAATCAACAAAATAAACCCTTAGGATTAGCATGCATCCTAACCAAGTCATTCAAAATTCTCATATACAATAAAATAAACAATCTCTTTCCCAAAGTTAGTCTAGCCATCAAAAGCTAAGGCATCACAATTAAATCTAGAAATAATTAACAAAAATAATTAAAATATTATCTAAATCCTCTAACTACCACGTACACTTCCAAATAATGCCATACATGAGAATAATCTTCCAATCTAAAAAATAAAACATTATTAGAGAAATGAATTACTTATAGTGGACAATAATATGAGAAAATACTAGACGATATTGTTTTCGTCAAATACCTGCATTCAATAAAAAAATATGACAGTCAATAATTAATATATATTTTATCTATTTTAAATTATTCAAAATATATTTTTTAAAAAAAATTAAATTATATACCAAAGATCGGAGAGTGAGGGGGCGGAGGAGCACCGGTAGCTGGAAGGGAGGTGGTGCGGTCGGGGAGCAAGGGGGCCAAGGAGCACGCCCGGCTGGGAGGGCCGGGGATGGGTGTCGGAGGCCGGGGAGGGAGGATAGGGGGGCCACCTGTCGGCTGGGTCGGTGGCCGGGCCCGGGGGGCAGTGGGGTGCGGCGTCGGGGATGGGTGTCGGAGGCCGGGGAGGGAGGACAAGGGGGCCACCTGTCGGCTGGATTGATGGTCGGGCTGGGGGGGGCGGGGAGGGTGGGGGGGGCAGTGGGGTACGGCATCGGGGAGGGGGATGGTGGGATGCGGCCGGGTCAGGGAGGGGGATCGGGGGGTCTTTTGGGCCTGCGAAGATGGCTGCCGGGAGGGGGGAGGGGAGGAGGGCCGGTGGGGTGGCTTCGAGGAGGGCGGATGGTGTGGACGACGCGGGTGCAGTGTGGACGGATGCGGCAGCAGAGGGGAGCGGCGGATGGCGGTGCGGCATGGACGGCGGGTGCGGCACCGACGGCGGAGAATCGGCGGAGATAGGGGCTGAGAAGGGATTAGGGCACGGAGGAATAGGAGGAATGGGTGGGAGGGGGCAGCGGCAGATAGATTAGGGCACGGAAGAATGGGGGTCGGATTAAGAGAACCTAATGACGCTTTTTAGCGTCGTTAAATAATGACGTAAAAAAAGGTCGGCATTTTCTTTATTTAACGACATTTTTGCTAAAAGCGTCGGCGTTGACAATGCTGAAATTATACGATGCTTTTAAATGTCGTTAAAAATATGACACTTTTTAAAAGTGTCGGTAGGTCAGCGCAACCCACCGACGCTTTCAAAAAGCATCGGCAAAAAATGATGGTTAATTCTCTTTTTTACTGTAGTGCTGCATTGGAGAAAGAGCAACGTTGGGGGTGGAGGGGAGGAGAAGTTTGATGCTTGGTTAATTATTATTGGGATGCTGAGTTATAGTAATGGACTTGTGGTTTGCGAGAATTTACATTTGAGTTCGAGTGACTTCCCATGCGAATATGTGATGCTTCATGGATTTAATTAGTGCTGAGATTCTATGTTCACTATTCATTAACGTGGGATCCTTTTGGTGGATCGATAAGGCCATCAAATGATGGGTTTCTAAAATTGGAATCAATTTGCACCGTGGAATGCTATAAGTGCTCGCCAATCTTCATAAAAATTTAGATGACTATCAATCAAGATGGATGTCGACGATGCGATAGTGGATGTTGGATTTGGCCAGACATTTGATCGGTTCAGATTTAGAGATGGCCTATTTGAAAATTGGTCTCCAGAGAGGAGGAGGTTTGGATCGTACGATTGGAAGGGGTGCTCGGTACTTTCTCTATTTTTTTTCATTCAAGAGTCTCGGTCGGATGGGAGCCGAGAGGTATGGAGCGGTCCAATAGGAAAGTTTAGACAATGACTCAAATTCTGTAATGATGCTTATATACAAGAGTTTAAAAAATATAAATATATTATTAATTAATTTAAAAATAAGATATTGGTATATTTTTTCTCCATCTCGAACTCAAAAATGCTACTACCATCAGTGGCAATGGTGATAGACGGACAACATTGTCGACGATGGATTTAAAAAAGAGTTTTATGGAGTTAGGATCGTCGAATCTTTGCAAGATTTATCCAATAACTTATAATACACACTATACATAAAATATATTTTTAAAATTTTTTTAATTATTTTAAAAATATATATAGAATAAATATCATAAAATAAATAAATAAAATCAAATATTATTTTAAAAAAATTATATCCCATGCATCTCATGGGGTTATAAGCTCGTTTAAATAAAAATTACATATCCATATCCATCCCATATATGTCTTGGATCAGGTCGGGTCAAGTAAAAATGCAGATTGGATCGAATCGGATAGATAAGAGGAGTTAGTCGGATCATGTTAGATCGGATACATGTGAATAATATAAAATTATTATAACTTTGAAAGAGAGATATATATTAAGATTATATCAAATCGGATTCAGATAGGGGTATATCATTATTTATATTCGATCAAAATTTATTTCGAACATTTTTTTTAAAACCATATCCATCTCAGATCCCAATCAAATTGGATAAAATCAGTTTAATTTGGGTTGGATCGGGTTGGGTATGCATCGTCTAAAATTGCCATCCGTATTTCTTTCTGACTCTTTTGTCGTGTCTTTTCGAGGGACAAAAAAAGCTTTTTGAATTTAAGCTTGCATCCATTAAAGAATTGTTATAAAGATGAAAACAATAGACTATGACCTTGTATTGTTGGAGTATGGTTGAAGGTTGGACTCATACTTTCTCATGGTCATTCTAGCTTGGATCATGACTTTCTACATGGGCAAAGATTGAGCCTGATTGATCCTAGATTTGAGAAAGGCTTTATTCACCATATTGGATGACGTTTGATTCATCGAGAGGGAAAGCAAGAATGGAGAATTGAGTAGACTATTTACATCGACTAGTCACTGAACGAATGGATATTTTCATCTTGATTGTGCAACTTAAGTCATAACGAAAAACTATCATCAATCCTGAAGGAGCCGCCAAATCCCACGTGTAATGGTCTTGGAAGAATTTCATTCCCCAATTGGGATGTTATTTTGGAAATAAAAAAAAGAAAGTAACATTAGCACAACAAACAATTTTGTACCAATTATGCGATCTGAGCTTAACTCCATGGTTAAATAAGGGGTTAAAGTTTGAGTCTTGGGTAGTCCTATCTTGTGAGATTTTTCTGGTACGAGAATTCCACAAACAATCCCCTGCTTTGTCAAAAAACAAAAAAGCATAAATTATTTTTCTGTATGGTATGATGCCATGCATTTATATATAAATATGGTGACTTTTTTTTTTCAGGAAAGAATTTTGTGTTCATGATTTATGAAGAATGTTTACAATCTCTCTCATTATCTCAAAAAAGAAAAAACGGACATTTGAACAATATGATGCCATGCAATTATATTTATTATGACATTCCTATTTTAAAATGGTGATTGTTTCTTTTCCTTGGAAAGAATTTTGTGTTCATGCTTTATCAAGTGTCCTTCGTGTTCTTCTTTGTAGCTGGTGAATGATATTACTACTTTATCCGAGGAGCTAGTTGACTTTAGCCAACTCAATCGCTTGAATGAGGAGAAGGCTCGAGTCAGAGCTACCAACAAAGTAGTCAAGGCAATGGAAGAGAGAGCAAGGGCTGCCGAGGAGAAGCTGAAGGCAACTTAGAATGCATCTGCTTGGAAAGAGTCCGGGCATTACAAGAAAATAGCTTATTAGTGATGGCAATAAGTCATTGCTAATAAATATATTTATTGATTAATTATTATAATGAAAACTGGACCTATCGTAATAAGTGGAAAGAGTTATTAGCGACGATGACTTTTATTATTAGAGACGACTGTCTGTCGCTAATAAGTTAAATCCCTATTAGTAATCGCTTTAGTGACATAATTTAGCCGTCGCTAATAATGACCTCTAAAAACCCCCTTGAGTTTTTGATGGGCTCACAAAAGTCTCTGCCACCTCCCTTTTCTCCCTCGTAGGCTCCCCTTTCTCCCCTTTCTTTGATCGCCCTAGTCCCCCACCGCACTACCAAAGCCCCCGACCTTTTCCCCCAACCTCGCACCGCCATCTTTGCCTCGAATCTGGTGTCTCTATGCCGAATCGATGGTTTTCGAGCCTCCTTTCTTCCTAGATGCTGCCGACCACCTTCCGGAGCTGGCTTCCCACTACCCCGACTTCCCTTCTTCTTCCCGACCTCTCCTCTTCCTTCCCCAGCATTGTGCCCCACTAAATCACCCTTCCCCTTGTCAAATCGGCCATGCCTTGTCTCTCCCTTGTTCCCCCCCATGCTGTCGGAGCATTGCGCCATTGGACTTGTGCCCTCGCCTCCCCCCTCCTTTGGAGCGCTCAATTGTCGGAGCGCCTAGTCGCAGGACCCGCACCACTGTCGAAAAGCACAGTGCTTGGTAAGTATTAGCGACGGTGATGGTGACAGCCCCATTGCTATCACCACACCCCATTCCCATCTTTTAAAATTTTAAATGTTTAAAATTAGATTTATCTGATTAATTTAAATTAATAACATTTGAATTTAAATATTAATAATTTAAATATTAATAATATTTAAAGTAATAATATTATTAATTTAAATAATATTATTAAAATTAATAATATTATTAATAATATTATTTAAATTAATATTATTTTTGAAAGATAGAATCACTCTAGAAAGTTCTCCGATAAGAGTAGCCCTACTGTCTTTGACGGTAGAGATTCGAGGTCGGGTCATTGTTGGACCGACTTTGGCCCACTCATCTACTTCGATGATGGTCGAAGCAGCTCAATGATTAGATTCTAGGCTTTGGGCCCGATCTGAAGCCTGAAAAATTTTTTTGGATCAGACTCAAGGGGTGTGGCTCAGCCCAATTCGGCCCATTTTCAGTCTTATTTGCAATGTTACTCGGTGCTTTGAAACCTTTAGGGTAGAATTTGCCAGGATGCCATACTGGGGTGCTCGCATGGCCTAGTCATTTGGCATGCTTCAAGTCTGCATGCATGGGATGCACGTCCCGACCATCTCCATTTGCAATGATGCTATATAGTTTGGAACCCACTAATTTAAAAATTTTAAAAAAATTACATAGCATATAATCATAGATCCATCTTTTGATTAATGTACATATTTTATGACATCCGTATATTTATATATTTTTATACAGATAGAAGAATTATGTATATTGATCAATTTATTATCCAGTATAGACAGTTTAGGAAATATAATTAATTCTATAGGCCATTATAGTAATCAAACAGTATGATGAGGGTTCGAGAGAAATTTTGGATAGTATTTTTCTTTAGCTCTCCTCACACATCTTACGTTGTATGGGGGAGACTAAAGGGAGATGCTATTGAAATTTTTTTCGGCCCTTATTGTATATCATTTGATTACTATACTTGACCTATAGAATTAATGCAATTTCTAAATAGAATAGGACCTTCTATACCTATTAGTCGATGGTAGGATGCAATTATTACATAAGCCATTTGAAATGATAAAATAATCATTTAGCTGTTGCCTTGCATTTGTATATACAGAATCCTTAGGTAGTGCACCATGGACCGTAGTTGAATGGACCGTCGAGTTGTCGATAGGATGATTTCTACTGAATACAAGGAGGATATAGAGTACTTCTGTGATTATATTTTTGAGAATGTGGCACTCTTACATCAAGGGAGGGCTTGTTGTCTTTTTAAGAGATATGGCAATAGAGAAATACTTGATAGAGATACAATAACTGTCCATTTATATAGGAGTAGATTTATGCCCAACTATAAGTAATGATACCTGCATGGAGAGATATGGGAGACAGTTGTAAAGGTTAGAAATAAGCAGGACAGGAACACAGATAAAATGGTAGACGTGATTATGGATGCTACTCATCTTGAATTTAACTGAGATGTGGAGGACGATCTAAAAGCTGGCGGCAGCGATTTCTATCATATGCTGAGAGATGCCAATGAACCATTATGGTTGTGATGTGAAACACATATTGTATTATTGGCTATATTAGAGTTGTTGAACTTGAAGATCGAGTTTAATATGACGATCAATTGTTATGATAGGATGGTAGCAATCATAAAGAAAATGCTATCGAAAGATGAGAAGTTTGTTGGAAATTTCTATGCTTCAAAGAAAATGATGAAAGGATTAGATATGGGATACGAGAGGATAGATGCATGCTATAATGATCATATACTTTTTTATAAGGAGGACTAACTGAAGAGTTCATGTGACGTATGCAGTGAAAGCTGATTTAAACTGAGGCAAGAAGGTATGAATCAAAAGAACATACCATACACAAGGTTCTTTTATACCTTCCCCTCACTCCTAGGCTTCGGAGGTTCTACTTGTCCAAGAGTATTATCGGGCAGAATAGATGGCACAAAGAAGGGATTCGCAAGCACTCTGATATGATGATTTATCCATCGAATAGTGAGGCATGGAAGAAATTTGATACTTGCCATCTTTTATTTACTCAGGAATCATACAATATTAGACTAGGTCTATCTACCGATGGGTTTACACCGTTCAATCATGCAATGGCACCTTATTCATGTTGGCCGATCTTTATAACTCCATACAATCTGCCATATGAGATATATACGAAAGAACATAACATCTTTCTTACATTAGTCATTCTTGGATCACGACATCCTAATAGAAGTATTGATATATATCTAAGACCTCTAGTTGATGAGCTGAAATTTTTATGGTCTGATGACATATGTACTTTGATGTATCAAAGAAATAAATTTTTATAATTAAGGCTACATTAATGTGGACCATTAGTAATTTTTTTGCTTATGGGATGTTGTCAGGTTAGACCACTCATGAAAAGCTAGCATATCCTTATTACATAAAGAATATAAAAGTATTTCAACTTGAGTATGATCGTAAGCCTTGCTGGTTTGATTATCATCATCAATTTCTTCCAAAACATCATCCTTTTTGAAAGCAGCGGGATAGTTTCAGGAGGAATAAAGTAGAGAAGGATGAGGCACCCCCATAAATTAGTGGCATGAAAGTGTTTCAAAGCATATTCTAAGTGGATGAAGTCCAGTTTGGTATACTATTTGATTAGTAAAAACTTCGGTAGTTCGATAGAGCTCATAACTGGATGAAGCACAGCATGTTCTGAAAATTTTTGTACTGATCCATCAATTTGATCTATCATAACTTTGATGTCATACACATTGAGAAGAATGTGTTCGATAATATTTTTTACACTATTATGGATGTCAAGGGCAAGATGAAAGACAATCCCAAGGTCCGAGCAGATATGAAGAACATATGCAAGTGTCCTCTATTAGAGCTGATTGAGATGTCTTTGAAAAAATTTTTGAAGTCGAAAGCAACTTACACCTTAATAAGAGAGCAATTGAAGGATGTATATGAATGGTGCAAAAATCTTAAATTTTCAGATGGTTATATAAGTAATCTAGCTCGATGCATCAATATCCAAGATTACAAGTTATATAGGCTAAAGAGCCATGACTGCTATGTCTTCATGCAATAATTACTCCCATTAGCTTGGTGTGATCTCCTTTTCAATCCTATATAGAGTTTTTTGATCGAGCTTAATTTTTTTTTCAGAGATATTTGTGATACCGAACTATCCACCGACCACATCTCCAGTCTTAAGGCTAGCAATATAGAGACTATATGCAAGTTGAAAAAGATATTTCTTTCTAGTTTCTTTGACTCCATGGAGCACCTCATGATTCATCTGGTATATGAAGTTAGGGTTAAAGGACTAGTGTAGTACAGAGGGATATATCTATTTGAAAGATACATGCACTGTCTCAAGAAGAAAGTAAAAAATAAGATTAGAGTCGAAGGTTCTATTATGGAGGCTTACATAGTTGAAGAAATTTTTAATTTCAGTCGACACTACTTTAACTTCGGTGTGCAGACAAAGTTGACTCAAGTGGATCAAAATGATGATGGTGGTGATGAGGGATCAGAGGTAGAGATTTCAATATTTGCCTATACCGCTCATGAATTTAGGCACAAGATTCGTCGGATATTAACTGATACTGAAATTTGATAGGTAGAGACATATTTTGCTAAATTGTATGGAGGTCGAGCCATATATTGAGTAAGTATCCATCACAATCTCAACTCTTTAATCACTTATAATCCTGTACTTATCCTATGTATGTATAGGCTATATGATGAGATGCTGAGGTGGGATAATCCGATGATAAGCGAGAAAGAAATTTTCATTCAGTGCTCACAGAACTTTGCAAATTGATTTTACGAATTGATAAGCGACTATTGTCTGATCATTTATTTTAATTTTTTCAAATTTATTTTTTTTTATAATATGCAAGTCATGCAAGGGGATGAATACCATTAGATTACAAGCCATCAAAATATGTGACATGTTATAATGGCTGTAATGTAAATAATTTTAAATTTCACACCTAGCAATATAAATATCATAAGAGTACAATAAATAGTGGAGTGTATAAAGGATAGCTGATAGGAAGAGGCAGAGAGTGACTACTATAAAATCTTCGAAGAAGTAATCAAGTTGACCTACCTTAGAGGTAATAGTGTTATTCTTTTTAAGTGCCGATGGTTTGATACCGATAATTATATGCAGATTGATCCACGGCACGGACTTATTGAAATCAAATATGGATCAAAAGCATATGTCAACAATTCTTTTGTATTGGCTCAACAAGCTGTTCAAGTGTATTATACTCCTTTTCTATCAAGGGAGAGAGGAAAAAAAGATTGGTGGGCTGTAGTAAAATTAAGTCTCGAGCCGTTTATTACAAGCTCAAAGAAGTAGAAGAAGAGCTCCATTTATCGGAATACTTTCAGAAAGATGAAATATTAGGAGTTCATAAATCTTTAATAGATGCAGAGTTAGATGCTCCAGGAATTCTCCTACGTGATGGACAACATAAGAGGTAGATCATACTGAGTTTATTTTTAAGGGCAATCCTATCCAAAAAGGTGAAGAAGAAGAAGAAGAGAAAGAAGTAGAAGAAGAGGAGAAAGAGAAACAATCAAAAGAAAAATCGATGAGTACCAAACATTTGAAGAAACCGATAAGTAGTCGACCCCAGGAAGGAAGGTCAACCCTAGGGTAGATAAAGTAGTTTTTGTCTTTGTGGTGCACTTATTTTCTTTGCTTTTCATACTTATATTATATCATTTCATTTATTGCATTACTTGCCATAATAGTATAATTAATTCGTGAATCTATTTATTTTTATTTTTAGAGATTATAGGATGACTACTCCCAAAGAATGGAGCCGTACTAGCTGAGAAGAAAGCTCTAGAGAACAGAGCTCTAGAGGAGATAGCACTCGTGCGGGCAGCTCACATGGTTCTATGGTACCCACACCATGGGATAAACTCTAATACTTTAGAAATTCTTCATTAGGTTATTTTATCCTTCATTATCTAATATAATATTATTTATGATCTTTAATTTACTACTTTCAGGTTCGAATGATGTGGGGTCACCATGGACCCCACAGTCACACAAAGCAGCGGCTAGCTCTCAGCTTCAGTGCCGTGATAGAGGATCCACTTGGCTCGCGATACCTCCGACTCGATCAGATGATAGAGAGCTCATCTATATTCAGAGCCGTTCGTAAATACTAGATCTTCGAGGAATATGTTTAAAAAATTTTATCCATTTTAGAATCAATATTTATCGTTTAAAATCAATTTTGCAGGATATTTAAGGAGCCTGGGGTGTCTCATGTGGTTATCGAGATTATTCGACGATTGATGTCAGGGCTGGTGAACGAGTTCTCCAGTTGACCATCGGGGGCAAGTGACCTACGTGGGAGATGTTCGTGATAAATCAAAGGTGTTTAATTTTTCAATTTGCGGTACATTGAAATATTTATATTCTATTTATTAATACATGTCATCCTTTATTTGCAGTCATACTATCAATTCGAGGCTACTAAAGATGAGGAGGTCGGTCGTTGGACCTTCGAGGAGGTTGCCACACGATGGCTTCGAGATGAGCTGTACCACCTCAGACAGGCCATCATTGAGTTCTTCAATTTCAAGTGACCATCTAATTGAAAATTTTTCATGGATCATTGGATATGGGCAGATGCATGGGAAGCCCTCTATAACCAGTGGAGTAGTGAGGAGTATTTCGATAAACGACAGAGGGCATGATAAAATCAGACTATCCAGCAGGATCCGATCAAGCACTCCGATGGCTTCATTGGCATACATGTTATAGCGGATAGATTGGTAAAAATTTTAAATTTGTATTAATCTCATATTTAGTTGATCATATGTTAGTTATTATTACTTTAATTTTTTTATTTATTGTAAATATGATAGCTGGATCATGTACCATGACAGCTGCAGTTGTAGGAGGCCACGCACCAGTCTAGGAGGACTAATGATTACTTAGATTTTAGATCCAAATGGTAATATTTTATTAATTTTTTATATATACTGATATGTATAATAGTACTAATGAATTTTTAAACTGTGTAAGTAGATTATGTGGAGTACGTCATAGCATAGCATAGTGAGGACCCATCCTTTCAGCCCCTCCTTGACCTCAAGCGATGGCTCAGGGCCACTAGAGGGGTTACTAGGATCCGGATCATAAGGTTTGGGCTCCTTGTCCCGAGGGATGGCTCAAGGCTACTGGAGGGATTACTAGGAGCCAAGTCATAAGGTTCGAGCATAGCTTCAACCCTCCAGTAGCTTGCTGGTCTTCGATGTCTTTCTCTCAAGCCTTGATAACCCAGATGTGGGGTGATGCATATGTTGAGGAAGTTGTGCAGAGATTTTTTTGCCAGCAATTTCAGAGCTTTCGAAACACCATCCGTGATACAGTGGTTGAGATTCTTCAAAACACTCATCTATGTGATCAGCTGAGCTCGTTGTCATAGCTATCATAGCAGGTAAGCCAAGCAGTATTAATAAATTTCTTTTGTTGCTTTAAATTTTTATATTTAGAAGCTTCACATAATTAAGCTTGAGTCGAAGGAAGGGGATCTAGGAGTCAAAAGTCAATTTTCTTATTCGATGGATGGGATAGATGTGTAGATACATCCGTATCATTGAATAGAATATGTAGAAATAATCCGTTCGAGAATCAAAGGAGTATATCAAAATATTTTCTTCCATAGTGATTTAGGCTTGAGGCAGGAGGGAGGGATACCAAAGGATTAAAATTCAATCTAACCATCTGATGCATGGATCGGAGGTGTCTATAGCTTTGTATCATCGAATGAAATGTATATGAATAATCTATTCGAGAATTGAAAGAGTATATCAAAATATATCCATCTGTGTTAGTTTAGACTTCACATGGGAGGGAGTATCCAAAGGATCAAAATTTAACTTAACCATATGATGAAGTACTGACTGGAGGGGTCTATAGCTCCGTATCATCGAATGAAATATGTAGGAATAATCTATTCGAAAATCGAAATAGTATATTAAAATATATTTCTCCGTAAAGATTTAGGCTTGAGGCATATCCATTACAATAGTTTTACAGTTTCGATTAATTTAGTTCTAAAGTTATTAATAATATTTTATTTTTTCATTACAAGATATTAGGACATCCGACTCTCATCCACCTACTGCTGTAGAGACGTACAGAAGTAGGAGCAGGAGGAGGAGAACGATCTCCGTTGATCTTTTTTTTAAATTTTGGTAAAATATATTTGAAATTTGAGAAGGATTATTTGTACAATTTAATTTTAATATAATATATAATATTAATTTTTTATTTATGATGATGATAGTTATTTGTTAGTTGCCTGTTAATTATATGTTGCCTGTTAATTTAATTATAATAGACTTTAATAAATATAATTGCTTGTTAATTAAATTATAACAGATTTTAATAAATATAATTGTTTAAAATATTTTTTTAAAAAATATATAATTATTAGCGGCGGCTTTAGCGATGGAAGCTCTTTTGCTAATAAGTATTAGCGACGGCTTATTAAAGATAGAAAGCCATCGCTATTATTATTTTTTAATTTTTTTAATTTCAAATTCGAAAAATATTATAAATGATGGATTACCGTCGCTAATATCATTATTAGCGACAGCTGGTTTGCCATCGCTAATATGCTATTTTAGTGTCGAGCTTTCTTCCAACAACTTTTTAGCGATGGTGTTTCATCGCTAATAGCATTAGCGACGGTATTTCGGTTATTTGGGACGGTGTTTAGCCGTCATTAATAATGAATTTTCTGGTAGTGGAGCATGCCACCTCTCGAGAAATCATCGAAGTAGCTGAAGCTTGGGTGGCTATAGAGAAGGCGGTGGCCAGTGTGCTATCAGTGTGTCATCGAGCTCCAATTGGAGCACAAATTCAATGTAGCAGCCATGCAGAAAGGTAAGGATGAAAATGTCACTGCTGAGAAGAAGGTGGCTGAAACAGAGGCGATTGCTTGGTAAATCGGAGCCTGAGTAGTGGAGGAATACAAGGTTTATGAGACCTTTGAAGTCGAAGTTGCCGAAGGATCAGCTGCTGCTATGGCCTCGGGTTCGAGAACTACAAAGCCTTGGTGGCATAGTTATTTCCTGAAGTCGACACTAGTTGGCTTTTAGCCGAGGGTGGCGGTGATGAATTCGATGGACAGCAGGCTGCCGCCGAAGCCAACACCACTGCCGTTGAGATATTCTCACACTCGGAAAGTTGACGCTACATAAAGTATTCTCACAGATGTTTTGCCTAAAAACTTCTATCATCATCCTCATGAAATGACCATAATAATCGCATGCAAAGGAAAGAGATGTGCTAATCTTCTAGACAGTGAAATGCTTATTTCTTAATGTGATCTTTTGGTTGGCTCCTTTTAGCCTCCCTTTATTCGAAAAAAAGATTTTGTTGTTAAAATTGATCTGTCAAATTGCATGTCATATAATTGATCAGGAAGGAACAATATGATTTTAATTTTGAAATTGGCCAGTAGCACTCTATTAAGGCCCATAATCTTAAAAACCAATTAGTATATTTACCATTTTTCAAAAAAGGAATAATCTAAAAGAATATTTATATGCTTAACTATTTTTGGGATTGCATGGATAGCACCTTGCTGTTGGGTGGCCCCATATGCTAGTAAAAGGATGATGGTATGATTGTCGCGAGTTAATTTGTTATGCGTCGTCTCTTAATTTATGTATCTTGTCCTTTCTTATGAGTGAAATTATGAGGCATTGCGCCCTTACAAAATCACTTTTTTATACATCGTGGGTTGGCTTATATACCGGAGGAATAAAATTTATTTCACATACTTTTATTTTAAATATAGCTTATTGTTTAATTAGGCCTATCAAATGACTGAATTGGTAATTGTAGACGAATGGTTTTTTTGTCTTGCATTCATACTTACATGTCATTTAGAAAGTTGCAAGGGATAGTAGGTTTTATAATAATTAAACAGTTCCTTTTGGTTGGACAATCGCCGGGAGGACCGTGCTTTGTTTTTGAAAGCCAAGAGATTGTATGGTTATTGATGTTATAACATAGCTTGTGACATATGGCAGATACAGTGTAAGAAAACTAACAAATTCAATTATCTATTTTATAAAAATTAAATAAATTAATTTATAAATATTGCTAAATCAAAATTAAAATGCAATCGGAAGTATACATAGCATTGTCTTAAGACATATTTTTATCCTTCGCATACGAAATCCGGAAACACCATCCCAAGATATGATCGTATCCTTCACTTGTGAATATGATCGTGGAGGAGGTTGATGAAAACTCTTTCAGCATCCAAAAGAAAAAGAAGAAAAATCAGAAAGAAGAATAGCAGAAGAATTGAGAGAAAAAAGAACAGCTTGTGCTCTTAGATTGCTTGTTAAGTTAAGACTCGAGGTTTTTTTATGGCCATCAAATTCTGAACATTGGGCCAGCCCAACATTCTCAAAATTAAGATCCAAACATTCAGAAAATCTAATGTTCAAATATTAAAGGTTGGCTCAATGTTTAAAAAAAATTAAAATGATAATTAAAAATTGAAATAAATAAAAATAATTTCAAATTGGCAAAGTGCTAAGCCCTCACCTATGCCTACACTCACTCCCACGCCTACAACCATCTCAAATGCTCCTAGAGGTTTAACCAAATTGTTTTCTCATACAAAAGGCTCAACAAATCTTCCCACTGTCGGTGTGGGACTAAAAAAATCTCAAACAAGATTGAAAATAAAGTTGGAGGGAAATTCTTTTGAAAAATTTTGAGTTGTAATTTGAATTGTGCGCCAACAATTGTAAGCTAGTTTTGAAGACCATGTCCTCAAAAAAATTTATCAGATTATGTATATTTAGTACGGCAAACTCTATATACTGTGAGGGGGTATTTGGTGATCCAAATTGGATCATCAAGATAATCTAAGATCACTGATGATCCTCATCATGAGGTAATATGATTCTCAATAATTAAAAATCATCATACTTATATGTCAGAACTCAATGATTAAAGATCTCTTGATATCCATGAGAAACCTTTTGTTATGCCATGGAAATCTAAGATCATCTCGATCGTATAATATAAAAAATTCCTTGATATATCCCAAGAGGATTTTTTATGTATTCTTAATTTTTATGAATTAAGAATATATACAAATATACAAATTCTTATAGTAGCTGTATTCAAATAAATAAAGTAGTTAAGTAAATCACTACCTTATGATGCATGAGTTCGTTTAAGATAAAAGCTATATTGTTAACCTAGAAAAACGAAAGAAAAGGCTTTTAACGTTCCCTAACCTTTAGATGAACATAATTTGTAGATTGGGCCATTTATTTTATTGCTGATATTTTCACAAAATGGGAAGCAAATATAGCAAGATAAATCAAAGATGATATGCAAATGGAAGTCAGAAATTTTTCTAAGTAGTTTTTCCATGTAAGTGTGTAGTATATTTCCTCTTTAGGTACACAAATGTCTTATTTTTTTATTGTCAGCAGAACAATGCGAAAGAAAATCCCACCAAAAAAGAAATGAAAGAAAAAAAGTTCATATTAGAAAGAGGAAAAATATTTTGATTGCTTTATGTATTATAGAGAGATATTACATGCATGTAGATTGAATTAAGGTACCTTGCTCTTCCTTGAAGCTATTGTTTGTCATATTTGGTAGAGGGCGATTTATAGGAACTATTGAGGTGACAAAAAAAATCGGCCACCAAAAGCAGATACTCTTTGATACTATTGGCCCTTTTGGCCATCTAGTACTCTTTATGAATATATGACT
Source organism: Elaeis guineensis (assembly GCF_000442705.2). Taxonomy (NCBI): domain Eukaryota; kingdom Viridiplantae; phylum Streptophyta; class Magnoliopsida; order Arecales; family Arecaceae; genus Elaeis; species Elaeis guineensis. The sequence goes on from NC_025993.2 coordinate 144,659,015, forward strand.
AATCTAAATATGTACAACTTGCCATTTTAAAAGCACAAAGATAAATCTACCATCTAGTGTGTGGACGCACCTCCAAGAATTAGTGCTCAAAAAGTTCTGGTCCAACATTTTAGAAAATAGACAGGTCTACAAGATAGAGCTATAGAAAAGAAATATAGGTATCTAAAATCCTATACAAAAAAGAAAAAAAATCTATGTATCTCAAATATAGATGAAAGAAAATATGATTTCTCCATGGATATCATTGTTCACAAAAATGAGAGGACTCAATCAAACATGAGAAATTAAAAGATTAAAATATCAAAAAAAGTCAAGAAATAAAGAAATGAATGCCTCATAAAATCAAGAATCATTATGGCTGGAAAAAAGAAAAAGAAGGAAACAAAATAGAAATCTAAATTCCCCGTATGCTCTTCCTTGCAGATGCTTTTTTCTGAACTCCTCTTTCTCGGACAAAACTTTCCTAAAATCTCTTATGTGCAGCATATGGCAATTTGGCCAATACTCCACTAGTGGATTAATTGAGAGACAAAATTAGGCTAAAACTTTATCCCAAGATCACATCGCATTGGGATGATATTTGATACCTATATATAAGGATGGATTTTTTATTAAGATAGTGATTTGAGAAATGGTGGTGATTTGAAGTCATTACTATGTAGGATTATTAGGATACAACCAACTGTGGTGGTCTCGTTACATTCATCTAAATCACTCTTAATTTTGGATGGGTCATCCTATGCCAAACACCTCCTAAGAGTACTAGCCACATCAAATTAATTAACTTAAATCCGGTGATTTCTTTTGCAACACATGCTTTGCAATTTTCTAGGTTTTCTTTTCCTTTTCAAGATTTTGACTAAACCACGATAAATAGATAGCATTGCGGTGGAAATATTCTTGGCGGACATACGTCTAGAATTTCCAGAGGATTCAGTGGACTCTGGAATTCTTCTCCTTCTCTATTTTTCCTTTTTGGTATATTCCTGTGGAATCCTTCTTCAAATAAAGTTGGTTCATACTTCCATTCATTATCCTCAAAAAAAAACAAAAAAAGGGTTAATTCTTTTTCTATTCAGCAAATTCCTCACCGTTTAAATTGTCTAAATTGTGAAAAATGTTTCCGTTGAAAGCCAAGATTTCTGTGTGGATTGGTGACCGCAATCCATTATATAAATCTATTATATAATAGTAATATAATACAATAATAACGTATCTTCGGCTAAGTATTATCATATTTTGAGAAGTCAAGGAAAAAGACTTGCAGTCAATGCCACTGACTCAGATGTAACGTCGTCTACACGTCCAAGCAATGCGTTCCAGGACGAAAGCATCTCCTTTTCACCATTTTGTGGACCCAGTTTGGCCAACTCTTTTTTTTTTCTCATGTTCCCATGTGCCAAATCCCCCATATTGGAAGACTTGTGTGGACCTAAGACAGACTTGCTCAAATCTCCTAACGCGTTAATTAACACGCAAAGGAGCGCATCTGTATCTATATAAATCACTCCGATCCTTCCTTCGAAGTGCTCAACGAATTAAGAGAGCATGGCTCTTTTCCACTACTCACTCTTCTCTTGTAATGCCTTTTTCTTTCTAGCTTTTAGTCTTCTCCAGTCTCCGCTAGTCCATGGAAGGGAGACGGAAAGCGGATATGTAGTCAGTGTTAGGTCTTTCCTGCCGAGCTCAGTTTGCTCCTCACAGAGAGGTTTGGTGATATCCTTGGATATCCAAGTCGGTTTTCTTTAAAATATATGTAATCATTTAGACTTGGCTTTCCTTGTTAGAGAGTAAGATTGGGTAGAGTATTCTTCCCAAGAAGATTGGGGGGAATGTACCGATGTATCATTTATGCATGACCAAGATATTAGTTTGGCATGGATGCTCTCATGGTAAATTCTAGCCGACTTTTGAAAATTCCTCCAAGTTTTAGTTGAAAATTTACCACCTCCTTCGGAAAATATAATTAAGATGTTGCATTTCTTTTAGCTCAAAGTACTACAGACATGATTTGTAGGTTATATACACTAATCCATATTTTTGTGTTTCAAAATTTCTTAAAAGAGTTTCTGAACAAGAAATTGACGTTTTGAAATATTTGGATAAATGATGGCAAGGACATGCAATTTTCACTGGTCTTGATACCTAATTTGCTTTTTTAGAAGTTGGAGCGGATAAGAGATTGTGTGGATCCTGACCAAGCAAATCAAAGCCACTCTGTCCCATTTTTCAGAATGCATATATATAGCATATATAAATGTATATAGAAGATCTTCACGTCACATATATCAGATATATATGATTTTAGGTTATGGAAAGATTTTGCTGGCCATATGTGAGAAAGGTGATCAATAAATCAAACATATTCTGCAAATTATCTTTTTATCCAAGAAGGATACCTTACATTTACTCAGTAAATTCACCAAAACACACACACACACACAGATATATATATATATATATATATATATATATATATATATATATATATATATATATATATATATATATATAGAATAGGAGAGAATTTTAGTGCATGCTGCTTTTAATTTTTTTTTTACTTTTATTTTTTATTTTTTTTGGCTACAGCATGACATGTTAACGAGAAGATACAGTATGTCCATTTTTTTTGAAATAAATGTAGCATGTGAACATAATTAGAAGCTCCACTAGCTTATGTCATTGTCTCTTTGCTAAATAAATTGACAACTATAATTCCACAGATTCAAGCCCATCCATGTTGAAAGTAGTCCACCAGCACGGCCCATGCTCGCCGCAGATCCCCGCCGGGAAGCCAGACTACGCCGAGCTGCTCAACCAGGACCAAGCTCGAGTCAACTGGCTCCACCACCGGATCTCCACCAGCTCCAACCAAAACAGCACTCGTGCCTCGCTCGCCGCAAATATTCCCGCCAGCTCCGGCAGCTCGATCGGTACCGGCAATTACGTCGTCAACGTCGGTTTCGGCACCCCTACGAAGGAGTTCACGGTGATCTTCGACACCGGCAGCGACCTCACATGGATCCAGTGCTTGCCATGCCGAACTAGTAGTAGCTGCTATCCCCAACAGCAGCAACTCTTCGACTCATCTCAATCGTCCACCTATTCCAACATCCCCTGCAACTCCCCCCAATGCTCCCAGCTCGAGTCTTCCAGTTGCTCGACCAGCAAGTGCACCTACGAAGTCCATTACGGTGATCAATCCCAGTCGGAGGGCTTCTTTGGTAGCGACACGCTCACACTGACGCCCTCCGACGTCCTGTAAAATTTCTTGTTCGGCTGCGGCGATCAGAGCAATGGGCTCTTCGGTAAGGCCGCCGGTCTGCTCGGTCTAGGCCGTCAACCAGTATCACTAGTGTCGCAGTCGTCATCAAAGTATGGTGGTGTCTTCTCTTACTGCCTTCCATCTACATCGAGCTCTTCGGGCTACCTGAAACTAGGCGGTGGTGCACCGTCGAACGTCCAGTTCACGCCGATGCGAATTTCTTCCAGCCAGCCATCATTCTACTTCCTTGATCTCGTGGCAATCGAAGTCGGCGGTAAGCAGCTTCCGATATCTCGAACAGTGTTCTCTAGTGCCAGGACGTTGCTCGACTCCGGCACAGTGATTACTAGATTGCCGCCATCGGCCTATGCCGCCCTTCGGTCGAGGTTCCAGCAGTTGATGACCAAGTACAAGAGGGCACAGGCTCAGTCGATGATACTGGACACATGCTATGATTTCACAGGCTACAACACGGTGTCGGTGCCGACGGTGGCGCTGGTGTTCGCTAGCGGGGCTACCCTTAATGTCGACTTCACAGGCATACTGTATGTGCCCAGCGTGTCGCAGGCGTGCCTGGCCTTCACCGGCAATGACGATGCGAGCGATCCTAGCATCATCGGCAACGTGCAGCAGAAGCGGTTTGATGTGGTTTATGACGTCACAAATAGTAGAATTGGATTTGGCGCCAATGGTTGTAGTTAACTGGTTGGGAGCATGATAGACTGATTGATCAAGCAATTACGAGAGAAGAAAAAGAAAGAGTACATGAAAGAAGAAAAAAAGAATTTAAAAGAGAACCAACATTGTGTATGACGAAAAAGCTAGTCCCCCTACGTACCTATTCAAGAAATAAATAACACGATTATAGTCGTGCTAATTTATGTTTGACATGATAAAAATTGGAACTTGATTCTCACTAAGTTTCGATGCGTTGGGTGTTCTGCGCGTTTAGTCATCGGAGCAAACGAAGTTAGGTGCAACATTATTGTCAAAAATGGGCAGCGTACCGTAAGAAAATTTTTACACGATGAAGGGTCTAGAACCCCATAGAAACTTCTGTGTCAAATTTAGAATAAATAGTACTTGGTCAATAAAACTTTGGGGGGTATTTGGTTGGATGGTACAGCCTGGAATGGAAATGAAAATGGACGGAACAAGTCTTATTTCGATTCCGATTCTGGAACAAAATAAGAATGGCCTAATCTACTAAAAACTTAATCCCTACTCTTCCATAATGATCCAAATTTTCATTCCAATTGCGATTCCGGTCATGAACCAAGCACTTAAGGAATTTTGCCATTCCGACATTCTGATATTCCGATTCCAATTTCTTGCTGTAGATTTCCGACTTGGATCGGACTGGCTGGAGTTGAGTGGTGACCATAGGACCACGACGGATGGACTTACAAAATAAATCTCTGGCTAAAGTTGGCTCTAGTGGGAACCCTCCAATGCTCTAGTGGGGACTCTCCAATACTCAAGTCAGAAATCTGAAACATATGGGAAGAAGTGCTCGAGAAAGAAATTGCATACTTAGGGATCCCCTCTTTGCCTCTATTTATAGAAGTGAGAAACATGGGAGAAAAGAGTTGTAGAAGGCCATTCTAGCTATTTCGGATGCATTATCTTATGATTTCTAATATGATCTCTTGAGATTTGATGGTTGTCATTGTCTTATCTGGCTTGTAGCCAACTATTCTCAATGGTCGCGTAATTTGAAAAGAGTACGTGGGTGCTTCCGGTTAACCCTTCCAAGTATGTCGATCAAAGCATAGGTCGGCTGAAGTATGGGTCGGCGACTGATGCATGAAGGTCGATCGAGACATGGGTCAACAGTCGATCCTTGGGTTGACCATGACCAAGGTTTGCCAGTATCTTTGGCTTGGGCAGTAGGAATTTCTACCCGTAACACATGGCCCCCTACTTTAATGTTCGAGCCAGGACTGGGTCGAGTGAAGGGAGTATGATGGATCAAATCCACCAAAGGACATGCATCAAGAGCTTGGTCCCTTGATTAGAATGATACATCTGTGTCGCTTGGGCAAGATAAAACATCGCATCATTATGATTAACTAGGAGCCACCATTGAGGGGGATGTCAGATTCAAAGTACTATGCATGTTGTTTGAGACATACGCATAAATGCACTATCTGGGGGTATAATTTTGATCCATCCAATGGTGGCGCATGGTGGCAATCTGGCGGTCCCAGGTGAACCGATGCAGGATCAAAGCCATCCGAAGCATTGATAAATAAGGGCACCTCTTGCTTCCTCCATTCTCCTATTCATTGCTTCCTTCAACAGCGGTGCCCCTCTAGCAGAAACCAAGACCTCATTAGCAATCTCTGGCTACCCCTCCAGGTTTCTTGATCGAGCAGTCATTAGTTAAGGAATATCTGATTGAGCATGTTGGTCATTCGAGCTTATTCCCAGCCTTACCTTTGTTGGTTCTTACTTCCATTTTGTTCATTCACTCGTTGATCTTTCTGTTTTTGCCTTTTTCAATCACTTCTTTTTCTTAGTTGATTCTTCATCTTCTATGCTTAGGATAGGTGGATCGGAGAACACAGTGGGGGGTTGGTCCTCCGATCCTTCTTTCTTGGGAGGTAGTCTCAGGGAGCTGGATACTGGGTGCGAGGCTAAGGAGTATTTTATACTCGGATAGTACCAGTCGGTACTAGATCCAAATGACCTGAGTTTGCTATGGGCCTAATTCAGGATTTCTTCTGAATATGAGTTGGAACTCTTGGAACAAAGTGGTCAGATCTATGACCCTCCTTCTAGTCGGCTTGCTCTGTATGAAGAGGCCTTTCAGGCTGGACTTCGACATCCCCTCCACTTGTTTATCGTTCAGCTTTTCAATTCTTGGACATGTCTTTGTATTTGATGGTCCTGAACTCTTGGTGTTTTGTGTGAGGTTTCCTAGCTGTCTGCTTCCTGGCTGAGGTCCATCCAACAATCCCCCTCTTCCAATCTTTTTTCACATTCAAGAGTCATCCTTACGCCATAGATTGATGGTATATCTCCCCCCAAAAGGGGGTTGCTCCTTTGAATCAAGGTGCTCCTTCCTCTGTTCATGGTTAGAAGGAGCATTTCCAATATATTTTTTCTTCTTCAATTAAGGATTGGGGGTTCGCTCATTGGAGACGACCAAGGGAGTCGATCTTCTAGATTCCATCACTAGGGAAGGAAGATACTCAGTGCTTTAAGGTCTTGCACGAGTGTAAGATTCCATCATTGAAACAGCTATTGCCAGAGCAAATGTTCTTCAACGTCGGTCTTAGTCTAGCCGATCCCCAAGGTGAGGATCAGTTTAATAGATTGACCTTTTTTTTCTACTGATTTGCTTCGGCTTGATGCAGATATGAGGCTTGAAGAGCTTAAATTGCTGAAAAAAAATATGACGAAGAAGAGGAAGGCTTCGACTATTGCTGAAGTTCAAAGAAGCAACGAACCAACGAGGCTGGGTAGAGGATGGAACTACCTTCTCTCTGGGTCTCATCCGCTCCAACCGAGGTGGTACTATCTTCTCTGACCTTGGTTCACACCCTGGAGCCTAGGTCTTCAGCTCCCATTTCTGCCCCCTAGATCGGGGGCTCTTGCCAACCACCCTCTCAAGTTGGACATGTTAGCTCGTCTCCAACTACTGCCCCGACCAACCAGAAGCCGGGCACATCTTCAATTCCATTGTTTGATTCCTCTCTAGAGAACTGGAGGGTTGCCTACGATCGGCTCAAAGATATGCTTCTCTTCGAGGACCTTGAGAGGATGGAGGGCTTTTGTCCTAACCACCAATAAAGAGAGGCAATCATTTCCTTCATTTGGGTCGGTCTTTCCTTAACCCATTCCTTGTGCATGTCTGTCAGAGCTGACTAATTTTATTTGCTTGCATAGCTAGGCCATTACATCGTAGTTTTTACCAATTCAATAAGGATCGCTTGATCAGAGGTTGCTGACATGCATAAGAAGTGCGAAGAAGCTGATTTGACCATGGAGGAGGCTCGATCCACAACAGAGGTGGTCGAGACTGAAGCTAAGCAGCTTAAGTAGGTGTTAAAGAAGGTCGAGGCATCCAATGCCAAGGCTGAGGCTGAATTGGCTTTGGAGAAGAAGAAACACTAGGAGGCACAGGTGAAGGTCACCAAAGTTGAGAGACGGTGGAGGGCCAAATCATTGAAGTAGGCCATCTGGCAGTGGAGATCTTTTGTGCATCACAGGAGTTTGTGAAGGAGAAGGTTAAGTTCAGTGAGGAAGCCTTCATCATCGGACATAAATTTTGCTGCCAGAGAATATCGGTCTGCCTCCTAGAATTGGATTTATCCTTTTTTGATGAAGAAGAAGGGGCTGATGATGATCATCCTCCATCGAAACCCAGGCCGCTAAAGAACAGTCGTAGCTTGGGTCCACAATTATCGAGGAGCCACCTCAGCTTGCACTTGCGGCCGTTGAGGAGCCTCCATTGATGCCAATGCCCATCAAAGGGATCGTTCAGCTAGCAAGCATTGCTCCAAGTACTTAGGACGATCCTCATCCCAAGGTTGTAGTCGCCTCCATTTAGGTTTTAAATTTATTGTTATCTTTCATTTTTCTTGTTCTGTCGTGTTACGTAAAAATGAACCTTTACTTAATAAAAGAGCTTTTTACCTTCAAAGTTCCCTCTTGATTTTTGTTGTGTCCTCATTTTATCTCCATGTAGTCTAGCCAATGTGTGTTTTATGGGTGCAGAGTCATTTGCCATCACGTTGAGCCCTTACCGACAGCCATGGCTTTACTCATCATTATTTAAATTGAGACTCTTGAAAAGGAGGGTTTCTAATGCAAAGTGAAGGACCTTGGAAAGAGAGAAAGCTAGCATCGAGGCCTTTGCAGAAGTGAAGCACTTGAGGGAAGATATCAGACAAATTGACAAAATATATGCTTTGGAGAGGACCTAGTTAACCCAAGCTTGTGCAAAATTGACCAAGGCCACTGAGGAGGCAAAGTGGGGTGCCACAGAAAAAATTGTATGATTTTGGAATGAGCTTCATGTAGCTCAGGAAAGAACTGCCACCTTAGAATACTTGGTGAACTTAGCTAAGGCAGCTGAAGAAGCAAGATGGGGTGCCGCTGAGAAGATTGTTCAGCTCCAAAACGAGCTCCATATTGCCCGAGAAAAGATCGCCATCTTGGAGAGTTCAATTGCCAAGGAAAAGTTGGCAGTGGCACAGCTTGAAGAGAGGGTGGCGGTGAGTGTGGCGACATTCAATGCTATCAAAGACAAGATCGAGTAGATGAAAGCGAAGTCTGCTGCAAACCAAGATAGGCTCATCCTTAATTAGGATATCGAAGGCATCCCTGATGGCTTATTAGGTTGGCGTCAGAAAATACATGTCACTAGCTAAGTAGCTTTTTTCTGGGATTGATGTCGATTTCCTTAAAGTAACGCCCCCAAATGACTCAAAGCTTCCCATGCTCATCGTTCATGTAGTAGATAGAGGTGACAAGAGACCTTCTCGAGTGAAGGATGATCCTTATTTCGAAACATAAGATTGGTCATGGACTTGTACATCTTTTGTTTGCTAATTGGCTTGTAAATATTGTAGTTGGTTATCATGACTTTTAAAGTTAATGAAACTATAATATTCCTATTAATTTTGGCTTCTCAAAATCCTTTGATGTCATGATTGCATTTAGGTTGTTGTTCCTGACATCTACAGTTAATTTTACGATCCCATCTCATAGGATAGTCACTGGATTAATGTTAGGGGAGTGTTAATGAGAGCTTCATTTTTTGAGTATTTTAGGCCTCTTTCTGACTTAGGGGTGGCTCTAAGATCCCAAGGGTCTTTCGGGTTGAGTCATCACTTCTTGCATGCCCAAAGATTTTTATCGCCTAAGCTCATTTAGGAACAAGAAGCCTTCGAGGGTCCTCTAAGTTAGCCATTGCTACTCATACGATCAAGGCTTTCTCATCGACTATGCTCATTTAAGAATGAGGGGCTTTCGAGGATCCTCGAGGTTAGCTCTCACTTATTGATCACTGAGGTCTTCGATCCTGATGGCTAGAATTTGTGAGCTCCAAGGGTCTCTTAGGTTAGCCCTTGCTTCTAGCTCGTATGATCAAGACTTTCTTATCGGTTCTATTCATTTAAGAATGAGGGATCTTTGAGGATCCTTTAGGTTAGTCCTCATTTCTTGATCATCGAGATTTTCGATTTGAATGGCTGAAATTTGTGGGCTCTGAGGTTTTCTTTGGTTAGCCCTCGCTTCTCGCATGATGAAGGCTTTCTCATCGGCTATACTCATTTAAGAATGAAGATCCTTTAAGGGTCCTTTAGGTTAGCCCTCGCTCTTGGTCGCTGAGGTCTTCAGCCTGGATGGCTAAAATTTATAAGCTCTGAGGGTCCCTTAGGTTAGCCTTCACTTCTCATATAACCAAGGCTTTTTCATTAGCTATGCTTGTTTAAGAACGAGAGGCTTTCGAGGGCCCTTTAGGTTAGCCCTTGCTTCTTGATTGCTGAGGTCTTCAATCTAAAAGTTATCGTAAGGACGATGTCTAATATCATCTACAAAATTTGGGGATTAGGAAAATTTTTTTTTTATTAAAAGTATTTGTTTACACTCATAGATAATATATCCATAGGTTGTCTGAATTTCAGGGTCATTGTAGTGAAGTTCCATCCAGTTGCTTCAAGCGATAGGTTCTAGGTCTTATGACCTCATCTACTTGATAGGGGCACTTTCAATTGGGAGATAGCTTTTTTCATTCATTTGGTTGAGATACTTCAGCCCATGATAGCACTAGATCACCGACTCTGAACATTTTACATTGGACACAGGAGTTGTAGTATCATGCAACCCTATATTGATAGGCTGCCATCCTCACTTGGGCTTCTTCTCAGACTTGTTTGACTAGGTCCAAGTTTGTTCAGAGCCATTCTGGGTTGTTTTAGTCATCATAGTTTTCAACCCATAATGAGAGAAGTTCAATCTTTATTGGGATGACTACTTTCATTTTGAAGGAGAGGTAGAAAGGGATCTCCCCGATGGGTGTTCTTTATGTGGTTCAGTAGGCCCAGAGTATATAGTGAAACTCATCAGCCCATGACCCTTTGGCATGATTTAATCTGAATTTCAAATCCTGCAAAAATGTCTAGTTAGTTACTTTGGCCTCCCTGTTGGCTTAGGAATGCCCCACTGACGTGAGGTGGTGCACGATGCCTAGGTCCCAACAGAACTCAACAAATTGGATGTCGATGAATTAGCAGCCATTATCCATGATCAACACTCATTGAAGACCAAATCAGTATATGATGGACTTCCAGATGAAGTCCTTTACTTTTGCTTCGGTGATGCGAGCTAGAGGTTTAGCTTCCACCCACTTAGTAAAATAATCAATGGTGATGAGCAAAAAATTTCATTGATCCGATGCTTAAGAAAATAACCTGAGGATGTCTATCCCCCATTGCATGAAAGGCCAGGATGCATCGATGGGTGTCAGTGGTGTGGTAGGTCGGTGCTAGATATTTGCATTTCGTTGACACTAGTTGCATCATTTGATCAGGTCGGCTACATCCCGCTACATGATAGGCCAGTGAAATCCTTGCTAAAGTATTTTGTAGGCAAACAACCTGCCCCCCAAATGATTTTCGCATATCCCCTCATGTACCTCTTGTAGGGCATAATCAGCCTAAGAAGGATGTAGGCACTTGAGGAGTGGTAAAGAAAAGGACCTCCTGTATAACTTGGCTTCCTAGAGGATGAGTGGGATACCTAATTTTTGAGTCTTTGAGCTTCCTTTAGATTTGTCGACTGCATCCTATCTCTAAGGAAGTGGACTAGTGGGTCTATCCAGCTTGACTCGCTATCAACCTACGACACTGAAGTGGACTTTTTGGTACTGGATCCTTTCACAACTTCAAAGTGAGATCCCTTGGGCAGATCTCCTAGTGTTGAAGTCGCTAGTTTGGATAGTAAGTTGGCTCAGGAGTTTTTGATCTTGGCACCTATTGAATATCAAAGTTAGTGAATATGGAGGTTAGCTCTTTGATCTTTAGTAGGTATGTCTTTATGTTTTTCTCTCGAACCTCATACTCTCCTCAGACTTAGCTAACCACCAACTAAGAGTCAATGCAAACCTTTAGATTTTGTATCCCTAGTTCCTTTGCTATTTTAAGCCCGATAGTGAGGGCTTCATATTCAACCTCATTATTAGTGATTGAAAACTCAAAGCATAAGGCATACTCCATGATGGCTCCTTTTGGTTTGTTGAGGATCAAGCCTACTCTTGATCCTATGGAGCTCAATGACCCATCCACATGCATAACCCATAGTCCTCGAGCTCTTTCCTAGACAGATGTTCTTTTAGAGGCTTGGCTTCCTTGGGGCTTTCTTTAGGAATGGTACATTCCAAGATAAAGTCAGCTAGTATCTGTGCCTTCAAAACTTTATATCAAACTCCATGAGTTCGATAGCCCACTTGGCCAATTGATCCGACGTACCTGACTAATGTAGGATGGGCTTTAGGGGTTGACTAGTTAGAAGCACTATGGTGTGGACTTGAAAATAGGATCGGAGCTTTCAAACCGAGATAATGAGAGTATAGATCAACTTTTTGAGCCATAAATATTTGGTCTCTACATCGTGAAGGATTTTGTTGATATAGTAAATCGGCCTTTGGACCTTGCCTTCTTCTCGGACAAACATCAAGCTTATTACGGTTGGTGAGACTACTAAGTAGAGGTATAGTTCTTCACCTGGCTCTTGCTTGCTAAGGAGTGGTACTGAGCTGAGATAATCCTTCAGCTCTTCAAATGCCCATTGGTTTTTTTTAGTCCACTTGAAGTTCTTTGGTTGCTTTAGAATATTAAAGAATGGAAGGCAATGCTCAATCGATTTGGAGATAAATTCGTTGAGGGTGGCTACCTTATCCGTGAGGTGCTGGACCTCCTTTATAGACTTCGACGGATTTATTTCTTGTGCAGCCTTGATCTTTTTTTGGGTTAGCATTGATGCCTCAGTGCAAAACCATGAAGCCGAGAAACTTTCTTGAGGTGATCCCAAAAGCACATTTCATCGGATTTAGCTTTATTTGATATTTACAGAGAGTGATGAAGATTTTTCTAAGGTCGATGATGTGATCCTTTGAGGCTTAACTTTTAACTAGTATGTCATCTACATACACCTCCATATTCCGATCGATCAATTCTTTGAAGATTTTATTTGCTAGTCGTTGGGAACTGGCACCTACATTTTTCAAACCGAAGGGTATAACCCTATAATAGAGAAGACCCCAATCAGTAACAAAAGCAGTTTTCTCCTCATCTTTAGGCACCATCCAAATTTGGTTATAGCCCAAGAAGGCATCCATGAAGGTGAAGAGTTCGTAGCCCGATGTGGTATCCACTAGCTGATCGATCCGAGGTAGGGGATAGCTGTCTTTTGGCTAAGCTTTATTTAAGTTAGTGAAGTCTATGCAGATTCGTCACTTCCCATTTACGTTCTTTATGAGAATTACATTTGTGAGCTAGTTTGGGTAAGTTGCCTCCCTGATGAAGTCGGTGCTGATTAGTTTGTCTACTTCTTTGGCAATCATTTTTTGCTACTCCGAGGTGAAGCTTCATTTCTTTTGCTTGATGGGTCGGTAGGCTGGATTCACATTTAGCTGATGCATCATGATTTTAGGTTCAATCCCTAGCATGTCGGTGAGCAACCAAGCAAAGACATCTGCATTTTCCTACAAAGAGAAAGTGAGCTGGTTTTTAATTACCTCATTTAGATTTGATCCAATCCAAACTATGTGCTCATTGCTTCCATCTTCTAAAGGAATTGTGACAAGGTCCTCCACTAGCTCTCCACATTCTTCGGTCAGTTCATCACGCATGTCTAGCCCTTCAACAGGAAGAGCGTTGGATACTCCCTGAAGGGTGATAGTGTAGTAGTGCCGTGCTAACGCCTGATCTCTTTGGACCTCTTTGACCCCATGTTTCATTAGAAACTTTATTAGCAGATGGTAGGTTGATACTACAGCTCAAAGGGTGTTCAACTCTGATCGCCTAAGGATGACATTGTATGTCGAGGGCATCCTAACCATCAGAAAGTCAACTTGGATAGTTGACCAGTGTGGCTCTTGACCAGCAGTGATTGGCAGGGTAATGACCCCTTTGCTCATATGACATCTGTTGGTGCAAAAATCCGCCTGCGCCGGAGAAGCTGGAGTCGAGGGAGTCGCAGTCGCCGCCGGGACCTGCAAAAGAAGTCTAAACCGGAGGTGGGGTTGCTTCGGCAAGACCCTCCGACGCTCAAGTCAGTTCTCTGCCTCAACAAGAATGGAGTGCTCGAACGGAAATTTTAGCAGAGTTTTGGGATGAAAAATAGAGCTTAGAGAATAACGTATCTGGGGTCTCCCTTTTATAGGCGGAGGGAGCAACAGACTGATAGCGATGTCTGTAACCATCTGGCAGTGGGCTGCCCAGAGTCAGGAGGAGTTTGTTGCGAAGAGTAGTGGAGTGGAATCATGGCTATCACCAGGACATACCACGTGGAGTCTGTCGCGGGGAGTGGAGCGGCGTCCGTTGTCGTGACTTGTCAGAGGATGGAAGAATCGCGCGGTATCCGTCGCAGAAAGTGGAGCAGGATTGTGGCCATTATTGCGGTCTGACAGGGAGTAATGGAGCCGCACAAAATCCATCACAGGAAGTGGAGCAGAGTCATGGCCGTTACTGCGGCCCGTCAGGGAGTGCAGGCCTATCGGCCGAAGTTCGGCTGGAGTGTCTGGCGGAGAGAGGTGGCTAGCTACCCTTCTGAGAGGAGCTCGAAAGCCGGCTCTCGTGGGAGTCCGGATGCAGTTCACTTGCAATTGGCGTTGGGGGCAAAGTCTAGCTCCCGTAGGAGTCCGGACGAAGTTCACCTGCAGTAGAAGTCGGGGATGAAGTCCGGCTCCCGTAGGAGTTCGGACAAAGTCTTCCTGCAATTAAAGTCAGGGGCGAAGTCCAGCTCCCGTAGGAGTCTAGACGAAGCTTACCAGCAGTTGAAGTTACGGACGGAGCCCAGCTCCCGTAGGAGTCCAGACGAAGTTTACCTGCAGCCTGAGTCGGGGACGAAGTCTGGCTCCCGTAGGAGTCTGGGTGGAGTTCACCTGCAGTCGGAGTTGGGGATGAAGTCTGGTTCCCGTAGGAGTTCGGACAAAGTCTTCCTGCAATTCAAGTCAGGAGCGAAGTCCGGCTCCCGTAGGAGTCCGGACGAAGCTTACCAGCAGTTGAAGTCATGGACGAAGTCCGGCTCCCGTAGGAGTCCGGACGAAGTTTACCTGCAGCCGGAGTCGGGGACGAAGTTCGGCTCCCGTAGGAGTCCGGGCGGAGTCTACCTGCAATTGGAGTCGTGGGCGAAGTCCGGCTCCTATAGGAGTCCGGGCGAAGTCTGCCTGCAACCAGAGTCGGAGACGAGGCCCAACTCCCGTAGGAGTCCGGGCGGAGTCTGCCTGCAGTCGGAGTCGCGGGTGGAGTCCGGCTCCTGTAGGAGTCCGGGCGAAGTCTGCTTGCAGCCGGAGTCGGGGATGAGGCCTGGCTTCCGTAGGAGTCCGGGCGGATTCTGCCTGCAGCCAAAGTTACGGGCGGAGTCCGGCTCCCGTAGGAGTCCGGGCAGAGTCTTCCCGCAGCTGGAGGTGGAGACGAGATCTGGCTCCCGTAGGAGTCCGGGCGGTGCAATGGGAGTTTGCCATCAGCAGCCGAAAGCCGGAGGAGTCTTGCGAGGGTCAATCCTGTTAAGAACTTCGGCTGAGGGTATTTTATACCCAACACCAGTCCCCCTACTTTCGAGTTTGAATTTCGAATGAAGGAAGTACAGAAAAATTTTTGCAGCCGAAGTTGTCCCCTTGAATCCTGTGCACGATCGCCCCCCAGATATTTTGGCATTAAATACGCGCGTGCTGGAGTCTTTTCGAATCGGAACGATTCGAAGGGACCTTTCAAAATTTCCGTTGGTACGCTGGTCCAGGCACGGTGCAGTAATGGCTCTGTCAGCTGCTTTTAGCCACCTGCTGTGGCGAGTGGGACACGTGTCGAGCGCGGGTCGGCCTGGGAGGATTCGCGATCATTATGGCGTCGGATTCCAGGGTCTATTTAAACCCGTCCTTCCGCCTTTAGGGGCCCTATTCCGCCTGAGAGTTCTATCAGTGTCCACCTTTTCTTCGAGAGTCCTGACCCTCCTTGGCGTCTTCCTTGGCCCTAAGCGTCCTTCGAGTCGTCCCTGTCCTCGCCCCTCTGCATCCTCTAGAGCGATCTAGGTTAGTCCCGGAACCTTTGTCTTTCTTCTTGCCATTTAGGGGCCTTTTCTCCTCCATTTTTCTTCCGTCACATTCTTCTGGTTTGGTCTCCTGCGACCCCTCATCCCTCGTCCCATCTGATTTTTTCAGGATCTTTAGGGCCTTCGTTTGAAATGTCTTCCGGCACTTCCGCCTCTAGCGGTTCTGGGAGTTCTTCCGCCTCAGCCCCCCAGGACCTTCACTCTGTAGATGAACCCACATCTGGGGCTGGGCTTCGTTCGATTTTTGCGTCGGGTGTCATTCCCTGTTCCCTGACTCCGGATGAACTCCTGCTGATAAGGGTTCAGTATGGGGTTCCTCCGGAGTACAATCTGGAGCTTCCTGATCCCGCCGACCGGGCTAGCACCCCTCCTCCTGGCCGCTTCTGCCTGTATCAGGAGGCCTTCCGTGTCGAACTCTGACTTTCGCTTCCACCCTTTGTCGTCGTCCTTTTTCGCTTCTTAGATATCTCTTTAGCTTCAGTTGCTCCGAATTTCTTTAGGTTTTTGATAGAGTTCCTCTTCCTTTGCCACGTAGTCGAAGTTCAGCCATCTCTTTCTTTGTTTAGGCATTTTTACACCTTCAAGCGTCACCCTTCGATGAAGGACTGGTGGTATTTCTCCCCCTAGTTTGGCAAGGAGGGGTTACTGAAAGGTTCTCCCTCTTCAATCCACAACTGGAAGGGGAAGTACCTCTTCATCCACCGCCCGACCTTGAGGCTTGGACTGCCCCCTTGGGGCTCTCTGAGGGACTCTGTCCGTCGGGCTCCCAGCCTGGGGGAGGACGACCTCCAGGCCGTCCGGAAGCTCCTTGCCTATTCCTTTCCTTCCCTTCCCAACCTTCTGAAGGAGCAATTTTTGTTCAACATCGGCCTGAGCCCTCAGGATCCCGCGAGTATTCCATCTTTTCTTTTCTCTTCTTTTCCTCCGTCCTTCTCTTTTTTTTTTTTCTCTCTTTTTTTTTTTTGTGTGTCACTTCTTCCTTTTCCACCCCATCGCTGATTTTTGATTTGATTTTTCTTCAGGAATGGATGCCGAGGCAGCACGGATGCTCGCCTGGGGCCTCAAGGCCCACAAAAGAAAAGGCACCACGGCCTTCGGATCAGCAAAGAAGGCCAGGATGGAGGAGACGAGCTCGACCGCGCCAGTCCAGGTGGCCCCCACGGTCGACGTTCCTTCGGACGCCGAACCACTGGCCCCCCGGGCCTCTTCAAGGAGCTCTCCCACTGAGGTTCCCACCTCAAGGGACAGCGTCGAGGTGGTGCCCGGGGTCGAGAGGGGGAGGAGAAGGAAGTCGGTGGCCCGCAGGGTAAGCAGCCGCCGAACCACCATTGAAGAGTCCCTTGGTTTCGAGGGGAAGCCGGGGGAGAATCCATTTAACGACAGGGATTTGATAAAGCGGCTGATTGACGGCTGCATCCTGCCCGAGGTCGTCGAGAGGATTGATCGCGTTGATCCTGAACAGCGGGTTTGGGACTCTCTGGGATCCTTTCTCGAGGTAAACTGATTCACCCTCCCCCTTCCCTTCGTTTAATTAGCTTCTTGTTCCTTCGTTCTGACCTCCTAGTCGACCTTGCAGATCGGATACCAGCTCCTTGCCAATATCGAGGCGACAAACCGAGCGAGGAGGGACACCATCCAGGTGGAGGAGAGTCACCGGGCTGGAATCACTCATCTCGAGGAGAAGGCAGCCAAGGTAGTCACCCTCCAAAAGGCCCTGGAGAGAGAAAAATAGGCTCGGGAGGAAGAGAAGCAGACCTCGAAGGAGACGGTGAGGAAGGCGGAGGCCGAGGTCGCCAACTTGGCGGAGCAGATTCCGGTCCTGATCTCGGAGGCCAGGGCTCTTGTAGTGGAGGAGTTCAAGGCCTCTGCAGAGATGAGGGACCTGAACGTCAGGTTCGGCCAAGAAGTATTCATCAAGGGATTCGAGCTCTGCCAAGAGAAGGTGGCCAGAAAATTTTCCGAGCTCGATCTCAGCTTCTTAGGTGAGGAATCTGAAGATGAGGCCGGCACCTCTCCTGTTGCTACTGCTGCCGCAGACCCCTCCCAGGGACACCGAGCTCCCTAACTCCTGCTTCTGAGGTCTGAGACCTCCGACCTTGTATCTTTCTTTTACTGTAATTTTTTTTTTCTTTTTGTCTTTAAGAAACATTCAATCAATAAAGTTAAATTTCTCATCGTGGATGGATTCTCTTCTCCTCCTTCCTCCTCCTTTTTTGTTTTTCTTTTTGTAATGAGACGCGCCTTGACACTTTTGTCTTCCGATGGCAGTGTCCTGCCGAAGCACTTCCCCTACCACAGGGGATTCCGCTGAAGTCCACAATCCAGCGGCTGAAGAAGGAAGTCCTTCATTTGACAAAAAGGTCGAAGAAGACGGAAGACGAGCTTCGCAGGTTGAGGGAGAGTCACTCTGAAGCCACCGCCGAGGCCACCCACTTCCGGAACCTCCATGTGAAGGGGATCATGGAGTATAGCCGGAGAAAGACGAACTTCGAGAAGGAGCTCGAGGAACACAAGAAGCACGCCAGCGACCAATCTTGGGCTCAGGCTGCCAAGATTAGTTCTCTCAGAGTGGAGCTGTCGGCTGCCCAAGAGAGGATTGGCCAGCTGGAAGGAAGTTCATCTCGGCTTTTGACTCAGGCCAACAGCGACCGGGAGTGGTCGAAGAAGGTCTCCGACCTTCAGCAGCAGCTCCAGGATACAGAGGTGAGCTATAATGCATACCGGACCGGCTGGCGCAAGCAGGTGGACGAGTACAAGGGGAGGCTCAGGATGACGACCGACGAGGTGGCCCGCCTTCGAAGGCAGCTAGCTGAGGGGGCTCAATTTGCTTCCGCTCGGGATTCTGACGAACTCCAATCCCTGAGGAGGACCGCAGAAGAACTATCCGTCGCTCTTGGGGAGGGGAAGGCCGAGCTGCAGCAGTTGAAGATCCAGCTGGTGTACGAGCAGCGGGCAGTCAAGGATGCGGAGGCAGAATCTGAGGTCCTGAGAAAGAGGCGTCAAGAGGCAGAGAACGAAAGCCAGCGACTTCGTCGGATGTTCCAGGACATGCTGCTGAAAAAGAGAGAGCTAGAAGAAGAAGTAGAAAATCTGAGGCAGTCCTTGATAAGGAGTGAAGCAGATAATTCGAGGTCGAAAGGAGCAGAGCTTCTCTAGGGCTCTTTTTGGCCTTCCATCTTTCCATGTATATATTTTCTCTTTTGTTGTTTTATTCTGTTCTTGTGGTTTTGCTTTTCTTTCTTTAGCCTTCTGGGCTTCATAGTGTATATTTCGTGAATGAAATGAAAAAAGAATTTTGTGTACCTCGCCCACGCATTGTATTAAATTATCATCCACCGAACTTCTTTCATCTTTTGACTTGTTCGACGTCGACGTCGTTTGGAGGTGCCCAGTCGTCGTCACGCTGATTTGCTTTTCCTGTCGTCCATGGCCGTAGGCTCGAGCTCGGTGGTCCGAACTTTGCATTACCTCAAAGGGGTCATTATTTTCTTGACCCGTGTCGAAAGCCTTCTTAGAGGTTGGGGATGTTTGGCAGGAACTTCCCGTCTTTGTTGAGACGAGGTTCCCTAAGTCCTTGGCATGGTTTGTTTTCATCTGTTGCCGATGTAATTCATCATTTTTCTTTTTAATTTTCCTCCTCTTTTCTGAGTGAGGGTCCTCCCCTTGCCTTTTGTGGGGTCGCGTAGAAGTGTAGAGGTGCCACTGAGGGGACTCTTCCCTTTATCCAATTTTGTTGGGCAATGGGGTTTTTGTCATCGTCAAGACGAGGTTCTCCTTCTGTTCTTGATGTAGTCGATCTCAGTTCAGGTTAGGACGAGGTTCTCCTCCTGTTCCCAATGGGGCTGTGGGGGCGCATAAGGGCCGTTGCAAGGGCCTCTCCCTCCATCCGGTCTAAAAGAATCGGGCCTTTGACTTTGCTCATGTCAGGATGAGGTTCTCCTCCTGTTCCCAACATGGCTGTGGGGGCACATTAAGGTGTTGTAGGGCCTCTCCCCCCATCCGGTCTAAAAGAACCGGGCTTTTGACTTTGCTCATGTTAGGACGAGGTTCTCCTCCTGTTTCTAACATGGCTGTAGGGGCACATAAGGGCATTGTAAGGTCTCTTCTCCCATCCGGTCTAAAAGAACCGGGCCTTTGACTTTGCTCATGTTAGGACGAGGTTCTCCTCCTGTTCCTAACATGGCCATGGGGGAACCTAAGGGCCGTTATATGGGCCTCTCCCCCAATCCGATCATAAAATAATCGAATTTTTATTTTGCCCATGTTAGGACGAGGTTCTCCTCCTGTTCCTAACATGGCCATGGGGGTACCTAAGGGCCGTTATATGGGCCTCTCCCCCAATCCGATCTTAAAATAATCGGACTTTCATTTTGCTCATGTTAGGACGAGATTCTCCTCCTGTTCTTAACATGACCTTGTTTTGATTATTTGAAGGGGTTATCCCCAATCGTAACAAGTCCATGCAAAAAGGGAAAGACATGCAAAGTCAAAAGAAATTTTGATTCAAAGCAAAGTCGTTAGTAATACATTTATAGGTTTTTCAAGTCCCATGGTCGTGGAAGGTCTGCTCCTCCTTGAGGTCCTCCAGTGACGGAGTTGATGATTCCGATTGGAGGCTGATCTCCGGGCTACTCTTCCCTTCTCGGCGGTTCAGGTGGTGGCAGGGCCCTTGGCCGATCTTCTCTACCCTCAGGCCGGCGCCGAATGAACCTATCGAGTCGACCTCGCTGGATGAGCTCCTCGATCTCATCTCAGAGCTGGATGCATTCCTCCATGTCGTGGCCGTGGTCGCGATGGTAGAGGCAGAACTTGTTAGGATTGCATTTTTCGGGGTGTGTGCGCATCCTCTCTGGCCTAGGGAGCTGCTCTCTGACCTCCATCAGTACCTGAGCTTTTGATGCGTTGAGGGAGGTATAGTTGTGGAACCTTCCTAGGGGAGAGCCCCACCGAGCTCGGCGTTCCGGGCTTCCCTGCCTGCGTGCTCGTGGAGGAGTCTGGGCGCGCTTGTGCCCGGGAGGAGTTCGAGAATGGGGCCGAGCTTCTCTCGCCCCTTTTTCGACTGTGGGCTTACTCGAGTCTCCCTCCTGCCACTCTCTCACGGTCTCCTCATCCTTCATCTTGAAGGCTTCTTCCGCTCGGGCATACCCTTTGGCCGGAGCCAACATGTCAGCAAAATCCCTGGGGTACTTCTTCTCCAGGGAGAACAAAAGGTCGTTCTTCTGAAGGCCACCTTTCAGAGAGGCCATTGCTACCGACTGGTCCAAGTTTCGGACCTCCAGCACGGTGACATTGAAATGGTTGATGTAGGCCCAAATGGACTCCCCCTCCCTCTGCTTGATGTTGATGAGGGACTCCAAACCCTTCTGGGGGTGCCGGCTGCTAACAAAGTGAGCCACAAATTGGTGGCTCATCTGATCGAAGAAAAAGATGGTACCCGACTTCAGCATCGAGTACCAGTTTCTCGCCGCTTCTTTTAAAGTGGATGGGAAGGCTCGGCATAAAATGGCATCGGGCGCGCCATGAAGCAGCATCATTGTCCGGAAGGCCTCCAGGTGGTCAATTAGATCCGAAGTCCCGTCGTAGCTTTTGAATTGAGGGAGCTTGAAGTTTGGTGGGATTAGCTCCTGCATGATCATTTGAGAAAAGGGAGGGTCAGTATAAATATCCTCACCATAAGCGGGGGGAGCATGGCGGAGTTCCTCGATCCGTCGGTTCATCTCCTGAAGCCTCCGGTCCAGAAAATCCTCTCGACTACGGGTCTCGAGGGTCTTTTGGCAGGATGGAGGTAGAGATCTTTCGGAGGTGGAATTGTGGTCCGATTGAGGGCTCTCCACCCCTGGGTTCATCTTTCCGGGAAAGACTGGGCGGCTGGCCCAAGTGGCCCATCTCACCACCGGATTTTGGAGTTCTGACGATGCTCTTTCCGGTCGCACTGATGCCTGCGGCTGCTGCTGCTATTGCATGGCCTACACAGCTTCAGTGAGGCCTCTGACTTGCTACACCAGTAGGTCGAATTACTCCGTGCCAACCATCATTGCCGGAGGAGGGGGTAGAGGCTGGGAGACTGGAGGTGAGGTCGGAGCCTGAGATCTGGCCATGGAGGCCGTGGATCGCCATGTGGATGCTTTGCGGGCAGGCATCGGGCGAAGATCAAGTAGGGGAAGGAGGAGTGGATGTCGGAGAAGATGACCAGACGTGGTCCCGTTGAGCGCTCCTTTAAGAACAAGGGTACTGCGAAGACACAGCCCCTTCCTTTAGCGCCAATCCTGTTGGTGCAAAAATTCGCCTGCGCCGGAGAAGCTGGAGTCGAGGGAGTCACGGTCGTCGCTGGGACCTGCAAAAGAAGTCTAAACCAGAGGTGGGGTTGCTCCGGCAAGACTCTCCGACGCTCAAGTCAGTTCTCTGCCTCAACAAGAATGGAGTGCTCGAACGAAAATTTTAGCAAAATTTTGGGATGAAAAATAGAGCTTAGAGAATAACGTATCTGGGGTCCCCCTTTTATAGATGGAGGGAGCAACAGACTGATAGCGATGTCTGTAACCGTCTGGCAGTGGGCTGCCCAGAGTCAGGAGGAGTTTGTTGTGAAGAGTAGTGGAGTGGAATCGTGGCTATCACCGGGACATGCCACGTGGAGTCTGTCGCGGGGAGTGGAGCGACGTCCGTTGTCGTGACTTGCCAGAGGATGAAAGAATCACGCGGTATCCATTGCAGGAAGTGGAGCAAGATCATGGCCATTATTACGATCTGCCAGGGAGTAATGGAGCCGTGCGGTCGCAAGAAGTGGAGCAGAGTCATGGCCGTTACTGTGGCCCGCCAGGGAGTGCAGGCCTGTCGATCGAAGTTCGACTGGAGTGTCTGGCGGAGAGAGGTGGCTAGCTACCCTTCTGAGAGGAGCTCGGAGGCCGGCTCTCGTGGGAGTCCGGATGCAGTTCACTTGCAATTGGCGTTGGGGGCGAAGTCCGGCTCCCGTAGGAGTCCGGATGAAGTTCACCTGCAGTAGAAGTCGGGGACGAAGTCTGGCTCCTATAGGAGTCCGGACAAAGTCTTCCTGCAATTAAAGTCAGGGGTGAAGTCCGGCTCCCGTAGGAGTCCGGACGAAGCTTACCAGCAGTTGAAGTCGCGGATGGAGCCCGGCTCCCGTAGGAGTCCGGACAAAGTTTACCTGCAGCCAGAGTCGGGGATGAAGTCCGGCTCCCGTAGGAGTCCGGGCGGAGTTCACCTGCAATCGGAGTTGGGGACGAAGTCCGGTTCCCGTAGGAGTCCGGACAAAGTCTTCTTGCAATTAAAGTCAGGGGCGAAGTCCGGCTCCCGTAGGAGTCCGAACGAAGCTTACCAGCAGTTGAAGTCGCGGACGAAGTCCGGCTCCCGTAGGAGTCCAGACGAAGTTTACCTGCAGCCGGAGTCGGGGACGAAGTCCGGCTCCCGTAGGAGTCCGGGCGGAGTCTACCTGCAATTGGAGTCATGGGCGGAGTCCGGCTCCTGTAGGAGTCCGGGCGAAGTCTGCCTGCAGCCGGAGTCGGGGACGAGGCCCTGCTCCCATAGGAGTCCGAGCGGAGTCTGCCTGCAGCCGGAGTTGCGGGCGGAGTCCGGCTCCCGTAGGAGTCCGGGTGAAGTCTGCCTGCAGCCGGAGTCGGGGACGAGGCCCGACTCCCGTAGGAGTCCGGGTGGAGTCTGCCTGCAGCCGGAGTCACAGGCGGAGTCTGGCTCCCGTAGGAGTCCGGGCATAGTCTTCCCGCAGCTGGAGGTGGAGACGAGATCTGGCTCCCGTAGGAGTCCGGGCGGTGCAATGGGAGTTTGCCATCAGCAGTCAAAAGCCGGAGGAGTCTTGCGAGGGTCAATCCTGTTAAGAACTTCGGCTGAGGGTATTTTATACCCAACAACATCCCTAGTGAAGCTTATAAGAGAGAAATCTAGTCTACCCAATCGATCCAAAGAAATGATCATTTTGGAGAATACATCGTAAAATAAAATATCAATCGAGCTTCTATTATCCATTAAGATGCGGTGTCCATCATAATTAATAATGTTTAAAAATACAAACACCACATCATTATGTGAGAATGAACCCCCTTTGCATCTTCCTTGGAGAAGGTGATAGCTTCCTTAGACTTTTGTCCTCTGGTAGTTCTCCAAGCTCTAATTCACTAAACCCCTAGTGATAGTATTGGTTACGCCAACTACAGGTTAGTTTTCAACCGGCTCTTCCTACTGAGGTGGTTCCATCTATTGAGGTGCCCTTGGTAGATCCTCACACTAATCCCTTCTGCACTGAATGAAACAATCCAGCTGACCTCATTGGATGAACTCCTCGATTTCATCTTGGAGTTAGATGCAGTCTTCGATGTTGTGGCTGTGGTTGCGATGGTAGAGGTAGGACTTATTTCGATTATATTGATCTGGCCAAGACTGCATCCTCTCTGTCCTTGGAAGCTGAACCTTAATTTTCATGAGCACTTGAGTCCTGAACATGTTCAAAAGAGTGTAATTTGTGAACCTCCTCTGTGGTGACAAGTGCCTCCTCAGTGATACATGCCATTGTCCTCGGGGGCTTCAAGGTCATCTCCTCCAGGGAGGAGTTTTGGATCGTCAGCATTGGGATGGAGTTCTAGACCATTGTCGACCTCTTGAAGGATCCTTTTAGATTGGGGAGAGCTTAAGATCTTCTTTCTTTTCCTTGGTCATGACATTGGCTGAGACTCCATGCTTCTCAAAAGCTTCTTCAGCTCAGGCATATTTCTCGATCGGATCTAGCATCTCAACAAAGTCCTTTAGGTATTTCTTCTTAAGAGAGAAGAGGAGAGAGTTCTTTTGAAGTCCATCCTGCAATCGATTGGTCCATATCACATACTTCTAGGGTGACCACGTTAAAGTGGCTCACATAGGCTCAGAGGGATTCTTCTTCTTCTTCCCTTTGCTCGATATTTCTCAGGGAACCAGATTTTCGACATTGCCTTCTACTACTGAAGAAGTGGGCCACAAATGACTGACTCAACTAGTGGAACGAATGAATGGAGCTCAACTTCAAACCTGAATACCAATCTCGAGCTGTCTTTTTGAGTGTTGAGAAGGCATGGCACAAGATTTCGTTGTTTTCTTCATGAAAGAGCATGAGAGCTTTGAAGCTCTCCAAATAATCCACTGGGTCGATTGACCCATCGTAGTTTTTCAATTATGGCATCTTGAAGTTGGTGGGTAATGACTCCTACATGATCCTGTTGCTAAAGGATGGATTAATGAGAAAGTCGGCCCCCTCACTTTGGTCTGCGGCCCGATGTCGCAGCGCCTTGATTTGTTGGATCATTTCTTGAAGTTTGTGGTCCACATCAGCATCATTAGCTGTATAGACCTCTGTGTAGCATGATGGAGATCGGCCCTAAGTAGGTCTCTTGCTGAATTGAGGGGTGGGAGAGCACCTTCTCCATTCGGGTCTCCTTAGTTGACTCAATTGTGTCCGCCTTCTCCGCTTAGGACTACATGGGGGAGGTTGAGGCGGTTGCTGCAGGGATGCCTCCTGCACATGGTTTGGCTACTGCATGGCACAGACCACTATGGTCAGTGCTTGTACTTCATTGACCAGTGTGTTGAACTGGCCCTAGTTCACCCCTACAGTTGGTTGGGACGTCTGTGGAGGCATCTTCGGCTACTGAGTCGGGGTATGATTTTCGATCGGTTGGCCCACTATGGTATTGAAACATCATGATGATGTTTTGCATAGCGGCATTGTTGCAAATCACACACTAGTTCCCGAAAGTGGGCTTGGGCTCTTTCTCTAGTGCCAAGCTGTTGCTACTGACTTTTAGCTCAGATCGGACTAGCTGGAGTTGAGCAGCGACCACAGGATCGTGATAGATATACCTACAAAATAAGCATCAAACTAGAATTGGCTCCGACAGAGACTCTCCGACACTCTAGTCAGAAATCGAAAATAGATGAGAAGGAGCATATGAGAGAGAAATTACGTACCTAGGGGTCTCCTATTTGCCTCTATTTATAGAGGTGACAGTGATGGAAGAGATGAGTCGTAGAAGGCCATTCCGGCCTCTTTGGGCATGTTATCCTATGATTTTCGGCCTAATCTTCTAGGATTTGGCGGTTGTCATTGCCTTATTTGGCTTAGGGCCAAATGTTCTTAGGGGTCATGTGATTTGAAAAGAGTGCACAGGTGCTCCTAGTCAATCCTTCCAAGTATGTTGATCAAAGTAGAGATTGGTCAACCCAAGGTTCGACCACTGACCTATGCATCAATTTTTGACCCATGCCACATTGACCTCCATGCATCAGTAGCCAACCCATGCTTCGACCGGCCTTTGCTTTGATCAACATACTTGGAAGAGTTGATCGGGAGCACCCATGCACTCTTTTCAAATCATGTGACCATAAGGAACAATTGACCATGAGGCAGATGAGGCAATGACAACCGCTAAATTTCAAAACATTAGATCGAAAATCATGGGATAACACAGCCGAAGTGGTCGAAATGGTATTCTACAACTATTCTCTCTCATGGCTCTCACCTCTATAAATAAAGGCAAACCCGTGGGTGCGCAATTGCTTTCTCATGTGCTTCTTTCCATCTATTCCAGAGTTTTGACTTAAACATCGAAGGGTCTCCATCAAAGCCATCCCCAGCTAGAGATTTATTTTGCGGGTCCATTTGTTATGGTCCTGCAGTCGCCACTCAACCCAGCCAGCCAGATCCAAGCCGAGAATTTGCAGAAACACAATCCATTCCAATTTCAATTTTGATTCCAATTGTGAAGCAAACACCTCCTATAATTGTATGATTAATGCAAAAAGGCATGGCATATTTTTTTTTTTTTTTTTTGTAAAAGGCAAGAGCTGAAGCAATTCAAAAAAGATATAGTGAAAGTTTACAAGGTAGTGTACAAGGACCCTAAAACAAAACCAGCAGACCCATATACAAAAGAACACAACGCCCATACATAGAAAAATATGTCTAAAATAATTATAACACACGGCTCAAAACATAGCACCACCCAAAATAGAGTGCAACACATGAACAGTGGCACAAAACCGAAGTGAAGTAAGGAGATCAATAGAGTTGGTAGGCACATCCAAATGGGGAACTCCACCGTACAATGATTCCAAATGCAATTGATAAAAGAAATAAATACATGATTGATATAATTGCCAGCATCTAAAAAGTAGCACATAGATACTGTTGCTGTGCCTCTCCAATGGCTGATGAGGTGGCAGAATGGCTGGAGGATACCTACCAAGCTGGGGTAGCTAGATTTTGATCAGGGATCCTAAATCCCTGCAAGGAAGTCCACATGCGCCAGAGAAGAAGGTGGGGGTTCTCCAGTAGGAGACCCTCCGATAGTTAAGTCAGTAACAGTTGGACAAAGAGAACAATAGCAGAAGAAGATGAGAGTGAGTAGAGTCTAGAATCCCCCCACAATAATAGCCCCTTAGTCAAGATAGAGTATGTGTGCATGGGTACGTAAGAGGCGTTCCTATGGACGGTGCCAATATTATGGTCAAGGGATCGAATGGCTGGGTTTGTCTCTATGCTTGTATATATGAGGTATTGTCTGCTTTGGTTCTGACCGTCTTTAGACTCCGATGAGCCTTGGCCATTTGTAGCTTTATGGTTTTTCTCTTTAAAAGATATTTCCGGGGGGGAGAAATGATCTTAATTCATATAAGCCATACTTTTTCTTAATTCACAACCGATGTGGGACTAAAAATATCTTCTCTACACTACAGTAGATACCAATAGATATAATGGTGAGGTCCAAGTCACATAAAGCTGATAAGACCAACACATATTGAGGATTGAAACTTCAAACTCTAATAGAGTAATATGTAGAACAAGGAGAAGACGAAAGTTGGATAAGACAGAAATGATAGAATGTAGGTTGAAGCATTTCATGTAGATGAAGAAAGATAATAGAAGAAATACACTGGCCTTGAAAATCTTAAAGCACATAGGCAAATAAAACCCACGGTAGAAAGACATGGCATATGGTTGCAAAGAACTATTCAAGAATAGGTTGATATGCAAGTGTTGAGTATGTCTTAAGTTTTATGTAGTGGAGTGAGTGAAGTGAGTAAAATGTAGTGCAATGAGCCAATCGAGACTGATCGGTAATATACTATATATTCAGGAGCTAGTCTCTTTTAGGCCTTATAGTAGAGCTAATTATGGTAATAGTTGTGAAGACTAAGAGAGTAAGAAATTTAGTTAAAAATTTTTGTGAGATTAATAAAAATATTTATCTCAGTAAGATATATCAAACTGGTATTCATACTCACATTTTGAAAAATAAATCATTATGTTTACACACACACACACACACCCTTGCATGTTTTTTATGTTCAAATTGCAAAATTTACTTTCTTTGCAAATGATAATGATATATATATTTATTTGAACTTACTTTTGAATATTGTATACTTGATCTACTAAAGATGTCAGGGTAACTTGTTGAAATGTTAGCTCATCTTTCTTTTTATACCATTTCTCCATATATGAAGGAGTAGTAGACAAGGTTGGGAATGTACAAGAGAGATTATGGTTTAGTCTCTTTGATAAAATAAATTTTTGATCAAATTTTTGTAGCATGTTGAAACTATGATGGAGGAAACTTGTGCTTATCGTTTAAATAAATTTTGAATTACCAAAATTTGCTTATTTAATTTTTATGATAAAATGTAGAAATGCGCTAACTGGCACTTTCCATGGCTTGGAGGATGTTATTTTTGGAATTATGAAATTATTTGACAATACTTTGTATGTCTTATGGGGCCCAATTTCACATGGCTGTTCTTCAAGCGCCCGATTTGTGCGTTGATGGATTGGGGTGTGGCAAGTTGTATCTCACCTTATCTAGTCAAAAAACTTAGAATCCTATCATGGAACTGATAATCTAATTGGTTCTTCTCTACTTCTTGGTTATCTTGGTTTTCTCTTTCCCAATTATCTTGGCTTTTGAATAGGACTTTCTCTTCCATCTTGCATCCAAAGTTCCTATTCTCTTTTAATTATTTTATAATTTTGTGCACTACTTGACGATATGGGTTTATCATCATCGACAACTTATTCCAAGGAATGCTTATTATTGGCACACTAAATTGACCTCGGACCATGTGGCATCATCATATGAAATCAGAGAATTATCAATCTCAAGGTGCCGAATTATGGTACGGATAAGCAAATGCTTAGGTCGGTAAGTGATTGACCTGGATGGAGATACCTTAGTGTTCTTTACACACGAGATGAGGGGTCCTGGCTACCATTGACCGATCCTCTTTAGCTCACCTCAATTCCTTACTGAGGTCGAATATGTCGTCGTAATATCACCTTGGTATTTTATCGAGGTGGACCATAACTAAGCTACAGCTGGCCATGATCTTACATACAGTTATCAAATACAGCTAAGTATGATCTCATTTTTAGCTAGTATATATGGTTATATTCTAGCTCACTTGTAGGTGACTCTAACTGCCTAACAAACCTCTCTAACAGCCTAACAAACTTTGTAATGGCCTCACCACCCCTCTATAAGTAGAGGGCCAGGGATCCTCCATCGGTAAGTCTACATCTTTGGGCTAAGGGAGACTTTACCAGTGGAAAATCTTATCAGTGCTCAAACAAGAGCTTTCATTTCCACCTAGTCCCTCTCTAGTTTCACTGGATCTTTCTTGCTCTCTCACTCTTTTCCACCCCTATTAATTCTCAAGGCTCGAACTGACTTAGGCATCAGAGGGTCAAGAATCATAGGATCTCCATCCAGTTTTTTGACTTCTTTTGCAGGTTCCTAGAAGATGATTCGAATCAAATCACGGCCTACTTTCATTTCGACTTCACCAGATCCACCCTGTCCTCTGATCTTGAGCTTTGCAGTAATAGATTGGTGCTAAAGGAAGGTCCTCAAATTCTTTTATGGGAATGATGGTCAAGGGATGAGTACACCAACCCTCTCCATCCTCTCTTGAAGGAGCATCGGAAGCGGCACCACCACAACCATCAGTCACCATTGATCTCCAATAGTTCAACTTTCTCGTTCAGTAAGTTTAAGCTCTAACAACAACTATCCAATAGTTTCAAAAAAAGAGGAGCAGCACCAAAATGAAGCTTCTCCTTTGAAAGTTGTCTCAGTATAGCCATCAATCTATCCATCAAGATGA
This sequence comes from Elaeis guineensis, assembly GCF_000442705.2. Taxonomy (NCBI): domain Eukaryota; kingdom Viridiplantae; phylum Streptophyta; class Magnoliopsida; order Arecales; family Arecaceae; genus Elaeis; species Elaeis guineensis. The sequence goes on from NC_025993.2 coordinate 144,688,716, forward strand.
ACACCACGTTGATGATGAGACTGACAGAGAATCTACCCCCACTATTGTGAAAACCCGGATGGGGGTTGATCTGGAGCCCAAGGTCTTGGATCTTGAGAAGCGCTTGATGGAGATTCAGGTGGGAGGTCAATCCCAGAATAAAGATAGCTTTAATCTTCAATCTCTTTTTTTTTATGAAATTCTGAATGAGTCGATTTCAAATCAGTTCAAAATGCCCACCGTCGAGTTCTTTGATGTCTCCACTGATCCGATGGATCATATTGAGGATTATAAAGTCCTCATGGCTTTACAAGAGGCTTCTGATGCCTTAATGTGCATTGTTTTTCCTACTACCCTTAAGAAGACAGTGAAGGTATGATTTTCTGGCATCTCGCAGGGGTCTATTTCTTCTTTCGTGCAGCTCAAAAGGTTGTTCGTTACCTATTTTGGTACTAATCGACCTCACTTGAGGCACACAGATAGTTTGTTCTCTATTCAGCAGTAGGAGGGAGATGACCTTTGAAATATGTGGCTCGCTTTAATACAGCCACCTTGAAAGTGAGAAATTTCAACAAAGCAATTGCTATGTTTGCCTTGAAGAGAGGGCTTCAGAGTAATCACCTAATCTTCTCTCTAAATAAAAATATTTCTGAGATCTATGATGAATTACTCGATCGAGTATGAAAGTATGCTCAGGTCGAGGAGGAAGAGGCCATCCTAAGGCAGGCAAAGAAGGATAAAAATGAAAAAAATGGTCGAGAGAGGACAATGAAGCCCCATAGGGCAAAGACCTCGATTGACTTAGGAAAAATCTGAGGTTAAAAGTCCACCATGGTATTTTGACTCTTACACTCCTCTATCTATCCCCAAGCTCAAATATTGATGAAAATTGAAGGAGAAGGATACCTCCAGAGGCCCGACCCTATGAGAACTACATCAGAAAAAAGAGATAAAAAGAAGTATTACCATTTTCATCGAGACCATGGTCACGATATCGAAGACTACAAACAGCTACAAGATGAGATAGAAGTCCTGATGCATCGGAGATACCTCGATAAATATGCGAGGCTAGGCAAGACCTTAGAATACCAACCCCAGGTAGAGGGAAGCTCTGAGGACCACAACCAACCTACTGCTGGGGTCATTCACATGTTATCCAGTGTCCCGCAGAGCATTGATGATCCATCTCCTAAGAGGCAGAAGATAGAAGAAATATTTTTTTTTCTGAAAATGATATAAAGGAGATTCAAACCACTTATAATGACACTATTATCATCTCTATGACAGTAGTAAATTATGATGTAAAGAGAATTTTGGTTGATAATGAAAGCTCTACCAATATATTATTCTATGATGCATTCTTAAAAATAAATTTGTGAAGTTGGCTGAAATAAGTCAAAACCCCATTGGTTGGATTCTCTGACAATCCAGTAGTTGTCGAAGGAGAAATTATTCTATCGATCATAGCAGGATGGGAATCAAGACAATCGATGATGTAGCTCACTTTTCTGATAGTCAAAATTCCATCTACCTACAATATCATTCTCGGCCAACCTGATCTTAACGCTCTCAAGGCCATTGTCTCCACATACTACTTGCTGGTGCGATTCCTGACTATGGAAGGAATTGGAAAGATGTGTGGAGATCAGATAGGGGCTCGATAATATTTAATGATCGATTCCAAGATGAAGCAACCCTCGAAGAATATGTCAGTTGATGTGCCAAATCCATTAGATGAGCTCAAAAAGATCCGAGGTGAGCTCGCCAAAGAGCTAAAAATTATTTCATTGGGAGATGATTCGAAAGAAATAATTCAGATCAGGGTAAGTCTTAAACCCAATCTAAAAGATAGAATGATCAAATTTCTTTGGGCAAATGCCGACATATTTGCCTAGTCAGCTTCCAACATGCCTAATATTTCTGCTGATGTGATTATCCACAAGCTGAATGTTGATCCAGGGTTTAAATTGATTCAATAGAAAAAGAAGTGTTTTGCTCCAAAAAGACAAAAGGCTATTGATGAGGAGGTTGATAAGCTCCTAAGGGCAGGATTTATCAAGATAGCCCTGTTGTGATGCGTAGGGGTTTCATGCATGCATTTCAAAATTTTTAATAAAAAAATATTAGATTAAACTATTTAATCTATAAATATATACGTAAGATCTGATCTTAAAATTTTTACAAATAGATTTATGACATGAATTTATATGCATAAAAATTTGAATTTAAAATGACAAGCATGTGAACTAAAAGACAGCATTTAGTAATAGATCTAATCTACCACTTCTAAGATCCAAACCCAATACCTGAGCATGGGTAGTCAAACTTTAGAATTGAGAATGTAGATCTAAAAATTTTTTCTGATTGCTCACAGCCGCACAAGCATCCGACCTCTATGGATGGTCCACACGAAGCTCCTTAGATCGATCAGTCCTCTATGGGAGTGCTAGCTTGCGCAGTCAGTTTCTGATGGTAGATCTGACTTGATCTCCTTCTTTGATCACCTTAGATCTTTTCAATATCGAAGATGGATCATAAAAGGATACTGGATGATAGAAAAAAATCAGATGAAGACTCTCTTCTCTTTAATTTTTTTATCACCCAAGAACCTAGAATAATTCTAGGTCTCTCACCCAATAAGAGATCGGTCTCCTCTCACATCTCAAAGAAGAATTTTTGATCCTTTTTCTCTTTGGTATCTCATGGTGAAATGCTCTCACTCTTTGGTGCACAAAATTGTGGCCTTTTTATGATTGTCGCACAAATCAGATAAAACAGGATAAGGACTGAAGTTTGTTGCAATTCAAACTATTTTAAATTTCAATTTGACTCTAACTTTTTTCAACCTTATCTAACTTAAAAAAAAACTTATCAGAGAAAATTGGATATAAAAATCAATTAAAAAGACATCTTTTTCTCATATACAATAGATCCCTTCAAAAGCAGCCAACGTGTGGAAGGATATGGATAAAGTTTTAAGTTGAAATTTAAACTAATTTGAATTCAAATCAAAACCAATCAATTTCTATCCTTAATGGGTGATAAAAGAAAGATTATTTTTTAATTTTTTCATATATAAACTAATTTTATATGGTGAGAAAAAATGTGAAACAATTTAAGTGGCGCAAGGGATAGAGTCCTACTCATTTGGGACTCTAGGGTTTAACCAATTGGATTTCTTTCAAATCCAATCCAATTAGATCCAAATAAAATATGATGAACCTAATCTAATTAGGTTTCAATAACCTTAATTAAATTTGATCAAATTAATAAATTAATTGAGCCATAGATCCGATCAAATCAGGATTATTTCTCTCTTACCGATTAGGTCATCTCATAACCTAATCAGACTTAACCTGATTGAATCAAATTCAATCAGACTTGATCTAGACTTTAATGCTCAATCAAATTGAGCTAATTAGTGATCAAATTACTAATTAATCTTTCATTAATGATAGAGTCCAAGTCGAGTGGGACTCTTTAGTAGAGTCTCCATCCAATGGGACACTTCAGCAAAGTCTCTGTTGACTGAGACTCTTCAGATTAGCCATGTGATCAAAGAAAAATTTTTAATGTATGTGACCCATAGGTTCGAACCTAAGTCGATAGCATAGAAATTGATTTTTGTGCCAATCAGAGTAACCATCTAGCAATGGTACCCGATGTCTGGATAGGCCGAATATTTGTAAAGCAACACTCAAGAACATATTTGAATATAGTTACCATATAATTCATCTCTTTGACCTTTGATGCTAGGATAACTTAGAGTTTAAACTGTCAACTCTTAATGGTACATCCATTATGTGTCTCATAAATTCTATGACTCTTCACAAGAATTATCCTGGCCAAGGTCTTACTAAATTGAAACACAACGCATTCTCTCCAATCTCTTGGAGTGATCAATTTTATCTTGACTCACGCATCGACTTCACAAGTGAGTTGCCTACAATGAGTTGCCTACAACTGTGCATAGAAACCTTCCGATCCTGAATTAAAAATTTAGATAGTCTAGCATTAAAGCACAGTGAGTTGCCTACAAGTCACCGTGGTGATCTCAGATCGAAGGGACATTTATATGTATATCCCTTTGGAGTGACTCTTGACAGTAGAGTGCTCCAAAATTGATCACGTTCAGTGAAATATACTCCTATATTTTACCTGCATGTCATACCAGCGTCTCCACGCTCCTTGATTAAGAGGACAACCAACCTATATGGCATACCACGATCTATACTTGATATGTCTATCATCCTAGTAATAGCATATCATTTGATCGTGAACTCATTTAAAGACTAAATGATAAATCTTCCTTTATCGACTTAAAATAGTCCTAAGAACTTTCATCATAACATAAAAGTTCGATATAGAAGATGTACAAGCTTATAATAAAAATTATTAAATAAATATTTTATTAATTAATTATTATATAATTATATCAAATAGTACAACCGTCAACAGATTGATGATTGACTTTGGGATATATTTTTCAACAACTCTCACTTGTACTAAAGCCAATCGGTACAGTATCGTATACCCATCTTCATTTTGTGATCTTCGAACTCCTTTGTCGTAAGGGCTTTAGTTAATGGGTCGGTCAGGTTATCCTTTTAATCAATCTTTTGAAGGTCGACATCACCACGATTCATGATCCCTCAGACAAAGTGGTAGCGATGCAGAATATACTTTATTCGCTGATGTGCCTTCGGCTACTTTGCCTGAGCTATGGCTCCAATACTGTCGCAATAAAGCAGAACTAGACCATCGATGGATGGTGCCACTCCAAACTCGATGATAAATTTTCTCAGTCACATAATTTTTTTTGCAGTATCGGATGCCATGATGTATTCTGCCTTGCAAATAGAATCGACTACGGTGTGCTGCTTGAAACTTTTTCAGCAGACAGCTCCATCATTTAGGGTAAAGATGTATCTCAACATGCTTTTACTATCATCACGATCTAACTAAAAATTGAAATCAGTGTATCCCATGAGTTTCAAGTCAAATTCTCTATAAACGAGCCACTGGTCCTTAATATTTCTCAAATACTTAAGGATGGTTTTTGCAACCTTCCAATGGTTCTCATTCGGATCTGATTGGTATCTGCTCACTACTTCTAGTGAGTATGCCACATCCAGTCTTATACATATCATGGCGTACATTATAGAACCCACTGTCGAGGCATATAGAATTCTACTCATACGCTCTTTCTCTTGAGGGGTTGTCGGACAATTTTTTTTCGAGAGAAAAATTCCATGGCCTATCAAAAAATAGCCTTTTTTGAAATTTTCCATGCTGAACCATTTCAGCATGGTATCTATATACGTTGATTGAGGAGTCCAAGCAGCCTCTTAGATCTATCACTATAGATCTTTATCCCTAGGATATAGGCTGCTTCTCCCAGATCCTTCATGAAGAATTATGACGACAGCCATACTTTTATTTTCTGTAATATAGGGACAGTATTTTTGATAAAGAGAATATCATCGACATACAAGATAAAAAATATAATTACTGAACCATTAGCCTACTTATATATACAGAATTTTTCTCTATTCTTAATGAAGTCATATGTTCTGATCATCTTATCAAAATATATGTTCTAACTCCGAGATACTTGCTTTAATCTATAAATGGATCTTTGAAGCTTGCACACCTTAGACTCGTTTGTAGATGTGAATACTTGAGGCTGCATCATATACACTTCTTCATTTAGCTCTCTATTTAAAAAAATTATTTTCACATCCATTTGTCATACTTCATAGTCCAGGTATGCCGCTATCGCAAGCATGATCCGAATGAACTTGAGCATTGCCACAGGAGAGAACGTCTTGTCATAGTCAATACCATAATATTGATGATATCTCTTGGCAACCAGATGGACTTTATAGGTCTCAACCTTTCCGTCTGCACTTTTTTTCTTTTTGAAGACCCACTTACACCCTATGGATTTTATCTCTTCAGGTAGATCAATCAATGTCCACATATTGTTGATCTTCATGGACTCCATCTCAAATTTCATGGTTTCAAGCCATTTCTCAGAGTCAGACCTCTGTATTGCATCCATGTAGGTAACTGGATCTTCATTATTCTCATCGAGCTCAACAGGATCTCCATCCCGGATCAAGAAACTTAGATATCTGTCCGGCTGATGTGGTACTCTACCGGATCGTCTTAAAGATGTTTGTATATTGGGCTCTGAATTTGATCTTATCAAATTTGATTTAGATTCAGTTACTAGTATCGGTTCTTCTATCTGTCGAACTTTGTCAAGCTTGACTTTAGAGGCATTTATTCCTTCACTAAGAAACTCCTTTTTCAAAAAATATGCCTTATTGCTGACAAATACCTTTTGTTCAATCGAAAGATAAAAATAATATCTTCTCATTTCTTTGGGGTACCCTACAAAATTATACTTATCGGACCTAGGTTCGAGCTTATCGGTTTGTAATCATTTGACATAAGCCGGACACCCCCAAACCTTAAGGTAAGTGAGGTTTGGCCTATGCCCTGGCCATATCTCATATGGTGTTTTACTAATTGACTTGCTCAAAATATTATTGAGCACAAAATAGGCTATCTTAAGTGCATATCTCCAAAAAAAAATTGATAGACTTGCAAATTCCATCATGGACCGAACCATATTCAATAATGTTCGATTCCTTCTTTCTGAGACACCATTATGCTGTGGTGTCCCTGGAGGAGTCTATTGTGAGAGAATCCTATTTTCTTCAAGATATGTCAAAAATTTACTGGAAAGGTATTCACCCCCTCTGTAAGATCGAAGAGTCTTAATACTTTTTTTAATTTATTTCTCTACTTCATTACGAAATCATTTGAATATTTCAAACGATTCATACTTGTGTTTCATCAAGTAGACATACCCATACCTAGATAGATCGTCTATAAATATAATGAAATAGCTATACCCTTCTCTGGCACTAATGTTCATAGGTCCACAAATATCACTATGTATTAGACCTTGAACTTTACTAGCTCGTTCACCTTTTTCAGCAAAAAGTGACTTAGTCATCTTTTCGAGAAGACAAGACTCACAGGTCGGCAATGATTCACAATCATTGATATTGAGGATATCCTCTTGTGCTAACCTGTTTATCCTGCTTTTGTTAATATGACCAAGCTTGCAATGCTAAAGATAGGCATTTGTAATATTATATAACTTTGGATGTTTATTTGGAGTGTACATTACGCTCATAGGTTGTGACAATACATAAATGCCATTTTTTAATTATCCTCGCATTATTGTAACATCATTCATAATGATATCACAATAATCATTCTTTATTGATAAACTAGAATCATCTTTGACCAAAAGACCAACAGAGATTATATTCATCAAGAAAGATGGACAATAGTGACAATCACTGAAAATGATACTATTAGACTTAAAAACAAGCTCGACGACTCCTAAAGCCCGGATTGGAATATGACTTCCATTTCCATATTTAAGAATCTCTCATCGTTCTCAAATATTTTACTAACTTGAAATCCTTGCAACGAATTGCATATGTGAATTGGACTTCCGGTATCCAATACCCAGATAGCAGTATCACATATAGAGAAATTACAAGGTGTTATCATATAAGCACCTTGATTAGCAACTAATTGCTCATTTCTCTTTAGCCTATTTGGGTCATAGTCTGCTTGACTCAATTCAGTCCTAAACTTTTTAGCTAGATTGGGCTTAAGACCAATATTCAACTTCTGATACTGGCTATCAAAGTTAGGTCCAATAAGCTCATCACTATCAAATAGTGAGTGGAGCGACAAATTACTAGCCATTTCTGAAAAGAAAAGAAAACACAGACCTAATAAGTATATGAATTAATCAAGCTTAAAGATATGAATTTTAGTCTATAGGTTCTCCCACTATTTTATACAAATTGGTAGCCTCTACCTCCAATTCGAAGGATTACCTTAATTCCTTAACGGGTACTAAAATTCGCACAGATTGCATACAAGCCCAAGTATGGCTCGGCCAACCTATATATATCTATGGATAGGTTCTCAACCAATTATTTCTCTAAATAATTTTTAATAATTAATATCATCTCAGATTTTATTTTAGTAGGCGATGGACCTCCACTGAAATCCTAGTTAGGTCCAACCATTAACATGAACTTACTCAGTGATTCTAACTAATGAATAATCAGACTCGAGTATAGCTCGATCAATCCAATCATTCATTAGATAGTATAATAGAGTCATCATATGATAAATAATAATTCCATCTTTCAAAAAAATATCAGACGGATAGCGCCTACACTGTTAATAAAAAATGATGGACCCATTACCATTCATCTTAATGGGAGGCTATGATCTAGTTATCACCATGACTAGCTCATTTTATGGACCTAATAATTTAAAAAATTTAGTTAACATAATTTAATAGATTTAAATACATAGACCAACTAATCTCAATCCTCCCACTGACTTTGCCAAGTCAGATCAGGATGGATTAGAAACAAGCTGGTCCAACTGATAAGTCATCAATTCTCCTACTGACTTCACCAAATCATATTGAGGATAAAGACAAATCGAACTAGGGACACCTAAATCAGTTGAATTGATTTTCTAGTAAGCATGGGTCAACTCTAATCATTAAGCGATCTGATCAAAATTTGATTCACCATGTTGGTCAGGTAAGTGAGATCGATGGGAGGGATATGCCATTAACTCATCATAGACTTAATCTATGTGAGTAGCTCTCAATTAAAAATCATCAATCAAGACTATTAAACTTATCTTAGACACCAACTGGTTAATCAATTTCAATTGGATCTACCTATGGATTTGGGTTCGACCACTGAGCTCAAGATCAAAGTCTATTTGCGTCTAATCAAAGACATGAACTCGACCAACTACAACTATTGTATTGGCTCTAGAGAAATTTTGATTAAATCTAATTTCTCTTTTTAGTCCATTTGATCTTTGATTTTAGCCCTAGGTCTAACTCAATTAGGAGGATCTGATCAAACTAACTCAGAAACCTATCACCCATGTTTTATGTGAATAACACTAGATCTTTAATTCATAATTTTAGATCTAATTTGTTTAACTTAATTCTTAATTAAATTTTAGGTTGTGGATAGAAGTTCAATATTTGAAAATAATTTTAAATTTTATAAAATATTTTTATAATTAATTTTATGTACAATCATTTAGATCCAAAACTTGAATCGGCTCACCTTTGGATTGAGCCTTCTCATCACAGTGGGTCGGCTAAGTTTCAAGATTTAGTTGACTCATTGATGATGAACTATTATCATAATTTTCAGTCTGTTACATTGAGTCAGCTCAGCAGAAATTAAGCTAACTAACCAGGGTTCTAAGTCAACCCAAACAATACTAAGTTGACTCAACAAGCGAACTACAACAATTGTATTAATTTCAGATCAAAATAATTTTGCATAAATAGTAAGAAAATTAATCATAAATTATTTTAGAACTATTCTAAATATGTTCATGATTCTAGATTTTATTTGCAAAGATTAGATGCAACTATCTTTCATACAATGTATCATATACACAAACTTAAAATTTTTGAGAAAAGTAAAGTTTTTTGTTGCATTCATCTTCATGGGATATAGTCACAATGGCACCCCTACATATCATAAGAGGACCCAATTGAGTAAAAAAAAGAGAGATCTAATCTCTATTACCTCTTATGACCGAACGGTCTGGTGACAAACTCGATCCGATTACTTCGTTACTCAGATCATCTAATCTAAATAATTTAGATCTAATCTAAATTATTTTAGATCTGATTATTATATTTTGATCATATCAAAATTAAATAATAATTATTATAAATAAAAATTACATGCTTCAAATTAAAATCAGATTTTATAAATATCAGAACAAACTAGGACAACCTTTGCAGTGTAAGGGGTAAACCTTACAACAGAACAACCTTATATCAGTTTGTATGATTAGATCTTTAATGAACTTTAGATCTAAATATCATATATCAGATTTAATCTATATTAAAATATAGATCTATATACATATAATATCATGTCATATCGAACCATGGCTCTGATACCACTGTTGTGATGCGCAAGGGTTTCATGCATGCATTTCAAAATTTTTAATGAAAGAATATTAGATTAAACTATTTAATCTATAAATATATACATAAGATCTGATCTTAAAATTTTTATAAATAAATTTATGATATAAATTTATATACATAAAAATCTAAATCTAAAATGACAGGTATGTAAACTAAAAGACAGCATTTAGTAATAGATCTAATTTACCACTTCTAGGATCCGAACCCAATACCAGAGCATGGATAGTCAAACTTCATGATTAAGAATATAGATCTGAAAGTTTTCTCTGATCACTTGCAGCTGTACAAGCATCCGACCTCTACGGATGATCCACACGAAGCCTCTCGGACCGATCAGCCCTTCATGGGAGTGCTAGCTCGCGCAGTCGGCTTCTGATGACAGATCTGACTTGATCTCTTTCTTCGATCACCTCAAACTTTTTTGATATTGAAGATGGATCAGAGGAGAATGTTGAATGATGGAGAAAAATTAAATGAAGACTCTCTTCTCTTTGATTTTTTTCTCATCCAAGAACCTAGAACAGTTCTAGGTCTCTCACCCAAGAGGAGATCGGTCTCCTCTTTTGCTCATGCCAAGGAAGAAGGAAACCTACCCAAAGCTCACATCTCAAAGAAAGATTTTTGATCCTTTTTCTCTCTGTTATCTCATGGTGAAAGGCTCTCACTCTTTGGTGAACAAAATTGTGATCTTTTTATGGTTGTTGCACAAATCAGATAAAACAGGATAAGGGCTGAATTTTGTTGCAATTCAAATTATTTTAAATTTTAATTTAACTCTAATTTTTTTTTATCCTTATCTAACTTAAATAGAGACTTACCAAAGAAAATTAGGTATAAAAATCAGTTAAGAAGACCTCTTTTTCTCATACATAATAGATCCCTTCAAAAGTAGCCAACGTGTGGAAGGATATGGATAAGGTTTTAAGTTGAAATTCAAACTAGTTTGAATTTAAATCAAAATCAACCAATTTCTATCCTTAATGGGTGATAAAAGAAAAATTATTTTCTAGTTTTCTCACATACAAACTAATTTTGTATGGTGAGAAAAGGCATGAGACAATTTAGGTGGCGCAAGGGATAGAGTCCTACTCATTTGGGACTCTAGGGTTTAACCAATTGAATTTCTTTCAAACCCAATCCAATTAGACCTAAATAAAATATGATGAACCTAATATAATTAGATTTTTATAATTTTAATTAAATTTAATCAAATTAATAAATTAATTGAGCCATAGATCTGATCAAATAAAGATCATTTCTTCCTTACGATTAGGTCATTTCATAATCTTATCAGACTTGACCTGATTGAATCAAATTCAATCAGACTTGATCTAGACTTTAATGCTCAATCAAATTGATCTAATTAGTGATCTAATCACTAATTAATCTTTTATTAATGATAGAGTCCAAGTCGAGTGGGACTTTTCTCTAGAGTCTCCATCCAGTGGGACTCTTCAACAGAGTCTTCGTCCAGTGAGACTCTTCAGTAGAGTCTTCATTGATTGGGACTCTTCAGATTATCCATGTGATCGAAGAAAAATTTTTAATGTGTGTGACTCCATAGGTTCGAATCTAAGTCGATAGTACAAGAACTGATTTCTGTACCAATTAGAATAATTATCTAACAATGGTACCCGATGTCTGGATAGGTCGAATGTATGCAAAGCAATACTCAAGAACCTATTTGAATATAGTTACCATATAATTCATCCCTTTGATCTTTGATGCTAGGATGACTTAGAGTTTAAACTGTCAACTCTTAATGGTATATCCATTATGTATCTCAACCTGATAAATCCTGTAACTCTTTATAAGGATTGCTCTGACCAAGGTCTTATTAAATTGAAATATAAAGTATTCTCTCCAATCTCTTGAAGTGATCAATTCTATCTTGACTCACACACCGACTTCACAAGTACTTGACGGTGCCCAAAAATTTTTTGATCCTAAATTAAAAATTCAAGTAGTCTGATACCAAAGCACAGTGAATTGCTTGCAAGTCACTATAGTGATCTCAGGTTAAAGGGACACTTATACCTCTATCCCTTTGGAGTGACTCTTGATAGCAGAGTACTCCAAAATTGATCATATTTAGTAAAATATACTCCTACATTTCACCTACATGCTATACCAGCATCTCCATGCTCCTTGATTAAGAGGACAATCAATCTATATGGCACACAACGACCTACACTTGATATGTCTATCATCCTAGTAATAGCATATCATTTGATCACGAACTCATTTAAGAACTAAATGATAAATTCTCCTTTATCGATTTAAAATAGTTCTAAGGACTTTTATCATAACACAAAAATTTGATACAGAAGATATACAAGCTTATGATGAAAATTATCAAATAAATATTTTATTAATTAATTTATATACAATTACATCAAATAGCACAATGATCAACAGACTGACGATTAATTTTGGAATATATTTTTCAACAAGCCCATTATCCGAAGTAGATAGCTAATATTATTATGGTCAAAAAGGCTAATGATAAATGAAGAATATGCATCGATTATAAAGATCTTAATAAAGTCTGTCTAAAAGAAAGCTTTTTTCTATCAAGAATTGATCAGTTGGTGGATGTCACTTCAGGTCATAAACTCTTTAGCTTCATGGATGCTTTCTCAAGCTATAATCAGATCAAAATGACTTTAAAAGATGAATAAAATACAACTTTCATCATGGAAAAAGGTTTATATTTTTATAAAATGATGTCTTTTGGTCTTAAAAATGCAGGAGCCATATTTTAGCACCTTATCAACAGAGTCTTCAAGCAACAGATTGGTTGAAATATGGAGATCTATATTGATGTGATATAATAGTAAAAAGTACTAAGGAGGATCATTATATTGCCGACCTGAAAGAAGCATTCGAGGAGCCTAAGAGGCACCAGATGAAACTCAACCCAAATAAGTATGCTTTTGGAGTGACCTCAGATAAGTTCTTCGATTTTCTCATAAGTCAGAGAGAAATAGAGGCAAATCCTAAGAAGATTCATACATTACTGAAGATGAAATGCCCATCCTCAATTAGGAAAATCCAACAACTCATCGATCGAGTGGCAGCTCTTAATTGATTTGTTTCTAGATCTATTGAAAGATGTCTCCCATTCTTCAAGATATTGAGGTAGATTAAAAATTTTAGATGGACAGAAGAATGCCAAAATGCTTTCAATGATCTGAAAAGATATCTTGGCTCTCCTCCTCTTCTCTCGAAGCCAGTGGAAGGAGAAGAGTTATATATGTATATATCTGTCTCACCCCATGCGATCAGTTTAGTTCTTATCTGGGAAGAAATGGACATCTAAAGGCCTATATATTATGTAAGCAAATTGCTGTGAGATGCTAAGATCCGATACTATAAGGATGAAAAGATGATATATGCTCTGATTACATCAGCTTGATGGCTTTGATCTTATTTCTTTGCCCACATAGTTATAGTATTGATAGATCAACTGCTTAGATCAGTGCTATAGTGAATCGACACTTCAGGTCATATTGCCAAATGGGCCACTGAACTTAATGAGTTTGATATCCAATACCGACCTCGAAGTATAGTAAAAGGTCAAGTACTAGTTGATTTTGTTGTGGAATGCACCACTCCTGATGATGGATCAATTTTGAGAAATCTTAGAAAAGATGACAACAATTCATTCTAGATTCTACATGTAGACAGAGCCTCCAATTCTTAAGGAAGTGGTGCTGGTTTGATTCTGAGTCTTGAAGGGTTCATCACCATGCAAACCTTGTGGTTCAATTTCAATACTTTCAACAATGCTACTGAATATGAAGCCCTGATGGCAGGGTTGAAGATGGCAAAAGAACTCGAAGTTAAAAGGCTACAAGTTTTTACCAACTTGCAGCTTATCATCGGGCAGGTACGAGGTCAGTTCGAAGCCAAGGACTCCACAATGGCTCGATACCTACAGAATATAAGGGAGTTGTCTAAAAATTTTAAGGAGCTCGAAGTACTCCAAATTCTGAGGTCAGAAAATGCCCGAGCTGATGCGTTATCATACCTTACCACATCAGATTTTCCTGAGCTAAATCAAAAAGTCTTAATCAAGCAATTGGATAAACCCAGCATTAAGGTTCTCTCTATCTTCCAAGTCGGCTATGAACCAAGTTGGATTAATCCTCTCATGGACTATATATCTCGAGGAATTTTACCTAATGATCTGGTTAAGGTCAGAAGCATTAAAGGGCAAGCCTCCTGGTATGTCCTTCAAGGAAGCCAATTATATAAGATGTCCTATTTCTTTCCATTACTTCGATGCCTGGCACCATCTGAAGCTGATTATGCACTTCAAAAAATATATGAAAGAATATGCAGAAATCATTTGGGGGGTAGATCGCTTGCTTATAAAGTCATTCGACAAGGCTACTACTACTAGCCAATTATCCAAAAGGATGCAGCCAATCTTGTCAATAAATGCGATCAATGCCAAAGGTATGCTAACATTCACTATCAACCCGCTACTGAGTTCATTTCTATTACCACCCTGTGGCCCTTTGCAATTTGGGAAATAGATATTTTGGGACCTTTCCTAAGTAGGATAAAGAAAATTTTTAGTAGTTGCTATTGATTATTTCACCAAGTGGGTAGAGGCAGAACTTCTGGCTCAAATCACTAAGAAAAAAATACAGAATTTTGTCTAGAAATCAATAATTTGTCAATTTGGTTTACCTCGGATAATCATTATCGATAACGATCGGCAGTTCAATAACCTAAAGTTTAAAGAATTCTATTCTAAACTTTATATTGATCATCGACTTATTTCTATTGGACATCCACAGTTAAATGGTAAAGCCAAAGTCACAAGTAGGACTATGCTCCATGGGTTAAAGACAAGACTCACAGAAGTAAAGGGATTATGGGCTGAAGAACTTTACAGTATTTTATAGGCCTATAGAACCACGCACCAGATACCTACTGGAAAAACTCTTTTTAGACTCACTTATGGAGTCGAAGCTATAATTCCAATCGAAATTGGCTTATCATCCGATAGGGTCTAAAATTTTTATGAAGCTATGAATTCTAATCGATTGAGAACCGACCTGGATCTTCTTGACGAAATCAGAGAGCAAGCCCACATCAAGATGGTAGCTAATAAGCAGAAAATTATAAAATATTATAACACTCGAGTGAAGCCTAAATCATTTCAAAGGGGTGACCTCATCTTGAGATGAGCTGAAGTTTCTAAACCGATAGAATAGGATCAACTTGTTTTGAAGTGGGAAGGACCTTATTGGATCACTAATGTCATTCATTCGGAAGCTTATAAAATTAAAAACCTAGACAGATCTTGTATTCCCTGTACTTGAAATTCTAAAAATCTCAAAAAGTAATATCAATAAAAATGATCCAAAGAGCTCATTCTTCCATATCCTGTGTTGTACTAGAAATCCGATCTCCGGATCGGTGAAGCCCCAAAGGGTTGGAAAGGAGACAAGATCTCCCTACCCACATAAATTCGATCTCCAGATCAGTAAAGCGCCGAAGGGTTGGAAAGGAGACAAGATCTCTCTATCCATATAAATCCGATCTCTGGATTAGTAAAGCCTCGAAGGACTAAAAAGAAGACAAGATCTCCTTATCTACATAAATCCAATCTCTGGATTGATAAAACTCCGAAGGGCTGGAAAGGAGACAAGATCTCCCTATCTACATAAATCTGATCTTCAGATCGGTAAAGCCCTGAAGGGTCAGAAAGGAGACAAGATCTCCCGATCTACATAAATCCAATCTCTGGATCGGTAAGGCCCCGAAAGGCTGAAAAGGAAAAAACCTCCTGATTTATATAGATCCGATCTTCGAATCGATAAAGCCCCGAAGGGCCAGAAAGGCAATGAAATCTCTCAATTTGTTGTCGTTCTCCAAACCAATCTCCAAATTGATGTTTTTGAAGCTTTGTCGAATGTCGATCTACGGATCGAAGTAACCTAAAAGCTCTATGAAATATTGATCGCAAGATTGAAGTCGTCTCATGCCAACCTAAGGGTCAAGGTTATCTTATACCGATCTTTGGATCATGGTTATCTTGAAGGCCTATCGAAAATTTGATCTACTCAAGACTATATTGGACAAAGGTAGATTCATGCCTTAGCAAAACATTCATATCGTATCACAGCATATCAGAAAAATGTCTTTTATTGATTTGGAAAGAAAGTACAAAAGAAGATCCGTATTAGGTCATTACTGATCAAAAAGACCCATATTAGGTCGATACATCTCAAAAAAAAAAAACTACAGGATGACTATCGAAGTGCTGGAATCCTTCTTAGTAGATTCCCCCTCAACTTGCTTTGGCTCTTTGGTAGTTCCAACGATAGGAGGTTCTATGGAGATTATGGACCCTAGCTCCTTAGCAATTTTAGGAGTCTCAGTTGCTACTGGAGGCATGACGGTTATTGTCACCACGATGATGACTTTGGTATTATCCACTTTGGCCTTATCCTGACCACCTGCATCCTCAACCGGCTATTCAACCACTTCGGTAGGTGACTCCGAGTCCCCCTTTATGCCCATGTCAATAGCTGTCTTTGGAGTCATCACCTGGACACATCGACTTCGAGATATAGCTTTTTAATCAGATTCTGACACTGGTTGAACCCATAGTTGTATGCCCTATAGAGCTCTCAGTTACTTCCTCCATGAATTCATAAGAAGCTTTGTACAGCTCTACTGCCTTAATTGCCGCATCGATCGCCTTGTCCTGCTCTTGTTTGACCTGCTTTTTCAGGATCTCTATAGCCTTCTCATGAGCTTCGTTGGTCTTGATTGCTTCCTACAATCTCAGCTCCAATTCTTTGTTTTTCTTGGCCTGTACGTATAGATTGAAAATTTTCATCTCCTATTCATTTATCTTTCGTTGGAGGTCCAAGAGATTCTAATTCTTCTCCTTCAATGAGGTCAACTTTTCTTCAAGCTGACTCTTGAGGCTCTTAGCTCGTTCGGACTCTTTCTTCTTCTCCTCTTGAAGTATTAGTAAATTGGCATCCATGGCCTCTTTGTTCTGCAGTAGATAGGCCATGTTCTTGTACATGACCTTGAAGTCAATGGCAACCTATGGGACAAAGATTCAAATTGATTATACATCGATGCACAAAAAAAAAGAAAAAGAAAAAATAAGAAGAAAAGAAGAGAGAGAAAAAAGAGAAGAAGAGAGAGAGAAAAGTGGGGAGAAGAGACTCATGTGCATGAGATGCTCGAAGCCAAAATTTGCGACCTCCTCGGGCTTATTTTTCTGATGTGCCTCCATGTCGACTCTCGATAGCACTGATTCAAGGAGATCGTGACCTAGCTGAGGTCGCTCCAGAAGGAACATTTAGATCACTGTGTCCCCCTCAATTGAAGTTGACGGGGCTACGGTGGTCGAGGTTGGCTTACGGCCAGGCTCCTTGGGAGGTGATGTGGAAGAATCATTTTTTCTTCTAGCCTCAGTCGGTTGATGAGGTCGAGGCTCAATTGATATTCCCCAAGAGGCATCACTTCTCTCCAAGTGGTGGGAGAAGGGGTGGCTGAGGAAGATCGAGATGGTGCCCGAGCAAGAGGATCTGCCCCTCTAGCCTTCTTCAGGGCAAGCGTAGCGATAGATGGCTTCGGCCCTTCCTTCCACTTTTGATTCTCCAATCTATTCGAATTGGACCTCATTTCTACATCGAAAAGTTGTACTTATAAATGATATGATGATGCCCAAAAAAAGAAAAAGAAAGAAAAAAATATGTCGATCTTATCCTGGGGAGAGTATAAGCTGATATCGACCTCATACAATGTCTGATCATCAACAAGCCTGAAAAGCTTGAACACTTTGGTGGTTATCAGGGCTGAATGAGCCAACTTATCCCTGGGGAGGATTTCAATCTTAGAGTTATGCCTAGTGTCTGGATGCCCCCAAGATGCCCTAAAACCCCATGGTATCGAGGCGCGGACATAGAAAAAGCAGCCTTTCCAGCTGTGGATGGAAGAAGGAAGGCTAGACCCGAATTTATAATTTTTTCAAGTTGAGAAGTACCACCAACCCCTCTCACTCAGTTGTCTTTTCAACATAACTAAACACCTAAACAGGGAGACTCTAAGCTCTATGTGAAGAAGGTGACATATGATTATGTACACTATTATCAGCCTAATGGCATTTGAAGTTATCTGGATAGGGTGAAGCCTATAAAAGTCAAATGCATTGTAGAAAAAAGGGTGCAATGGGAACCAAAGTTTAGATAGGAGGGCTTCATCATAGAAGGCTATGCAGTCCTCAGGAGGTTCAGAAATCTGACCTTCAGGACCCGACACCAGTATTTCATATTCATTAGATATGTCATATTTTCCCTAAGGATCACCAAATTCTCCTCGATCAAGATGGATACCTCGATCTCCAATCAGAGTATATCCATAAGACCATGTATAGGAGATTCTGCACTAGGATTCGAGCTCCCTTCATCCACAGGATCGACATCCAAGTTCTCTCGAGGAAGATTTTCTATCTCAAAGGTTAATAAGGGCTGGGTTGACCTAATATATGGGTCGCTACAATTTTCTTCCCCTCTCTATCTCTAGTAGACATGTCTTCCCTAGAAGGAAAGAGGGATTGAAGAGGAAAACTACAAAGAAAAGGAGGGGACTATCTAGTGCATCAAAGAAAATGGATGAGGAGAAGGCCAGTATCTAAGAACGGTGGATGAAATCCCTCTCTCCCAGAGATGAGAAAAAGCTCTTCTTCTCTAGCTCTGGTGAGCTCTCTCTCCAACAATTGTTGAACATGAGAAGGCTTCTAAAGAAAATGACAGCACCTCCATAAGAAAAATGGCAGAGATGAACAGTCGTTGGGGGGCAAAACACTTCATATGAGAATCAACGGTTCAGATCGACTGACTTTATCACCGATTTGTGATAGTTGGCACTAATCCAGCAGTCTTGTCAAATGGCGGTTCGGTACATCTTCATCAGATTCAACCATGCTAGATTGATTCATGACTTTGTTAATTGGTCAATCAGAAGCTAACAAATGGCACACACCTATCTGATTTTTTTAAAAACTACCTTTTCAGATAATGATGGCGAAAAGATCTGGTGAATCATTTTCTAAAAGACCAGATCTCTTCATTTTCAACTAAATAATTAATTTTGATATTATCGAGATACGGTGCATTCATATATGACGGCGGCATCGTCAGATCGATGAAGCCTTGAAGGGCCCAGATATTGTCTGATTGTCAGATTGGTGAAGCCCCAAAGGTCCCAGATGTTGTTCGATTGTCAGATCGGTGAAGCCCCGAAGGGCCCAGGTATTATCTGATCGTTAGATCAATGAAACCCCAAAGGGCCCAGGTATTGTCTGATCATTAGGATGATTAAGCCCTGAAAGGCACAAATGGGAATAGAATGTTCGATCGATAAAATTGTTTATAAATAAAATTTGATCTTCAGATCGATAAAATCACAAGCAGCAAAAGTATAGGCTCAACCTTTGAGTCAGATATTTCTACTTCCTATGTCCAATGTGGTAACTATCACCACGGACATAGAAAGTGGAGGATAAAGTGTTGGTGCACTAAATCAACCCCAGGCCATGTGGCATCATCATATGAAATCAAGAAATTATCAATCTCAAGGCACGGAATTGCAGTACGGGTAAGCAAATGCTTAGGTCGGTAAGTGACCGACCTAGTTGGAGATACCCTAATGTTCTTTACACCCGAGATGAGGAGTCCTGGCTGCCATTGAGCAGCCCTTTTTAGCTCACCTCAGTTCCTTATCGAGGTCGACTATGTCGCCAGCAATATAATCTCGATATTTTTATAAAGGTGGACCACAACTAAGCCACAGCTAGCCACGATTTCATATACAATTGTTAAATACAGCTAAGTATGACCTCATTCCCAACTAGTATATATGGTTATATTCCAACTCACTTGCAGGTGGCTCTAACCGCCTAACAAACCCCTTTAATGGCTTAACAAGCTTTGTAACGGCCTCACCACCCCTCTATAAATAGAGGATCAGGGATCCTCCATCGGTAAGTCCATATCTTTGGGCTAGGGAAGACTCTGTCGGTGAAAAATCTTGTCAGTGCTCGAACAAGAGCTTTCATTTCCACCCAGTCCCTCTCTAGTTCCACTGGATCTTTCTTGATCTCCCACTCTTTTTCGTCCTTGTTCCCAAGACTCAAACTGACTTAGGCATCGAAGGGTCAAGAACTGAAAGATCCTCATCCGAATTTTTGACTTCTTTCATAGGTTCCTAGAGGATGATTCGGATCAGATCGCGGCCTGCTTCCATTTCGGCTTCACCAGATCTGCCTTGTCTTTTGATCTTGAGCCTTGCAGCAGCACTTACAATCGTAACAAAGTCTTATCCACGCCAGTGATAGGAGTTCAGACGACAAGCATGTACTCCAAAAGGAAATAGTGAAGCCTTGCACAACCTGCTCCTTAACAATTTAACAAAAATAATCCTTCCAACCTAGTTCTCAGCTCCTCAGCCGCCCTTTTGTTCATTGTGCCTGAACGTACCATCCGAGGCACATGGCAATAACAAAAACAAAGAAGGGTTGCTTTCAATTCCAATCTCATTCCCGTCAACAAACTTCAACTCCCATATAACAGCACCTTCCCCTTGGCTTCTCTAATGCAATAAAACTCCTCTAAGAAGAAGAATCGATCTCCGATGGGTCCCTTTACTCTCGTTTCTTCTAGCTTCTCCTATCTTTTCATCTTCAGTGTATTGCTTCCAATGTTAATGGGCATGAATCACAAAGCTGTCATGTAATCAGCATCACCTCTTTGCTACCAAGTGTCCGTTGCTCCTCAACATCAACCGCACACGCAGGTCTGCTTAACTAAGTTTGACTTTACTAGTGATTTCTTATTTATTTTCGAAAACCATAGTGTTCACCAAATAAGCCGCACTATGAACCTATTTGTGCTCGTCAAGCTCATTAATATTGGATGCAGCATAAATAAGATAGGGGTCATCAACCCATTTGCTGAATTAGATGAAATAAAATCAACTCTTTTTTTTTTTTTTTTGGATGAAAGAGGTTAAAAGAGACAAAAAGAAGATTTGGGAAAATAGAAATTCATTAATTTGTTTGCACTTTAAGATGAATTAGCTAAATTAAGTTCCAATAAAGAGTAGCCGGTAACAGTATTAGAGCAGAAGCAACAGGCTCTTTCTTCCAATTAACCAGTCCACTATTTTGTAGGAATCCTACAGCACACGGTTGAAGGTTGTTCACTGCCCCGGGCCATGTTCACCTGTTGGCCAATCGAAAGACCTGAATCCCGGCCAAATTCTCCATCGAGACCGATCCCGAGTGCATGCTCTCCATTAACAGATCAACAGTGCTGCTTTTAAACCAACCAAGCCAGGCACCTTACTTGCCAATACAACCATCCACGCCCATGCCGGTGGCGATGGTGAAAACATTACTACTGTCGGCTTTGGTACTCCCAAGCTAAACTTCACCATGATCTTTGACACCGGAAACGACCTCTCCTGGATCCAATGCAAGCCATGCATGGATGAGTCCTACCCTCAAAAAGAGCCACCCTTCAACCCCCATCCCATTCCTCGACGTACTCCAACGAAGCATTTGGTTCGTGACTAAAATTGAAATCAAAATTAAAATCAAAATGGATTCAAATAAGAATCGGAATGGCCAAATCCTCTGAAGCATTTGGTTCGTAATCGGAATGAGAATCAAAATTGAAATCAAAATGAAAATTTGAATTCATAGAGAAGAGTGGGAATTAAGTTTTAGGTAGATTGGATCATTTTCATTCCACCTCAGAATCAGAATTGGAATAGGACACCCCCTAACCAAACAACTAGAATGAGAGTCACCTATTCTAATTCCCATTCCAGATCTCCATTTCCCCCAGTCAAGCACTCCCGAATGCAATCGGATGATTGCTCGTTAGACAGTGATGACTATGGCTATGACTCATCCAATTGTGTCTACAAGGTCCAGTACGATGATGACTCCACAGGGTTCCTCGCTTGGGAGACCCTCACGTTGACACCTTCCAACATGGAGATTTCGGGTTTAGCCACGGTGTGGGCTATGGCGGTGACTTCAGTGACGCCGCTCAGCTAATTGGCCTTGGACATGGCCAAGTGTCATTGGTGTTGCAAGTAGCTAAGAAGTATGCTCTAGCTCAAATGGGTAGTTGACTATATGAGGGAAAGATCTATTGATTCCATCAACGATGTTCATTGATGTCGGGACTATCATTGATTCCAGGTGGCCATCCCATATGGTTCCTGACTATTGTGGATCACCACTCCTCGGCCTCGGTCGGGCATGTTCGTGGTATTGACCGAGGAACTAGCATAAGCCTCATGGTGGGTGATCATTTGGACTTCGTCACCAACTGAGATATTCACCTCGGTCTTGCTGAAGTCCTCTTAGGTCATCCAATGTCGACCTGTAACTTTGACATGGCTCCACGGACAAAGGTCACATCCTCCTCCTCAGCCTAGGTCGAAGTATACTTAGCTCGGCTAAAGCGGAGCTACAATCGAAAAATCTTTGTTGATAGAGTTAGCTCCCCGTGCAATTTGAAAAAGTCTTGATAAGGAGGAACTTCTTCGTAATCCAATCACGTCCCAAAAGGAAGAAATTCTCTATAAGCCAAATCTGTATGCAAGAATCAGAGATCGGTCAAGTGTTCAAAGTGTGCACAACTCCAACTCCCCCTCTATAAATAGAGGGATATGGAGACCCCAAAGTAAGTTCTCAACTCTCACTCTCTCCCTCTCGTGGTTCTCTATTTTCTTACTTGAGCGTCGGAAGGTCCTCATAGGAATATACTCCGGTGAGATTTTTTTGTAGATTCGAAGTCCACGCTTAGACGATGCCTCCAGCACATGCCATCACCACGTCTGTCCGAACTTAGGCACAGGAGCTGGATGCAACACCGACCATCAATTGTGTTGTTTTGAGCATAGGTCAAAGCGGTTCTTCAAGCCCCCTCAATCCAAGAAGATAGGTGAATGGACCCTTGTCGCCAGGCACCGACCTTGGGCCTCACGAAGACCAGGAAATCAAGTAAACCATCCGATGTGCAACCTTTCCGGAAATAGTAAAAAGTGGCACATCCAAATTAGTACGGCCGCTTGTCTCTCTTGTTCATGTCTCTTCTACCCCAAGGGAAGACAAAACAACTCCGCTTGTTCCAACCATTCCAACTGCTGCGATGATTTCAGGTCCTGAAAACACCCAGCCGCAAAGGACAATACGCGATTCAGACACTGTCGGGTGCCAAGGATGACAGGTTTTCAGACTCTATCTTTCTGCATCTTATGGTTCAGCAAACTCACAGGTCATCGGCAATGGGGCATTAGTAATTGTTAGATTTCAATCTTTCACTATAGGTGATGGGATGTCCATATGTACTCATCAGCGATCCAAGCAGTCTCCAGCGGGGGACAGCTTCTATTTTATGATTTTAACCCACTATCTCTCTTCAACCACAAATACTGTAATTTATTCTCTACTTCTAATATATAATGAAGGGAGCAACTTACTCCCCTCATCTATCTCAAAAAAAAAAAAAAAAAAATTGCACGGCGACTAGAACTTCAAAGGCAGCAACTGCACGCATTGATTCAATCTCCGGGAACCCTATTGTATTCTGAAAATCTTTTAAGTTTGGCGTTTGCTTCTGTTGTGGAAACCAGACTACTACAAAATCGAGCGCCGAAACCCCATCAAGAACTTCATCTGTAAACCTTTTGGTCACTAAGCTAGATGGCGCAGATCTTATTCAAAACCTCACCGTACTGTCAAACACTCAAACAAGCAAGAACCCTTTGATACCACCAACCCTAACACTTCCAAACGTCCAATCTCATGCAAGGCTTTTCTTGCTGTTATCAGGTGTTGGGTGTACAAGGATTGAGGGTGAGGTCTCCTCTTGTAAAATTTTTTTTTCATAGTGAAGTTTGCATGCCCCGTGGAAGCGAGCCCTTTTGTGGCTGATCCACGTATTTTGATTATTTTCTTTTGTTTTGCTTCTTCTTTCTTCCTGCTGCATCGCATGGTACTGAAAAGATCTTGGGAGGTGGTGTCCTGGCCAGACATCCACCCAACAAGTGGTATCAGAGCAAGGCGGTACAAGGACGCAGATTGTAGTGATGGTGAGCAAGACTGAAGATGGAGAAGACAGGAACAATCAAGATGGAGATCAACAAGTTTGATGGTAAGAGCAATTTCTCCTTGTGGCAGGCAAGGGTGAAGGACGTGCTCATCCAATAGGGGTTGATCGATGCTCTCTTGTGCGATGAGAAACCGACCACCATGGAGGTGCGGGATTGGAAACGGGTACAGATGCAGGCGGTGAGTACCATCCGCATGTACCTGACGGATGAGGTGGTGATTCATGTGCTGAGCGAGACTTCCCCGACGGTGCTGTGGTCGAAGCTCAAGGAGTTGTACATGACGAAGTCTCTCACCAATACTCTTTTCCTCTAGAGGCAGTTTTACCAACTGCGGATGACTGAGGGATAGAGCGTGCAGGAGCATTTGAGCCACTTCCAGAAGATCCTCACCGACCTCCTTAGCGTTGGTGAGAATGTTGAGGAGAAGACCAGGGTGCTGGTTTTGCTGGCGTCGCTTCCTCCTTCGTACGAGTCCTTGGTGACTGCTCTTCTAGTGGGGAAGAGCACTATCAAGATGGACGAGGTCACCGCGGCGATACTCTAGAACGAGGTTCTCAAGAGGAAAAACCCAGCTTCGAGCTCAGATGGTGGTAGCTCAGCTTTGGTGGCTTCTGGAGGAGCAGGAGGCGGTAGACGAGCGACAGGAGATCGCAACGAGGGCGGTCCAAGTCCAGGAGGGACTTGAGTAAAATCAGGTGTTATTGGTGTGAGCAGTTGGGGCATCTAGCCAGAGATTGCCCTCAACTGAAAAATCGGACGGTGGCTGCTGTAGCGACAGCCGGCAGCGATTCAGATGTAGATATCCTGGAGATATCTGACGAGGTATCTCCTTCTTCCCAACAGTGGATATTAGATTCTGCATGCCCCTATCATGTGTGTTGCAGAGAGGAGCAGTTTGACTCCCTGGAGAACAGTGAGGGCACTGTATATCTGCCGGATGGATCGAGCTGTGCGATCAGAGGCATTGGGACGGTCAGCTGGAGGACACATGACGATGCAGTGAGGAGATTGGGGGAGGTCCGATACATATCCGATTTCAGGTGGAATCTTATCTCACTTAGCAGACTAGATTCGAGAGGCTACAGGACGGTAGCTGGTGGAGGAATCCTGAGGGTGCTACGCGGTGATAGGATTGTGCTGGAGGGGAAGAAGGGGAGCAAAGGACATTATTACCTGACAGGGAGCCCAGTGCGAGGTAGAGCTTTGGGAGCCAGGTGGAGCCCAAAGCGAGGTGGAGCTCCAGGAGGCGGATCGGGCACGAGACAGGAGACTCGGGAGGACGAGAGGCGATGTCGCAAGGTGAGATTCCTATTACCGCAGGACGATGCCCCGAGCAGGTCTCAGGTTAGGTGGAGCACAGCATACGATGGAGATGGGATCGAGCAGCCTGGCTCGACTCCCATGTTTGCCCATCCATGATCAGCAGGCGATTGTCCCAGGGCATGGGGGCGAGGAGATCCAGAAGCTCTCAGAGTTTGGAGGAGGCCGAATACCGAGTCGAGGTGAAGATTGTTAGGATTTGATGCCTCGAGATTCAGCCCATATTGAGCCCACAGCGAGGTTCAAGGCGAAAAACAGAGTCCAACGAGACCAAGATCACCCAAAACAGAGCTCGGATGGAGGAGATACGAGCTTTTGAAGTCGGCACGACATTCGGGGCGGCAGCGGTGCGGCCGCAGGCGGCGGCGCATGGGATGCGCGACCCAGGCCCGTGGCCCAGGTGGGTGCGCGGCCCAGGCGCGCGCAGGCTCGCGCGCAGGTGCGGCCCAGGCCCGCGCACACTGGCCGGCCCAGGCCCAGCGGCCTTCTGGCCCTTTTGCCCCTGTCCACCGTGGACCGGGCGGTCCACGACGGGGCCTGTGGACCGCATGGGTATTTTCCATGTATTTTTTGCGGTCCACGATACTATTTCATGAACCAGAGCACGATCGGAGGGCCCAGGTGGCTCCCGGTCTTGATCCGACGGTCTGGGACGTGATTTGGGTTGATTAAGGAGTCCTAATCATGATCTAAGTCGTGATTAAGGTCTATAAAAAGCCCTGTGACGAACAGGAAAGGCAGTGGGTTGGTTTTCTCGCGCCATACGAATCCGAGAAGAGAGAGAGAGGTGAGAGCGCTGTGAGAAAAGGAGCAGGAGGCTCCTGGACAGCGGTCGCCAGGCACTTCAGGGGTTCAGGGGGGGTCTTCAAGAGAAAGAGAGCTTTTGTAAGGGGAACTTCAGGTGAGAGAGAATTGGGTGTACAAGGGTTGAGGGTGAGGTCTCCTCTTGTAAATTTTTTTTTTCATAGTGAAGTTTGCATGTCCCGTGGAAGCGAGCCCTTTTGTGGCTGATCCACATATTTTGATTGTTTTCTTTTCTTTTGTTTCTTCTTTCTTCCTGCTACATCGCGTGGTACTGAAAAGATCTTGGGAGGTGGTGTCCTGGCCAGACATCCACCCAACATCAGGGAAGTGGTAAATATTTTCAGTTACTTGGATCATGCAGTACTGGTGGAGGTCTTGGGACAAACAGTTAACGTGGATGATGTTTCCATTGTTTTTGCTTTTAAAGCAAGGAAAGTGGGCTCATAGACAACGCGGTGATTATCTGAATGGAAATTCTTTGCATCGTGTCCTGATAGCCAAATGGTTCAAGATCTAATAGAAAGGATACGTACGCGGGGATGGATTCTCGATGATAGTCAGTTTTTGGAATCAACTCAAGAATGGTGCACACCACAAGCTATGTTTCAAAGTTTATGCCACACTGCAAAGTCTGCTGCTCATATATATGTTGGATGGTGGAAGTTGTCAGTAGGGTTGAAATTAGATCGGATACGGAGCGGATATCAATATATCCATATCTGTTGGGGCAATTCAGCCGACTCTCCGATTCTGACTTTTCATCAGCCTGATAAGCACGATCTGTTGACTATCAATCGGTTAGCCGACTGACAGTCGGCTATCTGCAAATTTGACAAACTCTAACTATGACGACTCGATCGATTTCAGACCGATAACCGTCGGCATATCAGAGTTACCGACCGATGCTCATTCGAACTTTCAAAACTACTGACATACGATCGACATACTTTGATTACCGACATATAGTCAACTCACCAGACTGCTAGTGCAGAAAGTGCATAATGAACAGAACACGATCAGTGACGGGTATAACTATTCACCCCATGATTACATAATATCGGAACAAACGAGATCCATATGTCTAACTATTACAGATGGTTACCAATTACTCATCTATAAAAGGAGGTAAATGAACAATATTTGATAAGGCAATTCTAAACTAATACTTTGCCACTTTCAATACTTATCTGTTGTTCACCACTCTTTACTGACTTAAGCATCGGAGGATCTCCACCGGACATAATTTCGATCAGTGTGGACTTCATTTTGTAAGTGCTCTTCACCGACGATAGGCATAACAGAGGATTGGCCGCAACAGATTGATATGCCAGGTAGGAAGAGAATACGAGCAATTATGACTAAGATCAGAGCTCAACATTTAACTAGATCAATGAGGCAATCTTCCCACCAGAAAGATCTTCCCTCCCCCACCTTCATATTGGGAAATGTGTCCCAAAGCCAATCATTAGATGATTGTGCTCATCTTATAAATTATAAATAAATTTTTATTAATAAAAATTATTTGGTATTTTTATTACAAATTAACCATCTTTGAACTCCTATGTTGTAATGAAGTCCTTGGGACTATTATTAATCGACAAAAGAGGATTTGTCGTTAAGTCCTTAAAAATGTTCGTGATCAAACGATACGCTATTAATAGGATGATAGCGATATCAAGTGTAGGTCATTGTGAGCCATATGAGTTGGTTGTTCTCTTAACCAAAGAGTATAGAGACACTGTTATAGTATGCAGATGGAATGTAGGAGTACATTCGCATCGAATGTGATCATGTGCCGAGTACTCTGCTGTCAAGAGTAGCTCGTGAAGGGTATAGGTATAAGTGTCTCTCTGACCTGAAACCACCATGGTGACTTATAAATAATTCAATATACTTTAGTATCGAACCATTTGAGTTTCTAACTTAGTGATGGAAGGATACTGGATATAGTCAAGTACTTATCAAGTCTGTGTGTGAGTCAAGATGGAATTGACTCCTCTGAATTGGTAGGAGATATGCATTAGTGTATTTCAATTTAGCAAAATCTTGATCAGGATAATCCATGAGATGGATTTGAAAGGTTAAAATATAATATGGTTGACTTAATTAGGGTTGACAGTTAAATCCTACATCACTTTAAGCATTTGGATCAAAGAGATGAATTATACAATTACCATACGTCAGTAGGTTCTAGAAGGTTGCCTTACAATACTTTGACCTATCCGGTCATCGGGTCATCATTGCTATATGGTTACATCGATTGGTATAGAAAGTTATTTCTATGCTATCAGCTTAGATTTGAATCTATGAGTTTACATGCATTAGAAGATTTGGTCAGATCTGATGGCTGAAGAGTCCAATTGGATTGTGACTTTGATGAAGAGTCTTACTTGGACTAGGACTCTATGGGAGAGTCCCACTGGGACTAAGACTCTACCATTTATGAAGAATTAATTAATAATTAGATTATTAATTGACTCAATTGGATTGAATAAAGAGCTTTGGAATAAGTCTAATTGAATTAGATTCAGTTTGACTTAGATTGAGATTGATATGATCAAATCCGATTACAAGAGAAATTTGATCCTGATTCGATCAAAATTTAGACTCGACTAATTCCTAACTAGATTAAAAATTTGATGAGATATTTAAATTTCTAATTAGATTAGGTTTATTTCTATCAGTGGTTTCAATCCAAATTTGATTTGGATTAGAATTGAATTAGAAATGAAGAGTCCAAGTCAGACTAGGACTCTATCCTTATCTTTTGTGCAACATCTGGATCCATGCCAATTTATCCATGCCTAATTGGATTTGGATTGTAATTTTTGGCATCATGAGAGAGAATCTAATAAGGGTAGGCAGCAATAGCTGATGAGTCATAATATCATCTTTTGCCTAATTCGAATGCGATCTAAATTAGAGATAAGATACAGACTAGAAAAGAAATTTTTCATATATGGTATATTGTTTGTGCCATATTAATTTTTTCTTTATTTTTCTTAAAGAATTATTTGGTGTGTGAGACTTTTGGTTCCTTTTCCACATCTTAAGGATTTTCTTGGAATTTTTGGGGATGCCAAAAGGGGGTTTTGGCATTGATTCATGGCACCCTTTCTTGGAAAGTCCTAATTCCTAGTCTATAAAAAGGAGACCCCTCTCTTGGACATCCCATGATTAGTTCTCTTACAATTTTTTTGTTTCTAGAGCCTCTTCTCCTCCTCTCTTCTACCTCCAAGTCTCCTATTACTTTGGAGTGTCAAAGGTGCTTGTAGAAGAAGAAAGAGATCAACTGTCGAAGTTATTTGCAGACTAGCATCTCCGAGCCCCTGATCTGCGCCAGTCTTCATGTAGATTTTTCTATAGAGGCCAAACAACTTCATGTAGCTGCGAGTGACTTAAGAAACACCCTCTCTAACCATTGTACTAGAGGAGATCAAGATCAAAATTTATTTGATAACGATCTCTAACTTATTTTGATTCTTATGATAGATGTAATAGTTAGATCTAGAATTTCAGCATCGATGAGATCGATGTAATTTTTATTTTTAGATTTAAAATATATATTTTTTATATCAAAGATCTTCATGTGGTAGTCTAAGATTAGATCTTATATATATAATTAAAATTAAATTATTTAATCTATTATTTTTACTGCATAAAATTTTAAAATTGCATGTACTGCATTATCTTACAAATTTTCTTCAATTGGTATCAGAGCCAGGTTGTTTTATTATGAATTAATATAACTTTAGATCTAATTTTTTATTATTAGATCTAATTATTTATATTTTAGATTAGATCTAAATTAGTTTATTTTTAGATCTGATTATTATTTGTTTAGATTAGTATTCTGAGTAGCAAAGTACTCGGATTGGATAATCATCAGGCCGTCCGGTCATAGGAGCAAGTAGAATTTCATGACCCTCTCTTTCTATTCAATGAGGTGCTCTTCATGGCATGTAGGAGTGCTACTGTGAGGTCCCATGAAGAAGAAAGTGAAAAGAGAAAAAACTTACTTTCTTGCAAAACTCTAGATCTTGAAACCCTAGGTGTTGTTGTATATGATGCAAGTTGCAAAGATGGTTAGTTACATCTAATCTTATTTAATTAAAATTATTTTGATTTAAAATTATAAAAATTTAGATTTGATCTAAAAGATTTTAGGATTTGATGTAAAAAGTTTACATGAAAAATTATTTTCAAAATCTTAACTATGTTGATGCAAAACTTAATTGAGAATTAAGTATCAAGCTGATTGGATCTAGAATTATGATTTAGATCTAATGACATTGCATAAAATATGGGGCATGGGTTAGCTCAAATCAGGTCTTTCTCTTTAATTGGGTTAGACTTAAGATTAGAATCAAGAAATTGATTGACCATGTAGAGAAAATTGATTAAGTCTAACCAAATGTTGAATTAGATTAACTAGAGTTTTTCTAGTACAATAGTTATAGATGGTCAAGTCTATGTCTTTGATTACACCAAATGGACCTTGATTGTGGCTTAATGGTTGAACTCAAATCATTAGGTTGGTAAAATCGAAACTAGTTAACCAATTGGTGTCTAAGGTAAGTTTGGCATTTCGATCGGTAGTTTTTAATTGAAAGTGGCTTACTTGGCCATTTCGATGGTATCTAAGGCAAGCTAAGTGGACCCTCCTATCGATTTCACTTACCTGACCAATTTGATGAACTAGATTTTGATTAAATCGCTAAGTGATTCGAGTTAGTCCATGTGATACGATCGCGATGTTATTGTTAGGACACCATGATTATCAATCTAATTCCAACTTCAATAAAAATTAAAAATATGTAGAAAGTAACGAGTTGGGTCAAATCCACAGAGAAGGTAGGATTTTGATTTAAAATTTTTGATTTTATAAAAAAAATAAAATTTTGAAGAAAGTAATTTAAGTCAAAAAATAAAAATTAAAAGCGTGAAAAATAAATCGGGTACTAAGATCAACTAACTAGATTCTAGCATCTACTTGCAATAAAAATAAATAATAAAAATTTAAAAAGTATAAAATAAATTAGTATTAAGATCTACTAACTAGATCCTAGCATCTACTTGATAAAAGATAGAAATTTAAAATACAAGAAAATAAATTTTATATTAATTAAAATTAAAACTCAAATACAAGTAATTTAAAAAAAATAATAAAATAAAAAAAAAATAAAATTATAAAAAAGATCTAAAGTTGATCAGCTCAGTCTCATCGAAAAGATGGTTGATGACCTCTCCGTCTTCCGACGTACTCCGTAGAGTGAACCGACTTTTCTCCTTCTTTCCCTTGGTCCCTAAATCTATCTATTTTTTTTAATTTTTTCTAATCTTTTCACTAATTTTTTCTTCTCTCTAGATTTATTCTCGGATTCTCTATTTATAGATAAATTTTTCATATTTTTTTGATAAGAAAAGGAGTCCTAAAACCCTTAAAAATCGTATAAAATCTTTTACAATTATTTCTGACCATCGGATCAGCTTCAGACCGCTCAGATCTGATCAAAAATTACTATTTTAATTCTTATCAAAGTTAGATTCAACCACAGTCGTTCGATCATGCTTCGAATTAGTTTCTAACCGTCGGATCATGCAAAAGGTTTTCTTAACATAGTCGGGAGCGTCCTCAACCGTTCGATCACGTGATAGATCGCTTTTGGGCCGTCGGATCGTGCAGAAGAGTCCTATTCAAAGTTGGCAATGCGTCTGGACTGTTGGATCTGATGATGGATGAGTTTTCGACCATCCGATCATGCAAAACCTCCTCTTATAAATTGGCAAAAAATATGGACCGTCGGATCTGGGTCGGGATGAATGTCAGCTGTTGGATTACATCCAGAATCCTTTGAACCATGCCTGTAGACCACGTGACTATTTCTGTGGACCATGCTCTTGCTTCTGTGGACCGAACGACTGGTCCATCATGCACCGAAGGTAATATTTTTTATTTTTTAGGATATTTTAGCTCGATTTTTGCTCCAATTTTTGCTTGAAAAATTAAAAAAATATACATTAAATTTTTCAAAAATTTTTCATCATTTTGGTGCTTAAATTATTCAATTGAATTAACATCTATTTTTCATAAATATTTTTTAATTTTATATTTTTTTAAAAAATTATTTATTTTTACAAGAAAATCTAATTTATTAATGAAATTAGGTTTTTAAGAATATGTTAGCACCACAAATTACCAAAAATATCTTCAATATATATAAAAATATACCATTTATCACACCCCCTAACTTGAACTTTGCTCGTCCTTGAATAAAGAAAGAATTTAGAATTAAGTATTGTTTAACTTAAAGTTTCAAATTTTACCAAACAATATTCAAAAGGGCCACTGATATTCAGTGGAGCATGAGTGAGGTATGTTATTGAGGTATTAATACTAATCAATATGGGAGTTAAACTAAGAATACTAAATTTTTTCTAAATTTTTTCAAATTATTCCTACCTTTATCTCCAAATCATTCATCTTCATATGGATAAGTATATTGTTACCTCCGTTCTTCATTTATTGAATCTTTTTTTTCTATTTTTTTTTAATATTATACCACTATTGAATGTCTTAACCCCTTAAGCTTTTTGTTTGACCCATGTAGCAAGTTTTTAGCTAATGACTCCCAAACCAGACGACTTTAGGATACTAGGTATAGAATATCCCTTGAACCTACTTGCTCGAATTAAATAGGCTACGAGTTAAACTAGCTTTACAACAAATCTTCTTTGCCCTTCATACCTTTTGATGTGAAACTCAATGCTTGCTTAGGTAAAGAGGCCTGGTTACTCAGCATGAAGTACTTAAATTTTTTTTTTAATATATATATATATATATATATGAAGAAACATATAATTACCCAACATAAGCCCATAAAAAGTTAACTCTTCTTTGATGCTGGTAGAAAAATTTAAAAATACTCAAAGAAAACTATTTAAGTTCTAAACTTAACTCTTTATTGAGTTTTCTTAATACTTGATCCCTCAATATCTCACAAACTCTCTAATCTATACATCAATTTTTTTTAAAAAATACTTAGTTTAACTTGATTCTTAAGTATAATCAGATACTTAAATACTAAATACTAACTTGAGGACTTTAAAAATTTAAAAATTTTTATTATCTCCTCCAACTTAATCGATATTGTCCTAAATGGAGTAGAAAAAATAAAGGATGCATGCAAAGAGAAAGAAAAGGAGAGATGTCACCTGATCCAGAAGTCTTTTCAAAATTGATTCTCCCCCAACTTAGCCAAGATTATCTTCAGATCCCTACAAAAGATACTAAGTAAGACTTGATTGACCTAAACAAAATATAAAAGATAGCAAAAAGTATAAAATTAAAAATTAAAAACTGGATTACCTCTCAGGAAGCGCTAAGTTTACCGTCTTCCGCCAGACCATGCTGATTCTCTCACTTATCCCGTGTCAAATATTGGATTGACAAATATTAATGATTTTGGATTGCCAATCTTAAGAAGATGGCTTATAATAAATTTCAGTATTTTGTTGCTAATCTTCAGAACGTATTGTACATCTTTGTTCTTAATTGTAGTAAGATAATTCACAAACCCATTTAAAGATTCTTGTTTGTTGAGAATTTCTACTATTTATTCTTCTAAAATGCTCATGAATTAAATTTTTGGGTTAGAAGTTGAGTTTGAAGTAATGAGTGCTGGAAGGATATCACTTAATTCCTTAGATGTGATCAATGATGACTTCAGTTCTGGAGGAGGTGATTCTAAAGTGGCAGAACCAGCTTCTAAAGTTGAAAAAAATGGGACTCTTGGTGAATATATCTCAGGTAACTCATCCGTTCTCTTCTCTTCTTTATCTTTTTCACTCAGATCAATAACAATTTTAGACTCAAAATTTTCTATTGGGTTAGCCTCAGTATTAACCTCCTCTTCTAAATTCTCATTTTTGCTAGTATCAGTACTAGCCTTACTCACCTGGTCTTGGTATGGGTCCTTAAGAATTCTATCACTTTTAAGCCCAGAGATTACTTTGTCATTTTCAAATTGAGGATTCTTAGGTGGGATATTGGATTGATGACTAGATCCAAGTGGTTGGTGGATGGGTGGGTCATTTTTAAAATTTGGTATTTGTTGGCTCGATAATTGATCTAGTTCTCTCCTCATGAAAAACTCAGTTAATTGACCTATTTGTGCTTCTAGCCTGACGAGGGATTGCTGTCAGGTCATAATCATTTGTTGAAGTTGGCTAAATCTATCATCGACTAGATTGGTCTGTTGAGGAAGTGGGTATGAAGGCTGATAGTAATAGGATGGTTGGATAGACTGACTAGGCTGACCTCTATTATAGTCATAATTCTGATATTAGGGCCTATTTTAAAAATTTTGTATAAAAAAAATTTGGGTCTGAGCCTGAGTCTGTTGGGATCTCCAAGAAAAATTAAGGTAGTTCCTCCAATCTTGGTTATATGCATTTAAGAATGGGTCATTGACAGGATTGGAGTAACCATGAGTAGCTTGAACTTGTTCTTGGATGACGGATGGAAACGGTGCAGCCATGAGACATTCATTCATATGATGGATTGGGCTAGCACAGATAGAATAAGTCTCTTGATAATTGAGAGATGGTGTGTATTGCACAGGAAATTGTAGATCTAAGGCTAGATATTTATCTATAAGAAGGTCGACTTTATCTAATTTTTGAACTAACAGGTTCAAATCGGCCTCAGAACTAGAGTCAGAATATTTGATCCCATAAAATGATGGTAACATCGATGGGTTATAGGTAGAAGAAATAAAATATTCTTTCATCTACATAGGTAGTTCTCAGAAGTTCTAGCTATTTGATTATTAGGTGTAACATAGATCAGTCATTCAATTTTAGGATTAAATTCAACTAGGTCAGGATAAAAAATTATACCGTGCATGTATCAGTGCAAACCCTAATATATGATTGAGTTTTTTTTTTTAAAGAAGAAAAAAAAAGAGAAGAGGAAGAAAGAGAAAAGTTTTAAAAGTGAGATCCTTAAGAAAGTTCTAGACCTAAAGACGAAAGATAAGAAGAATTAGTTGTGGTTAAGTGTTAATTACGATCAAGTTAGCAGATAATTAAACCTAGACACCTATGCATTTCTTAGACCTAATAGTTCTATGTAGAGTGGCTTAGCCTAAATGCAAATTGGATTTGTTCTCACTTCCTTTAACTAGCCAGGTAAGAGGTGGGGTCGTGGGGGTCCCCCCATTGCTTGCCTTAGACACTAATTAGATTAGCTAGATAAGCTAATGGAATCAATTAAATAACTACGAGTTCACTTAGGCTGAGCCTTTGTAATCTCTTGCCTTAGACACCAGTTTCAGGGGTGAGTCTAAACTTACTTTGCACTTGACTTCACCACAATACTCAAACTGAACTCAATTGATCCTAGGGGTCAACATCTACTAAATTTTAATTAGATTAGGATTAATGCAGGATCCTGCTTGGTTATTTTTGGACTAAAAAAGGATGATGAAATCTCCATCTTATCTTGTTATGAATGTTGTCCTTAAATTGATTCGAGATGAATATGCACAACCAAGTTCAAACAAGGAGTTCTATACAACTAAATTAGATGCATGAAATTAATCAAATTTGAAAGCTTACCTTGTCTCCAGTGATCACCAAAAGTAAATCTAAGATGATGAAGGCTTCTAAATAATTAAATTTTTACTCTTGTCATGCAATTTCTATTAGGTTTATGTGGGTAAATTTTAGATTAATTTGAAAAAAAATAATTAATATTAAAAAAATAGTTAGGATTAGGATTATGATTGATCTCACCAAGTAAAATTGGAAGCTTTCTATCTCTTTTTTAATTTTTTTTTTCTATACAAAGATAAAAAATAAAAAGTTAGTAAGCTATATTTATAAAAAAATCAAAGAAATCAAACATTAAAATTATTTTCTTCTCTGATAATGGCACCAAAAATTGATATGATCGTGATGTTGTCGTTAGGACACCATGATTATCAATCTAATTTTGACTTCAATTAAAATTAAAAATATATAGAAAGTAGTGAGTCAGGTCGAATCTACAGAGAAGACAGGATTTTGATTTGAAATCTTTGATTTTGTAAAAAAAATAAAATTTAAAAAAAAATAATTTATGTCAAAAATAAAAATTAAAAATATAAAAAATAAATCGAGTACTAAGATCTACTAACTAGATCCTAGCATCTACTTACAATAAAAATAAATAATAAAAATTTAAAAAATATAAAATAAATTGGTACTAAGATCTACTAACTAGATCCTAGTATTTACTTACGAAAAATAAAAGACAAAAATTTAAAGTACAAAAAAATAAATTTTACATTAATTAAAATTTAAGTATAAAAAATTTAAAAAAATAATAAAATAAAAAAAATAAAACTATAACAAGGATCTAAAGTTGATCAGCTCAGCCTCATCAGGAAGATAGTTGATGACCTCTCCGTCTTCCGTCATACTCCTTAGAGCGAACCGACTTTTCTCCTTCTTTCCCTTGGGTCCCTAAACCTATCTATTTTTTTTTCTAATTTTTTCTAGTCTTTCCATCAATTTTTTCTTCTCTCCAGACTTATTTCTAGACCTCCTATTTATAGATAAATTTTTTATTTTTTTTGGTAGGAAAAGGAGTCCTAAAACCCTTAAAAATTGTATACAATATTTTACAATTATTTCTGACCATTGGATCAGCTTCGGACTACTCAGATCTGATAAAAAATCACTATTTTAATTCTTATCAAAGTCAAATTCAACCACAGCCATCCGATCATACTTCGGATTGGTTTCTGACCATCGAATCATGCAAAAGATTTCCTTAACATAGTCGGGAGCATCCTCAGCCATCTGATCGCATGATAGATCACTTCTGAGCCATCGGATCATACAGAAGAGTCTTATTCAAAGTCAACAATACGTCTGAACCATTGGATCTAATGATGGATGAGTTTTCGACCATCCGATCATGCAAAACCTCCTCTTTTAAACCGATAGAAAATATGGATCGTTGGATCTGGGTCAAGATGAATGTCAGCTGTTGGATCTCATCCAGAATCCTTCATCCACTGTGAACCATACCTGTAGATCGCATGACTATTCCTGTGGACTATGCCCTTACTTCTGTGGACCGAACGATTGGTCTACCATGCACCGAAGGTAATATTTTTTATTTTTTAGGATATTTTGGCTCGATTTTTGCTCCGATTTTTGCCTGAAAAATTGAAAAAAAATATGCATTAAATTTTTCAAAAAATTTTCATCATTTTAGTGCTTAAATTACTCAATTGAATTAACATCTATTTTTCATAAATATTTTCTAATTTTATATTTTTTTAAAATTATTTATTTTTGTAAGAAAATCTAATTTATTAATGAAATTAAATTTTTAAGA
This sequence comes from Elaeis guineensis, assembly GCF_000442705.2. NCBI lineage: Eukaryota > Viridiplantae > Streptophyta > Magnoliopsida > Arecales > Arecaceae > Elaeis > Elaeis guineensis. The sequence continues at coordinate 144,726,479 of NC_025993.2, forward strand.
AGATGTTAGCACTACAAATTATCAAAAATATCTTTAATAAATATAAAAATATATCATTTATCACCATGCCATTAAGGTTGATCAGTATGACTGATCTAGGTGTCCGTTCAATCAGCATGACCTAACCCAATTCAGTGACTTGGTGAAGTCAGTGGGTGGATTATGGTCTACTGATTGATCTTTTCTTCTCTTCTCTCTTCTCTAAATTGATTAAACCTTCTAAATTATTAGGTCTCTAAAATGAACTGATTATGGTGATAACTAAATCATAGCCTCTCATTAAGATGAGTGATAATGGGTCCATTATTTTTGATTGACACTGCAGGCGCCATCTGTTTGGTATTCGCTCTAAATGATGGAATTATCATTCATTATATGATGACTCTGATGAACTATCTGATGATGGTTGGGTGGACTGAGCTATCCTCGAGCCTGATCACTCATTAGATAGAATCACTGATAGGTTCATATTAATGGTTTGACCTAATCGAAACTTTCAATGGAGGCCCATCACCTACTGAAATAAAATCTGGGGCTAAATTAAATACTAAAAGTTGTTTGGAGAAATAATTGATTGAGAACCTATCCATAGGTGCATATGAGTTGATTGAGCCATCCTCGGGCCTATATGTAGTCTGTGTGGATTTTAGTACCCACTAAAAAATTAAGATAATTTTTCGAATTGGAGGTAGAGGCTACCAATTCGCATAAAATAGTGGGAGGACCTTTAGACTAAAATTCAAGTCTTTAGGATTAATAAATTCATATACTAATTAAGTTTAGTATTCTCCTTATATACACAGATATGGCCTCAAACTTATCGTTCCGATCACTATTGGACAGTGAGAAGCTTATCGGATTGAATTTTGATAATTGGTATCAAAAGTTAAAAATTATCCTGGAGCACGAGCAGATCCTTTATGTGATAACAAATCCGACACCTGAGGAGCCTGCTCCTAATACCCGAAGAGTGGTCTGAGACACTTATTTGAAGTGGCTCAACGATCGCACCATAGTTCATTGCATCATGCGGGCCTCCATGAATGATAAGTTCAGCCAAAAGTTTGAAGAAGCTCAGCCAGAGAAAATGCTTCAAGTATTGAGGGATTCCTTTGGTACTCCTGATGACGTTAAGCGGCACAAGACTAGTTGTATCATTTTCAATATCCGGATGAAGGAGGGTGCATTTGTTATCGATCATGTATTGTACATGATCGAGCAGATTAAAAAATTGAGCAAACTCGGCTTCCCTTTGCATGAATAGTCGGGGAAGGATGCGATCCTAAACTCTCTACCCAAGTCCTACCTACTGTTTCTCAGTCATTTCAGAATGACGAAGCCTGTAGTCAAATACCATGGTCTGTTGGGGTTTCTATAGACTTTTGAGAAAGATCACCAACTCCACAAAGAGATAGTAAATCTAATGGGAGGATCTTCTTTGGGTAGTCATCGTCTCTTTAAGAAAGGAAAAAAGAAGAAGAATAAGAAGGTGCCTAGTGCTGGGAGTCAGTCCCAGAAACCCAACTCCAAGACTGATCAAAGTCAGGTAGAGTGCTTTTTTTGCAAGAAGCAGTGTCACTGGAAGAGGAACTATCCTCAGTATATCGCTTCCCTTGATCCGAATAGGCCAAAGAAGAAGAAGCAATCAGTTGCTGGACAAGGTACTTATGTGATAATACCTTGTAAACTTCTCTCTTATAGATACAATGACTTGAGTATTGGATACCAAAAGCTCTATTCATATTTATAATTCGTTGCAAGATCTTCAGATCACTAGAAGATTTGGAGAAGGCAAGAGATTCTTAAAAGTTGGAGATGGAAGATCAGTTTTAGTTCTAGCTTTAGGAATCGTTAAGCTTGTATTCGAGTCTCAGTATATTGTTCTTAATGAGTGTCATTACTGTCCTAATTTTTTTTTTAAATATTATTTCTGTAGGCCTTTTGGTCAATTCAAATTATGAAATATCAATAAAAAAATTTTTTTGTGATATCATTTTGAATGGTGTTACAATTTTACGTGGATAGTTGAACAATGGTATCTATATTGTTTCTAAGCCTAATGTAATGTACATTTCAAATAATCATCCTAGAATAGATGATGTCACAGATGCCTACCTTTAGCATTGTAGGCTAGGTCATATCAACAAAAATAGGATGAACAGGTTAGCTCAAGAAGAAATTCTTGATAAACACGATTATGAATCGTTACGTACCTGTGAGTCTTGTTTGCTTGAAAAGATGATCAAGTTACCTTTTATTAGAAAAGGTGAACGAGCCAGTAATGTGCTGGGTCTGATACATACTGATGTATGTGGACCCATGAGTATATGTGCTAGAGAAGGGTATAGCTACTTTATCATATTTACAGATGACCTATCTAGGTATAGGTACATCTACTTGATGAAACACAAATCCGAATCATTTGAAATGTTCAAACAGTTTCGTAATAAAGTAAAGAAATAAACTAAAAAAGATATTAAATCTTTTTGATCTGATTGAGGAGGTGAATACCTTTTCAGTGAATTTCTGATATATCTAGGAGAGTGTTGCCCAGCTATGCAACCCAAGAGGGGGGGGTGAATTGGGTTTCTAAAAATTTTAAGCCCAACTGATTACTTATGAAGAACAAAACTAAGACTTTAAATCAATATTAATTACCTAAAGCAGTATTGCAAGGATATAATAAAGAAATAAGATAAAGCAATAAAGCACACCACAAACACAAGGATTTATAGTGGTTCGGTGCTAACCTTGCACCTACATCTACTCCCCAAGATCCTACTTGGGAATTTCAATCCACTATCCTTTGTATTCAACCCGAATACAAAACGTCGGAAACTCCGACACTAGCTATCCCAAGCTAGATCACTTGTTTCTCGGGTACAAGTAAACCCAAAACACTCCGATTTCAAGTTCGGATCAACTTTTCCTTGTTTTGAAAATCCTCCAAAAACAAGAACAAAAACTCATAAAGAGTTAGAAAATTTTGAGCACAGATTAATACAATAACAGCTCCTTAAATGAGCGAATATAACAATAAAAGCTTTACTCAAATGAAGAACCCCTTTTTCAGATTTTCTCAAAGTGGATGAACGCTTGAATGCTTGAGAAGAGGTTGATTGTTGATTGAAGATCTCTTGAAAGCTTTGAAAGATCTCTAGATCAAGGTTGATACACTAGGCGTGAAGGATTCTCTCCTTGAAAGCTCTTGCTTTTCTCTTTCACACTCTCTCTGGTATATTGTGGATCCTCTCTCTTTTTCTTTTTGGATTTTTCGTTGATCTCAGGCTTTTTCTTGCAAATTTCGTATCCTCTCTTCTGTTCTTCTCTCTTTGATCTGCCGATTGATCTTCTTCTATTTCTCTTCAATTTGATCTGCTATTTAAACTGCAATTTCTTTCATCATTTTAAGCATTTTGTAGCATTAGAAGCAAGAGAAAATAATTTAGGTAGATAAAGAGCCGTTAGAGCAATTTTAGGAAGCATAAATGACAATTAAAACGGGCAAAAAAATAGCCGTTGCTGATATTTTCCATCGCAGGGGTCAACTCATGAGTCGACTCATGCATCAGGAGTCGACTCATGAGTCGACTTCTGTTGCACAGACCAGAAGGTCTGATTTCTGGATTTTTCGGCTTAAATCAGCAGAGGTCGACTCATGAGTCGACTCATGCCTTGTGGGTCGACTCATGAGTCGACTCACAGGTCGTGCCAAGTCAAAAATCCAGCGTGCCATGAAAATTTTTTGCCTGCCAATCAGCTCACAGTGCCATGAGTTGACTCATGAGTCGACTCATGCACTTCAAACCTTCATAACTTCAAAAATATAAGTCCAAATACAATGAAATTTTCACCAATAGTTTACAAATCATTTGTTCTATCAAATGATACTATCAAATCAGAATTTTAGTGAAATTATGATTTTGCCCTTGAAGAGCATAAGGACTTTTTCATTTTAAAATTATTTGTATCCCTTCAATCTGCTTTGTAATCATCAAAATCAATCTAGGAGCAACAATCTCCTCCTTTTTGATGATGACAAAACATTTGAACAAAAATATTTATGTTAATGCATTAATTTCAAAAGAATCCATTATAGATGTATATGCTTGAAAAGAGTATGATTCTTTTGGCATGTAATATAAATGCAAAAATAGTTTGTCCATTTTCTTAAAGATTTGAAAAGGGTATTAGATCATTTTAAGTTTAAGATATATCAAAGCAAGAGAAGATAAATAACTTTTGTAATGTATCAGAGCAAGAAAAATAATTTTTACAATGATATCAGAAAAGATTTTACAATGTATCAAAGCAAAAAAAATTTATAATATATCAGAGAAAATTTCACACTGTATTAGAGCAAATGTCAGAGAAAATTTCACACTGTATCAGAGCAAATGTTATAATATATCAGAGAAACTTTCACACTGTATCAGAGCAAATGTTATAATATATCAGAGAAACTTTCACACTGTATCAGATCAAATTTTATCATGTATCAGAGCAAGTTAAAAGAAATTTTAGGGTGTATCAGAGTAAATCAAATTTCTTAAGTTGTATCAAGGTAAATAAAATTTCAAAAGATGTATCAGAGCAAGTTTGAATTTTAAAATATATCAGAGTATAAAAAAAAATTACTTATTTGCATTGTACTTATGATTTTGCTTTTGATGGATGGCTTTTTGTTTAATTTCTGTCTGATACCAAATTTCGATACCAAATTTCTCAACGTTTTGTTTAATTTCTTCAATATTTATTTAATTTCTCAAGTTTGGTTTAATCTTTCAATTCTTGTTTTTGTTTAATTTCTCCAGTTTGGTTTAATCTTTTAATCTTTCAATTCTTGTTTTTGTTTAATTTCTCCAGTTTGGTTTAATCTTTTAATCTTTCAATTCTTGTTTTTGTTTAATTTCTCCAGTTTGGTTTAATCTTTCAATCTTTGTTTTTCTTTAATTTCTCCCCCTTTTTCTCATAATTTAGGGTTTTGCCTTTTTTTTTTTTTAATTTCAATTTTTTGTTTTTGTTTAATTTCTCCCCCTTTTTGACATCATCAAACATAGTTAACTCTTCCTTTTTCTGAAATATTCTTTAATTTCTTCCCCTTTAGAGTTTTTCACAGATGTTTGCTCCCCCTTAATATAGCAATTATCAATAGCAAACAACAACAAGGAGAAGACAATATTTCCACAAGAAGAAAATATATAACCAAAATATGATCGATATCATTACAAAGAGGTAGAAATATAGGTAAAAGATGATTCCATTAATATCATACTTGTTTCAATACATAAAATTCAACCAGCTGAATGTCAATACATGGCCCCAAGGTATAGATCCTAGAACAAGACACTAACACCTAGGATCTAGTAAAAATCAAGATAAGTCAATGATCGGAGTCATCAGATATAGGGTGAGGAGATGATGGATCAGAAGTGCGTCCTCTACCCCGTCTGCCTCTGGCACGAGCAGGAGAACGAGATGAACTGGGTGGCTGAGAACGCTGAGATGCTAGGGACTGAACAGAAAGGGTGAGTCTAATAGAATCAAGTACGTTCAGTGCTCTGGAAACAGATTGAAGTAGAGCAGTGAACTGGGTGGTAGCATGCTCACTCGATCCTCGGATCTCTTTCCTCAGTAATTCATATCCACCTTCTAGAGCTCCTCTGAGCCTGCCAGCCTCTGCAGTGAGGTCTGTGACCTCAATAGTAGACTCCTGTGGCTGGGGATGGGCCAATGCAAGGACTTGCCCCTGCAAGTCAAGAACTCTGCCAGTAAGTCTCCAGACTGTGTCCTCAAGCTGCTGGATCCTGATGGACTGATCTGATATTATCTGAAACACAGTGGAGATGTGGGGAGTAATGGTCTGATCAGAAGAGGTAGCTCCAGGTGCAAAAGAAGTACTACCCCACTAGCTAGACAGCAAAGAAGCCACACGCTGAGATATATGCTCGATCTGATCGTCAGCCAGTCTGAACTCTGAATGAGGTGCTCTGCTCTCTGGCTGATACACTGGTGTGGGCATCCTAGTAAACTCAGAAGGGCCAGCCTCAGTATCAGGAATGAACTGGGTATCTGGTGAAGCTGCCCTGAAGTCATGTACAGGAGAAGATGGACCTTCTTCTTCTACTCTGCCTTCAGTTCTGTCTTCAGCTCTTTCCTCAGCTCTCTCTTCAGCTCTTTCTTCAGAGCCCTTGGTCCAACCACCAACAGTCTTTGTAATTCCCATTCGGTGCAGGCTGTGTTGGTTGAAAGTGTCCACATGTGAGAGCTTGGTAGATGCCTCCCTTTCACAGCTAACTCCAAACCTCCTAAATACTCTAGTAAGGGCCATACCATAAGGCAAGTGTGCCTTGGATCTGTTCAAAGTTTCTCTCATGGCCTCTATCATAAGTGCAGGAAGGTTTAGGAGGGTCTGAGTGATGATATGAAACATGACACATACATCTCTGCCAGACAGTAAGTCATGTCTACCACTCCTAGGAAAAAAGAGTTTTGTTACAATCTGATGCAGGACCCTCATCTCAATGGATAATAGCTTTGCTTCCAATTTGTTTAAACTTCCTGAAAAAGCTTCTCCTAAGATAATTCTGATCCCTTCTTCTTTAATTGGGAGTTCCATATATGAGTATCCTTCACTAGGCAACTGAAGTATATCTCCCAATATCCTAGAATCCAAGCATATGTCAATCCCCTTGACTGTTGAAGTCACTGACCTGTTTCCATAATGTAGGTTCTGGTAGAACTCTCTAACAAGGTCAACATAGGTGACTTCCTTAAGAGAGCAATAGAGTTCCCATCCTTGATTTTTGATCTTGGTAGCAAAAGTAAAGCCTTCTTTCTCAAAGAACCGAAAATCTATATTTTTTCCGATTTCTACTTTTCTATCAGAAAGAGGATTTACACTGGGGCTTATGGAGGATTGAGAGAGACCTTGAGCAGGTACTGAAACTGGAGTGGGAGCAGTTGAAGACTGAGCATGCCTTTTCTTTCGGACAACTTCTTTAGGCTCACGGATTGATTTCCTTCTTTGGGGAAGTTTCATCTTTGGAGCCATATCCAATAAAATAGCAGACAAGAAGACTTGAATTGAGAGGAGGAGGGATCACAAGAGAGTAAAGAGGAATTTTAGTGGAGAAAAGAAGTGGATTTTGGAAGTACGGTGAAGTGCTAGGGCACGTTCCAACCGCGCCAAGCAATGCGAGAAAGCACGAGAAATCTCTTTTCCAAGGAGGCGATTTTTGGTGGAGAGTAGGAGGGAGAATTGCCTTGAGATAAATCCTTGGTTTTGGAGCAAGAAAGAGTTGGAAAGAACGGCTTTCGGAAGGAAGACGATGAGAAGATGAGTCGTCTCACAAACAGGGTTCCCGTTTAAAAACAATGATCCCGTGGGAAGTTTGTGGGATTTACAAGTTTGCCATTGAGTCGACTCATGGGGGTCGACTCATGAAGTTCAGAAATTCAAGAAAAATACAAATAAATTCTAGAAAAATTCGAAATTTTGGGAGAAAGAATTTTGCTCAATGATAAGTTTTTAGAGTGATAAATCTGAGCTTTTGGGACCAGGATGGATGTTGAAAATTGAGCTCTAATCAATTCTTTGAAAATTGAGAAATTTTAGGCAAATGGATCTAAAATTCCTAGATTTCTCCTAATTTCACAGAATCTATCCTCACTAAGGGCCTTTGTAAAGATATCGGCTAATTGATTTTCAGTGCAAACATATTCAAGAATTACATTTTTGTTTTGAACATGTTCTCTTATAAAATGATGTCTTATTTCAATATGTTTGGATCTTGAGTATTGTATTGGATTTTTAGATAGATTTATGGCACTTGTGTTGTCACATCTTATTGGTGTTTCATTAAGTTTGATTCCAAAATCTTCGAGTTGTTGCTTAATCCACAAGATTTGAGCACAACAACTTCCGGCTGCAATGTATTCGGCCTCAGCCGTAGACAGTGCCACCGAATTTTGTTTCTTGCTAAACCATTAGATTAGGTTAACTCCAAGAAATTGGCAAGTTCCACTTGTGCTTTTTCTATCTAATTTACATCCAGCAAAATCAGCATCTGAATATCCTAACAAATTAATTTGTGAGTCCTTAGAGTACCATAACCCTATAGTTTGTGTGCCATTTAAGTATCTAAGGATTCTTTTAACAGCATTCAAATGAGATTCCTTAGGATTAGATTGATATCTAGCACATAAGCAAACACTAAACATGATATCAGGCCTACTTGCAGTTAGATATAATAATGAGCCAATCATACCTCTATAGTATTTTAAGTCTACGCTTTTACCTTCATCATCCTTGTCAAGCTTACTTGAGGGACTCATTGGTGTGCCAATTGGTTTGCAGTTCTCCATTCCAAATCTTTTGAGTAGTTCCTTGGTGTACTTGCTTTGGGTGATGGAGATTCCCTCTTTTGATTGTTTGATTTGGAGTCCGAGGAAGAAGGTGAGTTCTCCCATCATGCTCATCTCGAACTCTCCCTGCATAAGCTTAGCAAAGTCTTGACAAAGGGATTCATTAGTAGACCCAAAAATTATGTCATCAACATAAATTTGTATAATTAGCATATCATTTTGGTTTCTTTTAATAAATAGGGTTGTATCTACATTGCCTCTTGAGAAACCATTATTTAGTAGAAATTTGCTTAGCCTTTCATACCATGCTCTAGGTGCTTGTTTTAGACCATATAAAGCTTTATTTAATCTAAAGACATGATTGGGAAAAGCATGATTTTCAAATCAGGGGGTTGTTCTACATATACTTCTTCAGAAATATATCCATTTAAAAATATACTTTTAACATCCATTTGAAATAGTTTGAATTTCATAAAGTAAGCATAAGCAAGTAGAAGTCTAATGGCTTCTAATCTAGCAACAGGTGCAAAGGTTTCATCAAAATCAATTCCTTCTTCTTGATTATATCCCTTAGCAACCAGTCTTGCTTTATTTCTAATTACATTTCCATGCTCATCTAATTTGTTTCTAAAGACCCATTTTGTGCCAATTATTGAATAATCTTTAGGTCTTGTTACTAAGGTCCAAACATTATTTCTTTCAAATTGATTAAGTTCTTCTTGCATAGCATTAATCCAGTTATGATCATTTTCAGCTTCTTCAAAAGTTTTAGGTTCAAGTTGAGATACAAATGCACAATGATTAAGTACATCTCTAAGTGAAGAACGGGTTTTTACCCCATGCATAGGATCATCAATTATTAACTCCTTAGGGTGGTTGTGAACATACCTCCATTCCTTGGGTAAGTCATTTGTACCTTGAGGTTGTTCTTGAATTTCTTCACCTTTCTCATTTTGTTTGTCTTCTTGATCCTTGTCTTCTGGAGTTGCTGAGTCTTTCAGAGTGATCTCCTTCATACCTTCTATTAGTGGATCTGCATCATCAACACCCTCATTCTTTCTTGAAGGAAGATCGTTAGATTCATCAAAGACAACATGTATGGACTCCTCAACTACTAAAGTTCTTTTGTTGAACACTCTAAATGTTTTACTAGTGGAGGAGTAACCTAGAAAGATTGCTTCATCTGATTTTGCATCAAATTTACCAAGTTTTTCTTTTCCATTATTTAATACAAAATATCGGCAACCAAAGACATGAAAATATGCAATATTTGGTTTTCTTCCTTTCCAAAGTTCATAGGGGGTTTTCTTTAAAAATTGTCTAATTAAAGCACGATTCAAAATGTAACATGCTGTGTTAATAGCTTCTGCCCAAAAATATCTTGAAAGGTTGCTTTCACAAAGCATGGTACGGGCCATTTCTTCTAAGATTCTGTTTTTCCTTTCTACTACCCCATTCTGTTGGGGTGTCCTAGGAGCAGAGAAGTTATGGCCAATTCCATTTTCATCACAAAAATTTTCAAAGTCATGATTTTCAAATTCTGTTCCATGATCACTTCTAATATTTTGAATTGAAAACCCTTTTTCATTAGTGACTTTTCGATGAAATTTCGTGAAAATTTGAAAAGTTTCATTTTTGTGAGCTAAAAAGAAAACCCAAGTAAAACGAGAATAATCATCTATAATTACAAAGCCATATCGTTTTCCTCCTAGACTGGTGGTTCTTGTTGGTCCAAATAAATCCATATGTAAGAGCTCTAAAGGTCTAGAAGTTGAAACAGTGTTTTTGGGTTTAAATGATACTCTAGTTTGTTTACCTAATTGGCATGCATCACAAATTCTATCCTTTTCAAAATTCAGTTTTGGCAAACCGAGAACTAAATCCTTTTTAATTAATTTTGAGAGAGAATGCATGCTAATGTGTGCAAGTCTACGATGCCACAGCCAACTAGTCTCATTTATTTTAGCATTTAAGGAAACTAGGCATTGCATGTCTAATTTAGTTAAATCATTCAAGTCTACCATATAAACATTGCCATGCCTATGTCCTATAAATTTAATGCCATCGTTAATAGGACTCGTCACAATGCAAACAGATGATTCAAAACTTACTTTATACCCTTTATCACAGAATTGACTAATGCTAAGTAAGTTATGCTTTAAACCTTTAACTAATAAAACATTCTCAATGTATTTGGAGGGAGTGATACCAATGTTACCTATCCCGATGATCTTTCCTTTGCCATTATCTCCAAAGGTGACCATCCCTCCATCCTTAGCATCAAGCGTGATGAATTATGATTCATCACCAGTCATGTGTCTCGAGCATCCGCTGTCAAGATACCATTTTCTGTTTCCTTCTTGGGATGCTAGACACACCTGCAAGCAAAGGTCAAGTTTCTGTCTTAGGTACCCAAGCTTTCTTGGGTCCTTTCAGGTTAGTCAGAATGGTTCCTTTTGGAACCCATATTTTCTTTGTGTTTGCATATTTGTTAATAAGACATGTGTATGATTTATGTCCTATTCTTCCACATTTAAAATAAGTAATATTTGTAGACTTGTTACTTGAATAATTTACATAAATATCCTTCAAAAATTTTTGTTTCTTCAGGGGTTTATAACCAAGTCCAGCCTTATCATATATAGCTTTCTGATTTTCAAGGATCATATTTAGTTTGTTTGAACTTAAGGTGAACTTATCTACTATAGATTTCAGCTTGTTCATTTCATCCTTTAAGTTTTGATTTTCTTGAATCAAGGTGAATTTTTCAATTGAAAGATTTTCAGCTTGTTTCACTAAGGACTGATTTTTCAATTTCAGCTCTTTGTTTTTCTTCCCTAGTTTCTTTAATTCATCAATTGAATCATAGAATGCTTCATGCAATTCTTCAAAAGTAAATTCACTAGTGGATTCAGAAGTTACCTCATTTTCATGTGCCATCAGGCACAGATTGGCTTGTTCTGTTGAGATTTTCTTGTCGGAGCTTGAGTCATCACTCGCACTCCAGGTCGCCATCATTGCCTTCTTTTTGAACTTCTTTGGACCTTTCTTCAATTTTGGACATTCGGATCTGAAATGTCCTGGCTTCTTGCACTCGTAGCATATAGGGGTTTGATCTTTCTCCTTTTCTTTGCTTTGATCCTCTTTTGTGAATTTCTTTCTCATCCCCTGTTTCCTTTTTCTTAGAAACTTCTTAAATTTCCGGGTGATGAGAGCCATCTCTTCATCCTGATCTTCATCTTCAGAGTCATCCGTTTCATAATCAGGCGAAGTTGTGGATTTGAGGGCAATGGTTCTTTTCTTTTTGACTTCATCCTCTTGATGTTGCTTCATGCTAAGTTCATGAGTCATCAAGGATCCAAGAAGCTCTTCTAGAGGTAGAGTGTTCAAGTCCTTTGCTTCTTGGATGGCAGTCACCTTTGCTTCCCAAGTTCTTGGCAGTGATCTGAGAATCTTCCTTACAAGTTCACTGTTAGTATAAGATTTGCCAAGACTCTTTAAACCATTGATTATATCAGTAAAACGAGTAAACATAGCAGTTATGGACTCATCATGCTCTATTTTGAACAATTCATATTTATGTACAAGCATGTTTATTTTAGACTCTTTTACTTGATTTGTTCCCTCATGGGTTACTTCTAACTTATCCCATATTTCTTTAGCAGATGCACAAGTAGAAATGCGATTGAATTCACTAGCATCTAGTGCACAATAAAGAACGTTCATGGCTTTGGCATTTAATTGTGCCAATTTCTTGTCAACCTCATCCCATTCTTTCTCGGGTTTGGTTGATTCCTCACCATCTATAATCTTGGTGGGTGTGTGAGGACCATTCACTATGATACTCCACATATCATAGTCGAGTGCTTGTATGAAAATCTTCATCCGAGCTTTCCAATAGGTGTAATTAGACCCATTGAAAAGTGGAGGTCGGTTTGTTGATTGCCCCTCGGCTAGAGAAATACCGACATGGGTTGCCATAGATCTTTGGCTCTTTGATTGTTAGATCAAAGACGGGCTAGAGCACCGGCTCTGATACCACTTGTTGCCCAGCTATGCAACCCAAGAGGGGGGGGTGAATTGGGTTTCTAAAAATTTTAAGCCTAACTGATTACTTATGAAGAACAAAACTAAGACTTTAAATCAATATTAATTACCTAAAGCAGTATTGCAAGGATATAATAAAGAAATAAGATAAAGCAATAAAGCACACCACAAACACAAAGATTTATAGTGGTTCGGTGCTAACCTTGCACCTACATCCACTCCCCAAAATCCTACTTGGGAATTTCAATCCACTATCCTTTGTATTCAACCCGAATACAAAACGTCGGAAACTCCGACACTAGCTATCCCAAGCTAGATCACTTGTTTTTCGGGTACAAGTAAACCCAAAACACTCCAATTTCAGGTTCGGATCAACCTTTCCTTGTTTTGGAAATCCTCCAAAAACAAGAACAAAAACTTACAAAGAGTTAGAAAATTTTGAGCACAGATTAATACAATAACAGCTCCTTAAATGAGCGAATATAACAATAAAAGCTTTACTCAAATGAAGAACTCCTTTTTCAGATTTTCTCAAAGTGGATGAACGCTTGAATGCTTGAGAAGAGGTTGATTGTTGATTGAAGATCTCTTGAAAGCTTTGAAAGATCTCTAGATCAAGGTTGATACACTAGGCGTGAAGGATTCTCTCCTTGAAAGCTCTTGCTTTTCTCTTTCACACTCTCTCTGGTATATTGTGGATCCTCTCTCTTTTTCTTTTTGGATTTTTCGTTGATCTCAGGCTTTTTCTTGCAAATTTCGGATCCTCTCTTCTGTTCTTCTCTCTTTGATCTGCCGATTGATCTTCTTCTATTTCTCTTCAATTTGATCTGCTATTTAAACTGTAATTTCTTTCATCATTTTAAGCATTTTGTAGCATTAGAAGCAAGAGAAAACAATTTAGGTAGATAAAGAGCCGTTAGAGCAATTTTAGGAAGCATAAATGGCAATTAAAATGGGCAAAAAAAATAGCCGTTGCTGACATTTTCCATCGCAGGGGTCGACTCATGAGTGACTCATGCATCAGGAGTCGACTCATGAGTCGACTTCTGTTGCACAGACCAGAAGGTCTGATTTCTGGATTTTTCGGCTTAAATCAGCAGAGGTCGACTCATGAGTCAACTCATGCCTTGTGGGTCGACTCATGAGTCGACTCACAGGTCGTGCCAAGTCAAAAATTCAGCGTGCCATGAAAATTTTTTGTCTGCCAATCAGCTCACAGTGCCATGAGTTGACTCATGAGTCGACTCATGCACTTCAAACCTTCATAACTTCAAAAATATAAGTCCAAATACAATAAAATTTTCACCAATAGTTTACAAATCATTTGTTCTATCAAATGATACTATCAAATCAGAATTTTAGTGAAATTATGATTTTGCCCTTGAAGAGCATAAGGATTTTTTCATTTTAAAATTATTTGTATCCCTTCAATCTGCTTTGTAATCATCAAAATCAATCTAGGAGCAACAGAGAGAATGAGATTCTCTCCCAATAGACCCCTCCAAGGATGCCACAGCATAATGGCATCTCAGAAAGGAGGAATTAAATCTTGTTGGACATGGTTCGGTCCATGATGGAGTTTGCAACTCTACTGATCTCTTTTTGGGGATATGCACTTGAAACAGCCTGTTTTGTGCTCAATAATATTCTGAGCAAGTCAGTTAGTAAGACACCATATGAGATGTGGTCAGGACGTAGGTCGAATCTCTTTTACTTTAAGATTTGGGGATGTCCGATTTATGTTAAATGATTACAAACTGACAAGCTCAATCCTAGATCCGATAAATGTAATTTCGTAGGGTACCTCAAGGAAATGAGGAGATATTATTTTTACCTGCCTACTAAATAAAAAATATTTGTCGGCAATAAGGCATACTTTTTGAAAAAAAAAATTCTTAGTGAAGGAGTGAGTGCTTCTAAAATTGATCTTGATGAAATTCGACAAGTAGAAGAACTGATACCAATGATTGAATCTGAACAAAATTTGATGAGATCAAACCTGGAGCCCAATGAACAAACATCCTTAAGGTGACTTGGTAGAGTACTACGTCAGTCGGACAGATACTTAAGTTTCTTGATTCGGGACGGAGATCCTGTCGAACTTTATGAGAATAATGAGGATCCGATCACCTACATGGATGTAATGCAGAGGTCCAACTCTGATAAATAGCTTAAAGTCATGAGATTTGAAATGGAGTCTATGAAGGTTAATGATGTATGAACATTAGTTGACCCATCTGAAGGGATTAAACCCATAAGGTGTAAGTGGGTCTTTAAGAGAAAGAGGGGTGCAGATGGGAAGATAAAGATCTATAAAGCCCGTTTGATTGTCAAGAGTTTTCGTCAATGTTATGGTATTGACTATGATGAGATATTTTCTCCTATGTCAATGCTCACATTCATTCAGATCATGCTTGCGATAGCAGCATACTTGGACTATGAAGTCTGACAAATGGATGTGAAGACAGCTTTCCTAAATGGAGAGCTGAATGAAGAGGTGTATATGATACAACCTGAAGGGTTCATATCCATAGATGAGTCCAAAGTGTACAAGCTTCAGAGATCTATTTATGGATTGAAGCAAGCATCTCGAAGTTGGAACATACATTTTGATAAGGTAATCAGAACGTATGGTTTCGTTAGGAACGAAGAGGAATCTTACATATATAAGTGGACAAATAGTTCAATTATTATATTTCTTGTATTGTATATAGATGATATTCTCTTAATAGAGAATGATATTTCTATATTACAGGGAATAAAAGTTTGACTGTCGTCACAATTCTCCATTAAAGATCTGGGAGAAGCAGTCTACATCCTAGAGATGAAGATTTACAAGGATAGATCTAAGAGGCTGCTCAAACTTTCTCAATCCACGTACATAGATACCATGCTGAAATGATTCAGCATAAAGAATTTCAAGAAAGACTATCTTTCGATAGATCAAAAAATTTTTCTTTCAAAAAGAGATTGTCCGACAACTCCTCAAGAGAGAGAGCGTATGAGTAGAGTTTCATATGCTTTAGCAATGAGTTCTATTATGTATGCCATGACATGCATGAGACTAGATGTGGCATACACATTAGGTATAGTGAGTAGATACCAGTCTGATCTAGGAGAACCACTGGAAGGTCGTAAAGATCATTCTTAAGTATTTGAAAAATACTAAGGACCAGTGGCTTGTATATGATGAAACTAACTTAAAATTTATGGGGTTCACCGACTCCAGCTTTCAGTCAGACCATGATGATAGTAAGAATGCGTCGGATTATATTTTTATCCTAAATAGTGGAGCAATCTGCTAGAAAAGTTTCAAGCAGAATGCTATAGCAGACTCTATTTGTGAAGCAGAGTATATCGCAGCATCTGATGCTGCAAAAGAAGCTTATGGTTGCGAAAGTTCATCGACGAGCTCAGAGTGGCACCCTCCATTGATGGCCCTGTCTTGTTATACTACAATAATACTGGAGCCATTGCTCAAGCTAAGGAGCTGAAATTCTATCAGCATACTAAACATATTCTACACCGCTATCACCTTATCCAGAAGATCGTAGATCGAGGTGACATCGACTTTCAGAAGATCGATGGAAAGGAGAACCTAGCCAACCTATTTACTAAAGTTTTTGAAGTTTGATGACCATAAATCGAAGATGGGTATAACATACTGTACCGATTGGCTTTAGTCCAAGTGGGAGTTGTTGGAAAATATGTCCCAAAGTCAATCGTTAGACGATTGTGCTCATCTTATAAATTATATATAAATTTTTATTAATAAAAATTATTTGATATTTTCATTATAAATTGATCATCTTTAAACTCCTGTGTTATAATGAAGTCTTTAGTACTATTATTAATCGATAAAGGAGGATTTGTCGTTAAGTCCTTAAAAATATTCGCTACCAAACGATACGCTATTAATAGGTTGATAGCGATATCAAGTGTAGGTCATTGTGTGCCATATGAGTTGGTTGTCCTCTTAACCAAAGAGTGTGGAGACACTGTTATGGCATGCAGATAGAATGTAGGAGTACATTCGCATCGAACGTGACCATGTATCGAGTACTCTGCTGTCAAGAGTAGCTCATGAAGGGTATGGGTATAAGTGTCCCTCCGATCTGAGACCATCAAGATGACTTGTAAATAACTCACTGTACTTTAGTACTGGACTATTGGAGTTACTAATTTAGTGACAGAAGGATACTGGATGTAGTCAAGTACTTATCAAGTCGGTGTGTGAGTCAAGACGAAATTGACCCCTCTGAGTTGGTAGGAGATATGTATCAGTGTATTTTAATTTAGCAAAACTTTGGTCAGGATAATCCATGAAATAGATTTGAAAGATTGAAATATAATATGGTTGACTTAATTAGGGTTGACAGTTAAACCGTATATCACCTTGAGCATTTGGATCAAAGAGATGAATTATACGGTAACCATACGCCAGTAAGTTCTAGAAGATTGCCTTGCAACACTACGACCTATCCGATCATCAAGTCATCATTGCTAGATAGTTACATCGATTGGTATAGAAAGTTATTCTTATGCTACCAGCTTAGGTTCGAACTTATAGGGTCATATGCATTAGAAGATTTGATCAGATCTGATGGCTAAAGAGTCCAATTGGATTGTGACTCTGATGAAGAGTCCTACATGGACTAAGACTTTATGGGAGAGTCCCACTGGGACTGAGATTCTATCATTTATAAAAAATTAATTAGTAATTAGATTACTAATTGACTCAATTGGATTGAGTAAAGAGCTTTGAAATAAGTCTAATTGAATTAGATTCAGTTTGATTCAGATTGAGATTGATATGATCAAACCCGATTACAAAAAAAAATTGATCCTGATTCAATCAAGATTTAGACTAACTAATTTCTAATTGGATTAAAAATTTGATGAGATATTTGAATTTTTAATTAGATTAGATTCTATCAGTGGTTCAATCTAAATTTGATTTGGATTAGAATTGAATTAGAAATGAAGAGTCCAAGTCAAACTAGGCCTCTATCCTTATCTTTTGTGCAACATTTGGATCCATGCCAATTTATCCATACCTAATTGGATTTGAGTTGTGATTTTTGGCATCATGAGAGAGGATCCAATAAGGGTGGATGACAATAGCTGATGAGTCATAATATTATCTTTTGTCCAATTTGAATGCGATCCGAATTAAAGATAAGATGCAGACCAGAAAAGAGATTTTTCATATATAGTATATTATTTATGCTATATTAATTTTTTTCTTATTTTTCTTAAGGAATCCTTTAGTGTGTGAGACTCTATTTCTTTTTCCACATCCTAAGGATTTTTTTAGAATTTTTGGAGATGCCAAAAGGGGGTTTTGGCATTGATTCACGGCACCCTTTCTTGGAAAGTCCCAATTTTTAGTCTATAAAAAGAAAACCCCTCTCTTGGACATCCCATGATTAGTTCTCTTGTAATTTTTTTATTTCTAGAGCCTCTTCTCCTCCTCCTCTCTTCCTCCTCCAAGTCTTCTATTACTTTGAAGTGTCCAAGATGCTTGTAGAAGAAGAAAGAGATCAGCTATCGAAGTTATTCGTAGACTAGCATCTCTGAGCCCCTGATCTGCGTCAGTCTTCACATGAATTTTTTTATAGAGGCTAGATGACTTCTCATGGCTATAAGTGATCTGAGAAATACCCTCTCTAATTATTGGATCAAAAGAGATCAAGATCAAAATTTATTTGATAACGATCTCTAACTTATTTTGATTCTTATAATAGATGTAATAGTAAGATCTAGAATTTCAGCATCAATGAGATCGATGTGATTTTTATTTTCAGATCTAAAATATATATTTTTTATATCAAAGATTCTTATGTGGTAGTTAAAGATTAGATATTATACATGTGATTAGGATTAAATTATTTAATCTATTATTTTTGCTGCATAAAATTTTAAAATTACATGTACTACACTACCGTACAAATTTCCTTCACTTCATTGGCAGAGCCCAGCTCTTCACGTCCAGTAATTACTATGGATGTTCAAATTACTGCTTTAATATAGTAAATAAAAGTATTAACAAAAGTGGTCCACAACCTCCAACAATAACAAACACAATAACAGCAGTAACAACCATCAGTAAAGGAGCCAGTGGCTCATTCGGTGCCATTCAGGCACAGCCGCCATCCTCCATGACATTTACCCTCTTCATCTCCAAAATGACGATCATCTCGGCATTCTCATCAAGTTGAGCAACTGCATTCTCAGCATTTTCGCCACACCACCCATCCTTCGCAGCGATCTCCTTCTCCTTCCTATGTATATAGTATCAAGAAGGAGAAAAAGCTGTGTGAACCTTCTTCTTCTCCATCCTCAAATTCTTCAGAAGACTCTACTCCTGGATTATCTCAGCAACAGCAACTCGATGACTACGAGCACAAATTCAAGGAGATCGACCGTCAATTTGTCTGACTTCAGGTAGAAGATCGAAAGTCCTCCAATGACTATGACTTCCACACTACCCAACCACTCTCTCCACATCCTAAATGAGCCGATTCCATCTCAATTCAAGATGCTACAGATGAAGCCATATAACAGCTCCATCGATCCAATTAATTATTTGAAGAGCTATAAGACTCTCATGATGATTCAGGGGGCAACCGACACCTTCTTATATATTGGCTTTTCGATGACTATTCGGAAGGTTGCTCGAGCCTGGTATTCTAGGCTTCAGCTGGAGAGCATAAACTCCTTCAAGTAGCTCAAGCATTCTTTTGTGACCCATTTCAGCGCTAGCCGAAAGGTGCTACGGATATCAAACAGTCTCTTCTCTATTAAATAAGACGAGACAGAGATATTGAGGGATTTTATGGCTCGCTTCAATGTGACCACACTTGAGGTCAAGGACCTCAATGAAGATATGGCCATATCGGCTATGAAGAGAGGTCAGAGGAGATCTAGATTCACTTATTCTCTTGATAAGACTCTCTCTCGAACCTATGCTGAACTCTTGGAGCACGCATATAAGTATATTTGTGCAGATGAAGGTGCTTCTGACTGGCGTCAGACAGAAGAAAAAAGACAGAAAAAGAAGTAAAAGAAAAGTGAAGCTCCGACCAAATCAAGTCAGTCAACCACCAATAAATGAGCTTCACCTCGACAATGAAGTCCAAAGCTGAACAACTATGGCAAGTATGACTCTTATACTCTTCTTTCTACTCTCCATGCGTAGATCTTAATGGAGATTGAAGAAGAGAAGTATCTTTGACATTCTCCATCAATGAAAGCACCATCGAAGAGTCATGACAGGAAGAAGTACTATTGATTTCATCATGATCGCGATCACAATATCGAACAGTGTATTCAACTCAAGGATGAAATAGAGGTCATGATTCAATGTGGCTATCTCAAAAAATTTTGACAAGATCGTCTGACTCAACCTCCCATCGACCAACAGTCTCAGCCAAAAGTTGAGAAAATGATCAACAATCGATCAACGACGGGAGTAATCAATATGATCTCTGAGTGATCGAAAGACTGGGGGGCAACTTTCAAAGAAGAGTCGGTCAAGAAATGATGACTTGATAATGTAATTTCTTTTTCGAAAGATGATGTTCGAGGAATACAAACTCTCCATGATGATGGTAGTGTTATCTCGACGATGATAGCAAACTATGATGTAAAAAAAAATTTAGTTGATAATAAAAGCTCAACTGATATTTTTTTTACTCAATTTTTTTTCGAGCAATTATCAATTGATTGACTCAGAAGAGTCTCGATGCTATTAGTCGGTTTTACTGGAGATACAGTTACTATGGAAGGAGAAAGTACTCTCCCACTAACTGTAGGAACAGATCCACAATAAAGCACTGTTCTCCTGATATTCACAGTCATCTGAGTTCTGTCGGCTTACAATGCCATACTTGGATGACTCAAACTTAATGCTTTAAGAGCAGTAGTTTCAACATACCATTTACTGATTCAATTTTTAATAAGAAATAGAGTCGGAAAAATACATGGAGATCAACAACTTACTCAACATTGCTTTCTGATCTCTATCAAGAATAATCAATCTGAAGACTCTTTATCCGTTAATAAATTAGATCAAAGAGAAAATAAAAAAAAGGATGAACCAACCGAGCAATTGATTTCTATCCCATTGAAAGAAGAAGACCTTGAGAAGATGGTCCAAATTGGATTGCAATTATCTGATTCGGAGTGGCAACAACTGGTGAATCTACTAAGAGTGAATGCCGATATTTTTACTTGATTGATAACCAATATGCAAAAATTTTTTCAAAAATAATAACCCACTGGCTGAACATTGATCCTAAAGTTAGGTTGGTGAGACAAAAGAAAAGACCTTTTGCTCTTGAAAGGCAGAAGGTCATTGATGAAGAGGTCGACAAGCTTCTCATGGCTGACTTTATCAGAGAAGCCAATTATCTCGATTAGCTTGCCAATGTAGTGATGGTGAGAAAAGTCAATAAAAAATAGAGAATCTGCATCGACTACATAAATCTAAATGAAGCTTATTCGAAGGATAGTTTTTCCTTGCCAAAGATCGATCAACTAGTTGATGCGATTTTGGGACACCAACTTTTAAACTTTTTGGATGTCTTTGTAGGTTATAATCAGATTTGGATGGCATCTGAAGATGAGGAGCACACTGCCTTCATAACCGACAAAGGCATCTACTGTTACAAAGTAATATCGTTCAATCTAAAGAACATTGGAGCTACTTATCAATGGCTAGTCAACAAACTATTTAAGGTATAAATTGAATAAAATATGAAAGTCTACATTGATGATATGCTAGTGAAAAATCTTTAAACTTCTGATCATGTTCGAAATTTGGAAGAAGCCTTTAGCACACTTTGACGACATCAGATGAAATTAAATTTGACTAAGTGTGCATTAGGAGTAACTTTCAAAAAATTCTTTGGATTTCTTGTGTCACAATGAGAAATTAAAGTCAATCTCGAGAAAATAAAGACTATCATCAATATAAAGCATCCAAGCTTCAAGAAAGAGATACAACAACTTAATGGAAGGATTGCCACACTTAGCGATTCATCTCAAGGTCGACAGAAAGATGTTTGCTCTTCTTCAAGATCTTGAGACAAGTAAAAGACTTCTCATGGTCAAACGAGTACTGATAATTCTTCGAAGATCTAAAAAGATATCTGACATCTCCGCCATTACTTACAAAATCAAAGGTGGGAGAAACTTTGTATCTCTATCTGGCAACTTTGATAGAAGTAGTTAGTTCGATACTCATCCAAGAGGATGAAAACTAAATTCAATGATCAATTTACTATACCAGCAAGGTACTTCATAATGCAAAAATAAGATATTCAAGAATAGAGAAGATGATCTACGCTCTAATCATATCATCACAGTGATTTTGTCTGTACTTTCAAGCACATCCTATAGTCGTCTTGATAGATCTGTTGTTAAAGATAATTTTATACCGACCTGATACTTCAGATCGAATGACAAATTAGATAATAAAACTCAGTGAGTTCGATATTCAATATCGCCTATGACCATCGATGAAGGCACAAGTTTTGATCAATTTCATCATCGAGTGTACTATATCTGACAATAACTCTGAGGATAAACCCAATGATAAATTAAAGCAAGTTGAAACTTCTGAAGTCGACTTAATATCGATGTGGGTGCTACATATTGATGGAGCATCCAACGCATAAGGTAGTGAAGCTGGTCTTATCCTCACCAATTTTGAAAAGATTGTAACCAAATATGTCCTTCGATTTAATTTTAAAGAATAATCAAGTCGAGTATGAAGCTTTCTTAACCAGCTTGAAGATTGTCAAAGAGCTTGACATTGACAACCTGAAGATCTTCACCGACTCAGTTGATTATCGGATAAGTCAAGGGTGAGTTTGAAGCCCGCGATCCCATTATGATGAAGTATCTTCAGAAAGTGAAAGATTTTACACTGACTTTAAAATATTTTGAGATCTCTTACGTTCCAAGAATAGAGAATGCTTGAGCTAATGTATTTTTCTGACTTACAACCACTTCATTCAACTCACTGGGTCAAACATTCATTGAATATCTTGAACAATTGAGCATTGATAAGTTGAAGAAGTGCTACAAATTAATGATGAGCCATGTTGGATGGATCCGATCATCCAGTATTTGACTGATAAAATTCTACCTGTAGATCCCTCAGAAGCCAAATGCTATGATGGATGGCCTCACAGTATATTTTGATGAATGGACAACTTTATAAAAGGTCATTCTCTTTCCTTATTGAAGTACCAAAAATCGACAGATGCCGATTATGCACTTTGAGAAGTTCATGAAGGAATTTGTGAAAATCACTTGGAGAGAAAATCATTAGCTTATAAAGTCTTACAACAAGAATATTATTGGCTCACCATGAAGAAAGATGCAGCTGAACTTGTCTAAAAATGTGAACCATGTCAGAAGTATGCTAACATACAACATCAACTGGCCAGTCAGCTGACATCAATTATTGCACCATGGCCTTTTGCATTATGAAAAATTGATATTTTTGATCCTTTCCTTCTAACGTCTGGTTAGAGAAAATTTATAGTAGTTGCCATCAATTACTTCATCAAATTGGTAGAAGTTAAACCCTTGGCACAAATCACTGAAAGTAAGATGGAAGACTTCATTCAGAAGTCAATCATATGTAGATTCGATCTACCACACACCATCATCACTGATAATAGTCGATAATTTGACAATCAGAACTTCAAAGAATTTTTTGCAAAATTTTTTATTACATACATACGTCAGTCGGCCATCCACAATCCAATGGTGAAGTGAAAATAATAAACTGAACAATCTTACATGGTTTCAAGACTAGACTGAATGAAGCTAAAGGTCTCTGAGTGAAAAAATTATATTCAATCATATAGATATATTGAACAACTCCTCATATACCGATGGAAGAATCGCCATTCAACCTAGCCTATGGGATGGAGGTAATGATTCCACTAGAGACCAGATTGCCATTAGTAAGAGTGGAGCAGTATAATGAGTCGAGTAATTCTGAATATCGAAGAGCCAACCTAGACTTACTTTCAAAAATCCGACAACAAGCTCAAGTTTGAATGGCAAAATGTCGGTAAAGAATAGCCTGGTATTACAATACAAAAGCCAAGCCGAAGGTCTTTCATCCAGGAGATCTGGTTTTAAGAAAAGTAAAAGTTTCAAAGCCTCTAGATCAGAAAAAATTATCTTCAAACTGGGAAGGATCTTACAGAAAAATCGAAACACTTCAACCGGATGCATACCGACTAGAAACTCTTGATGGGATGACTATTTTCGAACTTAAAATGCTGATAATTTGAAGATGTACTATCAATAAAGTTATTCACATGTACAATATTTCAAATAAAATATTAAAATTTAGAATTGTGAAAGCTTCAATCAACTGCATTTATAAAATGACATTAGACCAACCAATAATCGATCAAATTTTACCGACTACATCTCAGTTTTCATTGTAAAAATTGACTTAAGTCAAATGATGATGTCAAGTCAACATATAATTGATCGATTTATACCGACTATATTTCAATTTTTTACTATAAAAATCAATTTAAGTCGAGTGACTACTCATGCCGACTTAGCTTTAGCTAAGCAGAACATTACGCTGACTCGATTTTGATCGAATAGAAAATACACCAACTTGACTGTGGTCAATTGAAGGATATTCGGCTTACCACCATCTATCAAATATCTAAAAAATATATACACTAAGTCGGCTGACACCTGACTAGCGGACAAACTCTACTACGACTAATGGTCGATATTCAGTTCATCGATGGATGATCGAAAATCCAACTATTATTCAATGATATTAAAAGTACAAATATAAAAAGAGATTCCATACTCAAAAAATTTCTTTCCATTCATTGAAGAAAAGGTTACAAAATTGGACCCAAGGTCTGATTACAAAATTGGACTTAATCTGATTACAAAAAGAAAAAGAATGTATTACACCGATCATCAATCGGCTTCTTCATCACCTTGCTTCGGTACTTTGATGGTTGGAGCAAGCTCTAGTGCAGTCAACACATTTCTTTCAGTTGGTGTGGTGGTCTCCTCAGTAACCTCTTTTCTTGAACTAGGGGGGATGATGCTGCTCAGGTCCAAGTCTGGATACAATCTCCCGAGTGCATCTTTGACGTCCTCATATCCGATGAGTAGGAGGTGAATCCACCCTCGAGAATTTCATCCTTGAATTCTTGTGAATTTTTGAAATTCTCAAAGGTCAAACTAAGAGCGCCTCTCGCCAACTCAGCTTCTTCTTTTACAGAGGCTGACTCTGCATCAACTAGTATCAGCCTCTCCATGGTGGCCCAATGCCTTCCGTGCTCTGCTTCGAGCTCCTCGATGCATCCATCCCTCTCCTTCCGGAGCCGACTGATGCTCAGATGAGCCGACTCAAGTTCAACTTTGGAGGACTGCAGGTCAGCTGTCATATGGGAGATCTCTTCTTGGAGCATCTTCTTCCGTTCAATTGCTGCCTGAAGCTGTTCAGCGGCCTCAGTCTTTTCTACGTTGGTAGCTGCCATTTTATCCATCGATGCCTGATGAAGATCAATGATTTTTTGATATCCACTCTCTAGAGCGTATATATCGTGCACCCACTAAAAGAAAAAGACAAATCAAGTCGGATCAAAAAAAAAAGAAGAAAAGAAAAATTTCATTGACTCACCCCAAGCATCGTCAGGTAAAATAAAGAAAATATTTCAGACACTGTTCGATTTCTTCTGTTCTCCCTATTAGTCAGGAGAAGTGCAACTTCAATGAGTCATCTGGCAAATGAAGGATTGGCCAAAGTAGACTCATCGATCAGGATTCGAAGGTCGAAAAGGGTGGGGAGGCCTGTAGAGGACCCATCATCAGCAGAAGTAGTCGATGCCTTTTTTCGATCCCCAGTCGGTGGTCGTGCACTTAAGACTGCCACAAAATCGATGCTTGACTGCGTGCAAGACAGTTCTGTCGGAGGAACAGCTGGCACAGCAGTAGATTGTTCAGGTTCAGCCACGACTTCTGATTTAGTCCTAACCTCCACTGATGGAGCTACTGATGGTTCTGCTGTGGCATCTTCATCTCTTACCGTCCCGACTCTAGCTAATGGCACTTCGATCGGAGGAAGTGTTGTCGGAGCTGACAATGCTATAACTGGCTTAGGAGCTGTCACCGACGGAATATCGGGATCCCTTGCTGGTACCAACTGGAAATCGATCTGACTTCTTCTTGATGGTCAAGATGATCCAGTGTCGGTCACTACCCTCTTCTTGACAGCATATAGGCGAACATCGACAGTCCAAACTCGTGCCTTTGTCTGCATGGTTGCAAACAAAGGACAAAGTTCAGTATAAAATTTAGAAACAAATAAAAAAAAAGTGACATTATCGACTATGCTATATTTAAAGAAGTTATCGAAGTAAGTCTGGTATTATAAAGAGCCTGCTTTGTCATCAGCTCTCATTATGGTGAAACTTCCATGTCTTTAAATTGGAGAAAGTCTTTCTGATCAATGACGTCTATCCAACTATACTCATTAGGGTCAATTCTCGGATCACCCTAGCATGAAGGAAAGTCCCAAGGATATGAAAAAAAAATGAAAAAAAATTAGTTCTTCTATCCATAAATAGACGATGGAAGATTGAAAATGAAAAAAAGATCCTTCCTCGGATTGAAAAATCACCAATCCTTGACTTTGGGATGAGGACGAAGAATAAAAAAAGCTCGAAAAAGAGAAGGGTGAGAGTTGGTCGGGATAAGATGACACAATAATGTAAAGTTGATAACCAGTCTAATGAAATTCAGAGCCAGCTGAGTAGGACAAAATTGATAATAATCAAGAAGATTTCAGACAAACTCTGAAATCAAAAATCAAAGATTGACCCAAAGGTTCTTGACATAGAATGTAATCTGGCCTAGAGGAGGAGAGTTCACCCCACCGTCCGAACCAGAGGCAAAAAGTTAAAATTGCTCTGAGATACAGTACTGTTCTCAGAGTTGATTGACATTTGGTCCAGACAAGGAGGAAACCTCCAACTTCAGACTCAAAGGAGAGTCACCGGTCAGATTCTCCGACCGACTATCTCGAGAAGATGAAGCCTTTGTTTTCCTACTTGCCATTGGAAATAAAAGAACCCAAAAGAAAAAGAAGAAAAACCTAAGAGGAAGGAATGGAAACTTGATCTGGAGCTAAAGAATATGCGAAGAACAAAAACCTCAAAAGCTCTCAAGATGGAGCAGAACCTTTTGTTGTAGAGGAGAATGACGAATGCAAAAGCAGAAAGTCCAAATGAAAATGACTTTATATATATATGACCACTCAATGGTCTGGATGAAATTATTCAAATCAAGATTTTCTCAGATGTCCACATGTGGCTACATCAAGATCGACCATTGATTGGATGGTTCGATATTCTACTTTCAAATCATGCCACCTCACCATTATCTGCATGAACGGCATAGAGCTAATGACATCTAGATGTGTGGTCAAAATTTACTAGTCAGAATCAAATCATCCGAATTCTTTGGACGTTGAATTATCTTTCTGAAGTGACACCTTAATGATGATCTCACAGTTATCGAAACAACAAAATGATTGGAGACCTTCCATATTTCAAAAATTATTAATATTTATAATCAAATCAGAGCTCGAGACAACACATGGCAACTCTCTTCGTCTAATATGACAGATCACATGACAACACGCATGTCAGACTACCTTGAACTTGGGAGTGGGGGGCAACTATTGGGACAATTCAGCCGACTCTCCGATTCTGACTTTCCATCGACCTGATAAGCATGACCTGTCGACTATCAATCGGTTGACTGACTGACAGTCGGCTATCTGTAAATTTGATAAACTCCAACTATGACAACTTGATCAATTTCAGATCGATGATCGTCAGTATATCAGAATTATCAACTGATGCTCATTTGAACTTCCACAACTATCGATATACGATCGACATACCTTGATTATCGATATATAGTCGGCTCACCAGACTATCAGCACAGAAAGTGCATAATGATCAGAACACAATCAGTGACGGGTATAACCACCCATCCCACGATCACATAATACTGAAACAAGCGAGATCCATGTGTCTAACCGTTACAGACGGTTACCAACTACTCGTCTATAAAAAGAGATAAATGAACAGTATTTGGTAAGGTAATTTTGGGCTAATACTCTACCACTTTTAATACTTATCTATTGTTCACCACTGTCCACTGACTTAAACATCGAAGGATCCCCACCAGATATAATTTCGGTCAGTGTGGACTTCATTTTGCAGATGCTCTTTATTGGCAATAGATGTAATAGGGGATTGGCTGCAACAATATCTATATTTATTTTTTTCTTACAAATATAAATATGGATATAAATATTAGTTGCATGCAAAAATTTATATCCATATTTATTTTAAATGGATATGAATACAAATCGGATATTGAAAGGATGAATATAAATACAAATATAAGTCGGATAATTAAATTTTATGGCTATAGAATCAAAAATTGTAATAATCTGCCTAGAAGACAAAAAAAAAAAAATAAAACTTCATGTGCTATGCACGTGAGGCAGGAGAGGAAGACTCCTGATAGAATTCTTCCTCTTCTCTGACTTTGGCTAGGAAATGGGGATTTTTGGGGCTTCAAAATGTGGATTAAACCCTAGAATCCCATCTATAAAGAGGCTCCCTTCCTCCTTTGGATTTCACTCCAAAATCTTGAGAAATCACTATCGATTTCTAAGTGTTTCATCATTCTTTTTTTCCTCAAATTTTGTCGGAAAGGCTTGCTGGAATTGCCTTCCAATCTTGTCAGAACAAGGTAATGAGTCCATACCTCCCTTCCATCTATATTTTGGGTCCCTTGACTATTGTTCATAGCCTGATTGCTGCTGGTTGGTTGCTGGTTCAAGCTAAGAGAGATTCCCCTATTTTTGTTTCTTCTTTTTCCTTCCACCAGACCGGCTGCCATCACCGGATGACCTTGGTCACCGAGAGTCCATGGTCGGCATCCACCACCATCAGAGGCCATTGCTCATCGGAGGCCACTGCTAGGGAGGTGGCCGGCCTCGAAGATTTTCCCTTCCCCTATTTCAATGAAGAAGAAGAGAGAGAGAAAAAGAAAAAAAGAAAAAAGGAGTTTTCTCTCTTCCTTATCTCCTCTCTCTACCTTCTCTCTCCAGTTTCTCTCTTTATAAATTTTTCTCTCTAAATTTTTTCTCTATAATTTTTTCTCTCTTCATGGATTCTCTCTTTAAAAATCTTATGGACTAGTAGAGGGTCCACATATCCAGATAACTCAGATCAATTGGTCGACTCTAAGAGAGGTCCTGGACTTATAATATTTAGGTGTTATCTGTAATTTCACTACATATGACTTTTACGTTTGATCCTGATCATGTAAAGATGTGACTATTTACATAAGGTGTCAAGCAGAATACTTTGATTTTGAGTTTGTAGATCGAGGACTTCATCGATTTTTATGCTTGAGTCAATCATCGATAGAGGTAAGGGTTCTTGAATATATATATATATATATATATATATATATATATATATATTTGCATTGTATGATTTGGTTCTCGTGACTGATATTTATATGTTTGCCGATATGATTATCTATATATTCTGTATCATGTGTTTGTATTAAATAACGATGATTTTTCGGATGATTTGGATTATGACACTAGCTATTGAGAATTTTGAAAAGAACATAATATGATATCTTGCCTCACATAATTAAGACTTAATAAATTGATGATTAAGAAAGGGATATTTGGACTAGCAATGTTAAACTGAGAATAGCCCCACCACGGATAGTAATGTGGTACTTGAGTTTGCCATCATACGTGGAATCATGGATATTCTAATTTGCCACCGTGGGTGGAATCATAGATATTTTGGTTTGCCACCATGGATGGAAGCACAGCTAGTATGGTTTACCACCATGAGTGGGATTGCGGATATTATAATTTGCCAATCATGGGTGGGATTGTGACCATGATTGATCCATGACCCTAAAGATAACTGTTGATTGATTCAGATCATGTTAATGAGATGTAGATGATAAGACATGAAATCATAATTAAGTAAAAAGAAGTTTTACTTAATTACATATATATAGTATATGACTTTTGAAAAAGATAGATATTCGATGCTATATAATAAATATTTTTGTATATATTGATTATTGCTGCTCGATTTGGTTGAGGTCGAAGAGAAGGCGACTGAGCCTCATGCAAAGATGATGGTGCTGGAGTGACTTACAAAATAAGTCCAAACCAAAGTTTTACGTTCCGATAAGGATCTTGTTGCCCAGCTATGCAACCCAAGAGGGGGGGTGAATTGGGTTTCTAAAAAATTTTAAGCCCAACAGATTACTTATGAAGATCAAAACAAAGACTTTAATTCAATATTAATTACCTAAAGCAGGATTGCAAGGATATAATAAAGAAATAAGATAAAGCGATAAAGCACACCACAAACACAAAGATTTATAGTGGTTCGGTGCTAACCTTGCACCTACATCCACTCCCCAAGATCCCACTTGAGAATTTCAATCCACTATCCTTTGTGTTCAACCTGAATACAAAACGTCGGAAACTCCGACACTAGCTATCCCAAGCTAGAATACAAGACGTCGAAAACTCCGACACTAGCTATCCCAAGCTAGATCACTTGTTTCTTGGGTACAAGTAAACCCAAAACACTCCGATTTCAGGTTCGGATCAACCTTTCCTTGTTTTGGAAATCCTCCAAACACAAGAACAAAAACTCACAAAGAGTAAGAGTATTTAGAGCACAGATTAATACAATAACAGCTCCTTAAATGAGCAAATATAACAATAAAAACTTTACTCAAATGAAGAACCCCTTTTTCGGATTTTCTCAAAGTGGATGAACGCTTGAATGCTTGAGAAGAGGTTGATTGTTGATTGAAGATCTCTTGAAAGCTTTGAACGATCTCTAGATCAAGGTTGAAACAATAGGCGTGAAGAATTCTCTCCTTGAAAGATCTAGCTTTTCTCTTTCACAATCTCTCTGGTATATTGTGGATCCTCTCTCTTTTTCTCTTTGGATTTTTCGTTGATCTCAGGCTTTTTCTTGCAAATTTCGGATCCTTTCTTCTATTCTTCTCTTTTCCTCTCTTTCTCTTCTGTTTTGATTTCATGTTTGATCCGCTATTTAATCTGCAATTTCTTTCATCATTTAAAGCATTTTGTAGCATTAGAAGCAAGAGAAAATAATTTAGGTAGATAAAGAGCCGTTAGAGGATTTTTAGGAAGCATAAATGGTAATTAAAACGGGCAAAAAAAATAGCCGTTGCTGACATTTCCCGTCGCAGGGGTCGACTCATGAGTCGACTCATGCATCAGGAGTCGACTCATGAGTCGACTTCTGTTGCAACAGCCAGAAAATGAGTTTCTGCAACTTTTGGCCTAAAACTGCAGGGGTCGACTCATGGGGGTCGACTCATGCCTGGGGGTCGACTCATGAGGGTCGACTCACAGGATGTGCCAATCAGCTCATTGTGCCATGAGTTGACTCACAGGTTGACTCATGATTTTCAAACATGCATAACTTTCAAAATACAAGTCCAAAATCAATGAAATTTTTACCATTGGATTACAAATCTTTTGTTCTACCAAGTGATACTATCAAATCAGGATTTTAGCAAAATTATAATTTTGCCCTTGAAGAGCATAAAGCCTTTTTCAATTTAAAATTATTTGTATCCCTTCAATCTACTTTGTAATCATCAAAATCAATCTAGGAGCAACAGATTTTCCAATGCTCAAGTCAGATTCAGAGAATGATAGGAACAGCAACGAGTTCTCTAAAAGGGATTGATTGACTTATCTTGATCCTCAGAGCTTTGGTTGCTTATATAGAAGGCTATCGAATAGTTTGTCAAACAACTATATGATCGTATAATCTTGAGATTATAGGATCTTTACACATGCCATTGTGGGCGAGATAATCCAATCCTTAATCGCTCCTGCGAAGTGAGGAGGCCGTTACTAGTAATATATTGAGTGGAGGATTTGAATATCCTCATTGAATATCTTTGAAGATCGTACCTAAACTTTTGACTTTCTTAAGTTGGATGAGTAGTGCCACCTCATGGTACATGAAGATTTCACCTATTAATTGCATAGGCTGTCAATAAGGAGCTGAGAGTGTGAAGAGATTTTAGCCTTCATATGCTCCCATATGAGGGTATTTATTATTTTTGGCCTTTTTCTGCATAGTGTAGATGGTTGCCATGGTATGAAGATGGCTAAGTATAGAATACCTCAGTTTGGTATGAAAATGGCCAAGTATAAATGAGGCTTATGATAGTTTTTCTCATATCAGGATAGCTCATCTCAGTATAGATAGATCTTCTCAGCACATAACTCAAGATAGCTCAACTCATATCAGGATAGCTTAAATCAGCATAGATAGCTCTTCTCAGCAAGTATATAGCTCGGCATACCTCTTCATAGCAAGTATATGGTTTGGCATGCCTCCAAATCTATATTTCAAATATGAATCTGAGGCATCCATGATACCACCGTAACACTACCCCACTTCTCTTAAGTCTGAGAATCAGACAAAATGAGTACTATTGAAATGATGCCTTGGGCCTAGGGATGTCCTTCCATGCATCCCATTAAGGCATCTGTTCCTCATTTAATATGGGCGGTGGAAGTAGCTAAAGAAAAGATTGAATTTTGAGCTGATCTAAGGTTTTTTGAGCTTAGGCCGATCTAAGACCTTACGAGCGGTATGTTTGTTCTACTTTTCATACGAAAGCATCTTGTGCTGCTCTTCACCTGAGGATCTTGTACTTTTCTCTTCTTCATGCGAGAGGCATTATTGCTTTACTCATTTTTAGCTGATCAAAGGTTGGCCCAGATGAAGATTGACTGACTGGAAGATCCAGAGATAACTCGATGGGCTATAGAGGCCCCATATGTTGTCCTCCACAAGAGTACGGCTCAAAAGAAAACTTAATGAGCTAGTCTGGATAGAAATTGACAGGTTGGAGGATCCAAAGATAACTTGACAAGCTGTGGAGGTTTCGTAGGTTGTCCTCCATAGGAGTATGGCTCGAAAAAAAATTTGACTAGTTGGCTCGGATAAAGATTGACGAATTGGAGGATCTAGAGATAACTCAATGGGCTATGAAGATCTCGTAGGTTGTCCTCCATAGGAGTATAGCTCGGAGAAAAATTTGACTAGCTAACTCGAAGAGAGATCGATGGGCTGGAGAGCCCGAAGATAACTCGACGGGCTGTGAAAATCCCGTAGGTTGTCCTCCATAGGAGTACGGTTCGAAAAAAAACTCGACGAGCTGGTTCAGATAGAGATCGATAGATTGGAGGAGCCAAAGATAACTCGATGGGCTATGGAGGTCCCATAGGTTGTCCTTCGCAGGAGTATGACTCGGAGAAAAACTCGATGAGCTGATCTAGATAGAGATTGACAGGATGGAGGACCTAGAGATAACTCGACGGGCTGTGGAGATCCTGTAGATTATCTTCAACAGGAGTATGGCTTGGAGAAAAATTCAATGAACTAGTTCAGATAGAGATCGACAGGCTGGAGGATCTGAAGATAACTCAACGAACTACAGAGGTCCCATAAGTTATCCTCTATAGGAGTACGGCTCAGAAGAAAACTTAACAAGCTGGTTCGGATAGAGATTGATGGATTGGAAGATCCGAAGATAACTCAACAGGCTGTGGAGATCCCGTAGGTTGTCTTCCGTAGGAGTATGACTCAAAAAAAAATTCGACGAGCTAGTTTGTATAAAGATCGATGGGTTGAAGGATCCAGAGATAACTCGACGGACTGCAGAGGTCCCGTAGGTTATCCTCTGTAGGAGTACAGCTCGAAGAAAAACTCGATGAGCTGGTCTAGATAGAGATCGATGGGTTAGAGGATCCAAAGATAACTCAATAGGTAGTAGAGGTCCCATAGGTTGTCCTCTGCAGGAGTATGGCTTGGAGAAAAACTCGACGTGTTGGTCCGAATAGAGATTGACGGATTGGAGGATCTAGAGATAACTCGACGGACTACGAAGGTCCCATAGGTTATCCTTCATAGGAGTACAGCTTGAAAAAAAACTCGATGAGCTGGTCTGGATAGAAATTGACGGACTGAAAGATCCGAAGATAACTCGATGGACTATAGAGGTCCCATAGGTTGTCCTTCGCAGGAGTACAGCTCGGACAAAAACTTGACAAGCTGGTCCAGATAGAGATCAATGGGCTAGAGGACTTAGAGATAACTCGACGAGCTGTGGAGGTCTTGCAGATTGTCCTCCATAAGAGTATGGCTCAGAGGAAAACTCAACGAGCTGATCCAAATAGAGATCAATGGGCTGGAGATCTCGAAGATAACTTGACGAGCTGTAGAGGTCCCATAGATTATCCTCCATAAGAGTATGGCTCAGAGAAAAACTCGATGAGATTGCTTGAATAAAGATCGATGGGCTCTGTCTGTGGTTTGTAGTTGAACCTGCACACAAAAGATGAGAAGACTCATCAAACCGACTTTAGCTGGATCTTTTGATTTTTTAATTAAAACAGCATGTAATTAGACTGATATTATCCTATTTTGCTTGGATTGACCTTTTGGTGATGTTGACCCTTTGAGGCTAGTTTTTTGGATGTTGTCTCTCTGATGATACGGATTTCAAATCATCATTGTGGCCTTGGACTGACCTCCACTCCAGCTTAAGTGTTTGAAGCCTTGTTGTTCAAAAAGAACAATGCAAGATAATAAATAGGGCCTGGATGTCTTTTACCATGAGAGTTATGAGCTCTATTTGGGAGCTTTTGAGTTTTACTTGACTTCTCCTACTATTTGTCTTCATTTGAACTGGAGTTTTGCCTCAGTTTGGACATATTTTTTATTTCAGATTAGCCTGATTTTGGGCTCTAATCGGCCTTATTCTGGGCTTGGATCGGCCTTATTTTTCTCTTCTGCTTAGATTTGATTTCTCCTCAGATCTAGATGATCTTACCTCGGATCTATAGATTTTATCTCGAATCTTGGATCTGCATGATCTTTGCCTCAGATTGGCATGATCACCTTGGATGGGCCTTTATTTGGCCTTAATTCAACTTTTTTTTTGGAAAATAGCTCCCTTGTACCAGCCTAGAAGATAGAAGCAGATTGCAACAAAAGCGTGGAGTGATGGAACGAGCATTATTGCGTACTGAGTTTCGTCGGAGAGGCTTTGGGCCCTCCTTTTTCCTTCCTTTTTTTTTCTTCTTTCACTTGGACATGATCTTTGGCACGGTCTTGTAGCTCTACCAGCAAGAAAGAAAACAAAATATTGGATGGAAACTCAAAAACCTCTTACCAGGAAGATCCTAAGTTATGGAAACTTTCAACAGTCTCTTTTTTTGTTGGATTCTGAATATTACAATATCCTTTCTTATTTGGAGCCACGGTCTCTTTTCTTATTTGGATCCCTCTGAAAATTCAATTTTTGGATTCGAAAATTGAGAAATTTCCATAGTCTCACTTTTATTTGAGCATCATGATCTCCTTCCCTATTTGAGTCTACTCAAAAATTTTAAAAATATAAATAAAAATAATTCAAGGATCGAGAAATTTTCATATCTCCTTCCTCATTTTATTGATTTTCCTGTCTTTGTTGCAAGTAGGTGGTGAGCCCCATGCCATAGAGTTCGGGGTTGGCATGGGCATGGGAGCAAGATGCATCTCCTGCCGCATGTCGTTGTTCCGTTGTATCATTTGGATCACAGCAGTCTAGGTGTATATTCGTGGGACTGGCACATTGAACTTATCCTCACTTATCTTCACCATCAGTGGAGGTGATGGTGCTGGTGGTGATGGTGACATGGAGGCTTCGCTACTGGCACGGGCCCCCTCATTTCTAGAAGAGGCATCGTTGGAACATCGTGAAGAAACTTTGCATGGTGCCATCGCATGCTCGTTTGGCTTCCTGAAAAATGAGCTTGAGCCCTCCTTCATGTGGAGGGATCGGTTGTTGCAATGCCAGTGCATGATTTTCTCTGACACCGACGGTGGTTCAAGAGGTGGCAGATCACCTCTATTGCCTACTGGTAGTTTTCTTTGATGGCGTGATGTGAAAGTAGGCCCTTTCTCTATCGTTGCTACTCGATTTAGTTAAGGTCAGAGAGAAAATGACTGAGCCTCACGTAGGGATGATGGCATTGGAATGACCTATAAAATAAGTTCAAATTAGAGATTTTCGCTCCGACGAGGACCCTTTGATGCTCAAGTCAGATTTAGAGAATGACAGAAATAGCAACAAATTTTCTGAAAGAGATTGATCAACTTATCTTGATCCTTAGGGCTTTGGTTGCTTATATAGAAGGCTGTCGAATAGCTGGTCAAGCAGCTGTATGATCCTGCGATCCCAAAATTGTAGAACCATTGCACATGCCATTGTGGGTGAGATAATCCAATCCTTAATCACTCCTGTAGAGTGAGGAGGCCGTTACTGGCAATATATTGTGAGAGATTTGAATATCCTTATTAAATATCCTTGAAGATTGTGCCTGATCTTTCGGCCTTCTTAAGTTGGGTGAGTGGTATCACTTCATGGTATATGAGAGTCTCACCTATTAATACATAAGTTGTCAATCAGGAGCTGAGAGTGTGGAGAGATTTTAGCCTTCATATGCTCTCATGTGAGGGTATTTATTATTTTTAATCTTTTCTGCATGATATGGATGGTTGCCATGGCATGAAGATGGCTAACTATAGAATACCTCAGTTTGGTATGGAAATGGTCAAGTATACCTCAGCTTAACATAAATGAGGCTTAGAATAGTTCTTCTCAGCATAAATGAGGCTCAGGATATCTTTTATCAGCATAAATAAGACTCAGAATAGCTCTTCTCAGCATAAATGAGGTTCAGGATAGCTCTTCTTATATCGGGATAGCTCATCTCTACATAGATAGCTCTTCTCAGTACATAACTCAAGATAGCTCAACTCAAGATAGCTCATATCAACATAAATAACTTTTCTCAGCAAACATATGGCTCGACATGCCTCTTCACAATAAGTATATGGCTTGGTATTTCTCCAAATTTATGTTCCGAATATGAATCCGAGGCATCCATGATATCACCGTAATATTGATATTGAGTTATACTAGATACTTGATATGAGATTTTGTGACTTATATTTTCTTTGATATTGTTCATATGTTATTTTTAAATTATATTATTATATTGATGTAAGTGTGTGGAGATTCTTATTGGGCTGTAAAGCTCACCACCCCTCTTCTTCCTCTTTTCTTTTTCAATGTTACAGGATCTATGAATTTGATTGTGATTGGAATCATGCTTGAAAGACTCGATTAGATAGAGCACCATTAGTACAGTTGGATGTTCGAGTTTTGTAAATTGTATAAGGTCGGACATTTGTTAATGTAGAATATTTGTTATTGATAGTTTTCATAGGATGTTGAGATTGTAAGAAATCTTTGAGACCTTGCATATTCTCTAGTGCTTGTTCTAAGGAGCGTGCGGCTATCACATATCCTATCTGGATGAGGAATTCAGGGCGTGATGGAGACATTACTAAATGGATAATAAATTAAGTTAATAATATATTAATACAATTGTATATTTTTCTTAAAAGTCAATGAGTGCTATACAAAATTATATAAGATTACAGCAAGAATTAGATATGCGGATATGAATCGGATAGTTGTCTATCTTTATCCATATCTATTTTTCTTTGACAGATATGAATTACATGAATATAGATATTAATCAAATATTTAAATTTTTATCCATATATGAATAAATTTAGATATGGAATTAGATTCAGACAAATATTATTTATACCACTTTCACCCTTATGTGTCAGCCATCTTATCAAATATTATTTATACCACTTTCACCTTTATGTGTCAGCCATCTTATCGGGCTTCGGTGTTCCACATAGGATGAGTAGAACAAGCCTCCGGTGGTGGGAGGTTCTGATAGAGTTTGACATTGTGCTCTATTGTGAGAAACTGGACAATATACTTGAAGCGGTAGAGGTGACAGTTGGCCCTACCTCTTGCAAGGTTAACTGGTTCATTATGCTGCAGAGGAGGAGGAAGTTTTGATACTTTAAGTTCAGAAGAGGACGAACAATGGGGATGGCAATGAGTGGGAGAGCTGGAACGGGCTGGGGGGTTGTTCTCCTCCTAACAACTCTTGGCGTCAACAACCTCATCAGTCCAAGGAGAGCGGATTGTTCGACTGGTGTGATCGTAGCAGAGGTGATCGGAATCATGATCATACTTTGAATCTGATTCTGGCAAGGAGACAACGGTCAGTTTCGAACATGGTTTAACCACGTAGTGGCTAGGTCTTGACCAAATCTTGCCATGCAAAGCCAAATGTTTTTCTTCCTGCACTGATATCTTGGGATAGCATCTCACTATTAATCATTGTGGAAAAACTATGGGAAGCCATCGTGCATACTAGCCCAAATTCAAAAATTGGCCATTGTGAAGTCTCACAAAGCCCGGTGCACTAAAACTAGTCCGGCACTAACGTACCACTCTAGCTGGCGTAGACTACAGACGGTACCCATCAACCGGTTTTTTGAAAGGACCGTAACGGCTATACCAGGCTCTTCGCTCGAGAGGGGAGACAAGGAGTCCATCCAACAGACTCGGCAAGGGGGTGGGCAAAAAGCAGCTAAGACGAAATGTACCCCAGTTCGAACATGCAGCGCGGCAGAAAATAGGAAGCGAGGGGCACATCTACGAAGCAAGAAGCTCAAACTGCTGTGCCTCGAGGAGGAGTTAGAGTCCAGTGATATTCTCTATCTTAATAGCTTAACAAATAATTAAATTAGGTCTCTTAAAAAGAAATGTGGCCTCTTATTTCACGGGGAAGATGATGCCGGTATCAAGAAGCTCAAGTTTCTGGAGACCATTCGGTGTGGTTCAATGCCAACTTTCAATGGGAACTAACCAGAATATTGATTCGATCACTCCAAGTATCAAAGTTGTCTGGCAAATGGTCTGTCTGAAAACATCCCAGGTTAATGTAGTATGCCCTTTTGTTCTCATGTTGTGTTAGATTGCGGTGAAATTGTTCTGCGCCTTATGGACATGATGTTTTGGATCACCTATCGGAAGCAATGGAGCCTCTCTTCTCTTATTGTAAGAACTCGGGTTAGAACGTATACCTTGGATATTTTTGATCCTGAAACAAACGGAAGTGATTGTATTTGGACTTACTTGACAAACCTCTTATCTCGCACTCCAAGAACCGTGGCCTTGTACCTCCATTGAACGCACTCCAAATTTAGGAAGAGGGCTAACAGAGTCCTCTTATGATGTCCACACCTTAGATGCCCAAAGGCTTTTTTTTTTTTTTTTTGGTGGTTGCCTTCGAGAAAGAGAGAAAGTATAACAGGGAGAATAATGTGTGTATAGTTAAGTTGTATGTATGATATGATATATGACTGACATACATTATCTATTTATAAAAGTATGTATCATAATCCTACCCTCACATGATCTCTGTATTTGAGAGTTATATGGAAACCTCAATCTTCACTTAGAATAAGACCGAATCAGTATAATCTACTTAGGATATGACTAGGATTTCTAATAAATAAATAAATAAATAATTCTAATATCCATAGGTGTACAGTTATCCCATGTGGATGTATTGATAGTCTATACCAACGTTAACAATTATGTTACGTCTCATTCGAATCTCTTTTGCCAACCCAAAGCATCTGTTAAGTGTTCAGAAAGGGTCGAGAGTTCACCAAATAGTTCTAAAGCACCTGTCAGCCAGGTTAAGGTACTATCTATCATACACCAGTGACAGCTATGGGGCATTCTCAACAGAGCTATCGGCATATTCGTTGACGCCCGTGTCCCCCCTCAAAAAATCATGACGCTGCTATGTTGGAATGTAAGGGGGCTAGGAAAGGCCCCCAAAAGGAGAATGGCAAGGGATAATGTAAAACAGACAGTGTAAAATAGTTTGTATTCGAAGGATTGAATTTAATTAGAAAAATATCTAATTAAAGATCTAGAGATATTATTTTTTAGCATATTCTTGTTATTTTTTGGCATATTCTTTTATTCCCTATCTATATTTGGGTCTACATATCTGTATTTATAGACCTTTGTATGCACTCTTGAAATATAAAAAAATAAAAAAAAATTCCTTCTTTTTTATCATAGTATCAGAGCCGGATCCATTTTTCCGATCATATTTTTTTTTCCCTCTTATTCTTTCCCTTTCCTTCTCATCATTCTCTTCCCAATCTTCTGATCCGCCACCATCAACTATAGCAACCATCAGCTCCTCAAAAGGTCTGTCACCATCTCTGTATCCAAACTAAATCCGTCGACGCCGTCCGGTGGCTCTCCCCCCTCTCCGCCTTCGACCGCTTCGTCGCCGCCATCGTCTATGACATGGACGCTGTCTCCGCCGTTGTCGCCACCATCCACGACATGTCACCGCCGCCGCCTCCATCCTCAGCCATCTCCCACGACCACAATGCTAATCGGCCGCCTTCGCCTGCAGACTCCACATCCCCTCCCGTCGCCGTCGATCTAGGTTCTTCCGCCCTTCTCACATCCGCCCTCCTCAGCCCTCTTCCATGACCCCGACGCCGATCAAACACCACCGGCCGTTGCCCTCTGCTGTCCCTGAACACATGCCGCTTCTCACGGGGAATGGTTGGTAAGGAAACTTAAGTTCCTTCCTTTAACATTTTTTCTTTCTTTAATTTTTTTTCTTTCTCAAAAAAAAGAAAAAAGAAAAAAGAGGAGCTCCCAAAAAAAAAAGAGATGGAGAAATTTTATGGATGGAGAAATTTTATGGCTTGATGCTTGGAAGTCTGTAATTAAAGAGCATCCGATGATTGATTGATAGTATGTCGGTGAGATTATCATACTCTATTTTTTGAAAATGGCCAATCCAATTACTATGCAGGATCTTGAAAGTCTACTGGATCAGCTTATTACAGTTGTTACTCAATCTGATGGTTCGTCAAGAGATAACGGATCGCTGAATGCTCTTCAAGCAGCTATGAAACTTGATGGCTCAGCGACATATCTGTAATGGGAGAGAAGCACTCGTCTGCTTATTCAAGGATGAGGTTTGGAAGGATATCTCACCGACACAAAGAAGAAACCTGCTAATAGTGAGCAGGATGTGGCTCAATGGAGAATGGAGAACTCTATTGTTCTAACATTTCTTCTCAATACCATGATACAGAGTGTGGTCAGAAGTGTGAGCTGCTGGAGACTGCACAGAAAGTCTGGGAGACGGTGGCCCAAATATTCTCACAGAAGTAGAATTTTGCTCAAGCATTTGAGATCCGTTCTCAATTGCATTAGCTTCGTCAGGGTGATTTATCTATCATTGAATATGCCATCGAGTTGAAGCATCTCTGGTCTGAAGCTGATCATTATAGAACTTTTGTTCCATAATGCTCTATCGATGTTGATGGATTTCAAAAATATTTAGAAGAAGAATGGGTTCAGGACTTTCTGCATGGTCTAAATCTGGAATATGAGTCTGTCAGAGTTTAGCTTCTCGCCAGAGATATGTTACCTAGTTTTGATCAAGTCTTCTCTACTATTTTGAGTGAGGAGACACATTCAATGAGTGACTTCTGACTCCAGTAGTTTTATAAGATTAGCTCTTACTGTGCAGCCATAACAGGTAGATGAGAAGGTATATTTTCATTGCAAAAGGCCTGGGCACACTAAGGCATTTTGCTGGGATCTCCATGGTCATCCAAATCAGCCTGGGCGTGGTAGTCAGTGCCATAGTGATCGTCGTAGTGATGGAAGAACTGGAGGACAGAATCATGATCGTGGACCTGCTCAAGCCAATCTCTCTGAAAAGACTAAGGGTGCTGTACACAGCTTATCTACAGAGGAGTACCTGACCCTCCGATGAATGATGGAAAAGTATGAATCATCTTCAAATACCACACCCTCTACTTTGGAACAGTCTAACCACCAGGACGGGTATCTTGATTCCTCTCTTTTTGCACACTCAGGTACTCCATATAAATTATCACATGCATTTACTTGCGGAATATCCAACTCCTAGGTAATAGACTTAGGAGCATCCAGTCACATGACAGGGGCATTTAATAGTTTTATTTCATATTCATCATGTTCAGGTCAGGACAAGGTCCGAATAGTTGATGGATTCTTTACCTCTATCTCAAAAAAAAGATCCATGGACTGTACTTTTAGTTTAAGGTTATTATCAGTATTGCATGTTCCATCTTTTCCTACAAATTTACTCTCTATTAGCTCTGTTACTAGATATTTGAATTGCTCTGTAACTTTTTGGCCTTCCATTGTCTATTTCAGGAGCTGAAAATGGAGAAGATACTTAGGGGTGGTAGGCTACACAATGGACTCTATTATCTATCAACTGATGAGAAAAGTATGAACTCTTCTTTGATGGGGTATGCATTGTCTACTGAAGGTGCCACTTCAGAACTTATATTACATCATTGTAGGCTGGGTCACATTCCTTTTTCTATTCTTAGTCGCTTATTTCTTTCTTTATCAAATAAATGCAATAAAAATCTGTTAGTTTGTGATCATTGTGAGTTAGCTAAATACACAAGGGGAGTGTTTTCTATATCTAGAATTAGAAGTTCTGAACCTTTTGTTATAATTCACTTTGATGTATGGAGACCATGTAGTACTACTACTCTCATGAGCCATAGGTGCTTTGTTACTTTCATTGATTGTTTTAGTCAAGTAACTTGGATCTATTTATTGAAGAAAAAGATGAAAGTTTTAAACTACTTTAAAGAGTTTCATAAATTTGTAGGTACTCAGTTTGGTGCCAAAATTAAAATTCTACATTCTGATAATGGTATCGAATATATTAATCGAAAGTTTCGTGCGTATCTTAACACTCATAGAATTCTTCATCAAACCACTTGTGTTGATATTCTTGCTCAAAATGGAGTTGTCGAAAGAAAAAATAGGCACTTATTGGATGTAGCCCGATCCTTACTCTTTACCATGCAAGTTTCTAAGTTTTTGTGGGGTGAGGCTGTCTTGACCGCTGTATACTTGATCAATCGTATGTCACTAAGGACATTCATGTTTAAGTCCCCCATATAGTGCTTGAAAGGATTTACTGATTATGTGGTCACTCCTAGGGTCTTTGGGTGTGTTTATTTTGCTCGAGATCATAGACCCTCAGTAGGAAAACTAGATCTACGAGCATTAAAGTGTGTCTTTGTTAGTTACCCTGCTACTCAAAATGGATACAAGTGCTATTACCCCCCTGAGCGACAAATGCTTGTTACTATGGATGTTACTGTTTGAGAAAC
This sequence comes from Elaeis guineensis, assembly GCF_000442705.2. Taxonomy (NCBI): domain Eukaryota; kingdom Viridiplantae; phylum Streptophyta; class Magnoliopsida; order Arecales; family Arecaceae; genus Elaeis; species Elaeis guineensis. The sequence continues at coordinate 144,769,261 of NC_025993.2, forward strand.
TGAAGCTTATTATGGAAGTTGTCCATCTGATAATAGGACACCAGAATTACTTCTTCCAGGTGACTTTCTATGCACGTCTGAAAATTCTGGTGCCCAGGGGGAGTATCATAGTAATGATGTTCAGAGAGAGCCTGGTATTGAGATAGAAGAGTCCAGTGTTCATCTACAAGAAGAGTCCAATGTGCACTCACCAACTGCCCAGGTACCTTCATCGTTTGAAGCTTCTTCTCCAGAGTCCTCTAACGGTAACATTATTTCTGCTACTCCTTCCATTTCTGATCTTAATATTTCGATTGCAAAATGGAAGGGTACTCACCTACTTATTCCTCCTGCTCATTACCGTTATGATATAGCTAACTATATTTCATATAAGAATGTGTCTCCATCTTATCAAAGCTTTATAGCTGCATTAGACTCTATCTGTATTCCTAGTATCTGGCAAAAGGCTATGGTAGAACCTAACTGGAAGGAAGAGATGTTAGAAGAGATGACTGCTTTATCCAAAAATCAGATGTGGGATCTGATCACCCTGCCAGCTGGTAAGCATCCTGTGGGGTGTAAGTGGGTGTACACTGTAAAGCAGACTCCAGAAGGCAAGGTGGAAAGATATAAAACTCGGCTAGTAGCAAAGGGCTACACTCAAACATATGGGGTAGACTATAATGAAACCTTTGCTCTAGTGGCCAAGATGAACTCTGTTCGAACACTGATATCATGTGCTGCTAACTTTGACTGAGAATTACATCAGTTAGATGTGAAGAATGCATTTCTTCATGGAGATCTTCAAGAGGAAGTATACATGCAAATACCACTAGAATTTGAAACCAGAGCAACTACTGAAAAAGTTTGCAAGCTAAAACTCTCACTCTATGGCCTTAAACAGTCTCCTTAGACCTAATTTGATTGATTCAGTCGGACTGTAAAAGGAATGGGATATAGATAGAGTAATGCAAATGATGCTCTGTTCTATAGGCATTTCAAGGAAAAGAAAATTATACTCTTGGTTTATATTGATGATATTGTAATAACATGAGATGATCATCATGAGATTAAACAACTCAAAAGAAAACTGAAGCAAGCATTTGAGGTAAAAGATTTGGGTCCGCTAAGATATTTTTTGGGCATAGAAGTTGGACGATCATCCAGAGGAATTTTTCTGTCACAACGAAAGTATACACTAGATTTGCTTTTTGAGATTGAGATCTTGGGGTGTAAGCCTGCTGCTACTCCAATAAATCAGAATCATTGAACAGTGACAGATGATGGAGCTCCTGTTGATCGAGAAAGGTACCAGCGGTTGGTTGGAAGGTTGATATATCTTTCCCATATGAGATCCGACATAGCCTATGCTGTCAACATCATCAGTCAGTACATGCATGATCCACGAGAATCGCACATGGAGGGAGCTTTCAGAGTATTACGCTACTTGAAAGGATGTCCTGATCGTGGTTTGTTATTCTCATGACACAACACCTTCTAGGTAGAGAGATTTACTGATGCAGATTGAGCTGGGTCACTGGATGATAGACGATCTACCTCTGGGTATTGTACATATGTAGGGGATAATTTAGTTATCTGGAGAAGCAAGAAACAGTCAGTGGTGGCTAAATCATTGGTGAAAACTGAATATAGAGCAATGGCTCTAAACATATGTGAACTTCTTTAGCTTCAGAAGCTGCTTCAAGAATTACAACTTCTAAACAAATTTTTTCTTCGATTGTATTGTGACAGCAAGGCAGCAATTGATATTGTAATCAATCTGGTACAGCATGATCGTACCAAACACATCGAGATTGACCGTCATTTTATCAAGGAGAAGATTAATCAGGGTCAGATCTGCATTACCTACATTCGGTGTTCTGATCAGGTGGCAGATATTCTGACCAAAGGGCTTAGCTCATCATTTTTTTCTGGATTGATTGACAAGATGGGGCTTCGAGATATCTTCGCCTCATCTTGAGGGGGAGTATTGGAGGGATTGAACCAAATTAGAAAAATGTCCAATTAAGAATCTAGGGATATTATTTCTTAGCATATTCTTGTTATTCTTTAGCATATTCTTTTATTTCTTGTCTATATTTGGGTCTACATATCTGTATTTATAGGCCCTTATATGTACTCTTGAAATATAGAAAAATAAAAAAATCTTTTCCTCCTTTTTCATCAGTTTGCTTCCACGAGCCAAAATGGGAACAAGTTAATCCCCGATTAATAGCTTCCTCTTGTGGGGCTAGAATACATGCATGGAAGTGATTAACGCTACGGGCTCCTCAGGAGAGATTACCACAATATGGTGTTCAGCAGAAAGGCAAGGGCAGCTCTTCATCAAAGAAAAATATTCACCGAGTACCATCCGTTCTTCCCCAACTATGCACCCTACAGCTAAGTGGCTGCTCACTAATGTATATGGCCCTGTAGACTCTCAACATAAGGTCGAATTTCTAAATGAATTAAGGAGCGGTTGGCCATCATGGAGTAGCCCCTGGGTAATCATAGGACATTTTAACCAAACTCGATACATGTCAGAAAGGAAGGGCGCTGCCGGCAATAGAGCTTCCTCCAGAGGATTCAATTCTTTCAATATTCCTGGTGAAGGTGCAGCTGACTGAAAGAAAATATACATGGTCAAATCATAGAAAAATGCCATCTCTAGCCAAACCGGATCGGTGCCTTGTGTCACTAGATTGGCTCTCAGCTTTCTCGTATGCAATGCTAACACCCATGCCCAAAGTAACGTCTGACCACTCTCCAATCCTCCTTGAGATCCAAAAACCAAGACACTATAGAAGCCAGTTCACATTTGAGAACTTTTGGTATATTGCTCCAGACTTTGACAGTTTCGTTACAGAATGGTAGGACACTGCTTCGGGTGCTGAGGACAGCCACAAACATTGTTTCAAAGCTTCGATATTTGAGATCCAAAATGGAGGTTTGGAATAAAACTGGGAGCATTATGGAGGAAAAGAGCAAAACTAAGCAAAGGATAAGCTTGCTAGATGAACAAGAAGAAGCAAGGAACCTCACAACTGATGAACAAGAGGAACACATCACGGGAAGTCAGTGGAGGACGTAACTGAAATAAGAAAAAGCATTCTCTAATCACTTTTCAGAGCTATTTAGTAGCCCAAGCATACAAGCGAAGATTGAGTTGGATTGGGGAAACCTGTATCGCGATGACCTTGGTGACTTATCAGACTTAGAGAAACTTTCCCCAGAGGATGAAATCGAAGCGGCAGTGATGAGTTTAGCAAAAGAGAAGGCACCAGGGCCGGATGGATTCTCGGGGTTATTCTATCAACATTACTGGTTAGTGATTAAAGGGGATATCTGTAGACTTTTTGCGGCTATCCAAGATGGTTCTACCAGGCTATCTTGGCTCAACTACTTTTTTATCACATTAATACCGAAGGAGGAGAGTATGAAGACCAGTGATTACAGGCCACTCAGTCTCATCAGTGGCATCATCAAAATCTTTTCGAAGGTTCTGTATCTCCGGCTGAGCAAGCACATGGAAATTTGATTTCTTAATCCTAAACCGCCTTTATTAAAGGTAGGCAACTCTTTGATAGTTTTCTCACTGCAGCTAAAATCGTCACTCGTTGCAAACGGTTTAAGCATCAGGGTGCCGTCATCAAGCCCGATTTTGAGAAGGCACATGATAACATTAACTGGAACTTTCTACTTTCACTTTCGAAGGCAAGGGGATTTGGCTCGAAATGGTGTAACTAGATGCAAGAAATTCTCTTTGATAGCAAGATAGCTCCCATCATCAATAGATCGAGCCAACCAATTGGATTCATGTTAGGAAAGGGCTTCAACAAGGTGATCCCATATCTCCTCGTCTTCATACTTGTAGTAGACATTCTAAATAGAATCTTGAAGTTTGCAAGGATGAATAAAATGATATATAGCAGGGTCTCTTTACTCAGGCCCTAATAGATCTAGGAACCATGCTCCTTCTAATTCTAGCTAGTCATTACAGTTGTTTTGGCAAAACTTTGGTTTCTTGGAACGATGTCTCATTGTCTCTGTAAGCTATGTATCTCATTTATGCTATGGTGTCAAGAAACTTTGTTAGAATATAAGCTTGTTTATTGTAATTTTCTTAATTTTTTTGTTGGAAGGTTATGTCTCCTTGTAAAGTTATGTCTTTTAGATTAGAGATGTGTCTCTCTTAAAAGTTGCATTTTTTAGATTAGAAGATGTGTCTTTTAATTAGTGACTCTTGTGAAGAGTTGTTTCCCTTCATTCTCTATAAATAGGGAGCATGCATTTTTTTATTTTATATAAAATTATCTTGTACTTGAGTTCATTCTATACTTAAATAAATCTTATTTTTCTCAACTATTACATCTAATAGTTCATAGATTTGTAAGTCCACCAATATTTGGTATCAGAGCCAAGGCAAAGGAGAGATTCTATTAGCAAAAATGGCTACCAATCTTTTCCAACCTCAAATTCCAAAATTTTCAGAGGAGAAGTGTGAGAATTGGTCTCTTCAAATGAAGGCATTATTTGGATCCCAAGATCTATGGGAGATCGTCAACAATGGATATCATGAACCCATGTCTCAAGAAGAAGCCGATCTTTCTGCAAATCAAAAAAATGAGTTGAAAGATGCAAGAAGGAAGAATAAGAAGGCTTTGTTCTTCCTTTATCAAGCAATGGAGGAGTCTTCCTTTGAAAAAAATACCGAAGCGACATCGAGCAAGAAAGCATGGGATATCCTTGCCACCATCTTCAGAGAAGATAAATGCGCGAAGTAGATTCGCTTATAGAAATTGTGAGCCGAGTTTGAAGGCATCCGCATGAAGGAGTCTAAAAGTGCTGCAGACTATGTTTCTCAAATTTTGATTATTATAATTCACTACAAGAAAAAAAATTATTTCTGATAATTAATTACTATCCCTAATAGTCAATTTACTATCGCTAATTCTACCATCATAAAAAATTCAATGAAAATAACCTCGTCGCTAATTACCATTATTAGTGACAGTAAAAATGCCATCACTAATAAAGATAATTAGCAACAGTATTAGCAACAAAGATCTATCACTAATAATTTTAATTTTTTTCTTAATTAAACTATTAAAAAATTATTAACGACAGTGATTTCGTTGCTAGTGCCATCGCTAATAATTTTTTTTATTTTTTTAATTAAAATTTAAAAACTATTAGTGACAACAGTTTGCATCACTAATCTCATCGTTAATAATTTTTAATTTTTATTTAAAAATTTATAATTAAATATTTTAAAACCTACTTTAATCACAGTAACAAGCAATAATATTTTTTAAAATTTATTATAAATAAGATAACAATTATGTAATATAATCATAAATATAAAATTAATTATATTATATTAAAAATATAAATTATATAATTTTACATATAGATACTGCTTTACAAGTATCAAAATTATATACATATCAAAATAAAAATCATGTACGATCCTCTTCGTCATCCTCCTCATCCTCTTTTTACTCCTGTACGTCTTCTCTAGCAGCTGGAGGATGAGAACTGGATATCTCGACATCCTGTAATGAAGAAAAATAAAATATTATTAATAAATTTTGATACGAAAATGTATATATCGATACGAAGATGTATATTTTGATATACTACTTTTATTTTTGAATAAATTATTTCTACACATTCTATTCGATGATATGGAGCTATAAACACCCCCAGCCCATCGTTTGAATGATTAGATTAAATTTTTACCTCCTATATTTTTTTCGAACTCAAGTCTAAACATATGAAGCTTCTAAATATAAAAATTTAAAATAAATAAAAAAATTATTAATAGGCTTATCTGCTGTGATGGCTGTGACAACGAGCCTAACTGATCGCACAAATGCGAATCTTGAAGAATCTAAACAATCATATCGCGGACGGCGTCTCGAAAACTTTGAGGTCGCTAGCTCCAAAATCTCTGCATGACCTCCTCCACATGTGTGTCAGCCCATGTCTGGATCATCGAGGCCTAAGAGGAAGATGTCGATGGAGATCCTCAAGCTGGTAGAGGGTCGAAGCTGTGGTCGAATCCTATGATCCGGCTCCTGCTCATCCCTCCGATGGCGCTAAGCCATCCTTCGAGGTCAAAGAGGGGCGAGAGGATGGGTCATCACCATGACGCAATATGAGATACTCCTTATAATCTACCTATACAGTTTAGACATTCATTAATTTATATATATTAGTATATATAAAAATTTAATAAATAATATTTTAAGTTGTTACTGCAATCTATCGAGAATGAGAATCTAAGTAATCATCAGTCCTCCTAGACTAGTGTGTGGCCTCTCATATCTGTAGCTGCCCTAGTGCATGATCCAGCTACCATATCTATAATAAATAAATAATAAAATAAAATTTATTAAAATATACATATGATTAATTCAATAAGAAATTAATTTAAGGATAAATTTTTTATCAATCTGTCGGTTATAACATGTGTGCCAATGGAGCCGTAAGTGTGCAGGATCGGATGCTGCTGAGTGGACCAATTCTACCATACCCTTTGCCTCTTACCAAAGTACTCCTTAATATTCCATTGGTCACAGAGGGCCTCTCATATGTCCATCCGCATCCAGTGATCTATATAAAATTTTCAATCCGATGGTGACTTGAAATTGAAGTGCTCTATAGCAAACTGCCGAAGGCTGTACAGCCCATCTTGGAACCTCCATGTGGCCACCTCCTCGAAGGTCTAATGACCAACCTCTCCTCATCCTAAGGAGTCTCGAATTGATAGTATCTCTGTAAGTAGAAGCAATCGTATATTAATAAATAAAATACAAACCTATCATAAATTTAAAAATTAAACATCATTGACTTACCAAACACCCTAGGCTTTGTAAATGTGCTACAAAATTATTTTGAATAATAAATGTTAGACTCTAAAATGGTTAAAATTTAAATATATTCAGTGAAGATATATAGTACTTACGTGTGGCTCTGAACGTGGATGAGCTATCTATCCTCTGATCGAGTCGGAGGTGCCACGAGTCAGGTGGCTCCATGTGACTATGCCTCTATCTTCTACCATGCCTCTAACTTTAAGAGCCCGATGTGGCTCCATGTGACTGTGGGGACACTGATGACCCCACATCGTTCGAACCTTAGAGTATCAAGACATCATAAAGAATGTTATATAAAATAATAAAGGATAAAATAATATAAAGAAGAATATCTAAAATATCAGAGTTTACCATATGGTATGTATGGCATAGAAGCATGCAAGCTAGCGGCATGAGAGCTCTCTCCTCGACTATGACGGCTTCGACCTCGAGAAGCCATCTACCGCAGATCAAGGACAACATTAAAGAAGTTATATATGTTCATAAAATCTAATCAAGTATATATAAATAAAATCAAATAAAGTCAAGTATATTTGTTCATAAAATCTAATCTTCGGCATCCATCAGCTTTAAGACATCATATGGGTAGAAGAAAAAGAGGCTATAGCAATTTGTGGAATCAGTCTCTTTAATATCCATTTAGTTTAGATCATCATCAGAGAAAATAAGAAGGCAACCATAAGAATACAAGGGCATAAAAGTCAATTTGAGTATTTAGATGTTTGGTATCCTTTAGATGTTTGGTACCTTTCAGATGGGCGGCAATGTAAGAAGACTCTTTAGATGGGTGAAAATGCATCACCTCCATCGATCTCTCTCTAGACTCTTTCAGCGCATCTCGTATAGACAGTCATCATAGCCTTCTTGAGCCCCCGATCGCCTCCCCAAATCTAGCCCAAAAAATTTTTTCAAGCTTTGAGGTGGGCTTAGACCTGATGATTTTAGAAAAAATTAGGCTCAAACCATGTCCTGACCCAGGCTCGGGCCCGACCCAAATCCATTTGGATGGGTTCGAACCATAAGGTGATTGCAAAGTAAGAAGACTACAAATTAGGAGTAATTTTTTTTTTAAAAAATAAAATAAAAACTTAAAAATAGTACTTAAATTAGAGACCAACAGAGTAAACAAGGGAAAGAGGAAAAGAAGAAGGCTCAGATCTGCCATCGAAAAATAAGGCATTGCAAATTCCTCTGCATCTTTAACCATGAGGTGGTTGCAAGCGGTTGTCTATGATGTAACAAACCATCCAAGCATATCCTGCAACTACAACAACAAGAATAGAAATACATCACCTCCATCGATCTCTTTTTAGACTCTTTAGGCGCATCTCACATAGACAGTCATCATAGTCTCTTTGAGCCTCCGGCCATCTCTCCGAGCCCCCCACCCCTATCCAAGCCGAGCTCGAAAATTTTTTTCGAGCTTCGGAGTGGCTTAGGCCTGATGATTTTAGAAAAAATCAAGCTCGAACGATACCCTAACCCAAGCTCGTTGGAAAGCTTCTCGGAGTGATTCCACCTCCAGAGAATAATATTAAAATTAATATTATTATTAATATTATTAACAATATTATTAATTTAAATTAATTAAATATTATTAATTTAAAATTAATTTAACTAAATTTAATTCAAAATTATTAATTTAATTTAAATATTAAATTTAATTTAACTAAATCTTATAAATACTAATTTAAAAATATTAAAAAAATTAAAATAATGATATTTGACGATTGTTATGCAGCCATCGCTAATACTCATCAAACCCATTGAGGTGGCGCTATGCGGTCGGAGATGGCGCTACACAGTAGGAGAAGAAGGGGACAGAGGGAAAGAGGAAGGCGGGGGGGAGGGGGATGCAGGTTAGGGGCTCGAGGAGGTGGGCTGGGGGCTCGAAGAAGTGGCAATGGAGAGGTGGGTTGGGGGCTCGGGGCTCGAGGAGAAGACCAATGGCTTTAGGAAGCCAGATCTGATGGCTGGGAAAGAGGGGGACTGGAGATAGCTGGGGGAGGCAGGCCGAGGGCTTGGGGAGGTGAGAGATGATCGGGGGCTTGGGGAGGCGAGAGGCGATCGGGGGCTCGGGGATATGGGAGACAATCGAGAGCTCTCGATCGAGGGCTTGGAGAGGTGGGAGGCAGCCGAAGGCTTGTGGTCGGAGAGGTAGGATGCGATCAGGGGCTCGGAGAGGCAGTCGGGGGCTTGGGGAGGTGGGAGAAGGCCGGTAGCTCTCGATCGGGGGCTTGCGGTTGGGGTCTCGGGGAGGTGGGAGGCAGTCGGGGGCTCGAAGAGGTGGGATCTGACGATCGGAGGTTCGGGGAGGTGGTATCTGACGGTGAGAGAAAGAAAGGAACTAGAGGTGGGGTAAAGAGAGGGGCGGTGGGGGGACCGAAGGTGGGAAAAAAGGGGAGGAAGAGAGAAAATAAAAAGTCAAAAATTAAACGGAGGGTGAAATAGGGATAGTATTAGCAACAATAAAATTACCATCACTATAGCCATCGCTAATGTTATTAGCGACGGTAAAACATCGTTGCTAATAAAATTTTTCATCACTACTAAGGTTACAGTCCAATTTTTTTAAAAAATTATTAATTTATTAGCGACGGCATGCCCTCCGTCACTAATATATTATTAGCAATGATATTTTCGTCATCAATAATCATTAAGCTATCGCTAATAATTTATCGACTTTTAGCGATGGAAAGTCCAAATGCTAATTATCTTTATTAGTGATGGGCATTCTAGCTATCGCTAATAACAAAAACGGTATAGCGACTGCTAAAGTCCATCGCTATTTATTTTGTTATTGTTAAATAAAATTTAAAAAAAAATTAAAAAATTAGTGATGGCTTTGTTGTGCTAATGCCATCGCTAATGGCATTGGTGATATTTAATTTTATTTTTTTAAAAAATTATAATAATATTTGGCTATTGGTAACAGCTAAAGCTATCGCTAATGCCATCAGTAATAGTTAATTTTATTTTTTTTAAAAAATATATTAATATTTTTTAAAATTTATTTTAATTAATCATAATCAATTATAATTCCTAACACCTATTATAATTAAAATTCAAAGATAATATGACAGTCACAAATAAAAAATTAATTATATTATATTATATTAAAAATATAAATTACATAATTCTACAAGTAGTATCAAAAAAAATACAATACATCGAAATAAAAAAAAATCAGCCCAGGTCCTCCTCCTCATCCTCTTGCTCCTCTCTAGTAGCTGGTGGATGAGAGCTAGATGTCGTAACATCCTAAAATAAAAAAAAATAAAATATTATTAATAAGTTTCGATATGAAAGCATATCTTTCGATATGAAGACGTATCTTTCAATACACTCCTTCAATTCTCGAGTAGATTATTTCTATATATTTTATTCGATAATACAAAATTATAAATATCTCTGATCCATCAATTAGATGGTTAGATTAAATTTTTAGCCCCTAGATCTCCTTCTCTGATTCAAGCCTAAATATATGACACTTCTAAATATGAAAACTTAAAACAAGTAAAAGAGTTTACTAATAGAATTACTTGATGTGATGAGTAGGATAATGAGTCTAGTTAGTCGTGCAGCAATGGATCCATAGAATCTTTACGACCGTATTACAGATGGTATCCCAGAAGCTCTGAGATCGCTGACTTAGAAGCCTTTGCACGATCTCCTCCACATAAGCATCACTCTAAGTCTGGGATGTCGAGGCCTATGAGAAGGCTAAAGAGTATCGAACCACTGGAGGGTCGAAGCTATGGCCGAATTCTATGACCCAGCTCCTACTTACCCCTCCGATGATCCTGAGCCATCTCTCAAGATCAAGGAGGTGGTAAGTGGATGGGTCATCACCATGCCATGCAATGATGTACTCTGCATAATCCGTCTACATAGTTCAGAAATATATTAGTTCTAATATATATATATATATCAGATCCTGTAACAACTTAATAAATATAGTTTGAAATTCTTATCATAATTTGTCATGATTTAGAATCTAAATAAACATGAATCCTCTGAGACTAGTGTGTAGCCTCTTATAACTGTAGCTGACCTGATGGATGACCCAACTACCGTATCTATAATAACTAAATAATAAAATTAAATTAATTAAAGCATACATATAAGAGTTTTTACAGTTTTAATGAAGAGTTTTGATATAAATTTTTTACCAGTCTGTCGACCACAACATATGTGCCGACAAAGATATCCGTATGCTTGATCAAATCTTACTGGGCAGTCTGATTCTATCGATCCCTCTGCCACTTATTGGCATACTCCTCGCTGCTCCACTAGTCGCAAAGGGCCCCTCATACGTCCACCCACATCCAGTGATCCCTGTAGGACTTTCAGTCCGAGGTGATTGAAAATCAGAATGCTTGATGATAGAGTGCCGTAGGCTATGTAGCCCATCTCGAAACCTACATGTGGCCATCTGCTCAAAGATCGGGTGGCCAGCCTTTTCATTCTGAGAAGATAAGAATCGATAGTACATCTGCAAGTAGAAGCAAGCATGTATTAATAAATAGAATACAAACCTACTATGAATTATTAAATTAAACACCTTTAACTTATTAGAAACATCTTTCAAGCTACATCACGAGCCTTTGATGACCAATTTGAGAACTCATTCACCGACCCTGACATCAATCATCAAATGATCTCGATAATCACATGAGGCACGGAGCACTCTATAAATATGCTACAAAATTGATTTTGAATAATAAATGTTAGAATCCACAATGGCTAAATTTTAAATATATTCAGTAAAGATATAGTACTAACGAGCAATTCTGAATATGGATGAGCTCTTTATCTTCTGATCGAGTCGGAGGTGCTGCGAGTCGGAGGTACTGCAAGTCGGATAGGTCCTTTACCATGCTGCTGACTCTAAGAGTCGGATGCTACTCCATGTAAGCGTGGGGTCACTGGTGACCCCACATCATCCGAATTTGAAAATATCAGAACATCATAAAGAATGTTATATTAGATAATAAAAGATAAAACAATATAAAAAATATCTAAAGTATCAGTATTTAGTGCATAGTATGGGTGCCGTAGAATCAGAACCATGCGAGCTAGCTGTATGAGAGCTCTCTCCTCGGCTGTAATAGCTCCAACCTTGAAAAATATGATCTATAATCTCTAAAAATAAAAATAACTATGTAAGATATAAAATGATGTATTTTGTTGGCCAATAACCCAAGTGATCTGTAACTAAGTTAATTAAAATTGAAAAACTATTGTAATTGATACACCTCAAGCATAAACTGGCACGGAGGGATATATTTTAATATACTGCTCTAATTTTTGAATAGATTATTCTTACAAATTTTATTAGATGATAGGGAGCTATAGATACCTTCAGTCCATTCATTGGATGGTTAGATTGAATTTTGATCCCCTTGTACCCATCCTCGGAAGCTCAAGTTTGTTATAGAATCAAGATTTGAGATCAAAACTATGATTAAATACATGAAAAAAATTTAACAAAAACTATAGAAGGTTTGTGTCAAGGCATGCTGCTGGTGTAATTATTCTAAAATTATAGTTAATCATGGCATAATTGAGGTAAGTATGTACTGTTAGTAATAAAATTATCAAACATATAGTCTTAAGTAAAAATAATTGTAGATTCATATCAAATAAAAAAATTATAAAATTTTACTAATCATGTAAAATAAATTTCAAATAATTATTTTTTATCAAAAATTTTTAACTTTGTATCACGTCTAGGTTTAACTCCTTTATCTTTTCTCCAATCTCTTTTCTTTCCAATTGTAGACCTATTACCAAGATAAATAACATAAACTAGACAATTAGGCATTATTCATAAGTAAAAGTTAGTAAATAAAATAAAATTTTAAGACAAATATTACCATGGCTGCTTGCATCAACTGAAGGCTCAGATTGTGGTGGCTTTCAATCATAGCTTCATTACTAGATATAACACTGAAACCAAATTAGGAGATCAAGGTATATTTTGTTAAAAAATTCTAATCCAGAAGGCCTGTAGTGTCTAAGATTCTCACACTAAACCATATAAGCAATGATGCAAATTTGGATTATAACCAGGAAGGTTGCATTGAAGTCATATAAATATCATGATTTTGTATTCTCCTTCTCCAGGAATATTAGCATCAGATAGTATGACCTTTAAAATTCAACATATCAAAAACTAGCATAAGAAAAAATAGCTTTTTCACCAAATTTAGAAAGATGATATCTGAGAATGAATAGGGATACCTTAACTTTATACCACGTTCATAAAAGCAGACCAACATATTATCATGTACTACTAGATGAGAATCATTTTTCTGCTGATACATTGTAGATGCTAACTAATAATTTTATATAACATCTAATCTCTCTGATGGAGGATTGACATCAGTTGGTTGGTCTAGGAATAGGTCTACCACTGATCAAGGACAATGTTAAAGAAGTTATATATGGATGGCAATACAAGATTTAATTATATAATTATGGGTGGCAATATAAGATTTAAAATAATATATTTTGTTGGCTAATAACTTAGTGGTTTATAGCTAAGTTAATTAAAAATAAAAAATTATTGTAATTGATATGCCTCAAGCCTAAATTGATATGGAAGGATATATTTTAATATACTGCTTTGATTCTTAAATGGATTATTCCTATATATTTTATTCGATGATACGAAGCTATAAATACCTTCGATCCATCTATTGGATGGTTAGATTGAATTTTGCCCCCCTTGTATCCATCCCTTCCGTCTCAAGTCTAAAACTTAAAAATAGTACTTAAATCAGAAAACAATAAAGTAAACAAGGGAAAGAAAAAAAGATGAAGGCTCAGATCTATCATTGAAAAATAAAGCATTATAAGTTTCTCTGCACCTTTAACCATGAGGTGGCTGCAAGCGGTTGTCTGCAATGTAACAGACCATCCAAGCTTGCCCTGCAAGTACAACAACAAGAACAAAAATGCATCATCTCCATCGATCTCTCTCTAGATTCTTTAGGCACATCTCGCATAGACAGTCATCATAGCCTCTTCAGGCCCCCGACCACCTCTCCAAGTCCCCCACCCCTACTCGAGCCCAGCCCGAAAACTAGGAGTAGAAATTTTTTAAAAAAATAAAATAAAAACTTAAAAATAGTACTTAAATCAGAGAATAACAAAGTAAGCAAGAAAAAGAGGAAAAAAAGAAGGCTTAGATCTGTCATTGAAAAATAAGGCATTGCAAGTTCCTCTACACTTTTAACCATGAGGTAGCTGCAAATGGTTATCTACGATGTAATAGACCATCCAAGCTTGCCTTGCAATTATAACAATAAGAACAGAAATGCATCACCTCCATTGATCTCTCTCTAGACTCTTTAGGCACATCTCGCATAGCCAGTCATCATAGTCTCTTTGAGCCCCCCACCGTCTCCCCGAACCTTCCACCCCTACTCGAGCCCAGCCCAAAAACTAGGAGTAAATTTTTTTTAAAAAAATAAAATAAAAACTAAAAAACAATACTTAAATTAGAGAACAATAAAGCAAACAAGGGAAAGAGGAAAAGAAGAAGGCTCAGATCTGTCATTGAAAAATAAGGTATTGCAGAAATCATCCCGTCGACTACTCGATAGTCCATCCAACTATGGTCCAGGAGCTAAATGTCTTGGATGCCAGCTGGGACCCAAGGCCCGAGCATACAGGACATGCTCCGACCCCATGTTTGCAATGCTGTCCGACACCTTCCCTCTGTTTGAGCACTCTACATGCTGAAACTCAAATCCCGTGCTTTTAATTAATTAAATATCTAACTAATTAATTAAATTAATAATTAATTAATTAATTTTTTAATACTTAATTATACTTAATTGATATAATTTAAATAAAAAAATTAACTTTTAGTGTTGGCATTAGCCGTCGCTAATGCCATCACTAATACTCATATTAGAAGGCAGGCTACCATGCGGGGACTGAGGCACGGGCTGTCGTGCAGGGACTAAGGTGTGAGGGGATGGCTCGACAATGAGACGTCGGCTCAGGGACACGATCGGAGATATGAGGGCACGGGAATGGGGCCACGAAAAGGCAGTGCAGGTCGGGGCTATGGGGTCTAGCTGGTTGGGTGGAGCCATAGGCTCGGGGCGGTGGGGCAGGGGCCACAGGGTCAGGCCGATGACATTGGGGATGGTAGGGTCGGGGCGACCGTGGGTATGAAGGGACCGCGGGGTTGGGCTGGCAACATCGGGGCCAATGGGGTTGGGGCAGCCACGGGCGTGGAGAGATGTGAGCTCGAGGCCGTGGGATGCCAGAGGGATGGGATGGGGAGGGATGGGGCATTTGGACGCCAGTGAGAGGACAAGGCACCGATGAGAGGATGGGGCATTTGGGCACCGATGAGAGGAGAGGATGAGGGAAAGGGGGGTTGGGGGGGTTGAGGGGGGTTTGGGCATCGATGAGAGGAGGGAAGGGAAGAGGATGAGGGGGTTTGAGTGCACGAGGGAAATTTTTTTTACCCCGTGCTTGGTCATATATATGTGTAGAGTATTAGCGACGGCTGCTTTGCCGTTCACTAATACTGTCGATAAAAAATATTACTGAGGGAAAAATCTATCGCTAAAAAGGAGAGCGGTCACTAATATTTTTATCAGGAAAAACTATTTTTTATAATTTTTTAAATAATTTTTTATGATTATTAGTAATGGCAAAATCACCGTCGTTAATGCCATCAGTAAAAGTATTAGCGACGGTAAAATTCATCGCTAAACTTTTAGCGACGATAAAATCTATCGCTAAAAACTGAGAGCCAATGCTAATACTTTTACAAAAAAGATAAAATATTTTTTTATAATTTTTTAAATAATTTTTTTTTCAAAATTATTAGTGACAGCAAATACAACCTCACTAATAACTATCGATAATTAATTAATTTTATTATAATTATAATTAAAAAAAATAAAATTTTTTAGCGATGGCTTTTTTCGTCGCTAATAGTTATCCCCATTGCTAATATAGACTATAAGCGATGGCAAAAAAGCGGTCGCTAATAATTGCAACCACTGTGATATTTCTATAGCAGCAGTTATTATGCAACCGCTGCTATAGAGGTAAAATATAATTTTTTTCTATTATTTCTCTGAATATGGTATAATGTTAGAATTTAAAGTCAATCTTCATCATTCATTATCTAAATAATTATTATTAGAATATCATCACAAAAGATCGCCTCTATCCAGTGGCCCTAGCTCTGTCGATCCATAAAATTTGATTTCAACTGCCACAAACGATCGCATGATGATCTGATAGATAGAGACCATTGATGGGTCTAAAAATTTATAATAATAATTTTGATAATATTTATAGTATACTATCAAAATTTTACTTCAATTAAATATCATTATCATGGTCAATTAGTACGAGATAATTTCAACTATTAAATAAAAAATGAGTGATCAAAAAGCCAAACGATGTTTGATTAAGATAATTTTTTAGGTAAATGATCTTTGCTACTACTTTAATCATTTGTACAGTGGTGATCATAAATTCAAAATGTACATATATGAACCATCCATGCTAAGCAGATCTTACAAAAGCATAAATATAATTACTAAAAGACTTTAAGAATGAGTATCAACAGACATATAGTTTTGGATCGTTCATATACGTGTGGTTTGAATTTTATGATCATCACTATACGAATAATCAAAGTAGTAGCAAAGATCATTTATCTAAAAAATTATCTTATAATTGGATGCCATTTGATATTTTAATCACTCATTTTTTATTTAACAATCCAAATCATCCCGTGCTAAATTGACTATAATAATGATGTTCGATTGAAGTAAAATTTTGATAGTATGCTACAAATATCATCGAGATCATCATTAAAAATTTTTGAATCCATTGATAGTCTCATCTATCAGATCATCACATAGTCTTTCGTGATCGTTGAAATCAAATTTTATTGATCGATTAGCTAGGGCTATGATACTCTAATGATAATTATTTAGAATAATGAATAGTAAAAATAAACTTTAAATTTTAAAATTATATTATATTTTAAAAAAATAAGAAAAAAATTATATTCTATCTCTTATTACCGATGGCAGACACCATCGCTAATACTCTTACTACCATCACTAATAAGTTTAATAAATAAAAAAAATTCTTTTATTTTTTACGATAGTATGTTCTGTCACTAATAGCACCATCACTAATTATTATCAGAAACGGATTGTCGCTAATACTCTTTTCACAGTCGCTAATAAGTTTAATAAATAATTTTTTTTCTTTTTTGCAATGGCTAAATCCATCGCTAATAATACCATCGTTAATGATTATTAGCAACGGCAACCGTCATCTCTAATACTCTTTCCATCATCTCTAATAAGTTTAATAAATAATTTTTTTGTGATGATTTTTTTGATCACGATTGGTTGTCGAAAGAAACTATTATTAGTGATAGCTATATTGCCATCGCTAATAGCTGTCAGTAAAATATTTATTAGCAATGAAAAAATTACCTTCGATAATGTCATTGCTAATACTTGCCATCAGTAATAGTGAAGATGCCATCGCTAATGGCCATCACTAATACTTTAATTTCTTATAGTGCTCTAAGTATATGAGCAAAAATTGTAAAAAAAGTCTGAAGATGAGTCAATAGAACAAGTCCTTAAGTCAAAATTAAAATTTGACTATCAAAAAGGCAAAAGTTATGGAGAAAGTAATAATACAATAAGAATCAAAAGAGATATGGTCATGACCGATAAAATAGCAACAAAAGTGGTTACAATCTACAATGCGGGATTGCCACCAAAAGCAATGGACTTGCAAATTCAGGTGATGTACAAATGATACCAAGAAAAGGAGGTGGGTGGGTAGATGACATCAATGCTGTGGGCTCTCAACCAAGTGACAAGACTCGATTAAAGAAAAGGCTTGGAGTATGATTTAAAAAAAAAAAGAAAAAATAGAAAGAATAGTTTTAATCAGGTTGACTAGTGCAAAAAGGTTGACCAGTGCAAAGTTTGGAAGAGAAAAGATAATTTTTGAAAAGAAAAAGAGGCACAAAGATCGTTGCAAAGACAACTTTTGAAATGAAGGTTACATCTCTTGGATAAAAGGTGTTGGTGAACGTACGCAATTTCTTGCATATATTTCAAATTTTTTTTGAATAAATTATAGCAAAAAGTAAATAGATTAATCATATTAATCTAACATGCATATGATCTAATCATCAAATCAATCTACTCTAAGATCTATGACATGATATGTTGTATATAAAATCTTAAAAATACTGAAGATAAAATCTGCATGCATGGATGCAAGCGGTAGATCATATCTACACCTATTTGAGTTCAAAACTCGATATCTGAGCATGAATTGATGATCCTCACTATTGAAAGATATGGTGAAGATGATCTTTGCTGGTTACTCACAGTCGCACATGCATCCGATCTCTATAAAAAGTCCACTCGATGCTCCGATCTGATCGATCTTCTTAGAAGTGCTAGCTTATGCGAAGACCTTCTTCTTGACTGATCTGGATCCTTTCTTCAAATTATTAAAATTTTTTTAGAGGTTGAAGATGGATTTCTAGAGGAGATGAAAAGGTGAAAGAAAGATGGAGAAGAAACTATTTTTTTTCTTATTTTTCTCTCTTCCCAAATCCTAAGATAGAAACCCTAGAAGACTAGGTTTTGCGCACACCCCAAGAGAGAGGACTCTCCTCCTCTTTTTCATGCCAAGGACCACACCCCAAAGCCCCTCAATGTGGAGAACTCCTTTGGTCTCTTACACACACAAAAGTGAGAAATAGACCCTTTTTTATTGGTGTGTAGTAGGGTTGGGTGAAAAGTCCTAAGGATCTTGGACTTTTCAAGATATATCGCCCTTCCACAAATTCCACGCCCCAAAAGAAATAAGGGACACCCCTTCTTTTATTTTTTTATATGAAATCAGGTCCTAGTATGATTTCTCATGATAAAAATCCTCCTCAAAGTGTTGGACACATAAGGAGAAAAAATAAGTTGGCATGTAGAGTGATTTGGATAAGAACAGATTCTCTTTATAAGGAATGTTTGGAAATCCAATTTTAAAACCTTCCTTTTATCAAAATTAAATCAGATTTAGATGTGAGAAAAGAAGGGAGAAGATCTCTTTGGCATGAAAAAATCTCATGCAAAAACCTCTTGAGCATGGAGAAAGTTGGCATCAAAGTGGGAGGTGCATAGGGAGGAAGAGTCCAATCCTATATGGACTCTAGGTTTCCTTATTTGAATCCAAACCAAATCATATCTAGTTCAATCCAAATAAAATATATAAAATTTAATCTAATTAAATTTATAAATTTTTAATCAATCAATTAAATTAAAAATTAATTGAACCAAAGTTCTGATCAAATCATAGATATTTCTCCCTTAGCGATTAGGTTATCTCAAAACGTAATCGGATCAAATCTAATTGAATCTAATTCAATTAAATTTTATTTAATCCTCTTTGTTCAATCAAATTAAGCTAATCAATAATATATTTATTAATTATTCTTCATTAATTTACTAACACTTGATGAATTAATTTATTGTAACTTTTACATAAGGTTAATCATCAATCAAATTGATGATTAAGCCCTTGAATGATTCTTAATCGTTTATCAGCCACATGATTAGTCAGAGACTTCTTTTGAGTGTGACCCCATAGATTTGAACCTAAGTTGGTAGCACAAGAATAAATTTTTGAATCAATCGATATAATCATCTAGCAATGGTGACCCAACATCCGGATAGGTTAAAGGATGGCGAAGAATATTCAAGAACCTATTGGCATATGGTTACTGTATAATTCATCCCTTTAACCCTAATACTCGAGAATGACCTAAGATTTAACTGTCAATTCTAGATAAATCATCCATAGTGTATTCCAATCTTTCAAATCCATCATATGGATTATCCGAATCCAGATTTTGCTAAATTGAAATACATTGATACATTAACTCCTACTAATTCGAAGGAATTAATCCCATCTTGACTCACGCACCAACTTGACAAGTACTTGACTGCATCCAGAAATCTTTGGTTACTGAATTAGAAATTCAGTTAGTTTGACATCAAAGTACAGTGAGTTGCTTGCAAGTCACCGTGGTGATCTCAGGTCGAAGGGACACTTATACCCATACATTTCGTGAGCTACTCTTGACAGTAGAGTGCTCTGTAGTTGATCACGTTCAGTGATGATGTACTCCTACATCTCACCTGTATGCCATACCAATGTCTCCATATCATTTGATTATAAGGACAACCAACGCATATGGCATATAACGACCTACACTTGATATCACTATCGTCTTAGTAATAGTGTATCGTTTGGTCGCAAACCAATTTAAGGACTATGCGATAAATTTTTCTTTATCGATCAAAGTAATCCTAAGAATTTCATCACAACATAAATATTCTTTAAAAGATGTAATCTTGTGATAAAAAAAATCAAATAATTTTTATTATTTATCAAGTCATATATATTTATAATTAGCATAATCGTCAAATGATTGATTTTAAGACATATTTTTCAACAACTCCCATTTAGACTAAAGTCAATCAGTATAGTATCATATACCTATCTTTGATTTATCATCTCAAAACTCCTAGAATTGAGGCCTTAGTAAATAGGTTGATCAGGTTCTTCTTTCCATCAATCTTCTAAAGTTCGACGTCACCTCAATCTGCAATTTTTCAAATAAGGTGGTAGTGATGCAAAATGCTTGGTAAACTAATTGAACTTCAGCTTGTTGGCATAAGCTATGGCTCTGGTGCTGTACAATATAGTAGAACCATCATCAAAGGGTGCCACTCCTAGCTTGCCAGTGAACCTGTATAATCACATAACTTCTTTGCAAGCATCGAATGCTGCAATATATTCTGCTTTGCAATTTGAATTTAGCTATATTGCTCTGTTTGAAATCTTTCTAGCAGATTGCTCCATTATTTAGAATAAAGATGTATTCCAACACATTCTTACTACTATTATGTTCAACTGAAAATTAAAGTCATACTCTATAAGTTTTAAGTCAGATTCTCCATAACCGAATCATCGATTCTTAGTATTTCTAAAATACTTAAGGATGACCTTCCAGTAATTCTCACCTAAATTTTGCAGGTATCCACTCACTACCCTAGTGAGTATACCATATCCGATCTCGTACATGGTGTACATGATAGAATAAATTATACTCATAAACACTCTATGTATGTAGATAGCGATAATCTAAACAGCCTCTTAGATCTATCTCTATAGATCTTCATCCCTAGGATGAGAGAAGCTTTTTCCAAGTCTTTTGTGGAGAACAATGATAATAGTGAAACCTTTATTCCCTATAATGTAAGAAATTTTATTTTCGATTAAGAAAATTTTATTCATATACAAAATAAGAAATATACTTACAGAACTATTAACCCATTTGTATTTGTAGGATTCTTCTTCATTCTCAATGAAGCTATGTATTTTGATCACTTATCAAAATACACATTTCAACTCCAAAATATGTAGCATTGCCACAGGAGAAAATGTCTCGCTATGATCAATACCATAACATTGATAATATCCTTAGACAATCAGACAGGCTTTGTAGGTCTCTACCTTCTCATCTGCGCTCTCTAATCCTATTGAAGTCCACTTACACCCTATGAACTTTACCCTTTCGAGTGGATCAACGAGTGTCCATACACCATTGATCATTATGGACTTCATTTTGGACTCTATGGCTCCAAGCCATTAATCGAAGTCGGACCTCTGCATGGCATCTATGTAGGTGATCAAATCCTTATTATACTGATCGAGTTCAATAGGATCAAGTTTCAAAATTGAAAATCAAAGTATCTATCCGACAGATGCGGTACTCTATCGGATCTCTTTAATGGTGCCTCTACAATGATTTTTGATTTGATCTAATCAAATTCGATTCTATAAATTTACTAGATTGTGTCGGTTCTTCTACTTGTCAAACTTCATAAGTTTCACATTAGAGGCATCAGTTCCTTCACCAAGGTACTTCTTTTCAAAAAGGAATGCCAAACAACTTTTATTCTTTTGCATGGTAGAAGTAATATCCCCTTAGATTCTTTAGGATTATCCTTCAAAATAATACATATAAGACAGGGATCCAAGCTAATCTATCTGCAATTGCTTGATATAAACCAAACACCCAAATCCTAAGGTAAGAGGGTTTTGGCTTATGCCCAGTCCATATCTCATATGGAGTTATTGTGGCTGATTAATTCAAAATTTAGCTCAGAACATAACAAGCAGTCTCAAGAGCATAATCCTAAAAGAAGACTGACAAATTTATAAATCCCATCATGGATCAAACTATGTCTAACAAAGTCAACACCAATAAGAGAGAATCCTATTCTCTTCTAGATATATCAAAAACCTCATCAAAAAAGGCATTCTCCTCTTTGGTCTGATCGAAGAGTTTCAATGCTCTTTTCAGTTTATATATCTATCTTATTAAAAAATTATTTAAATATTTTAAATAATTTTAATTTATGGCAAACATGTTTGTAGATCCAATATATCAATATATATCAGACTTAGAACATCATTGGCTTATTCACCTTTTTCAGCAAAAGATGATTCAGTCATCTTACTAAAGAGATAGGATTGATGGTTGACAATGATTCACAATCATTGACTTTGAGAATTATCTCCTATTGATGCTATTCTTGTTTATATGATCGAGGCTTAATTGCCAAAGATAGGCTTTCATGACATTATCTATTCTAAGGAGTTTGTTTGTTATGTACAGTACAGTAACAAACTGTGTAAATGTTATTTCTTAGTTGTCCACATGATTTTGACATCATTCATAATGATATCATAAAATCATTAGACAATAGTGACAATCACTAAAACCATATTGTTAGAATTAAAAATAGGCTTGACAATTTCTAAAATCAAGATTGAAACATAACTTCCATCTCTAATGTTCAAGAACCTCTTGCTATTTTCAAACTTTCTACTAACCTGAAGTTATTGCAATAATTTGCATTGACTTTTGATATCCAATATCTAGATAGTAGTATTACAGATAGAGAAATCACAAGGTGTTATCATATAAGTACTTTATCCAGCAATCCTTTGCTGATTTCTCTTCCTTAGCCTGTTCAGATCCAGGAACTCTATAGACTAGATTAACCTTAGACTCTTTTATCAGTTCAGACTCATTAGCCCAAACATGACTCTTTTAGACCTTTTTTTCTTTTCTTTCTCAAAGATTATTGCCCACTGAAGATACATCTTCAGAGGTGCAAAAAAACTCCTTCAACATCTGAAGAATTTTCTCCCACTGAGCATCATCAAATTTACAACTAAATTCGTGTTCTTTATTGCTCTCAAAATATACCACACAGTGATATGATCATTTGGCCACTTCTGATAAGTATCTTTGATTGCATCATATGTGTTGGATGTGGGAATATCAGGTGCTAGATCCATAATCATATTTAGGATCCATTCATTCTCTAGAACTATTTACAACTTTTGATATCATCTATTGAAGTTGGATCCTATAAATAAGTCACTGTCAAACAGTAAATGGAGCATCGGATATCTAGCCATAACTGAAAAAAAAATATAAGACCTCAATATTTATGAATTGATTAAGCTTAAAGACTTGGACTTTAGTCTAAAGATTCGTCCACTATTTTATACGAATTGGTAGCCTCTACCTCCAATTCAAAAAATTACATTAATCCCGTAGCAGGTACTAGAATCCATACAGACTGCATACAGACCTAAGGATGGCTCAGTCAACCCATATGCATCTATGGATAGGTTCTCAACTAATTATTTTTTCAAATAATTTTTAGTAGTTAATTTAGCCCCAGATTTTATTTCAGTAGGCAATGGGCCTCCACTGAAAGTTTCGAAATCAAACCATTAACATGAACCTACTCAGTGATTCTAACTAATGAATGATCAGATCTGAGGATAGCTCAGTCAATCCAATCATTATCAAATAGTATAAAGAGTCATCATATGATGAATGATAATTCCACCATTCAAAGAGAACACCAGACGAATGGTGCCTGCAATGTCAATCAAAAATAATGGACCCATTATTATTCACCTTAATGGGAGGCTATGATTCAGTTATCTCCATAACTAGCTTATTTTATGGATCTAATAATTTAAAAAATTTAATTAATTTAGAAAAGAGAAAAAAAGAGATCAATAAGTAGACCACAATCCTTTCACTAATTTTATCAAGTCATTTAATCAGATTAGGATCATGCTGATCGAACTAGCATCTAGATCAGTCACACTGATCAACCTTAATAGTATAAGTCAACTCGAATCATTTAGCAGTCTAATCAAGATATAATCCATCAAAAAGATCAGATAAGTGAGATCAGTGGGAGGGCCTGCTAAGCTTACCTTAGACACCATCAAAATGGTTAGGTAAGCCACTCCCAATTAAAAATCACCGATCGAAATGCCAAACTTATCTTAGATACTAATTGGTTAATTAATTTTGATTTGACCAATCTAATGATTTGGGTTCAATCACTGAGCCACAATCAAGGTCCATTTAGTCTAATCAAAGATATGGACTTGACTATCTACAACTATTGTATTGATTCTAAAAAAATTCTGATTTAATCTAATTCAATATTTGGTTAGATTTAATCAATTTTTCTACATGGTTCATTAACTCTTTGATTCTAACCTTAGGTCTAATCCAATTAAGATGACCTGATTTGAGCTAACCGATGCCTCCATGTTTTATGCGAATAACATTAGATCTTTAATTCATTATTCTAGATCTAATCAATTCTACACTTAATTCTTAATTAAGTTTCAGCATCAACATGGGTTTAGATTTGAAATAATTTTAATCTTTTTATTTTGTAAATAATTTATAATAAATTTTATATAAAATTTTTTTATTTTGAAACTGGATCAACTGAATCAATATTGAGCCGGCTATACAAGGGGACTGGGTCAACTCAATTCAAAACTGGATCGGCTCAGTAATTGTGCGAGCACGATTCAAAAAGTTTCAGATCTAAAAAATTTTGCATAATTCTAAAATAAAATCAATCATAAACATCTTTTAGATCATATCAAAATTTTTTTAAGATTTAAATTTTATTTTTTTATAATTAAAATAATTTTAATCATATAGATTAAATATTTTATTTTTTATACAACTTTATATCATATGCAACAAACCTAAGGTTTCAAGATCTAAGATTTTGTAGAAAAATAAGTTTTTCCTTTCGCATTCTTCTTCATTGGATCTAATCACATGGCACCCCTACATGCTATAAAAGCATCCCATCAAATAGGAAGAGAGGGCCTTTAAACCCTTCTTGTTCCAACGACCGGACGGTCTGGTGATCAACCTAATCTAAGTACTTGCTAATCGGATCATCTAATCTAATCACATATCACATATGCTTGAATTTAGATCTAATCTAAATTAAATCTGATCTGATTATAATCTTAGATCATATCTAAATTAGATCATAAATATCATATGTAATATAAAAAATTAAATTTTATCAAAGATCAGTACAAACTAGGACAATATTTTCATTGTAAGGGATAAACCTTACAGTAGGACAACCTTATATCAGTTTATGCGATCAACTATTAATTAAATTCAGATCTAAGATATCATATATTAGATCTAAAAAAAATTAAATTTCAGATTTAATATGCATATATAACATGTCATAACAAATCTAGGCTCTAATACCACTATTGGTGAACGTAGGCAATTTCATGCATGTATTTCAAAATTTTTTCGAATAAATTACAGTGAAAAGTAAATAGATTAAGCATATTAATCTAACATGTATATAATCTAATCATTAAATCAACTTACTCTAGGATCTATGATATGATATGTTGCATATAAAATCTAAAAAATACTGAAGATAAAATCTGCATGTATGGATGTAAGCGGTAGATTATATCTATACCTATTTGAGTTCAAAACTCGATACCTGAGCACGGATCAATGATCGCCACTGCTGAAAAATATGGTAAAGAACATCTTTGTTGGTTGCTCACAATCGCATATGCGTCCGGCCTCTATGGAAAGTTCACTCAGAGCTCTGATCTGATCGATCTTCTAAGGAGTGCTAGCTCGTGCGAAAATCTTCTTCTTGGCTGATCTAAATTCTTTCTTCAAATCTTTAAAACTTTTTTAAAGATTGAAGATAGACTTCTGGAGGAGATGAAGAGATGAAAGAAAGATGGAGAAAAAATTATTTTTTTTCTTATTTTTCTCTCTTCCCAAACCCTGAGGTAGAAATCCTAGAAGATTAGGTTTTGTGCATACCCCAAGAGAGAGGACTCTCCTCCTCTTTTTCATGTCAAGAACCATGCCCCAAAGCCCCTCAATGTGGAGAACTCCTTTGATCTCTTACATGCACAAAAGTGAGAAATAGATCCCTTTTTATTAGCGTGTAATAGAGTTGGGTGAAGAGTCCTAAGGATTTTGGACTCTTCAAGATATGTCACGCGCCCTTCCACAAATTTCATGCCCCAAAAGAAACAAGGGACGACCCTTCTTTTATTTTTTTCATGTGAAATAAGATCCTAATTTAATTTCCTATGATAAAAATCCTCCTCAAAGTGTCACACACATAAGGAGAAAAAATAAGTTGGCATGGGAGTGATTTGGATAAGAACAAATTCTCTTGATAAAAAATATTTTGAAATCCAATTTGAAAATCTTTTTTTTATTAAAATCAAATAAAATTTAGATGTGAGAAAGGGAGGGAAAAGACCTCTTTGACATAAAAAAATCTCATGCAAAAACCTCTTGAGTGTGGAGAAAATTGGCATCAAAGTGGGAGGTGCATGGGGAGGAAGAGTCCAATCCTATATGGAGTCTGGGTTTCCTTATTTGAATCCAAACCAAATCACATCTGGTTTAATCCAAATAAAATATATGAAATCTAATCTGATTAGGTTCATAAATTTTTAATCAAATTTTAATTAAGTTAGGAATTGATTGAACTAAAGTTTTGATCAAATTAGAAATATTTCTTCCTTAGCGATTAGGTCATCTCATAACCTAATCGGATCAAACCTAATTGAATCTAATTCAATTAGATTTTAATTAATCTTTTTTGCTCAATCAAATTGAGCTAATCATCAATCTAATTACTAATTAATCTTCTATTAATTCACTAACACTTAGTGAATTAATTTATTATAACTTTTGCATAAGGTTAATCATCAATCAAAATAACGATTGAGCCCTTGAACGATTCTCAATCGTTGATCAGCCACATGATCAGTCAAAATTTTTTTTTGAGTATGATTCTATAGGTTCGAATCTAAACCGATAGTATAGGAATAAATTTTTGAATCAATCGATGTAATCATCTAGCAATGGTGATTAGACTTCTGGATAGGTCGAATGATGGCGAAGCAACATTCAAGAATCTATTGACGTATGGTTATCATATAATTTATCTTTTTGATCCTAATACTTAAGTACAATATAAGATTTAACTGTCAATCCTAGATAAGTCATCCATATTGTATTCTAATCTTTCAAATCCATCACAAAGATTATCTGAGCTCAAATTTTGCTAAATTAAAATATATTGATACATTAACTCCTATTTATTCGGAAGGGTTAATCCTATCTTGACTCACGTACCAACTTAACAAATACTTGACTGCACCCAAAAACCTTCTGTTACTAAATTAGAAAAATCAGTTAGTCCGACATTAAAGTACAGTAAGTTGCTTGTAAGTCACCATGATAACTCAGGTCGAAGGAATACTTATACCCATACCTTTGCGAGTTATCCTTGACAGCAGAGTGCTTCGCAGTAGGTCACGTTCAGTAATGATGCACTCCTATATCTTACCTGCATGCCATACCAGTATTTTCACACCATTTGATTACGAAGATAACCAACGCATATAGTACACAACGATCTACACTTGATATCGCTATCATCCTATTAATAGCGTATCATTTGGTCGCAAACCAATTTAAGAATTATGCGATAAATCCTCCTTTATCGATCAAAGTAATCCTATGGATTTCATCACAATATAGGAGTTCGTTAGAAGATGTAACCTTGTGATAAAAAAGATCAAATAATTTTTATTATTTATCAATTTATATATATTTATAATTAGCATAATTGTCAAACGATTGGCTTTAAGATATATTTTCCAACAAAAGGGAGATGTGATAGTCACTCTTTATGTCTCTTTGAAAAAGATAGTTATTTTTTATGTCTGTTGGATAAAGGTAGTTACTAATAGAGTGCCTCTATAAAGTATCAAAGAATGCTTACATAGTTTCACTCATCAGAAAGTTTCTACAGCTACAAAGTGGAAAGTATGGAGGAAGTAAAAATCTTCTACAAGAATTTACTTCAAAAATTCTATCAAAAACATCACAAAATCATTACCGCAATATTCAACTTTCAAGAAAGGATTAGATCATTTGCCAGAATTCTATTCTATAGTTCAAGTATGTGAAAATTTTTATATGGAGAACACAAGATCGACGAAGAAGAATGCCGAATAAGATGCCACAGAATTTGCTTTTAAATGTATTATAGGTCCTTATTAGCTTGAGAATAATGTCAATTGTTTACATACCTTCGTGAAGAATTTGGAAAAAGCAAATATTTTCTTAGAAAAGAAAAACATGGCATTGAATGTGGAAAACAAATCCTTGGAAAATGCAATCAACAAGCAAGCGTGCAAAATTAGAAGTTTAATTACGAAAAAGATAAAGTTACAAGAAAAATTTCAAGTCTATGAAGATCTAATTGAAGAAGATGAAGGTAGTTGTGCATAAACAAGCTTAAGGGAGAATGTTAGAGTATGAGCTTGTTTATTATAATTTTTTTAATTTCTTTTATTAAAAGGTTATGTCTCGTCCTAAAGTTGTATCTTTTAGATTAGAGATATGTCTCTCTTTAAGTTTGCATCTTTTAAATTAGAAAATGTCTTTTAATTAGTAGCTCTTATGAAGAGTTGTATCCCTTCATTCTCTATAAATAAGGAGCATGTATTTTTTGTTTTGTATAAAATTATCTTGTACTTGAGTTCATTCCATACTTAAATAAATCTTATTTTTCTCAACTATTACATATAATAGTTCATAGATTTGTAAGCCCACCAACATCTGCTTGGAAATAAAATACTGGGTGGTAACGCTCCCGTTTTATCAAAAAAAAAATATTGGTCCGCTACATGCAAATAGAGAAATTGTGTCTGCAATTCGTATATGATTAATTGATCTTTAGCAGTTCGGAAAAGCATCATATCAAGAATCTCAAGTTCATGGTGTACCCTTTCAAGCTTATAACAGGTTTGAAAATCAGTTTTGACAAGAGTTACGTCTGTAGTGTTGGTGTAAGCGAATGATCCAGCATTGATACTGTGAAGCTTCTAGGATATACACAGAATCAAACTTACCATTCAAATACCTTGGAATACCTCTATACTTTAACAAACCATGAGCATTAGACCGGCGCTTTATTGAAGAGGAAATTGAGAGGGAACTTTCATCATGGAAAGGGAAACTATTAACTCTAGCTGGTAGATTAGCCTTGGTAAATGTTGTTTTGAGCCCAATCCCAGTGTATTGGATGTCTATGATGCAACTACCAACAGGTGTGATAGAAAAATTTGATCATATCAGATGAAACTTCCTATGGCAAGAAAATAAAAAATGCTATGGAGGACATTGTCTTGTAAGTTGGGAGCACACATGCAGACCTAAATGTTTGAGTGGTTTAAGGGTCCTTATCTTACAGCTTGTTAACAAGTGCCTACTATCAAAGTGGTGGTGGAGATACTTTCAAGAACTGAATAGACCTTAGAGGAAACTAATTCATAGACTTCATTTAATAGGTACATAACCAAGTCAACCAAACAATAGGACTTTGAAACTTGCCTCACCTTATTGGAGTACCATGAAGACTCAAGAGTGATTTTTCTTAACCCTGTATTTAGTTGGGTCATAAGAAGATGGATGGATGGGATTGAAAAGATGAATTGCCTCTATCTACCATTTGGTTCAAAAAATTATAAGAAGAATGGACAACAAAGGGAGGATTGTCCATCCATTCTAACCTATCATTTTGCATCCTCCCAAATTGGAAGAATGAATAGAGCATTGAAAGATAGACTTTGGCATTGACAAAATCTTTTTCATTATTTTTTTGATAAAAATATATTACTTATTCACTTTTCATTCATATTATATATATATATATATATATATATATATATATATATATATATATATATATATATATATATATATATATATATATATATATATATATATATATTATTAATTATTTCTTATTAAATTTTATGAGTCATTATTTTAATTTTAGTATATAATTTTCATAATTATAATTAAATAATTAGACATCTTCTATTTCTCTATTTATATTTACTATTTTTTAATTAACTATTTGTATAATATTAATTAACTACTTAAATTAAATTATAAATTAATTAATTCTTTATATAATTAATTTATAAAATCATATATTAAATTAAATTTTTATATAATTTTTTTATAATTATAGATTATATATAATATAAATTTATACTAGTTTACTGATTTAATATAAATAAGTATTATAAATTGATAATAATAATATTTTTGTAAAAGGATAGTTTCGTAAAATGTTATATAAATATCATCCTTCCTTCTTTTCATTCCTCCTATACCAAATAGAGGAGGAAATCATTTCCACCCATCCTTCCATGTTTCACCAAACATATGAGAAGATGGATAGATGGGATGGAAAATCCATCCATTCTTCCTCCTCTATCTAATCTTTCTTCAATCCATCTTTCATACCAAACAGATGGTAAGTGTCTACTTCAACCTCGGCAAGGGTGAATAGGTTGCATTCTCGTATGATTTATGGACTGGTGATTAACCTCTTAAAGTAAGGTTTCCCTCGGGCATTCCTTTTCTCTAAGCACCCAGCACCCTCAGTGGTAAGTTATCTTGAAGAGGCACCAACTGATGTAATTGGCAATCACTTACTAAGCACAAGACTCTATGCAGAGTTCTTTGAGTTGCATAACATCATGGACTCGATATCTCTTTCATCAAAAGAGGACTCAATTCTATGGAAATGGAGTAACAATAAAATATTTTTAGTATAACATTACTACAAGTTCCTTGGCAATGGCAGGATATGGTTAGAATTTGGAGCCATAAACTAGAAACTCCCGCTCAAGAAAAGGTAAAGATTTTTAGTTGGTTTGCATTCAAGAACAAACTACTCACTACAACGAACTTAAGAGGAATTGGATTGCACCACAATATTGCCTTCTTTGTGGTGAAGAAGATGAAACAATTGACTATCTATTCCTAACGTGTAACTATGCAAAAGGATGGTGTGGCAACAGATCTTGGGCAGGGTCCGATCAACCACTCTACCAACATCCATTGGGAATAATTGGAATACACGGAGGAACAGATTGAAAGCCAAAGGGGAAAGAATGGAATGGGACTCTCTATTTTCAACCACTTGTTGGAGCCTGTGGCTTGAATGCAACAACAGAATTTTCAGGCTGGTGGCCGTTGCATCCACAACCTTGTTCCAAGAAGTGAGTGCAGAGCCACAAATAGATAGGGCACAAATTTCAAATCCTTAGCTCTAATACCATGTAAAATAATATGCTACGTAGAGTAGATTGATCATGCCGGCCTAAGATCCAAAACAAATACTAAAAAATTATTTACAGAGATTGCAAAAAAAAAAAGTTATGGAAGAAAAAAAGTTGGGAGAAAAAAATAAATTAATTCAAAAAAAAATAAAGATCAAAACTTTACAAAGATACCTCGCAAAAGAATCTCCATACGTACAAATAATCTCTCCTCTCTCTTTCTTTCCACCACAATCTTTAACACGGTTCCACCATCTTCCACACCATTCTCCCATACACCAAAGAAATACTAAAGATCCTTTTAAATAGAGCACATTGTGAGTAAGAGTTTGACTCTTATTTGAACTTATAAACTAAAGATATACTAGAACACAAATTCTAACAACCTTTAAAAGAAAATAATTAAATAGAGTAACACTAGGAATAGAATCCTAAAGTTATTAAATCTAAGGACCAACTAAAAATGAAATTCTAATTGGATTGAGACTTGACAATGAAACCCTATACTTCTCCTCATTGCCAAGTCCATATTAATAATGCTGAATTTGTTGAAGTCATGAAATGCAATAACAGTTATCATTATCATCACTGCAGTAAAAATAATATATAATAATTTATCGAATCAATAATTAAATAATAAAATTTTTTTATTAGCTCGAGCAATAGTTCTTTGGCTGGCTCGTCCTCTTCAATACATATGTTGAAGATGATGATGATGTTCTGCAATACTTTCTCTCGGTACTGACTCCACGGTCATGATGTCGAAATTCTTTTGAGCATCCAACTTATGCCAACGAATGTTAAGTTGTGGATTGTAATAACTGTGAGCATCAACGATTACTTGCATACAAGTAAAATCAAAAGCAAAAATTTGGTCATATTCATGTACCTTCACTTGAGGAGCTTCAAATATCTACACATAGTTGGCTTCTACATATGTGATCAAATCTTCATACATAGAATTTTTTAGCAGCTTAAATTTTAGAGTAGCTTCAAAATTGTTGGGTATAAAATACCCCCTCAGCCGAAGTTCGCACCAGGAGTGACCCTCCGGGGGTTCTACCGGCATCCGGCCTTCGACGGCATCTTCTCGAGCCTCTCCGGCGACCGAGCCTCCGTAACGTTCCCAAGTTCTGCCGATGGATAAACTGCCACCAGTGCAGGCCAGATTCTCCACGACGGGCGGACTTCGCCCAAGTCCCGACGATGGTCGACCACCTTCTAGTCTTCATCCGGACTCCTACGGGAGCCGGACTTCATCCCCGGCTCCAACCACAGGTAAACTTCATCCGGACTCCTACGGGAGCCAGACTTCGTCCCCAGCTCCAACCGGACTTCGTCCCCGACTTCAACTAAAGGAAGTCTTCATCCGGACTCCTACGGGAGCCGGACTTCGTCTCCGACTTCTACTGCAGGTAGACTGCATCCGGACTCCTACGGGAGCCGGACTTCATCCCCGGCTCCAACCGCAGGTAGACTTCATCTGGACTCCTACGGGAACCGGACTTCATCCCCGACTTCTACTGCAAGTAGACTGCATCCGAACTCCTACAGGAGCCGGACTTCGTCCCCGACTTCAACTGAAGGAAGTCTTCATCCGGACTCCTACGGGAGCCGGACTTCATCCCCGACTTCAACTGAAGGAAGTCTTCATCCGGACTCCTACGGGAGCCGGACTTCGTCCCCAGCTCCGACCACAGGTAGACTTCATCCGGACTCCTACGGGAGCCGGACTTCGTCCCCGGCTCTGACCGCAGGTAGACTTCATCCAGACTCCTACGGGAGTCGGACTTCGTCCCTGACTTCTACTGCAGATAGACTTCATCCGGACTCCTACGGGAGCCGGACTTCACCCCCGACTTCAACTGTAGGTAAACTCATCCCGAGCTCCTACCGCAAGTGACCCGCTCTGAGTTTCCGCTACAAACGATCTACTTCAAGTTTCTACCACGAGCGGTCCGTGCCGGATCCCCACTGTAAGCCTTCATCCGAGCTTTCATTGCGGACGAACCCCTCCAGCGCCATCCGACATCCACCGTCGGTTGGCCCTTTGCCGAAGTCTGTGCGAAATCGGACTGCATCTGCGGAAAGCCTCTGACCGAGCTCCTACGGCAAGAGGTCCTTGCCGGCCGCCGTAGCACCCAAGGCACCCCAATCGGATGTGCAGCATCCGAGCTCCTCTCAGATGGATGGCTACCCTTTTCGCCAGGTGCCTCAACCGAACTTCAGCCGACAGGCCTGGACCCCCTGGCAGGCCACAGTAACGGCCACGACTCTGCTCCACTTCTTGCAACGGATCCTGCGCGGCTCCATTACTCCCTGGCAGGCCACAGTAACGGCCACGACTCTGCTCCACTTCCTGCGACGGATCCCGCGCGGCTCCATCACTCCCTGGCAGGCCACGGTAATGGCCACTACTCTGCTCCACTTCCTGCGACGGATACCGCGCGGCTCCTCCACCCTCTGGCAAGTCGCGACAACGGACGCTGCTTCACTCCCCGCAACAAACTCCACGTGGCAGATCGCAGTGATGGCCACGATTCCGCTCCACTACATTTCATAACAAACTCCTCCTGACCCCGAACGGCCCACTGCCAGATGGTTACAAACGTCGCTATCATCTATTGCACCCTCCGCCTATAAAAAGGGGACCCCAGATACGTTATTCTCTAAGCTCTCATTTCCTATCTCAAAACTCTGCTAAATTTTTCGTTCGAGCACTCAATTCTTGTTGAGGCAGAGAACTGACTTGAGCGTCGGAGGGTCTTGTCGGAACACCCCCACCTCCGGTTTAGACTTCCTTTGCAGGTCCCGACGGCGACCGCAGCTCCCTCGACTCCAGCTTCTCCGATGCAGGCGAATTTTTGCACCAACAAAAATCAACTGGTACCAAGACATAACAAGACTCATCTCTATCAAGCATATCTTCTTGTTCCTTGATCTCTGAAACTACTTTAAGATCAATTAACTGTTCATCTTCATAGTTGACTAAATCTCCATAAGAAACATTTAAATCTTAGATAGCTTTGACATTGGACTCTTCCGTATGATTTAATTCTTCAATACAGATCTCTATAACTAAATCAATTATAGCATCTTTTTACTCTTCCTGAGTAATTTCAAATTAGTGGATTCTTCAATCATGATCTGTTCTAAACTTGAGATTACGGTCATCTGATCAAGCTTCTTCTACTCAAGATTCTTTTCTAAACTTAATTAATCCCCAAGTTGATCAATCTTGTCATGCTCCGAGTCTTCAAAAATTGCCCCAATTTCTAACTGATCAAGCTCCTCTTACTTCAAATCTTCATCTTCAAACTAATTTTGTTAATCTTTTAGATCTCTGGAAAAGCCTAGAATCAGAATCCCCTCTTATGGGCACAACACGTGACTTATTTTTTTTTCTTTTTTTTCTTTTTCTTTAAGATTCATGTAGAAAATTTTAAAAAGTCTGGATCCTTATAATACAATAATATATTACTACTATAATTTAAAATTACCATCAAATAATAATATGACAATAATATGATTGGTAATTATAATATAATATATCATAAATAAAATAATATAATATAAATATAATCTTATATTATATTATAATATTTATATAAAATATAAATGGTACATTGATATACTAAATTTTTTTGCTAGATTGAGGGATATTTTTGTCCTCAATTTTCATCTGAAAATGATTGTTTTGGGATGATCTTATACTTTTGACTTCAAAAATGGGTATCCTATTATCAGATCAGATAGTGATTTGAGGAGTGAGGATGATTAAATATTACTGTCATATTAGATTATCATGGTGCAACTAAATACGATATCTAATTATATTCACTCATAGTATCCTTAATTTTAGGATGATCACTCCTTGCCAAACACCTGCAGGTTTGCATGTCAATACAACATTTTTAGATATTGAACGCATATAAAAGGAAATATGGATGGCTATTGTACGTGAGAGGAAGTATAAATGGCTGCAATGCCTTCTCAAATAAATGTAGTCCTAATTGTGCTTGGTCCACTTTGTTTTTTTTATCAAACAAGAGCCAAATTTATAAAGGATGCATGCATATATACACACACAAACATACATACATGCATACATATATACATATATACACACATATATATATACACACGCACATATAAATATACATACATACATACATACATATATACATATACATATTGTTGGGTATAAAATACCCTCAGCCGAAGTTCACAGCGGGATCGGCCCTTGCGGGCTCCGTCCCCGACTTCAACCGCAAGAAGAACTCCGCCCGGGCTCCTACGGGAGCCGGGCTCCGTCCCCGACTTCAACCGCAAGAAGGACTCCGCCCGGACTCCTACGGGAGCCGGGCTCCGTCGCCAACTCCAACCGCTGGTAGACTCCGCCCGGACTCCTACGGGAGTCGGGCTCTGTCGCCAACTTCAACTACTGGTAAGCTCCGTCCGGACTCCTACGGGAGCCGGACTTCGCACCTGTCTTTAACTGTAGGAAGATTCCGCCCGGACTCCTATGGGAGCCGGGCTCCGTCCCCGACTTCAACCGCAAGAAGGACTCCGCCCGGACTCCTACGGGGGCCGGGCTTCGTCGCCAACTCCAACCGCCGGTAGACTCCGCCCGAACTCCTACGGGAGCCAGGCTCCGTCGCCAACTTTAACTGCTGGTAAGCTCCGTCAGGACTCCTACGGGAGCCGGACTTTGCACCTGTCTTTAACTACAGGAAGATTCCGCCCGGACTCCTACGGGAGCCGGGCTCCGTCCCCGACTTCAACCGCAAGAAGGACTCCGCCCGGACTCCTACGGGAGCTGGGCTCCGTCGCCAACTCCAACCGCTGGTAGACTCCGCCCGAACTCCTACGGGAGCCAGGCTCCATTGCCAACTTCAACTGCTGGTAAGCTCCGTTCGGACTCCTACGGGAGCCGAACTTCGCACCTGTCTTTAACTGCAGGAAGATTCCGTCCGGACTCCTACGGGAGCCGGCCTCCGTCCCCGACTTTAACCGCAAGAAAGACTCCGCCCGGACTCCTAGGGAGCCGGGCTCCATCGCCAACTTCAAATGCTGGTAAGCTCCGTCCGGACTCCAACGGGAGCCGAACTTCGCACCTGTCTTTAACTGCAGGAAGATTTCGCCCGGACTCGTACGGGAGTCGGGCTCGATCCCCGACTTCAACCGCAAGAAGGACTCCGCCCGGACTCCTACGGGAGCTGGGCTCCGTCGCCAACTTCAACTGCTGGTAAGCTCCGTTCGGACTCCTACGGAAGCCGGACTTCGCACCTGTCTTTAACTGCAGGAAGATTCCGTCCGGACTCCTACGGGAGCCGGGCTCCATCCCCGACTTCAACCGCAAGAAGGACTCCGCCCGGACTCCTACGGGAGCCGGGCTCCGTCGCCAACTCCAACCACTGGTAGACTCCGCTCGAACTCCTACGGGAGCCGGGCTCCGTCGTCAACTTCAGCTGCTGGTAAGCTCCATTCGGACTCCTACGGGAGCCAGACTTCGCACCTGTCTTTAACTGCAGGAAGATTCCGCCCGGACTCCTACGGGAACCGGGCTCCGTCCCCGACTTCAACCGCAAGAAGGACTCCGCCCGGACTCCTACGGGAGCCGGGCTCCGTCGCCAACTCCAACCGCTGGTAGACTCCGCTCGGACTCCTACGGGAGCCGGGCTCCGTCGCCAACTTCAACTGCTGGTAAGCTCCGTCCGGACTCCTACGGGAGCCGGACTTCGCACCTGTCTTTAACTGTAGGAAGATTCCACCCGGACTCCTACGGGAGCCGGGCTCCGTCCCCGACTTCAACCGTAAGAATGACTCCGCCCGGACTCCTACGGGAGTCAGGCTCCGTCGCCAACTCCAACCGCTGGTAGACTCCGCCCGGACTCCTACGGGAGCCGGGCTCCGTCGCCAACTTCAACTGCTGGTAAGCTCCGTCCGGACTCCTATGGGAGCCGAACTTCGCACCTGTCTTTAACTGCAGGAAGATTCCGCCCGGACTCCTACGGGAGCCGGGCTCCATCCCCGACTTCAACCGCAAGAAGGACTCCGCCCGGACTCCTACGGGAGCCGGGCTCCGTCGCCAACTTCAACTACTGGTAAGCTCCGTCCGGACTCCTACGGGAGCCGGACTTCGCACCTGTCTTTAACTGCAGGAAGATTCCGCCCGGACTCCTACGGGAGCCGGGCTCCGTCCCCGACTTCAACCGCAAGAAGGACTCCGCTCGGACTCCTACGGGAGTCGGGCTCCGTCGCCAACTCCAACCGCTGGTGGACTCCGCCCGGACTCCTACGGGAGCCGGGCTCCGTCGCCAACTTCAACTGCTGGTAAGCTCCGTCCGGAGTCCTACGGGAGTCGGACTTCGCACCTGTCTTCAACTGCAGAAAGAATTCGCCCGGACCCCTACGGGAGCCGAGCTCCGTCCCCAACTTCAACCGCAAGAAGGACTCTGCCCAGACTCCTACGGGAGCCGGACTCCACCCCCGGCTATGACTGAAGGAAGACTCCATCCGAACTCTTGCGAAAGTCGGATTTCGAGCTCCTCTTGGACAGATGGCTAACTACCTCTCTCCGCCAAACACTCCAGCCGGACTTCAGCCGGCGGACCTCCAACCCCTGGCACGTTGCAGTAACGGCCGCGATTCTGCTCCATTCCCTGCGGCAGATTCCACATGGCTCCATCACCCCATGACCCTGCTCCACCTCCTGCGATGGATTCCACGCGGCTCCATCACTCCGTGGCAGGCCGTAATAATGGCCACGGCCCTGCTCCACTTTCTGTGACGGATACCGCGCGATTCTTCTATCCTCTGGCACGTCGCGACAACGGATGCCACTCCGCTTCTCGTGGCAGACTCCACGTGGCACGCCCCGGTAATAGCCATGGGTCCACCCCACTACTCTCCGCAACAAACTTTTCCTGACTCTGGGCGGCCCACTACCAGACGGTTACAGGCGTCACTATCAATTTGTTGCCCCCTCCGTCTATAAAAGGGGAACCCCAGATACGTTATTCTATAAGCTCTCATTCTTTACTTAAAAACTCTGCTAAAATTTTCGTTCGAGCACTCCATTCTTGTTGAGGCAGAGAACTGACTTGAGCGTCGGAGGGTCTTGCTGGAGCAACCCCACCTCCAGTTTAGACTTCTTTTGCAGGTCCCGACGGCGACCACGACTCCCTCGACTCCAGCTTCTCCGGCGCGAGCGGATTTTTGCACCAACAAGATTGGCGCTAGAGGAAGGGCTGTGTCTTCGCAGTATCCTTGTACTTAAAGGAGCACTCAACGGGACCGCCCCCGGGCGTTTCTCTCAGCATCCCCTCCTCCTTTCTCCACTTGGTCCTTGCTCGATGCCTCCCCGCAAAGCATCCACGCGACGATCCACGGCCTCCGCAGCCAGATCTCAGGCTCCGACCTCACCTCCTGTTTCCCAACCTCCTCCTCCTCCTCCGACGACAGCGGTCGGTGCGGAGCAGTTTGATCTGCTAGCGCAGCAGGTCAGAGGCCTCACTGAAGCTGTGCAGGTTATGCAGCAGCAGCAGCAGCCGCAGGCATCAGTGCGCCTGTAAGAGGTGTCGCCGAAACACCAGAATCCGACGGTGGGGCAGGCCACTTGGGCCAGCCATCCCGTCTTTCCTGGAAAGATGAACCCGAGGGTGGAAAGCCCTCAATCGGATCACGACTCCACCCCTGGAAGATCCCTGCCCCCATTCTGCCAGAAGACCCTCGAGACTCGAAGTCGGGAGGATTTCCTAGACCGAAGACTCCAAGAGATGAACCGGCAGATTGAAGAACTCCGCCATGCCCCCCCCACTTATGGTGAGGATATTTGCACTGACCCTCCCTTTTCTCAAATGATCATGTAGGAACCGATCCCGCCAAACTTCAAGCTCCCCCAGTTCGAAAGCTACGACGGGACTTCGGACCCGGTTGATCATCTGGAAGTCTTCCGGATGATGATACTGCTGCATGGCGCTCCCGACGCCATTCTATGCCGAGCCTTCCCATCCACCTTGAAGGGAGCGACGAGAAACTAGTACTCGACTCTGAAGCCGGGTACCATCTTTTCCTTCGATCAGATGAGCCACCAATTCGTGGCTCATTTTGTCAGCAGCCGGCGCCCCCGGAAGGGTTCGGAGTCCCTCATCAATATCAAGCAGAGGGAAGGGGAGTCCATTCGGGCCTACATCAACCGTTTCAACATCGCGGCGCTGGAGGTCCGGAACTTGGACCAATCCGTCGCAATGGCTGCTTTGAAGGGCGGCCTTCAGAAGAATGACCTTTTGTTCTCCCTGGAGAAGAAGTACCCCAGAAATTTTGCTGATTTGTTGGCTCGGGCTGAAGGGTACGCCCGAGCGGAAGAAACCTTCAAGATGAAGGATGAGGAGACCGTGAGAGAGCGACAGACGGGAGACTAGAGTAAGCCCGCAGTCGAAAAAAGATCGAGAGAAGCTCGGCCGCATTCTTGATCCCCTCCTGGGCACAAGCGCGCCCATACTCTGCCCCAGGTACGCAGGCAGAGGAGTCTGGATCACGGGGTTTGGCGGGGTTCTCCACCGGGAAGGTTCCGCAACTACGCCCCCCTCAATGCCTCAAAGACCCAGGTACTGATGGAGGTCAGGGAGCAGCTCCCTAGGCCAGAGAGGATGCGCACACATC
Source organism: Elaeis guineensis (assembly GCF_000442705.2). NCBI lineage: Eukaryota > Viridiplantae > Streptophyta > Magnoliopsida > Arecales > Arecaceae > Elaeis > Elaeis guineensis. Next base: position 144,809,463 of record NC_025993.2, read on the forward strand.
TCGAAAAGTGCAATCCCAACAAATTCTGTCTTTACCACCGCGACCATGGCCACGACACGAAGGAATGCACCCAGCTCCGAGACGAGATCGAGGAGCTCATCCGGCAAGGTCGACTCGACAGGTTCATCCGACGCTGGTCTGAAGGTAGAGAAGATCGACCAAGGGCCCTGCCGCAACCTGAACCGCCAAGGAGGGAGGAGCAGCCCAGAGATCGACTTCCAATCGGGACCATCGACTCCATCACCGGAGGGCCTCAAGAAGGAGCAGACCTTCGACAACCATGGAACTCAGAAAACCTGTAAATGTATCGCTTACGATTTCACCTTGAATCTAAATTCCTTTCGACTTGGCATGCTCCTCCCATTTGGCATGGATTTGTCACGACTGGGTATAACCCCTTCAAACAATTAAAACAAAGTTATGTTAGGGACGGGAGGAGAACCTCATCCTAACATAACTAAAATGGAAGTCCGATTATCTTGAGATCGGATTGGGGGAGAGGCCTTACAACGTCCTAATGTGCCCCCACGGCCATGTCAGGAATAGGAGGAGAACCTCATTCTGACATGAGCAAAATCGAAGGTCCGGTTCTTTTAGATCGGATGGGGGGAGAGACCCTTGCAATGGCCCTTATGTGCCCCCGCGGCCCCATTGGGAACAGGAGGAGAACCTCGTCCTGACGGTGACGAAACCGGACTACCCGACAAGATCGGATGAAGGGGAAAGACCCCTCAGCGGCACCTTTACACTCCTACGCAACCCCGCAAAAAGTGAGGGGAGGGCCCTCACTTGGAAAAGAGGAGAGAAATTAAAGAGGAAGAGCGACGAGCTACGTCGGAAACAGATGAAGGACAAACCACACCAAAGACCTAAGAAACCTCATCTCAACAAAGACAGAAAGTTCTTACCAAACACCCCCGGCCTCTAAGAAGGCTCTCGACACAGGTCAAGAAGACAGTGATGTCTCCAAAGTAATGCGGAGTTCGGACCACCAAGCTCGAGCCCGCGGCCATGAACGACGAGGAAAGCAAACCAGCGTATCGACGACTGGGCGCCTCCCAACAACATCAACGTCGGACAAGTCGAACGGCGAGAGAAGTTCGGCGGATGATAATTTAATACAATATGCGGATGAGATAACACAAAATCCCCTTTTCATTCCATTTGCGAAATATACACCACAAAGCCCAGAAGGTCAAAGGAAGAAAAGCAAAATGACAAAAGTGGGACAAAACAACAAAAGGGAAAGTGTATACATGAAAAGACAGAAGGACAAAAAGAGCCCTAAGGAGGCTCTGCTCCTTCCGACCTAAAATTATCTGCTCCACCCCTCATCCAGGACTGCCTTAGATTCTCAATTTCTTCTTCTAGCTCTCTCCTTTTCAGCAGTGCGTCCTGGAGCGCCCGATGAAGTCGCTGGCTCTCGGTCTCCACCTCTCGATGCCTCTTTCTCAAGACCTCAGATTCCGCCTCCACATCCGTGATGGCCTGCTGCTCGTATGCCAGCTGAATCTTCAATTACTGCAGCTCAGCCGTTCTTTCCCCAAGGGCGACAGAGAGCCCTTCGACGGTTCCTCTCAAGGACTGGAGTTCATTAGAATCCCGGGCAGAAGTCAGCTGAGCCCTGTCAGCCAGCTGCCCCTGAAGACGGGCGACTTCATCGGTCGCCACCCTGAGTCTCCCTTTATATTCCTCTACCTGCCTGCGCCAACCGGCCCGATGCACGTCGTAGCTTACCTCGACATCCTAAAGCTGCTGCTGAAGGTCGGAGACCTTCTTCGACCACTCCCGGTCGCCGTCGGCCTGGGCCAAAAGCCGGGACGAACTTCCTCCCAGCTGGCTGATCTTCTCCATCGCAGCCGACAGTTCCACCCTAAGAGCGCTAATCTTGGCAGCTTGAGCCCAAATTCGATCGCTGGCACTCTTTTTGCATTCCTCGAGCTCCTTCGCGAAGTCTGCCTTCCTCCGGCTATACTCTATGATCCCCTTCACGTGGAGATTCCGAAAGCGGGTGGCCTTCGCAGTGGCTTCAGAATGATCCTCTCTCAATCTGCGAAGTTCGCCTTCCATCTTCTTTGACCTTTTTGTCAAGTGAAGGACTTCCTTCTTCAACCGCTGGATCATCGCCTTCAGTGAAATCCCCAGGGGCAGGGGAAGTGCTTCAGCAGAGCACTGCCATCGGAAGGCAAAAGCGTCAAGACACGCCTCATCGCAGAAAGAAAAGCAGAGAGAAGAAAGGAAGGAGGGAGAAGCCATCCATGATAAGAAATTCAACTTTATTGATTGGATGATTCTTGAAGATAAAAAGGAAAAGAAAAATTACGGTAAAATAAAAATACAAGGTCGGAGGTCTCAGACCTCAGGGGCAGGAGTTGGAGAGCTCGGCATTCCTGGAAGGGGGGCTGCGGCAGTGGTAGTAGCGGGAGAGGGACCGGTCTCATCTTCAGACTCTTCACCTAGGAAGCTGAGGTCGAGCTCCAAAAATTTTCTGGCCACCTTCTCCTGGCAGAGCTCGAACCCCTTGATGAACGCCTCCTGGCCGAATTGGACATTCAGGTCCCTCATCTCCGTGGAAGTCTTGAATTCTTTTACCGCAAGAACCCTGACCTCTGAGACCAGGACTGGAATCTGCTCAGCCAAGTTGGCGACCTCGACCTCCGCCTTTCTCACCGTCTCCTCCAAGGTCTGCCTCTCCTCCTCCCGGGCTTGTTTCTCTCTTTTCAGGGCCTCTTGGAGGACGAATACTTCAGCTGCCTTCTCTTTGAGGCGAGCGACCTCGGCTCGGCAACACTCCTCCACTTGGATGGCATCCCTCCTCGCCTGGTTCGTCGCCTCGATATTGGCGAGGAGCTGGTGCCCAATCTGCAAGGACGACAAGGGGATCAGGACAAGAGTCGAGTAGCCGGTTAAATGAAGATTTATTTATCTCGAGAAAGGACCCTAGGGAGTCTCAAACCCCCTGCTCAGGATCGACGCGGTCGATCCTCTCGATGACTTCAGACAGGATGCAGCCGTCGATCAACCGCCTGATCAGGTCCCTGTCATTGAAGGGATTCTCCGGCCCCTCTTCGGAACCAAGAGACTCATCAGTGGTGGCTCGGTGGCTACTCACCCTGCGGGCCACCGACTTCCTCCTCTTCCCCCTCTCAACTACGGGCGCCTCCATGGGGCGGACTCCCGAAACGGGAGCCCCAGTCGGTGGACTCCTCGAAGAGGCCCGGGGGGCCGTAGGTTCGACGTCTGAGGGAACGTCGATTGTTGGAGCCGCCTGGACGGGCGCGGCCAAGCTCGACTTCTCCGCCCTGGCCCTCTTTACCGATCCGGAGGCCGCGGCACCCTTTCTTTTGTGGGCCTTGAGGCCCCTAGCCAACATCCGTGCTGCTTTGGCGTCCATTCCTTAAAAAAAAAGAGAGAGAGAGAGAGGGGGGGGAGAGATCAGAAATCAATAATGGAATAAAAAAGGAGTGGCACAAAAAAAAAAAAAGAGAAGAGAAGAAAGAAGAAGGACAGAAGAAAAGAAGAGAAAGGAAAAGATGAAATACTCGCAGGATCCTGGGGGCTCAGGCCGATGTTGAACAAAAATTGCTCCCTCAGAAGGTTGGAAAGGGAAGGAGCGGAATAGGTGAGAAGCTTTCGGGCGGCATGGAGGTCATCCTCCCCCAGGCTGGGGGCCCGGTGGACAGAATCCCTCAGAGAGCCCCAAGGGGGCAGGCCCAGCCTCAGGGTCGGACAGTGGACATAGAGATATTTCTCCTTCCAGTTGTGGATTGAAGAGGGGGCACCTTTCAGCAACCCCTTCTTGCTGAACTGAGGAGAGAAATACCACCAGTCCTTCGCCGAAGGATGACGCTTGAAGGTATAGAAGTGCCTAAACAGAGAGAGAGACGGTCGGACTTCGACTACGTGACAAAGGGAGAGAAATCCTATCAAAAACCTAAAAGAATTCGGAGCAACAGAAGCCAAAGAGATGTCTAAGAAGCGAAAGAGGGCGACAACAAAGGATGAAAGCGGAAGCCGGAGTCCGGCATGGAACTCCTCCTTGTACAGACAAAAACGATCGGGTGGGGGGGTGCTAGCCCGATCGGAGGGGTCAAGCAACTTCAGGTCGTACTCCGGAGGAACTCCATACTGAACCCTTATCAGGAGGAGTTCATCCGGAGTCAGGGAGCATGAAATGGCACCCGACGCAAAAATCAGATGAAGCCCAGCCCCAGATGCGGGTTCATTTACAGAACGGGGGATCTGGGGGGTTGAGGCGGAGGAACTCCCGAAACCGCTGGGAGCGGAAGAGCCGGAAGACATTTTGAATAACTTCGAATGAAGACTCTAAAGATCCCGAAGAAGACGGACAGAACAAAGGATGAGAGGTCACAGGAGACTAACTCAGAGGAATACAACAAAAAAAAATGACAAAGAAAAGGCCCCTAAATGGCGGGAAGAAAGACGAGGGTTCTGGGACTAACCTAGATCGCCCTGAGGGATGCAGAGGGGCGAGGACGGGGACGACTCGAAGGGTGCCTGTGGCCTGAGAAGACGCCAAGAGAAACAGAGCTCTCGAAGAAAGGGCAGGTACTGATAGAACTCTGGAGCGGAATGGAGCCCCTAAAGGTGGAAGGACGGGTTTAAATAGACCCTGGGATCTGGTGCCATAATGATCGCGAATCCTCCCAGGCCGGCCCGCACTCGACACGTGCCCCACTCGCCATGGCAGGCGGCTAAAAGTGGCTGACGGTTGGCAGGGCCATTATTGCGCCGTACCTGGGCCAGTGTACCAGCGAGAATTTTGAAGGGTCCCTTCGCATCGCCCCGATTTGAAAAGACTCCAGCACGCGCACATTTAATGCCAAAATATCTGGGGACGGTCATGCGCAGGATTCGAGGGGACAACTTCAGCTGTGCCAATCTCTCTGTACTTTCTTCATTCGAAATTCAAACTCGAAAGTAGGGAGACTGGTGTTGGGTATAAAATACCCTCAGCCAAAGTTTACAGCGGGATCGGCCTTTGCGGGCTCCGTCCCCGACTTCAACCGCAAGAAGAACTCCGCCCGGGATCCTATGGGAGCCAGGCTCCATCCCCGACTTCAACCGCAAGAAGGACTCTGCCCAGACTCCTACGGGAGCCGGGCCCCGTCGCCAACTCCAACCACTGGTAGACTCCGCCCGGACTCCTACGGGAGCCGGGCTCCGTCGCCAACTTCAACTGCTGGTAAGCTCCGTCTGGACTCCTATGGGAGCCGGACTTTGCACCTGTCTTTAACTTCAGAAAGATTCCACCCGGACTCCTACGGGAGCCGGGCTCCGTCCCCGACTTCAACCGCAAGAAGGACTCCGCCCGGACTCCTACGGGGGTCGGGCTCCGTCGCCAACTCCAACCACTGGTAGACTCCGCCCGGACTCCTACGGGAGCCGGGCTCCGTCGCCAACTTCAACTGCTGGTAAGCTCCGTCCGGACTCCTACGGGAGCCGGACTTTGCACCTGTCTTTAACTGCAGGAAGATTCCGCCCAGACTCCTATGGGAGCCGGGCTCCGTCCCCGACTTCAACCGCAAGAAGGACTCCGCCCGGACTCCTACGGGAGCCGGGCTTCGTCGTCAACTTCAACTGTTGGTAAGCTCCGTCCGGACTCCTACGGAAGTCGGACTTCACACCTGTCTTTAACTGCAGGAAGATTCCGCCCGGACTCCTACGGGAGCCGGGCTCCGTCCCCGACTTCAACCGCAAGAAGGACTCCGTCCGGACTCCTACGGGAGCCAAGCTCCGTCGCCAACTCCAACCGCTGGTAGACTCCGCCCGAACTCCTACGGGAGCCGGGCTCCATCGCCAACTTCAACTGCTGGTAAGCTCCATCCGGACTTCTACGGGAGTCGGACTTCGCACCTGTCTTTAACTGCAGGAAGATTCCGCCCAGACTCCTACGGGAGCCGGGCTCCGTCCCCGACTTCAACCGCAAGAAGGATTCCGTCCGGACTCCTACGGGAGCCGGGCTCCGTCGCCAACTCCAACCGCTGGTAGACTCCGCCCGGACTCCTACGGGAGCCAGGCTCCGCGCCAACTTCAACTGCTGGTAAGCTCCGTCCGGACTCCTACGGGAGCCGGACTTCGCACCTGTCTTTAACTGCAGGAAGATTCCGCCCGGACTCCTACAGGAGCCGGGCTCCGTCCCCGACTTCAACCGCAAGAAGGACTCCGCCCGGACTCCTACGGGAGCCGGGCTCCATCGCCAACTCCAACCGCTGGTAGACTCCGCCCGGACTCCTACGGGAGCCGGGCTCCGTCGTCAACTTCAACTGCTGGTAAGCTCCGTCCGGACTCCTACGGGAGCTGGACTTCGCACATGTCTTTAACTGAAGGAAGATTCCGCCCGGACTCCTACGGGAGCCGGGCTCCGTCCCCGACTTCAACCGTAAGAAGGACTCCGCCCGGACTCCTATGGGAGCCGGGCTCCGTCGCCAACTCCAACCGCTGGTAGACTCCGTCCGGACTCCTACGGGAGCCGGGCTCCGTCGCCAACTTCAACTGCTGGTAAGCTCCGTCCGGACTCCTACGGGAGCCGGACTTCACACCTGTCTTTAATTGCAGGAAGATTCCGTCCGAACTCCTACGGGAGCCGGGCTCCGTCCCCGACTTCAACCGCAAGAAGGACTCCGCCCGGACTCCTACGGAAGTCGGGCTCCATCGCCAACTCCAACCACTGGTGGACTCCGCCCAGACTCTTACAGGAGCCGGGCTCCGTCGCCAACTTCAACTGCTGGTAAGCTCCGTCCGGACTCCTACGGGAGCCGGACTTCGCACCTGTCTTCAACTGCAGGAAGACTCCGTTCGGACCCCTACGGGAGCCGGGCTCCGTCCCCAACTTCAACCGCAAGAAGGATTCCGCCCGGACTCCTACGGGAGCCGGACTCCACCCCCGGTTGTGACTGAAGGAAGACTCCATCCGAACTCTTGCGAAAGCCGGATTCCGAGCTCCTCTTCGACAGATGGCTAACTACCTCTCTCCGCCAGACACTCCAGTCGGACTTCAGCCGGCGGACCTCCAACCCCTGGCATGTTGCAGTAACGGTCGCGATTCTGCTCCATTCCCTGCAGCAGATTCCACGCGGCTCCATCACCCCACGACCCTGCTCCACCTCCTTCGATGGATTCCACGCGGCTCCATCACTCCCTGGTAGGCTGTAATAATGGCCACGGCCCTGCTCCACTTCCTGTGATGGATACCGCGCGATTCTTCTATCCTCTGGCACGTCGCGACAATGGACGCCACTCCACTTCTCGTGGCAGACTCCACGTGGCACGCCCCGGTAATAGCCACGGGTCCACCCCACTACTCTCCGCAACAAACTTTTTCTGACTCTGGGCGGCTCACTGCCAGACGGTTACAGACGTCACTATCAATTTGTTGCCCCCTCCGTCTATAAAAGGGGAATCCCAGATACGTTATTCTATAAGCTCTCGTTCTTTACCTAGAAACTCTGCTAAAATTTTCGTTCGAACACTCCATTCTTGTTGAGGCAGAGAACTGACTTGAGTGTCGGAGGGTCTTGCCGGAGCAACCCCACCTCCGGTTTAGACTTCTTTTGCAGGTTCCGGCGGCGACCACGACTCCCTCGACTCCAGCTTCTCCGGCGCGAGCGGATTTTTACACCAACACATATATATCTACAAAGATGTGGTCGGATCTATATTGAATCATGGAGATCCCATAGCAATGATACGAGCTATTAGATATAATATACTATCTTTAAATTACTTACATGTATATATGCATCTGTGTATGGTGTGTATATATATATATATATATATATATATATATATATATATATATATATATATATATATATATATATATATATATATATATATATATATATCTGTGCATGTATGTATGTGTAGTATATATGTATGTAAAAAAGAATATTGACATAAAGCTCGATAGGCAGCAGAGTTTGTTGTCACATACATAAAGCTCAAAAACCATGAATATGGAGACTAAAGATAATTTGTATTCTGATAGTAAATATGATAAATACCTACTTATTTTAATTTATTGTCACACCAATGATCGTGAAACATGTAGACAAACAAATGCATGGATAAACATGGTAGTGCCATTGAGAGACAAACATAACAATGCCGTTGAGGGACTTTTTCGTTCTTTTAATGAAGTATAAAGTAGGTAAATCAAAAAACCTAAAATAGATCTCGCATCTTACCGTAGCCCCTTGTGGCTTTAGGTGTGGTTAGTCAGATACCCCTATTCACTTGCTACATACATAGATATATCTTGTGAGGTATAGTCTCTTCTAACAATCAAACTTGATTTTGACCTCCACTCCATCTTGCAAGGAGTCAGCAAGACAACAACCGCATTGACCTCCTTTGTGGACAAATAAACCTGACTCTCCCATGTACGGACAAAGATGTTATAGACTTCTGGCAGTTCTAGATCTGCGGCCTTCCTGGCGAAATTTATTTTTTGCTGAACATTTAAGCACCCGAGGCATCAAACTCAGCCCATACCTCTGACATTTGATTTTTTTGGGGCAGCATTATATGGTGCAGGCCTTTCACACAGTACCTCAATTCTTAAAATATTTTTCTTCAATCTGACTAATTAGCTGATCGGAACGGTCTCTAAAGTCATCTTTTAGGACCCCGTATGTATCAGCTTTCTTTTCGTTGACACCAACTGATCTAAGAAGCTTCTCTTCTATCTCAATCCAGTTAAAACAGACCTCAATAGTCTCTCCTTTCTCTACCTCTGGCCCCTAGTTGTAGTCTCTCTGTTCTTAATTTTCTTTATAAAATGGTTGGAATTCTCTCCTCCTTTTTCTTTAAAGAAGTATAATTTATTGAATATACAAGGTATAACTATTTTATTGTAGATTTGATATAAGTGTGATAAATTTAATTGAGATTTGTTGATTCTAAAATGAGTGAATTATAGGGTTTGGATTGCATCTTTCACAGGAAACAATGATTCACATTCTCTCACAATGTCAAACATTGGATAGTGCAATAATCACTTTAAGATCCATGCAAATAAAATGTTGGGATACTTTGGGGGCTGTGCAGTTGTTTTGGGAGTTGTGCAAGACAATCAAATTACGGAAGACAATCATTCATCCTCTCATGCAAAAGATGCAATCTTGGCCCGTGAACTATAATATATTTGTAAATGGATCCAACTGGACTCTTGAGCCTCAATAAAGAAATTTATTGGGTAAGTCATAACCATAAAAAAATTATTAGTTGAGTCAGAACTAATCATAAACCAACACGCATAGAAAAATCATATGTACTATTTTTCTTATCCATATTTATGTGTGTTGATTTGTGATTGATGGTTCCGATCGATAAATTTTTTATAATCATATCTAAATCGTTCAATACAAATCATGCCATACTGGCGTTGGACCCCTCATTCCTTAGCGACCCTAAAGACCAGCTCATTGTCAGGGTCCCACAACTTCGGAGCACCGGCGTACCTAGTCCTCAAACGAGAGATGGAATCTGTTACCAAAAAAAAAAAGCATCGACCGAGGGCGCACACGAAGACATGCGATCGTCACGGGAGAGACATGGCTTTCTTCGCCGCGATTGGCGCCGGCCAACGTGCCACACCTTCCACGCCGTTTCCGATCACATTGCTGCGCTACTTGGTGTCGCAGATTTGTCCCCGTCTTCTTGGTGGGACCTAAACGTGTCAACATGCTTATCACCCTTGGACCAAATGCAATGGACCACGCCACATCCCACGGTTGATAACGTGCTACAGTACCCTTTGCATATCACCAATTCCCGATTGCGCGTTATCCATAGTGCATATGCCCCAAAATTTGCCCGAGTCCACTTGAATCTGATCCATGCAATAATTTCTTTTAATACTTTTTTTTAATTAGGAATGGCCATGAATCAGATAGATCAACCGATTCATATCTATATCTATTCGGTAAGTAAAAATTTCATACCCATATATGTTCGGACTCACTATGAATCAGATCGGATCGAATCAAATAGAGATACAGATCAGATCGGATTAGATAGATAATAGGAGTTGGTCGGATCAAAACAGATCAGATATATATAGATAATATAAAATCATTATAATTTTAAAAAAAGAATGTATATTAAGATTATGTTAGATTGGATTCAGATCGGGGTATATCATTATTCTTATCCAATCTAAACTCGTTTCGGAGAATTTTTTTAGAATCATCTTCTATCTTGGATTGCAATCGGATCGGATAAAATAGCTCCATTTGGATCGAGTTGGATCGGATACTCGGCAGATCGATTAAAATTACCATCTCTATTCCTAATCTCTTGTTGTGTCTTTCCAAGTGACAAAAAGTTTTTTTTGGATTTAAGCTTGCATCCGTTAAAGAATCACTGTGAGGATGAAAACAGTAGACTATGACCTTGTATTTTTGGAGTATGGTTGAAGGTTGGACTCATGCTCTCTCATGATCATTCTAGCTTAGACCATGATTTTCTACATGGGTAAAGATTGAGACTGATTGATCCCAAATTTGAGAAAGGCTTTATTCGCCTTATTGGATGACATTTGATTCTTCGAGAGGAAAAGCAAGGACAGAGTATTGGGTAGACTATTTACATCGACTAGTCACTGAATGGATGGATATTTCATCTTGATTGTATAATCTAAGTCATAACGAAAAACTATAATCAATCCCGCAGGAGCCACTGAATCCCACGTGTGATGTTCTCGAAAGAATTTCATTCACCAATTGGGATGTTATTTTGGAAATCAAAAAAAGAAAGTTAAATCAGCACAACAAACAATTTTGTACAAATTATGCAATCTGAGCTTAACTCCTTGGTAAAAAAGGGGTTAAAGTTTGGGTCTTGGATAGTCCAATCTTTTGAGATTTCAGCCCTTGAAGAGTTTTTTCTGGCATGAGAATTCCGCAAACAATCCTCTTGTTTGTCCAAAAAAAAAAAAAGTATAAATTATTTTTCTATTGTTGCCTAGCTATGCAACCCAAGAGGGGGAGGGTAAATTAGATTTTTTAAAAAAATAACGTTAATTTAGAACTATGAGGATTAAATAATAATGAGCAGGATATATGTAGAGAGTGCTTTAAGCAAGATATAGAAATTAGATGCAAGAATGCGAGTAGATAAGAAAATTTAGAAAGAGAGCAAGAAAACACAATACAAACAAACAAGATTTATAGTGGTTCGGTGCCAATCTTGCACCTACATCCACTCTCCAAGTTCCTATTTGAAAATTCAAATCTACTAAACCATATTCAACAAGAATACAACATCGGTACCTCCGACTCTAGCTATCCTAAGCTAGAACACTTATTTTTCGGGTACAAGCTAACCCAATACAATCCGATTTAAGGTTCGGACCAACCTTTTCAAGTTTTGAAACCCTTCCAAAACTAAAGATCAAGACAAAACAGAGTATGTGAGTTAATCACATGAAAATACAAATTTAGCTCCTTTAATGAGCAAATAAAACTTTAAATGCACTTTACACCATAAGAAGGAAGCTTTTCTGATTTCCCTCAAGATGGTTGAAGACTTGAATAAGCTCTAGAGGGTTGGTGAACTTGAATTGAAGGCTTCTTTTTCTTGAAGAGGTGTTTTTGCTTAGGACTGAAATGAATGCTTGAGTCTCTTCAATCTTTTTTTTCTTTTTTTCCTTCTTTAAATATCTTTATAGCTTCAATAGATGGTAGAGAGAAATCTGGGCTGAAATAAAATCGTTGGAGATCATTAAAAGAGCATTAAATACTGTCAAAAAGAGCTGAAAACTAGCCGTGACGAAAGTTTTCGTGACGGGGAGTCGACTCATGGGGTTGACCTCTGCACAGGGATTGACTCATGGGGTCGACCTCTGTGGCATAGAACAGAAAATCACTGTTCTGTATCTTTGGCCTGCACAGTAACAGAGATCGACTCATGGGGTCGATCCCTTTAGGTGTGTCAGTCAAAAATAGCATATCGTTCAGCCCCTTTTGACAAGAGTCGACTCATAGAATCGATCCAATTCTTTAAATTCAAATTTTTCTCAACATATTTATCCAAAAAGTATGAAATTGCCTTCAATAGATTTCAAATCTTCTGTTCTTACTCTTGAGGCTTTCGAATCAGAATTTGATAAAATTATGATTTTGCTCCTGAAATACAATAAATCTTTTTTCAAGCTAAAATTATTAGTAACCCCCTCAAATGTATTGTAATTATCAAAATCAATTCATGGAGTAACAATCTCTTCCTTTTTAATGATGACAAAATACTTGAGCAAAAGCAAAACATAATATATATAAAGTATTAATCAAGAATTTCAAATTTATGAAGATGTATCACTTAAACATCATAGCCAATTATTTGAATAAAATATATCATGAGTAGTTTGAAGATTAGTGTTAAGATAGCTTATAAGATTATATATATATATATATTTTTTGATAAATTTGCTTTGACAATTTTACTTATTGCTTGATTTTAGACAAGTTTGCTTATTGCTCGATTTTGTTCATCTACTCCCCTTTTTGACAACATCAATTAAGATTATTACTCTCACTTTTTTTAAAAAAAATGAAAGAGACTCTCCCTTACTATAGCAATCATAAAGGATATTTCAATTTGCTCATATAGAAGATATTGCCATTCATAAGATTTCATAACATATATATGAAGTATTGTTCATATCATATTAAGACATTTCAATTAATACCATTCATAAAAATCAATCCAAAGATATTCATAGAAGTTAAAAATATATATATGTATATATCCAAAATGTGATATAAGTGTCACAATACATACGAGTCAAGTCAAAGTACATGGGCCATACAAAAATCATGGATAAAAATATAACTATCCATGAGTCAATCAGCCAATAATTACAAAGACCATAAGCTAGAACCTAGATATAAAAGACTAACTATGCTAGATCTAATAAATATCATGGCTAGAGGGATCAGAATCTGAAGAGTCAGAGATATGATGTGGAGTCTCCGAATCAAGGCCACGGGCATGTCCTCGACCATGTCTGCCTCGGCCATGGATAAAAGTACCGGCACAAGCAAAAGGACGAGAAGATCCTGGAGCCTGGAAAGCTATGGACTGTGCTAGGAGAGAAAGTCTGATGGTGTCCAATTGTTCCAAAGCTCTCGTTATGGATTGCATCAAGGCACCAATCTAAGTAGAGATAGTCTCACTAGAGCCCCTGATCTCTCTCCTCAAAAAATCAAATCCATCCTCCAAAACTCTTCGAAGTCTAGCCACCTCTGCAGATAGGTTGAAGAGCTCTGTGATGTCCTCATGTGGCTGAAGATGGGCTAAGACTAATACTTATCTTTACAAATCTAGAACTCTACCCGTCAGTCTCATAACACATCCCTCAAGCTCCTCAAATCGCACGAACTGAGCTATGAGCATCTGAAAAATAGTAGAGATATGAGAGATCAAAGTCTGGTCTGAGTCATCCTGAGATGTCGATCTCTGAGCAAAGACTGAGGTGGCAAATTACTGAGATAAAATGGAGGCAACATGCTGAGACACCAGCTCAATCTGATCATCTGCAAGTCTGAACTCTAAAAGTTGTACCCTGCTCCCTGACTGTGGAACTGAAGCATGCCTCTTCACTGACTCTAAGGGACTAGCCTCGTGATCAGATACGAACTGAATATCAGGAGATGCTCTATGATCACAAGGAGGTGAAGATGTTCCCTCCTCCTCTGCTCTCTCCTTTGCTCTCTCCTCAACACCCTTCGACCAACCACCATCAATCTTTGAGAAACCCATGCGATGCAGTGTGTGGCAGTTGATGGTGTTAGAGTGTGACAATTTGATGACTGTCTCTCCCTCAAAACAGACTTCAAACTTCCTAAAGATCAGGATGAGTGTCATATCATAAGACAAGTGAGCCTTAGACCTGTTCAGGGTCTCCCTCATGGCCTCAAATATCACAGCAGGAAGGTTCAAGGGGGTCTGGGTGATCACATGGTACATGATGCAAATATTCCTACCAGATAAGAGGTCATGCCTGCCACTTCTAGAGACAAAAAATTTGGTGACCATGTGATGCAAAAGCCTCATTTCAACTGAAAAAATTTTTTCTTCTAATTTATTCAAGTTTTCAGTAAATGCTCTCGCTAAAATAGCACTTAATCCTTCTTCTTTGATTGGAAGTTCCATATGAGTATAGCCTTCACAAGACAAGTGTAGGATTTGTCCTAAGTGCAATGGATCAAGAACTATGTTAACCCCTTTCACCAAGGATTTTACTATTCTATTGCAATAAATCAAATTTAAGTAAAATTATCTGACCAAATCAACATAAGTATTTTCTTTTAATAAACAGTAAAACTCCCATCTTTGACTTTTAATCTTTGATCTAATAGAGAACCCTTCTTTTTTAAAAAATTTGAAATCTATATTCTTTCCGAATTTTACTTTTTGATTGGAGAGAGGTACCTTGCTTGGACTGAGTGGAGATGGTGAAGAAGTTGGAGCAAGACCTGAAACTGGAGTTGGAGCAAAAGAGGGCTCAGCAGCCATTCTTTTTCTGCGCACATCTTTCTTTAACCCTCGAACTGATTTTCTTCTCTGCGGTAGCTTTGATTTGAGAGCCATTTTGGACAGAAGAGACTTGCAAATAGCTTAGGAGAGTTGATGAGTGATAGAGTGGAAGAGATTTTTAGAGGAAAAGCAAAGATTTTGAAAAGACAGACGGTCGGTTTGGAGAAAAGGGTTTGGAGCTAGGGTAAGCTCGAACCACCCAAACAAAGAAGAAAGAGAACAGAGATTTAAATCCTAAAGGGGTGATTTAAAGGAGAAAATCTGGTGAGAAGAGGGATTTTGAGATGAGAGTGGAGAGGGAGGTGATCTTGTTTGGTGGAATGGGGAAGACGAACAACAAAGGGGTCGGCACTTTGCAATCGGTGAAATCTCAATAAAACAGAGTCTAATTGGTTTTAAAAAAAAAATTATAAGTTTATCCTAGAGTCGACCCTAGGGGATGACTCATGGTAAGAAGAAAGAAAAAAAATGATGGAAAAATTTTGAAAAAGCTTGAAACTAGAAAGAAGGGTGTCTATTTGAGAGATTGATTATTTGAAGGATAGTTTTGAGCTTTTAAGAAAGGAGAGATGTGAAATTTGCTCAAAAAAAAATAAATTGGTTCAATAAATTTTTGATAAATTGAACTTGAAATTAAAAAGATACTCAAGCTGAAGGATCAAGGATTCCTAATTCTCTCCTAATTTCATAAACTCTGACTTCACTTAAGACCTTGATAAAGATATCAGCCAATTATTTTTCTATACAAACATAATCAAGAATTATATCTTTATTTTGGACATATTCTCTTATGAAATGATGTCTAATTTCTATATATTTTGATCTAGAATGCTGAATTAAATTTTTAGTTAGATTAATAGCACTAGTGTTATCACATCTTATAAGAGTTTCATTGAGTTTGATGCCAAATTTCTCAAGTTGTTATTTAATCCACAAGATTTGAGTACAGTAACTTCTGGCTGCAATGTATTCGGCTTCGACCGTAGACAGTGCTACCAAATTTTGCTTCTTGCTAAATCAAGAGATTAAGTTAACTATAAAAAATTGACAAGTTCCACCAGTACTTTTTCTATCTAATTTACATCCAACAAAATCGGCATCTGAATATCTTATTAAGTCAATTGATGAATCCTTAGAATACCATAATCTTAGAGTTTGTGTATCTTTTAAATATTTAAGAATTCTTTTAACCGTATTTAAGTGTAATTCTTTTGGATTTGATTGAAAGCGAACACATAAACAAACACTAAACATAATATCTGATCTACTAGTAGTTAAATATAATAAAGAATCAATCATCCCTCTATAAAGTTTTGAGTCTATATTTTTATCTCCTTCATTCTTGTCAAGCTTACATGATGGGCTTACAGGTGTACCAATTGCTTTAGAGCTCTTCATTCTAAATCTTTTGAGTAGTTCTCTTATGTACTTACTTTGGGTGATGGAAATTTCTTCTTTTGTTTGTTTGATTTGGAGTCCGAGGAAGAATGTAAGTTCTCCCATCATGCTCATCTCGAACTCTCCTTGCATGAGCTTGACAAAATCTTAACAAAGAGTTTCATTAGTAGACCCAAAAATAATGTCATCAACATATATTTGTATAACTAAGATATCATCGTGATTTCTTTTAATGAAAAATGTTGTATCTACATTTTCTCTTGAAAAACCATTGTTAAGCAAGAATTTACTTAACCTTTCATACCAAGCCCTAGGTGCTTATTTTAGACTATATAGAGCTTTGTTTAATTTAAAAATATGATTAAAAAAAATATGATTTTCAAAATTGGAGAGTTGTTCTACAAAAACTTTTTCAGCAATATAACCATTTAAAAAAGCACTTTTGACATCTATTTGGAATAATTTAAAATTTATAAAGCATGCATATGCAAGCTGATAAACACTTAATTTAAGTCATTTAAAACAAAAAATTATATTTAATTTATTTTATTTATTAAAAATTTGATGCTTCTTTTTATGTTTTACAGGAAAGATGATTGCCGATACAAAGAGTCCGATTCGTAGATCAAAAAGACTCAAGTTTGAAGAAAATTAGACTAAAAATAAAATTTAAATAAAAGAAAGATGTATACGGTATTATAGAAAATGAAGATACTATGCAAGGAATCCAAAAAGGATATAGACGTCATTTTAAAGAAACAAAAGTTTCTTTTTGTAATTTGGAGCGTAAACAGCTAATGGTCGGGTGCGCGGAAGGTTCGCGCGGGCGGGCGTGCGGCACGGTGGGTTCGCACTGCACAGCGGGTTCGCGCGGCATGGCGGGTTCGCACGGCATTGTGGGCATGTGGACACAGTGGCAAACAGGTAGTTGGATCTAAAAATTAAAAGAAAAAATATGTACTTGGAAATACTTCAAGAGGAAGAATTTGTATTTTCTTTATCTGCTCGTGATCTTTCCATCTCATCCATCCATCTTTTAGTCTTTAGTATTTTCTTTAGTCCCACATCGAAAAACCATGTAAAACTCCTCCCTCCTAACACCTATAAAAAGACTTTTGTACTCCCATTAGAGGGGGATCCCAGAAATTCTTCTAGAACCTTGCATAGAGGAAGAGAAAGGGACTACTCCATGTGCAGCTAGGCTAGCAGTCTCGGGAGTGGAGAAGAAATTTTATAACGACACAGAGTGAGTTTATTGTCCTAAACTTTCTTGTATTTCTTTATATGCAATAAAGATTATGCTTTTTATTTAAATCATCATGAGTTCTTTATTTGCTCTCTTTCATATGCTTTTATTTATGCTTTCTTGTTAGATTAATATTAGGAACAACTTTTACTTTCCGAAGATGCGTCATGATCTACGAATACGGGGCGTGCCGAGAAAAGAAGAGTTGTTTACCTAATATTTTTCGGAGACACACCGTGATCTACGGGTACGGAGTGTGTCGAAGAAAGATAGGTATTTTTTCTAAGATTAATCATATTTATTTAATTAAAAAAAAAAGATACAACTCTACTAGTGCAAAATTAATTCAAAACTCCTGAGCTCTTTATTTTTTAATTACATCAATTTTAGGATAATTTATTTTCTAAATCAAAACAACGCTTCTTTCTTTTATTTTGTAATCTCAACTTAGCCCAAGGTCCCTGAGGATACGATTTCGACTCATCCTACCTACGTAGTGAGTAGAGTTATTTTTTGTGCTATCAACGACTATGCATCAAATTTTGATGCCGTTGTCGGGGACCTTGGCATAGTTGAATAAAAAAAAAAAATCTACTGACATTTCATAACACTTAACTAAAATAGCGTAATCTCAAATATAAAAATTTCTAACTTGATTGGACACCTTGTTTCTTTGCATTGCATCTCCATAATTAACTTTAAGGGCGCAACCCATTAACTAAGATAAGGTGGGGATTTGATCATCCTTCCTTGGCCCACAAATCACTCCCTTGCATTTGCATAACCTAGACCTTAATCTAAAATTAATTAGACATTGACTCCTAAGGATTTCGAGCTCATTAGGATAAGTGACCCTGAGAGTTGAACCAAGTTAGACTTGGTCAGCTAGCTGGTGTCTAGACAAGTGGTTTGCGGGATGACTGGCCCCGAAGGAAGGTGATTTTTAATTGGTTCTGTTCGCTGACCTGGCCAATTTAATTGGTGTCTAAGGAAAGCAACGGGGGGACTCCCACCAACCTTACACTTATCTGGCCAGTTGGTTGGTCAAGTTCCGACTTGGAGGGCTTGAAGGCTAACTACAGTTAGGAGTTGTCTAGAACTAAGGTAACTTTAGGATAGAGAGTCCACTGCATGCTAACTTGATTGTAATTAAAATCTAACCACAACTAATTCTTCTATTAGTTTTAGGACTTCTTAGGATCTCTTCTTTAGAACTCTTTTCTTTCTTCTCTTCTCCTCTTAATAAGAAAAAAATAATCCTTAATAGACTAGGATAGTCCAACATAGATCTTTTAGTTGCATGTTAGGTCGACGATCACTAAAACCTGACTTGCAACCATTAGACGAAGAATTAGAAAGAACTCTTAGGACTATCCGAGTTAGAAACATGGCTGCACCTGGTGAGGCTAATCCTCCACGCTCATTGAGAGAATATTTCACTCCATCCTCGTATACCTACTCTCCATGCATTCAAGCACCTCCAGTAGAAGCTACCCAATATGAGATTAAGTCTAGCATTATTCAAATGTTGCCATCATTCTATGGACTTAGTAACGAGGACCCATACAAACACTTGGATGAATTTCTTGAAATTTGTTCCACAGTAAAAATCCAAAACTTCTTCAATGATGCCCTTAGGTTGAAACTGTTCTCTTTCTCACTTAAGGACAAAGCCAAGCATTGGTTAAATTCTTTAGACTCTATAACCATTTCAACTTGGAATCATCTTCAGAAAGAATTTCTCAAGAAATACTTTCCAATCGAAAAAACAAATCAAATTAGAAAAGCTATCATTAGTTTTTCCCAATTGGAGGGTGAACTTTTTCATGAGATATGGGAAAGGTTAAGGAACCTTATTCGTAAATGTCCACACCATGCTGTCCCTAAATGGTAACTTTGTCAGTGTTTTTATGATGGTCTATCGGAGAAACACTGATAAATGGTTGATGCATCATGTGGTGGGACATTCATGCTAAAGAGTGAGGATAAAGTCTGGCAGCTCTTTGAAACACTTAGTGAGAATTTCTTACATCATATGTCTGCCACCTCTAGAGAACAACCCATGCTTCAACAAAAAAGAAGTGGAATTTATCAGATTGAAAACATCATGGATATCCACAGTAAGGTAGATGAATTGTCTCAAAAATTAGACCGTCTTCTAAATACTGGACAATCTCCGATTCCACTTAACCCAATCCAAGAAGTTTGTGCATTGTGTGCAAGTCCACACCATTTTGTTAGTGAATGCCCAGCCGCACCTCAATTTTTTGAGTTTGTGCACGAGCAGGTTCAGCAAGCTCAAGTCCAACAAGCTCACAGGCCAGGAAATGATCCATATTCGAGCACTTATAACCCCGACTGGAGAAACCATCCAAATTTTTCCTGAAGACCACAACCAGTGGTTGGCCCTGCCGCACCTCGACCTCAATATCAGGACCCAACATATAGGCATGGACCATACCATCAATTTCAAAATGCTCCTCAACCGTCTACTACTGGTCATAGCTCAGCTTTTGAGAAAAAAGTTCTGAAAGAACTAGAACGATTAGAAGTCAACACTCAGACCTTTAACTCCCACACACAATCCATTGCTAAGCTAGAGATCCAAATAGGTTAACTAGCGACTGCATTCAGTAGGAGGGAAGGAGAAAAATTATCTAGCCAACCCGAGAGCAACCCAAGAGGGCAATTTGTGATTGAGAGCTCTAATACCCCAGAAGCTTTTTCTGAACACGCCAAATCAATTATAACTCTGAGAAGTGGGAAGGTCATTGAACACACTAGTAAAACCAACGAGACCGACCCTAAATCTCTAACTGAAGCCAAATCATCCAAGAACAAGGAGGACCTTAAAATAGAGAATGAACCAACTACATCGAAATCATCGTATTTGCCTAAAGTCCCATTTTCGGATGCCCTGAAAGCCCCTATTCCTACAGATAAGAAGGGAGGAAGACTCGACGAGATATTGGAATTGTTTAAGCAAGTTCAAATTAATCTTCTCCTTCTAGACGCAATCAAACAGGTCCCTGCTTATGTCAAATTTTTGAAGAATTTGTGCACCCAAAAACGTAAATCTAGATCACAAATCTCAAAGAAAGTATGCCTCACTGAACATGCTAGTTCTGTCTTCCAGCATGCCACTCCTCCAAAGCTTAAGGACCCAGGAGCCCCCATCAATTTCTGTGTTATAGGAGATTATCACATTGAAAAAGCTCTTCTGGACTTAGGGGTAAGTGTGAATCTTTTACCTAGTTCGGTGTATGAACTTTTTGGATTCGGAGAACTGAAACCCACATCAGTCACACTGCAGTTAGCCGACAGATCAATTAAGGAACCACGTGGAATGCTTGAGGATGTCTTGGTTATCAACATGAAACTAAGTGGCAACCCAAGATAAATTCTCATCATCTTAGGACGATCCTTCCTAGCTACGGCAAACGCATGCATTAATTGTAGGACAGGAGTCATAGACGTATCGTTTGAGAATAAGAAACTGAGACTGAATGTGTTTGGTACTTTCCAAGGACCATCAATGGATAGTTTCTTCAAAGTAGATACACTAGAAGACATTATAGAAGATGCAACACCCACAATTCTAACACCAGACCCCTTAGATACTTGCTTGGCTCACTTTGGAGTGTATGACTTTGAGGAATATATAAAAGAAGTTAACACCTTGTTGGATACACCACACGATAAAACCACTCCTCCATGGATAATCAAGTATGAGCCATTGTCCATATTAGCCAATACACCAATAGTCCCATCTTTAGAATCACTACCTACGTTAAAATTGAAACCCCTTCCTGCTATGCTCAAGTATGTATTTCTAGGATCCAATGACACCCTCCCAGCAATCATTGCATCAGACTTGACCCATAATCAGGAAACATAATTGGTTGGTATTCTGAAGGAACACAAAGAGGCTATCGGTTGGTCCATTACCGATTTAAAAAGAATTAACCCCTCCATTTGCATGCACCATATTCATTTTGAGGCAAATGCCAAACCCCATCGAGATATGCAGAGGAGATTGAACCCAAACATGCGTGAAGTAGTAAAGAAAGAGGTGGTAATGTGGTTAGATGCTGGAATCATCTACCCCATATCCGATAGTAAATGGGTCAGTCTCACTCAAGTAGTACCTAAGAAATCAGGTATTACTGTGGTTGAGAACGAAGAAGGTGAACTGCTTCCCACTCGCATATCATCTGGATGACGAGTATGCATAGATTATAGAAAACTAAATGCCGTTACTAGGAAAGACTATTTTCCATTACCCTTCATCGACCAAATCTTAGAACGGTTAGCAGGACAAAGTTTTTTCTGTTTTCTTGATGGTTATTCAGGGTACAATCAAGTACCTATATTTTTGAATGACCAAGAAAAGGCTACCTTCACCTACCTTTATGGCACCTTCGCTTTTCGATGTATGCCATTCGGGCTCTGCAATGCACCCGCTACAATTCAACAGTGCATACTGGCCATTTTTTCAGATATGGTGGACAAATGTCTTGAAATTTTTATGGATAATTTTTCTGTGTTTGGAACCACCTTTGAGGATTGTCTCCATAATCTTTTTAAAGTTCTTAAACGGTGTATGGAGATAAATCTTGTCCTAAGTTTGGAAAAGAGCCATTTCATGGTGCGGAAAGGAATTGTATTAGGACATATTATTTCTGAAAGAGGGATCGACACTCATATTAAGATTCGAGCAGGAATAGGATAGACACTCTTTTAGCATATGGCTGAAGATATTAAACTTAGCGCTTTTTGGGAGGCAACCCAAATTTTTTTTATTTTATTTTAACTGATCTTCATTTTTTTTAAGAATAAAAGACCGCTCTGTATGGAAGAGTCTGTCAATAAACTTGACGTCTGGCTGAAGACGTAAAATTTAGTGCTTGTTGGAAGTCAACCTAATAATTTTATATTTTTTTACTTTACTGTAGCTACAGAAATTTAGAACAAGAGCCTATTAATCAATGAAGCTATCTTCAACTTCCGAAGCAAAATTATCCCAGGTGCACTCTCTCCTTTTATTTTCTTTGCTTTCCTACTCCATTGAGGACAATATAGATTAAGTTGGGGGGGAGGAGAAAATTAATCAAATCCTCGAGTATGGTCAGAAATAATTAGTTTTGTGTATCCAAATTTTATTTTGATTAAGAGTCAATTAGGCATCCTAATCAATGAATGATTAACGGTCAAGATAATTTTAGAGATACTGAGGAATAAATTATTAAGAAAACCCAATGAATGGTAGGGTTTAGACTAGATCAAATTTTAGGAGTGATTCTACAACCCTCTTCTTACTGATCTCAATAAAGAACCTGCTTCATGAGAAATTGGGTGGAAAGATCGAGGTATGCAAAAATTCTCCTTAAAATTTACTTTAAAAAAAAATATTGGTTTCCTACTGAGTAATCGGGCCCTTTCGCCTAAATAAGCGTTGTGGTTCACGTAAAAAGGTGGGCAATGTTAAAAAAATAGTGGATAATAAGGAGACTAAATTGTAAAAAGATAATAAACCTCTCTCACATTAAGTTAGAGGATTTAAAGAGTAAAGTAAGGAGTTGGTGAAAGAAAAGCTCTTGAAATTTCTTTAGTTAATACTCAGCCACTAATTGGGTCAAATTGATAATCCAATGAAGTATCTCTTTAATGGTCTGACCAGGTATTATCTACCTTTTGGGATGCCTAACCTAACTTTTTATTCAAGACCGAGTCGGTACATAATGCTGATATATCTGTTTTACTCGAGGACGAGCAAAATTCAAGTTGGAAGATGTGATAAATACTTAATTTAAGTCATTTAAAGTAAAAAATTATATTTAATTTATTTTATTTATTAAGAATTTAATTTTTTTTATGTTTTACAAGAAAGGTGATCGTCGATACAAAGAGTCCGATTCGTAGATCAAAAAGACTCAAGTTGGAAGAAAATTAGACTTAAAATAAAATTTAAATAAAAGAAGGATGCATACGGTATTATAGAAAATGAAGATACTATGCAAGAAACCCAAAAGGGATATAGACGTCATTTTAAAGAAACAAAAGTTTCTTTTTGTAATTTGGAGCGTAAACAGCTAATGGTCGGGCGCGCGGAAGGCTCGCACGGGCGGGCGCACGGCACGGTGGGTTCGCACGGCACAGCAGGTTCGCACGGCATAGCGGGTTCACGTGGCATGGCGGGTTCGCACGGCATTGTGGGCGCGCGGACACAGTGGCGAACAAATAGTTGGATCTGAAAATTAAAGAAAAAAAATATGTACTTGAAAATACTTCAAGAGGAAGAATTTATATTTTCTTTATCTGCTCATTATCTTTCCATCTCATCCATCTATCTTTTGGTCCTTAGTATTTTCTTTAGTCCCACATCGAAAAACCATGTAAAACTCCTCTCTCCTAACACCTATAAAAATACTTTTGTACTTCCATTGGAGGGGGATCCCAGAAATTCTTCTAGAGCTTTGCATAGAGGAAGAGAAAGGGACTACTCCATGAGCAGCTAGGCTAGCAGTCTCGGGAGTGGAGAAGAAATTTTGTAACGACACAGAGTGGGTTTATTATTCTAAACTTTCTTGTATTTTTTTATATGCAATAAAGATTATACTTTTTATTTAAATCGTCATGAGTTCTTTATTTGCTCTCTTTCATATGCTTTTATTTATGCTTTCCTATTAGATTAATATTAGGAACAACTTTTACTTTTCGGAGATGCGCCGTGATCTATGAATATGGGGCGTGCTGAGGAAAGAAGAGTTGTTTACCTAGTACTTTTTAAAAATGCACCGTGATCTATGGGTACGGAGTGTGTCGAGAAAAGATTGGTATTTTTTTTAAGATTAATCGCATCTATTTAATAAAAAAAAGAGATACAACTCTACTAGTGCAAAATTAATTCAAACCTTCCGAGCTCTTTATTTTCTAATTACATCAATTTTAAGATAATTTATTTTTTAAATCAAAACAATACTTCTTTCTTTTATTTTGTAATCTCAATGAGGATACGATCTCGACTCATCCTACCTAAGTAGTGAGTAGAGTTATTTTTGGTGCTATCAACAACTACGCATCAAATTTTGGCACCGTTGTCGGGGACCTTGGCACGGTTGAATAAAAAAAAAATCCACTGATATTTCATAACACTTAACTAAAATAGCGTAACCTCAAATATAAAAATTTCCAACTTGATTGGACACCTTGTTTCTTTGCATTGTATCTCCATAATTAACTTTAAGGGCGCAACCCATTAACTAAGATAAGGTGGGGATTTGATCACCCTTCCTTGGCCCACAAATCACTCCCTTCCATTTGCA
Source organism: Elaeis guineensis (assembly GCF_000442705.2). Classification (NCBI taxonomy): domain Eukaryota; kingdom Viridiplantae; phylum Streptophyta; class Magnoliopsida; order Arecales; family Arecaceae; genus Elaeis; species Elaeis guineensis. The sequence continues at coordinate 144,833,994 of NC_025993.2, forward strand.
TAACCTAGACCTTAATCTAAAATTAATTAGACGTTGACCCCTAAGGATTTTGAGCTCATTAGGACAAGTGACCTTGAGAGTTGAACCAAGTTAGACTTGGTCAGCTAGCTGGTGTCTAGGCAAGTAGTTTGCGGGACGACTGGGCTCGAAGGAAGGTGGTTTTTAATTGGTTCCGTTCGCTGATCTGGCTAATTTAATTGGTGTCTAAGGAAAGCAACGGGGGGACTCCCACTAACCTTACACTTATCTGGCCAGTTGGTTGGTCAAGTTCCGACTTGGAGGGCTTGAAGGCTAACTACAGTTAGGAGCTGTTTAGAACTAGGATAACTTTAGGATAGAGAGTCCACTGCGTGCTAACTTGATTGTAATTAAAATCTAACCACAACTAATTCTTCTATTAGTTTTAGGACTTCTTAGGATCTCTTCTTTAGAACTCTTTTTTCTCTTCTCTTCTCCTCTTAATAAAAAAAAATAATCCTTAACAGACTAGGATAGTCCTACGTAGACCTTTTAGTTGCATGTTAGGTCAACGATCACTAAAACCCGACTTGCAACCATTAGATGAAGAATTAGAAAAGACTCTTAGGACTATCCGAGTTAGAAACATGGCTATACCTGATGAGGTTAATCCTTCACGCTCATTGAGAGAATATTTCACTCCATCCTCGTATACCTACTCTCCATGCATTCAAGCACCTCCAGTAGAAGCTACCCAATATGAGATTAAGTCTAGCATTATTCAAATGTTGCCATCATTCTATGGACTTAGTAATGAGGACCCATACAAATACTTGGATGAATTTCTTAAAATTTGTTCCACAGTAAAAATCCAAAACTTCTCCGATGATGCCCTTAGATTGAAACTGTTTCCTTTCTCACTTAAGGACAAAGCCAAGCATTGGTTAAATTTCTTAGACTCTATAACCATTTCAACTTGGGATCATCTTCAGAAAGAATTTCTCAAGAAATAATTTTCAATCGAAAAAACAAATCAAATTAGAAAAGCTATCACTAGTTTTTCCCAATTGGAGGGTGAACTTTTTCATGAGACATGGAAAAGATTAAGGGACCTCATTCGTAAATATCCACACCATGCTGTCCCTAAATGGCAACTTTATCAGTATTTTTATGATGGTCTATCGGAGAAACATCGACAAATGGTTGATGCATCATGTGGTGGGACATTCATGCTAAAGAGTGAGGATGAAGCCTGGCAGCTCTTTGAAACACTTAGTAAGAGTTTTCTACATCATATGTCTGCCACCTCTAGAGAATAACCCATGCTTCAACAAAAAAGAAGTAGAATTTATCAGATTGGAAACATCATGGATATCCACAGTAAGGTAGATGAACTGTCCCAAAAATTAGACCATCTTCTAAATACTGGACAATCTCCGATTTTACTTAACCCAATCCAAGAAGTTTGTGCATTGTGTGCAAGTCCGAACCATTTTGTTAGTGAATGCCCAGCCGTATCTCAATTTTCTGAGTTTGTGCACGAGCAGGTTCAGCAAGCTCAAGTCCAACAAGCTCGCAGATCAGAAAATGATCCATGTTTGAGCACTTATAACCCCGACTGGAGAAACCATCCAAATTTTTTCTGGAGACCACAACTAGTGGTTGGTCCTGCCGCACCTCGACCTCAATATCAGGACCTAACATATAGGCATGGACTATACCATCAATTTCAAAATGCTCCTCAACCGTCTACTACTGGTCACAGCTCAGCTTTTGAGGAAAATATTTTGAAAGCACTAGAATGATTAGAAGTCAACACTCAGACCCTTAACTCCCACACACAATCCATTGCTAAGCTAGAGATCCAAATAGGTTAACTAGCGACTGCATTCAGTAGGAGGGAAGGAGAAAAATTACCTAGCCAACCCGAGAGCAACCCAAGAGGGCAATTTGTGATTGAGAGCTCTAATACCCTAGAAGCTTTTTCTGAATAAGCCAAATCAATCATGACTCTGAGAAGTGGGAAGGTCATTGAATACACTAGTAAAACCAATGAGACCGACCCTAAATCTCTAACCGAAGCCAAATCACCCAATAGCAAGGAGGACCTTAAAATAAAGAATGAACCAACTGCACCAGAATCATCGTATTTGCCTAAAGTCTCATTTTTGGATGCCCTGAAAGTCCCTATTCCTACAGATAAGAAGGGAGGAAGACTCGATGAGATGTTGGAATTGTTTAAGCAAGTCTAAATTAATCTTTCCCTTCTATACGCAATCAAACAGGTCCCTGCTTATGCCAAATTTTTGAAAGATTTGTGCACCCAAAAACGTAAATCTAGATTACAAATTTTAAAGAAAGTACACCTCACTGAACAAGCTAGTTCTGTCTTCCAGCATGCCACTCCTCCAAAGCTTAAAGACCCAGGAGCCCCCATCATTTTCTGTGTTATAGGAGATTATCACATTGAAAAAGCTCTTCTGGACTTAGGGGTAAGTGTGAATCTTTTACCTAATTCGGTGTATGAACTTTTTGGATTCGGAGAACTGAAACCCACATCAGTCACACTGTAGTTAGCCAACAGATCAATTAAGGAACCACGTGGAATGCTTGAGGATGTCTTGGTCAAGGTAGATGAGTTTTACTTTTTAGTTGATTTTCTGGTTCTCGACATGGAACTAAGTGGCAATCCAAGATAAATTCTCATCATCTTAGGACGACCCTTCCTAGTTACAGTAAATGCATGCATTAATTGTAGGACAGGAGTCATGGACGTATCATTTGGGAATAAGAAACTGAGACTGAATGTGTTTGGTACTTCCCAAGGACCATCAATGGATAGTTGCTTCGAAGTAGATACACTAGAAGATATTATAAAAGATGCAACACCCACAATTCTAGCACCAGACCCCTTAGATACTTGCTTGGCTCACTTTGGAGTGTATGACTTTGAGGGATATATGAAAGAAGTTAACATCTTGTTGGATACACCACACGATAAAATCACTCCTCCATAGACAATCAAGTATGAGCCATTATCCACATTAGCCAGTACACCAATAGTCCCATCTTTAGAATCACCACCTACGTTAGAATTGAAACCCCTTCCTGCTACACTCAAGTATGTATTTCTAGGACCCAATGACACCGTCTCGACAATCATTGCATCAGACTTGACCCCTAATCAGGAAACACAATTGGTTGATATTCTGAAGGAACACAAAGAGGCTATCGGTTGGTCCATTATCGATTTAAATGAAATTGACCCCTCCATTTGCATGCACCATATTCATTTTGAGGCAAATGCCAAACCCCATCGAGATATGCAGAGAAGATTGAACCCAAACATACGTGAAGTAGTAAAGAAAGAGGTGGTAAAGTGATTAGATGCTGGAATCATCTACCCCATATCCGATAGTAAATGGGTCAGTCCCACTCAAGTAGTACCTAAGAAATCAGGTATTACTGTGGTTGAGAACGAAGAAGGTGAACTGCTTCCCACTCGCATATCATCTGGATGGCGAGTATGCATAGATTATAGAAAACTAAATGCCGTTACTAGGAAGGACCATTTTCCATTGCCCTTCATCGACCAAATCTTAGAACGGTTAGCAGGACAAAGTTTCTTCTATTTTCTTGATGGTTATTCAGGGTACAATCAAGTGCCTGTATTTCTGGATGATCAAGAAAAGACTACCTTCACCTGCCCCTATGGCACCTTCGCTTTTCGGCGTATGCCATTCGGGCTCTGCAATGCACCCACTACGTTTCAACGGTGCATACTGATCATTTTTTTGGATATGGTGGATAAATATCTTGAAGTTTTTATGGATGATTTTTCTGTGTTTGGAACCACCTTTGAGGATTGTCTCCATAATCTTTCCAAAGTTCTTAAACGGTGTATGGAGATAAATCATGTCCAAAGTTGGGAAAAGAGCCATTTCATGGTGCGGAAAAGAATTGTATTAGGACATATTATTTCTAAAAGAGGGATCGACACTCATGTTAAGATTCGAGCAGGAATGGATAGACACTCTTTTAGCATATGGCTGAAGACGTTAAACTTAGTGCTTTTTGAGAGACAACCCAAATTTCTTTTATTTTATTTTAACTGATCTTCATTTTTTTTTTAAGAATAAAGGATCGCTCTGTATGGAAGAGTCTGTCAATAAACTTGACGTCTGGCTGAAGACGTAAAACTTAGTGCTTGTTGGAAGGCAACCCAATGATTTCATATTTTTTTTACTTTACTGCAGCTACAGAAATTTAGAACAAGAGCCTATTAATCAATGAAGCTATCTTCAACTTCCGAAGCAAAATTATCCCAGGTGCACTCTCTCCTTTTATTTTCTTTGCTTTCCTACTCCATTGAGGACTATGTAGATTAAGTTGGGGGGGGGGAAGAAAATTAATCAAATCCTCGAGTATGGTCAGAAATAATTAGTTTTGTGTATCCAAATTTTATTTTGATTAAGAGTCAATTAGGCATCCTAATCAATGAATGATTAATGGTCAAGATAATTTTAGAGATACTGAGGAATAAATTATTAAGAAAACCCAATGAATGGTAGGGTTTAGACTAGACCAAATTTTAAGAGTGATTCTACAATCCTCTTCTTACTGATCTCAATAAAGAATTTGCTTCATGAGAGATTGGGTGAAAAGATCGAGGTATGCAAAAATTTTCCTTAAAAAATTACTTAAAAAAAAATATTGGTTTCCTACTGAGTAACCGGGCCCTTTCGCCTAAGTAAGCGTTGTAGTTCGTGTAAAAAGGTGGACAATGTTAAAAAAATAATGGATAATAAGGGGACTAAATTGCAAGAAGATAATAAACCTCTCTCACATTAAGTTAGAGGATTTAAAGAGTAAAGTGGGGAGTTGGTGAAAGAAAACTCTTGAAATTTTTTTAGTTAATACTCAGCCACTAATTGGGTCAAATTGATAATCCAATGAAGTATCTCTTTAATGGTCTGACCAGGTATCATCTACCTTTTGGGATGCCTAACCTAACTTTTTATTCAAGACTGAGTCGGTACACAATGCTAATATATCTATTTTACTCGAGGACGAGCAAAATTCAAGTTGGAGGGTGTAATAAATACTTAATTTAAGTCATTTAAAGTAGAAAATTATATTTAATTTATTTTATTTATTAAAAATTTGATGCTTCTTTTTACGTTTTACAGGAAAGGTGATTGTCGATACAAAGAGTCTGATTCGTAGATCAAAAAGACTCAAGTTTGAAGAAAATTAGATTTAAAATAAAATTTAAATAAAAGAAGATGCATACGGTATTATAGAAAATGAAGATACTATGCAAGGAACCCAAAAAGAATATAGACGTCATTTTAAAGAAACAAAAGTTTTTTTTTTATAATTTGGAGCGTAAACAGCTAATGGTCGGGCACACGGAAAGCTCGCGCGGGCGGGCGTGAGGCACGGCGGGTTCGCACGGCACAGTGGGTTCGCGCCGCATGGCGGGTTCGCACCGCATTGTGGGTGCGTGGACACAGTGGTGAACAGATAGTTAGATCTGAAAATTAAAGGAAAAAAATATGTACTTGGAAATACTTCAAGAGGAAGAATTTGTATTTTCTTTATCTGCCCGTGATCTTTCCATCTCATCCATCCATCTTTTAGTCCTTTGTATTTTCTTTAGTCCCACATCGAAAAACCATGTAAAACTCCTCCCTCCTAACACCTATAAAAAGGTTTTTGTACTCCCATTGGAGGGGGATCCCAGAAATTCTTCTAGAGCCTTGCATAGAGGAAGAGAAAGGGACTACTCCATGAGCAGCTAGGCTAGCAGTCTCGGAAGTGGAGAAAAAATTTTGTAACGACACAGAGTGGGTTTATTGTTCTAAACTTTCTTGTATTTCTTTATATGCAATAAAGATTATGCTTTTTATTTAAATCGTCATGAGTTCTTTATTTGCTTTCTTTCATATGCTTTTATTTATGCTTTCCTGTTAGATTAATATTAAGAACAACTTTTACTTTTCAGAGATGCACCGTGATCTACGGGTACGGGGCGTGCCGAGAAAAGAAGAATTGTTTACCTAGTACTTTTCGAAGACGCACCATGATCTACGGGTACAGAGTATGTCGAGGAAAGATAGATATTTTTTCTAAGATTAATCGTATCTATTTAATTAAAAAAAAAAGATACAACTCTACTAGTGCAAAATTAATTCAAAACTCCCGAGCTCTTTATTTTCTACTTACATCAATTTTAAGATAATTTATTTTCTAAATCAAAACAATGCTTCTTTCTTTTATTTTGTAATCTCAACTTAGCCCAAGGTCTCTGAGGATACGATCTCGACTCATCCTACCTACGTAGTGAGTAGATTTATTTTTGGTGCTATCAACGACTACGCATCACAAGCAAAAGTCTAATTGCTTCTAATCTAGCAACAGGTGCAAAGATCTCATCAAAATCAATTCTCTCTTCTTGATTATAACCCTTTGCAACCAATTTTGCTTTATTCCTAATTACATTTTCATGTTCATCCAGTTTATTTCTATATACCTATTTTGTGCCAATTACTGGATAATTTTTAGGTCTTGATACTAAAGTCCATACATTATTTCTTTCAAATTGATTAAGTTCTTTTTGCATTGCATTTATCCAATTATAATCTTTTTCAGCTTCATCTATGGTTTTAGGTTCAAGATGAGAAATAAATGCAAAATGATTGTATGCATCTCTAAGTAAAGAATGAGTTCTTACTCCATGTATAGGATCACCAATGATTAGTTTCTTAAGGTGATTGTGATCATACCTTTATTTTTTGGGTATATCATTTGTACCTTGAGGTTGTTCTTGTTGTTCTTTACCTTCATCATCATGTTTGTTTTCATGTTCTTCTTCATTTTGAATTGTTGAGTCTTTTAGGATGAGCTCCTTCATCTCTTCTATAAGAGGATCTGCATCATCAAAACTTTCATTCTTCCTTGAAAGAAGATCATTAGTCTCATCAAAAACAACATGTATTGACTTCTCTACTACTAAAGTTTTTTTGTTGAAAACTCTAAAAGCTTTGCTAGAAGAGGAATAACAAAAAAAAATAGCTTCATCAGATTTTGCATCAAATTTTCTTAATCTTTCTTTACCGTTGTTCAAAATAAAACATCGGCAACCAAAAATATGTAAATATGTAATATTTGGGTGTCTTCCTTTCCAAAGCTCATAAAATATTTTCTTTAGAATTGATCTAATTAAAGCATGATTTAATACGTAATATGCTGTGTTAATTGCTTCTACTCAAAAATATCTTGGGAGGTTACTTTCACATAGCATGGTACGGGCCATTTTTTCAAGGATCTTATTTTTTCTTTCTACTACTCCATATTGTTGAGGTATCCTAGGTGCTGAAAAATTATAGTCAATACCTTTTTTATTATAAAATTTTTTAAAATCTTGATTTTCAAATTCGATTTCATGATCACTTCGAATATATTGAATTGAAAAAAAAATTTTATTAGTAATTTTTCGATAAAATTTTGAGAACACATGAAAAATTTTATCCTTATATGTCAAAAAAAAATCCATGTAAAATGAGAGAAATCATCAATAATTACAAAGTCATATCATTTTTCACCCAAACTAGTAGTTCTAGTGGGTCCAAATAAATCCATGTGCAATAATTCTAATGGCCTAGAAGTTGAAACAATATTTTTAGATTTGAATGATACTTTTATTTGTTTACCTAATTGACATGCATCATAAATTTTATCATTTTCAAAATTTAATTTAGGTAAACTGGTAATTAATTTCTTTTTAATAAGTTTTGAAAGTGAATGTATGCTAATATGTGCAAGCCTATGGTGCCAAAGCTAACTAGTCTCATTAATTTTGGCATTCAAACCTACTAGACATTGCATGTTTATCTTAAAAAGATCATTCAAATCTACCATATAAACATTATCATATCTATGCCCAACAAATTTAATACCTTCTTCATTGGGACTAGTTACTATACATAATGAAGATTCAAAAATAACTTTGTACCCTTTGTCACAGAATTGACTAATGCTTAATAGATTATGTTTCAAACCATCTACTAACAAAATATTTTAAATATACTTGGAGGGAGTGATACCAATGTTACCTATACCGATAATTTTTTCTTTGCTATTGTCTCCAAAGGTGACCATCCCTCCATCTTTTGCATCAAGTGTGATGAATTGAGATTCATCACCGATCATGTGTCTTGAGCACCCACTATCAAGATACCATTTTTGATTTGTTCCTTGGGATGTAAGACACAGCTGCATGCAAAAATCAAGTTTTTACTTTAGGTACCCAAGCTTTCTTGGATCTTTTTTGGTTAGTTACAGTGGTTCCTTTTGAAACCCATATTTTCTTCACATTAGAATTTTTAGATTTGTTAGAGAAACAAGTATAGGATTTGTATCCTACTTTATCACGTTTAAAGCAAGTAATATTTGAAAATTTATTGCTTGATGAGTTGGCATAGATGTTTTTTAAAAATTTTTATTTTTTTAAAGGATTGTAGCCAAGACCGGCTTTATCATAAATAGCCTTTTGACTATCAAGTATCATTTGAAGTTTAGTTGAACTAAGAGTAAATTTTTCTACCATAAGTTTTAACTTAGCAATTTTATTTTTTAAGTTTAGATTTTCTTGTGTCAAGATCAATTTTTTATTTGAAATTATTTCATTTTCTTTTAGTAAAGATTGATTCTTTGATTTTAATTCTTTGTTCTTTACCCCTAACTTTTTTAGATCATCAACTAGATCATAAAATACTTCTTGAAGTTCTTCAAAAATAAAGTCATCAGGAGTTTCAGTATTTACCTCATTTTCATGTGCCATAAGGCACAAGTTAGCTTGCTCATATGAATCTTCTTCTTCGGAGCTTGACTCATCACTATCACTCCATATAGCCATCATAGCCTTTTTCTTGTACTTCTTGAAGCCCTTCTTAAGTTATGGATATTCGAACCTGAAGTGTCTCGACTTCTTACATTCATTATAAATAAAGGGTTGCTCTTTATCCTTCTCCTTACTATGCTCCCCTTTGGTAGGTGGCCTCTTCCTCATCTCTTATTTTTTTTTCTTTAAAAATCTTTTAAACTTTTTAGTGATGAGGGCCATTTCTTCATCTTGCTCTTCATTTTCAGTTTCTTCGGATTTCTCATCGAGTTGAGTAGTGGACTTGAGGGTGATTGTCCTCTTCTTCTTGATATCTTATTCTTGATGTTGTTTCATGCTTAGCTCATGTGTCATTAGATATCCTAAAAGCTTCTCTCAGGATAAAATATTCAGATCTTTGGCTTCTTGGATTACGGTCACTTTGGCCTTCCATGTCCTTGATAAAGACCTAAGAATCTTTCTCACAAGACCGCTATTAGAGTAAGACTTATCAAGACTTTTTAGATCATTAATAGTATCCGTAAAATGAGTAAATATTTCAGTTATTGATTCATCATGCTCCATTTTAAAGAGTTCATATTTATGCACAAGCATGTTAATTTTTGATTCCTTAATTTGATTAGTGCCTTCATGTGTTACTTCTAATCTATTTCATATTTTTTTAGCTGACATGTATGTTAAAATATGATTAAACTCATTAGCATCTAAAGTACAATATAAAATATTCATAGCTTTAGAATTAAGTTGAGCCATTTTCTTATCAACCTCATCCCATTCTCTTTCAGGTTTGGTTGATTCTACACCATCAATTATTTTAGTGGGTATGTGTGGTCTATTAACTATGATACTCCATATATCATAGTCAAGTACCTGAATAAAAATTTTCATCCAAACTTTCCAATAGGTATAGTTTGACCCATTGAAAAGTGAAGGTCAGTTTGTGGACTGCCCCTCGGCTAGTAAAGCACCAACTTGAGTTGTCATAGATCTTTAGCTCTTTGATGGTTAAATCAAAGTAGGACTAGAGCACTGAGCTCTGATACCACTTGTTGCCAAGCTATGTAACCTAAGAGGGGGGGTGAATTGGGTTTTTTAAAAATTTAACGTTAATTTAGAACTATGAGGATTAAATAACAATGAGCAGGATACATGTAGAGAGTGATTTAAGCAAAGTGTAGAAATTAGATGTAAGAGTATAAGTAGATAAAAAAATTTAGAAAGAGAGGAAGAAAGCACAACACAAATAAACAAAATTTATAGTGGTTCGGTGCCAACCTTATACCTACATTCACTCCCTAAGCTTCTACTTGGGAATTCAAATCTACTAAATCGTATTCAACAAGAATACAACATCGGTACCTCCGACTCTAGCTATCCCAAACTAGAATATTTATTTTCTGGATACAAACCAATCAAACACAATCCGATTCAAGGTTCGGACCAATCTTTTCAAATTTTGGAATCCTTCCAAAACTAAAGATCAAGACAAAATAGAGTATGTGAGTTAATCACATGAAAAAATAAATTTAGCTCCTTTAATGAGCAAATAAAACTTTAAATGTACTTTACACAATAAGAAGAAAGCTTTTCTGATTTTTCTCAAGGTGGTTGAAGACTTGAATGAGCTCTAGAGGGACTGGTGAATTTGAATTGAAGGCTTCTTTTTCTTGAAGAGGTCTTTTTGCTTAGGATTGAAATGAATGCTTGAGTCTCTTCAATCTTTTTTTTTTTTCCTCCTTTAAATGCCTTTATAGCTTCAATAGATGGTAGAGAGAAATCTAGACTAAAATAGAGCTATTGAAGATCATTAAAAGAGCATTAAATACTACCAAAAAAAGCTAAAAACTAGCCGTTATGAAAGTTTCCGTCACAGGGGGTCGACTCATGGGGTTGACCTCTGTACAGGGGTCGACCTCTGTAGCACAGAACAGAAAATTACTATTTTGTATCTTTGGCCTGCACAGCAATAGAGGTTGACTCATGGGGTCGACCCCGTTGGGTGTGCCTACTAAAAATAGTGTGTCGTTCAGCCCCTTTTGATAGGAGTCAACTCATGGGGTCGATTCAATTCTTTAAATTTGAATTTCTCTCGACATATCCATCTAAAAAGTATAAAATTATCTCTAATAGATTACAAATCTTTTGTTCTTGCTCTTGAGACTTTCGAATCAGAACTTGGTAAAATTATCATTTTGCCCCTGAAATACAATAAATCTTTTTCTAAGCCAAAATCATTAGTAACCCCCTCAAATATATTGTAATCATCAAAATCAATTCATGGAGTAACATCTATAGGGAATGATACCTTGGTCTATGAAGTATTTTTTTTCTATATATAAATATGGTGACTATTTTTTTTTCGAAAAAAATTTTGTATTCATGGTCTATGAAGTATTGCAAGCTCTCTCATTATCTCAGCAAAAAAATGAGATTTTTTAACAATATAATGCCATGCAATTATATCTATTATGACATTCCTAATTTAATATGGTGACCATTTTTTTTTCTTCGAAAGAATTTTATGTTCATGCTTTATCAAGTGTTTCTTCTTTATATAAGTTGGTGAATGATATTACTATTTTCACTCGAGGAGCTAATCAACTTCGACTGACTCAAGGGCTCGAACAAGCAGAAGGCTTGGATAGTAAAGGCTCGAGTCAAAGCCACCAACGAAATAGTTAAGGTGATGGATGAGAGAGGAAAGATTGCAGAGGAGAAGCTGAAGATAGTGGAAGATGGATTTGCTTAAAATGAGTCTGAGCTTGCTGCCGCCTGAGAAATCATCGAAGCATTTAAAGCCTAGGAAGCTATAGAGATGGCAGCAGCCAACATATGCTGTCAATGAGTCATTGAGCCCCAACTGGAGCTCAAATTCAATGTAGTGGCCATGCAGAAAGCTAAGGATGAAAAGGTCACTATCGAGAAGAAGGCAGCCGAAATAGATGTGGCTATTTGGGAAGCTAGGGCCCGAGTAGTAGAGGAATACAAGGTTTTTGAGATCTTCGAAGTCGAAATCGTCGAAGGATTAGTTGCTGCCTATGTCCTCAGATTTGACTATAAGGCCTTGGTAGTAAAGTTATTTCTTAAAGTCAACACTAGTCAGCTTTCAACTAAGGACGATGGTGATGAATCTAATGGAGAGCAGGCTATCGTCGAAGTCGATACCACTGCTGTTGAGGTATTCTCGCACTTGGAAAGTTGATGCTACATGAAGTATTCTCAAAGGTGTTTTGTCTAAAAACTTCTACTATAAGAAATTTGACTATTAGCGACGGCTAATTACCCCCTAATAGTTGATTTGCTGTCGCTAATGCTATCAACGACGGCTTCCATCACTAATTAGTGGTCGAAAAAATTATAGTCGCTAATTACCACTATTAGTGATGAGATTTTTAGCCATCGGTAATAAAAATATTAGCGACGGCTAAATTCCATCGTCATTTTTTTTGTTTTTAAATAAAATTTTAAAAAAATTAAAATCAATTAGCAATAATTTTTTTATCGCTTTAGCAATTGATAATAGTTAATTTTAATTTTTTTAATAATCCATAATAATATTTTGTTATTAGCGATGGCTAAAACAGCCATTAATACCGTCGGTAATAGTTAATTTTATTTTTTTTAAAAATTATAATAATATTTTTTAAAATTTATTTTAATTAATCACAATCAATTATGGTTCCTAACATTTGTTATAATTAAAATCTAAAAATAATATGACAATCATAAATAAAAAAATAATTATATTATATTAAAAATATAAATTATATTTTTTTATAAATAGTATTAAAAAAATATAATGCATCAAAATAAAAAAAAAATCAGCACAGATCCTCCTCGTCATCCTCCTCTTTGTCCTTCTACTCTTCTCCAATAGCTAGTGGATGAGAGTCGGATATTCCAGCATCTTGAAATGAAGAAAAATAAAATATTATTAATAAGTTTTAATATAAAAATATATCTTTCGATACAGAAATGTATCTTTCAATACACTCCTTCAATTCTCAAACAGATTATTTTTACATATTTCATTTGATAATATGAAACTATAAATACCCCCGACCCATCAATTGGATAGTTAGATTGAATTTTTAATCCCTAGATCTCCTTTTCAGACTCAAACCTAAATATATAAAGCTTCTAAATATAAAAGTTAAAAACAAATAAAAGAGTTTACTAATAAAATTATCTGATGTGATGGTTGAGACAACAACTCTAGCTGGTCGTGTAGCTATAGATCCCAGAGAATCTCCATGACTGTATCACGAACGGCATCCCAAAAGTTCTGAGATCGCTGGCTCAAAAGCCTCTACACAATCTCCTCCACGTGCGCTTCGCTCTAAATCTGGGATGTCGAAGTCTGTGAGGATGCTAAAAAGTATCGAGTCACTGGAGGATCATAGCTATGATCGAATCCTATGACCCGACTCCTACTCACCCCTCTAGTGATCCTGAGCCATCCCTCAAGTTCAATGAGGGGTTGAGTGGACGGGTCATCATCATGTCGTGCAACGACATACTCCGCATAATCTACCTATACAGTTCAACAATATATTAGTTCTAATATACATATCAGATCTTGTAATAACTTAATAAATATAGTTTGAAATTCTTACTGCGATCTATTACGACCTAGAATCTAAATAATCACTAATCCTTATAGATCGGTGTGTGGTCTCCCACAACTGTAGTTGACTTGATCGATGATCTAACTGTCATGTCTACATAAGTAAATAATAAAATTAAATTAATTAAAGTATACATATAAGAGTTTTTATAGTTTTAGTGAAGAGTTTTGGTATAGATTTCTTACCAGACTATCGGTCATAACATATGTGCAGACGAAGCCACCCATGTGTCTGATCGGATCCTACTGGGTAGCCCGATTTTATCAGGCCCTCTATCGCCTACTAGCATACTCTTCGTTGCTCTACTGGTTGCAGAGGGCCTCCCATACGTCTACCCACATCTAAAGATCCCGATAGGACTTCAAGTCCGATGGTGACTGAGAACCAGAATACTTGATGGTGGACTGTAGTAGGCTGTGTAACCTATCTCGAAACCTACGTATGGCCACCTGCTTGAAGATCGAGCGATCAGCCTCCTCATTCTGAGGAGATAAAAATTGATAGTACCCCTACAAGTAGAAGCAAGCGTGTATTAATAAATAGAATATAAACCTACTGTGAATTATTAAATTAAACATCTTTGACTTATCAGAAATATCTCTCAGACTGCATCACGAGCCCTCGACGGCCAATTAGAGAACTCGTTCACTAGCCCTGACATCAATAGTCGGATGATTCTAGTAATCACATGAGGTACAGAGCTCTCTGTAAATATGCTGCAAAATTAATTTTGAACAATAAATATTAGACTCTATAATGACTAAATTCTAAATATATTTAGTAAAGATATAGTACTTATGACCGGCTCTGAATGTGAATGAGCTCTCTATCCTCCAACCGAGTCAGAGGTGCTACAAATCGGATGGGTCCTCTACCATGCCTCTATCTCTGGGAGCTGATCGTTGGTGCGTGTGACTGTGGGATCACTGGTGATGCACTATCGTCTGAACTTGAGTGCAAAACATCTAATATAAAGAATATTATATTAGTTAGCAAAGAACAAAATAATATAAACAAAAATATCTAAAATATTAAAGTTTACCGTAGGATGTGAGAGGTGTAGAATCTTATGAGCTGGCTGCATGATCGCTCTCTCCTCGAGAGCTCTGTCCTCCATTGGCACGGCTCCAGCTTTTGGAAAACATGATGTATAATTTTTGAAAATAAAAATAAATAGATTGACCAAATTAATTATATAATTATGGATGGCAATGCAAGATTTAAAATGATACAAGATAAATAATTAAAATGATTTAAGGATTATATGTAGAACATTACTCATCGGCCTCTTCAGATGCCTGGTATCCTTTGGATTATTCTTTTGATTCTTCTTCTTCTTCTACTTCTTCCACCTCTTCCTCTTCTTCCAGTTCTTCTTCTTCCTCTTCTTCCTCTTCTTGAATAGGATTTCCTTTAAAATAAAATCAGTTGGATCTATCTTCTCATGTTGGCCATCATGTACGAAAATTTTTGGAGCATCCAACTCGGCATCTATTGAAGATGGATGAAATCTTAATATTTCATTTTTCTGAAAGCATTCTGGTAATTGGATTTCTTCTTCTTCTTCGAGCACGTAATGAATGGCTCGAGACTTAACCTTACATACGGCTCACCAATTTCTTCTTCCTCTCTCTCTTGATGGATATAGTAGAATATGTACATTAATTAAAAGATAGGTCTATGATTTCATGCAATATAATTTTTTTTAAAAATTAACACCATCGGGCTAAGCGCACAGAGCATGTGAGGGCTAGATGCCTTGGACGCCAGATGGGACCCAAGGCTCAAGCACGCAGGACATGCCCCAACTTCGTATTCGCAATGCTGATCACCTTCTTTCGGTCTAAGCTTGCAGGGTGTGTGGGGGCTAGATGTCTTGGACGCCAGCTGAGACTCGAGGCCCGAGCACACAGGGCATACCCCGATCTCATATTTGCAATGCTACCCGGCACCTTCCCTCCATCCGAGCACTTTGCATACCGAGATCTGAGTCCCATACTTTTAATTAATTAATTAATTAAACATCTACTAATTATTAAAATAATATTTAATTAATTAATTTTTAATATCTAATTATATTTAATTATCATAATTTAAATAAAATAATAATTTTTAGTGATGGTATTAGCCATTGCTAATACTCACAACAGCAAGGAGATGGTTTGGGGATGGGACATCAGCTGGGGGACGCGACCGTGGAAATGAGAGTTTGGGGATGGTGTTATGGGATCAGACCGATGAGCTGGGGGCCATGAAGAAGGGGCTGCGGTAGGGCCGGTTTAAGGGTAAGACCACCAAAGCCCTTGCTTTAGGCCTCCACTTGTTTTAGGCCCTCAGGCCCCCCTGCCATCTGTTTCCACCACATCCAGCCATCTACCAGCAAGAAGATGAATGACACTGGAGAGGGAGATGGAGACGGCAAGATGGGAGATGGTGAGATGGAAGCCATCCACCCCTAACATCTATCAGGGCCATCTTCTCGTCAGAGATGGCGAGATGGGAGTCACGGCCTCACGGGACTTGGGAGTGGTTCTTGGTGAAGAGGTGGAGGGCATCATCAGTGGAGAAGAGTAGATGTCCATCAGGGCCACGAGCGAAGAAGTCAGCAATCCGGATAGCGGGGTCATCAGAGAGCTTGCAGAGGGAGGCCTTGAGGTGGGTGAGGATGACACCAGCGAGAAGGCCATCGGAGACACTGGCGGCATCGCCGTTGATGAAGAGGATGTGGACCCATTCGACGGCAATGGTCTGGCTTGAGGGACATCTCTCGATCTCCGATGGTGGACATTTCAGACTTGAGGGGTGTCTCCGACAGCATCGGAGTTCCAAGCTTCCGACGGTGGGGGGGTTCTGGGCTTCCAGTGGCTGAGCAGTGGCAAGGAAGGCGGAAGGGTGCAATGGTAATTTTTTTTCTCTCTTGAGTTGTGACACACATGGCAGATGGTGCAGCGAAAGAAATAAAGATGTCTCTCTTCGCTCATTTGTCTCTCTCCTTTCATGATTAGAAGAACAAATCACGGCATCCCCACCTCTCCCTCTCTCTCTCTCTCTCATCGAGAGCTTTTCTAGGGTTTGGTCTGGCCATCTCTCTGGCTTCCTCTTCATCTATCTCCATAGCATCATCTTCATCGATGGTGGCCATGCCAGCACCCAAGATCTGCTTCAACTCCCACTGCAAAAAGCCAAAATCAGAGGGTCCTCGAAGGAAGGGGTGGCAACTCTACTTCGACGAGTTCGTCGACCTTTGTGACCATTGCTCATATGTGCTCTTTTTCTCTCTTGTGCATTTGTCCTTTTTACATATTTTGTTTTTCCCACATTCGAATCATTCTATGAGTTGATTTCTGCATTCGATCTTGTGGTGCTTTCTTGATTTGTTGTTTGTTGCTTTTCCTCATGGGTTTCTGCTGTAATGGTCCAGTGGAAGCACCGTGTGGTTTGTAAAATTTTATTTTTTGATCCATTTTTCAGTTGATTTTGAGGTTTATCAAGGGTTTGCAGATTGTTTTATGGTGTGCTCAAGTTGGAGTTCTGTTGTTACGAAGAGGCTTTGATTTTTCACCGATTTAACTTCCAATTGAAATCACTTGCTTTCTTTGTGTTCTTCTTTGTTAGCTATTGTATGTTGTTGGATCTGATAGGCTTTGAAGTGAGTCAGTTTCAGAGATGCAATATGATGCAAAAAGTGAAATTTTAATAAAAAATTTACATAAATTTCAATAGAAAAAAATGTCACATTTTAGTATTTAGCTTTAGACCTTCCTATGTGTTGAGCCACCCTTGGGCCGCGGGGTTGGGCCGGTGGGGTCGGGGCGGCCGTGGGGTCGGGCTGACGGGGTCGAAGCGGCTGTGGGGTCGGAGCCGAAGCACGAGCTCGGGGCTGCGAGATGCTGGAGGGATGGGCTTGGGGCCGTGGGATGCCGGAGGGAGGGGGCAGAGAGGAAGAAAAGTGGGGGGAGGGGGGAGGGGAGATTTGGGGTTGGTTTGGGCATTGGAGGGACGGGCATGGGGCCACGAGACACCAGAGGGATGGGGCAGGGAGAGAGAAAAGGGGAATGGGGGGTTTTGGGATTGGTTTGGGTGCCGGAGGGATGGGCTCGGGGCCACGGGATGCTGGAGGGATGGGACGGGGAGGGAGGAAAGGGGGGTGTGGGAGGGAGGGGGGTTTAGGGTTAGTTTGCATGTTGGAGGGAGGGAGTTGGGGTCGCAGGACATCAGAGGGACAGGGCAGGGATGGAGGAAAGGAGGGTTGGGGGGGAGGGCCATGGATTTGGGGTTGGTTTGGGTGCCGACAAGAGGGTATCGCGAGAAGGGGTCACAGGAAGGGGATGGGAATAGGTGCGAGCGAAAATTTTTTTTCTTGTAAGATGATTTTCGGGTGGACTATTAGCGACAGCAAAATAGCCGTCACTAATGCCATTAGCAAAGGTATTAGTAATGGCCATTTCTGTCGCTAAAAATAGAATGTCGTCGTTAATACTTTTATCAAAAAAATATTTTTCATAACTTTTTAAATAATTTTTTTTTAAAATTTATAATGGCAAAAGTACCATCGTTAATAGCCGTCAGTAATAAATTAATTTAATTATAATTATAAATCATTTTTTTTTAAAAAAAATTAAATTTATTAGTGATGGAAATGTCGTGGCTAATAGTCATAATTAACTCCATCACTAATATTATTAGCACCAGTTATTATTAGCAATGGTTGTCGCCATCTCTAAAAAATAAAAAAAAAATATTTATTAAAATTATTAGCGATGACAGGATGAGTATTAACGATGGCATCTACCGTCGCTAATAATCTCAATAGAATATAATTTTTTTTTATTTTTTTTTGAATATGATATAATTTTAAATTTTAAGTCCATCTTCACCGTTTATTATCTAAATAATTATCGTTAGAGTATCGTCACAAAAATTTACCTTGATCCGGTAGTCCTAGTGTTGCTTCTTAAATTAATTTTGATGATTATGAAGCATTTGAGGGGGTTACTAATAATTTTGACTTGAAAAAAGATTTATTATTTTTCAGGAGCAAAATCATAATTTCATCAAGTCCTAACTCGAAAGCCTCAAGAGCAAGAACAGAAGATTTGTGATCTATTGGAGGTAATTTCAATATTTTTGAATGTATATTTTGAAAAAATATCATATTTATAAAATTGAGTCAACCCCATAAGTCAACTCATGTCAAATGAGACTGAACAACATGTTATTTTTTGGCTGGCACACCCAATTGAGTCGACCTCATGAGTCGACCCCTGTGCATGAGTCGACCCTATGAGTTGACCTCTATTGTTGTGTACACCAAAATTATAGAACAATCATTTTCTGTTCTGTGCCCCAAAAGTCAACCCCATGAGTCGACTCATGTGTATGAGTCGATCCCTGTGATGAAAAAATTCCATAACAGCTAGTTTTTCAGCTTGTTTTGGTGCACTTAATGCTTATTTAATGATCTCTAACGGCTCTAAAACTATCCAGATCACTCTCTACCATCATTTGAAGCTATAAAAGGCACTTAAAGGAGGGAATAAACAAAGGTTTTGAAGAGGATTTCAAGCATTCATTTCAGCCCTAAGCAAAGAGCCTTCTTGAAGTTAAAGAAGCTTTTATTTCAAGTTCACCAACTCCTCAAGAGCTCATTCAAGTCTTCAACCACCTTGAGAAAAATTAGAAAAACTTTCTTCTTATTATGTAAAGTATATTTAAAATTTTATTTGCTCATTAAAGGAGCTATATTTATATTTCTATGTGATTAACTATTATACTCTATTTTTGAGTTGATCTTTAGCTTTGGAAGGGTTCCAAAATATGAAAAAGTTGATCCAAACCTTGAATCGGATTACATTGAGTTGGTTTGTATCCAAAAAATAAGTGTTCTAACTTGAGATAGCTAGAGTCGGAGGTACTGACGTTGTATTCTTGTTGAATACTGTTTAGTGAATTTGAATTCTCAAGTAGGAGCTTGAAGAGTGGATGTAGGTACAAGGTTGGCACCGAACTACTATAAATCTTGATTGTTTGTGGTGTGCTTACTCTATCTTATTTTTTTTTCTTCTTACACTCTTGCATCTAATATCTTCACTTTTCTTAAATTACTCACTTCAACTAACTTGCCTTTTATTACTTAATCCTTGTGGTTATAGATTAATTTTAAATTTTTAAAAATCTAATTCACTCCCTCTCTTGGGTTGCATAGCTGGGCAACAAGTGGTATCAGAGCTCAGTGCTCTAGCCCTACTTTGATTTAACCATCAAAGAGCTAAAGATTTATGACAACTCAAGTTGGTGCTTCACTAGCCGAGGGATAGTATACAAACCGACCTTTATTGTTCAATGGGTCAAATTATACCTATTAGAAAGCTCGGATGAAAATCTTTATTCAAGCACTTGACTATGATATATGGAGTATCATAGTAAATGGACCACACACATCTACCAAAATAATTGATGATGTGGAATCAACCAAATCTGAAAAAGAATGAGATGAGATTGACAAGAAAATGACTCAACTTAATGTAAAAGCCATGAATATTTTATATTGTGCTCTAGATGTTAATAAATTCAATCGTATTTCAACATGCATGTCAAGCTAAGAAAATATGGGATAGATTAGAAGTAACTCATGAAGGAATTAATCAAGTGAAGGAATCAAAAATTAATATGCTTGTGCATAAATATAAACTCTTTAAAATGGAGCATGATGAATCAATAACTGAAATGTTTACTCATTTACTGATATTATTAATGATCTAAAAAATCTTGATAAGTCTTATTCTAATAGTGATCTCGTAAGAAAGATTCTTAGATCTTTACCAAAGACTTGGAAGGCCAAAGTGACCACAATCCAAGAAGCCAAAGATCTGAATATCTTATCCTCGGAGGAGCTTCTAGGATCGCTGATGACATACGAGCTAAGCATGAAACAATATCAAGAAGAAGATGTCAAAAAGAAGAGGACAATCGTCCTCAAATTCACTGCTCAACTTGATGAGAAATTCGATGATATAAAAAATAAAGAGCAGGATGAAGAAATGGCCCTCATTACTAGAAAGTTTAAAAAGTTTTTGAAGAAAAGAAGATAAGAAATGAGGAAGAGGCCACCTACAAAAGGAAAATATAGCAAAGAGAAAGATAAGAAGTAATCCCTTATTTGTTACAAATGTAAGAAGCTAGGGTACTTCAGATTTGAATATTTACGACTTAAGAAGGACCCCAAGAAGTACAAGAAAAAGGCTATGATGGCTACATGGAGCGGAAGTGATGAGTCAAGCTCCGAAGAAGAAGAAGATTCAAATAAACAAGCCAACTTGTGCCTTATGGCATATGAAAATGAGGTAAACATTGAAACTCCTAATGACTTTACCTTTGAAGAACTTCATGAAGTATTTTATGATCTAATTGATAAACTAAAGAAGCTAAGAGTAAAGAATAAATAATTGAAATTAAAGAATCAATCTTTACTAAAAGAAAATGAGATTATTTCAAATAAAAAATTAATCTTATCTCAAAAAAATTTGAACTTAAAAAATGATATTGTCAAGTTAAAATCAATGGTTGAAAAGTTTACTTTAAGTTTAAATAAACTTCAAATGATACTAGACAATCAAAAGACCATTTATGATAAAGCCGATCTTGGATACAACCCTTTAAAGAAATAAAAATTTTTGAAAAATATCTTTGTAAACTCATCATGCAACAAGTTTTCAAATATTACTTGCTTTAAATGTAGTAAAGTAAGACACAAATCCTATACTTATTTCTCTAATAAATCTAAAAATTTTAATGTGAAAAAAATATGGGTTTCAAAAGGAACCACTGTAACTAACCAAAAAGGACTTAAAAAAGTTTGGGTACCTAAAGTAAAAACTTGATTTTTGCATGCAGGTGTGTCTTGCATCCCAAGGAATAAATTGAAAATGATATCTTGATAGTGGGTGCTCAAGATACATGACCGATGATGAATCCTAATTCATCACATTTGATGCTAAAGATGGAGGGATGGTCACCTTTAGAGACAATAGCAAAGAAAAAATCATCGGTATATGTAACATTGGTATCACTCCCTCCAAATATATTGAAAATATTTTGTTAGTAGATGGTTTGAAACATAATCTATTGAGTATTAGTCAATTTTGTGACAAAAGGTACAAAGTCATTTTTGAATCTTTATTATGCATAGTAACTAGTCCCAATGAAGAAGGCATTAAATTTATTGGGTCTAGATATGGTAATATTTATATGGTAGATTTGAATGATCTTTCTAAGATAAACATGCAATACCTAGTAGCCTTGAATACCAAAATTAATGAGACTAGTTGGTTTTGGTAAATAAACAAGAGTCTCATTCAAATCTAAAAATATTGTTTCAACTTCTAGACCATTAGAACTATTGCACATGGATTTATTTAGATTCACTGAAACTACTAGTCTAGGTGAAAAATGATATGGCTTTGTGATTATTGATGATTTCTCTCATTTTATATGGATCTTCTTTTTGACACATAAGGATGAAACTTTTCATGTGTTCTCAAAATTTTATCAAAAAGTCACTAATGAAAAAAAATTTTTAATTCAAAACATTCGAAGTGATCATGAAACCGAATTTGAAAATCAAGATTTTAAAAAATTTTATAATGAAAAAGATATTGACCATAACTTCTCAGCACCTAGGACGTCCCAATAAAATGAGGTAGTAGAAAGAAAAAATAGAACCCTCGAAGAAATGGCCCGTACCATGCTATGTGAAAGCAACCTCCTAAGATATTTTTGGATGGAAGCAATTAACACGGCATGTTACATATTAAATCGTGCTTTAATTAGACCAATTTTAAAGAAAACTCCCTATAAGCTTTGGAAAGGAAGAAAATCAAACATTACATATTTTCATATTTTTGGTTGTCGATGTTTTGTTTTGAACAATGGTAAAGAAAGACTAAAAAAATTTGATGAAAAATTCGATGAAGCTATTTTTCTTAGTTACTCCTCTTCTAGCAAAGCTTTTAGAGTTTTCAACAAAAAAACTTTAGTAGTAGAGGAGTCAATACATGTTATTTTTGATGAAACTAACGATCTTTCTTCAAGGAAGAATGAAGGTATTGATGATGCAGATCCTCTTATAGAAGGAATGAAGGAGATCACCCTAAAAGACTCAACAATTCAAAATGAAGAAGAACATAAAAACAAACAAGAGGATAAAAGTGAAGAACAATAAGAACAACCTCAAGGCTCAAATGATCTACTTAAAGAATGGAGGTATGATCACAATCACCTCAGAGAATTGATCATTGATGATCCTACACATGGAGTAAGAACTCGTTCCTCTCATAGAGATGCATACAATCATTTTGCATTTATTTCTTATTTTAAACCTAAAACCATAGATGAAGCTGAAAAAGATTATAATTAGATAAATGCAATGCAAGAAGAACTTAATCAATTCAAAAGAAATAATATATGGACTTTAGTATCAAGACCTAAAAATTATCCAGTAATTGACACAAAATGGGTATATAGAAACAAACTGGATAAACATAAAAATGTAATTAGAAATAAAGCAAGATTGGTTGCAAAAGATTATAATCAAGAAGAGAAAATTGATTTTGATGAGATCTTTGCACCTGTTGCTAGATTAGAAGCAATTAGACTTTTACTTGCATATTCTTGCTTTATAAATTTTAAGTTATTCTAAATGGATGTCAAAAGTACTTTTCTAAATGGATATATTGCTGAAAAAGTTTATGTAGAACAACCTCCTGATTTTGAAAATTATCTCTAGGTAGATACTTTTTTCTTAAAGTTTTAGATTTTTTTTAAAATTTTTCATCATTCTTATGAATTTTTCTGTGCCATGAGTCGATCCCCAGGGTCGACCCTAGGATAAACTTATAATTCTGTCAAAACCCTTCGGACGCTCTCTTTTTATTGAAAAATTTTTCATTGAGCCGACTCTTACTCTTCTTCTTCTTCCTCCCACCGAACCAAAAGCTCTCTCTCTCTTCTCCCCCAAACTAAAGATTTCTCTCAAATCGCTCTTCCCACCGATTTTCACCCTTCAAATCGCCCATTTAGGAACCAACTTCCTCTCTTCTTTCTTTCTCATTTGGACAATTCGAGCTTGCCCTAGATTCCACCTCTCTTTTTCAAATTGACACTTCACCTCTCCAAAATCTTGGATTTTTCACTAGAATCCTTTCCTCTCTACCTCATTTAGTCTCCTAAACTCCTTGCAAGTCTCTTTTGTCCAAATGGCTTCCAAAATGAAGCTACCGTAAAAAAGAAAATCTGTTTGCGGGTTGGAAGAGAGTGTGCACAGAAATAGAATGACAGCAGAGTCCTCTCCTACTCCAATCTCAGGTCCAAATCCTGCTTTAGCTTCTACACAGTCTCCAATCAGTCCAAGCAAGGTACTTCTCTCTGATCAAAAAGTGAAATTCGGGAAGAATATAGATTTCAAGTTTTTTGAAAAAGAAAGATTTTCTATTGGATCAAAAGTTAAAAATCAAGCATGGGAGTATTACTATTTATTAAAGGAAAATACTTATGTTGATTTGGTCAGAGAATTTTACTTAAATTTGAGTTATTGCAATGGAACAGTAAAGTCTACAGTGAAAGGTATTGATATTATTCTTGATCCATTGCATTTGGGACAAATTCTGCACTTGCCTTGTGAAGGCTATACTAATATGGAGCTCCCAGTTAAAGAAGAAGGAACTAATGCTATCTCAGACAAAATTTTTACTGATTGTTTAAATAAATTAGAAGCCAAGATACTTTCAGTGGAGATGAGGCTGTTACATCATATGGTAACTAAACTGTTTGTCCCTAAAAGTGGTAGACATGACCTCCTATCTGGTAGAAATATTTGCATCATGTACCATGTAATCACCGAGACCCCATTGAACCTTCCTACTTTAATGTTTGAGGCCATGAGAGAGATCCTGAACAGGTCTAAGGCTCACTTGCCTTATGGTATGGCACTCACCCTAGTCTTTAGGAGGTTCGGAGTCAGTTTTGAGGGAGAGGCAGTTGCCAGATTATTTCATTCCGACACCATCAACTGTCATACACTACATCGCATAGATTTTTCAAAGACTAATGGCGGTTGGTCAAAGAGTGTTGAGGAAAGAGCAGAGGAGCCAGCTGAGGAGAGAGCAGAGGAGGAGAGACAGTCTTCACCTCCTTGTGATCACAGAGCATCTCCAGATATACAGTTCATGTCTGATCACAAGGCTGGTCCTTCAGAGTCTGTGTGGAGGCATGTTTCTGTATCGCAGTCTGGGAGCAGAGTAGATCATTCAGAGATCAGACTAGCAGACGATCAGATTGAGATGATGTCCCAGCGTGTTGCCTTCATTTTATCTCAGCAGTTTGCCACCTCAGGTTTTACTCAGGGGATGACTTCTCAAGCTATTTCAGATCAGACTTTGATCCCTCATATCTCTACTATTTTTCAGATGCTCACAGTTCAGTCTGTATGACTTGAGGAGCTTAAGGGATGTGTTCTGAGACTGACGGACAAAGTTCTAGATTTGCAGAGGCAAGTATTAGCTTTAGCCCATCTCCAGCCGTATGAGGACATCACAGAGATCTCCAATCTATCTGCAGAGGCAGCTAGACTTCGAGAAGTTTTAGAGAGTGGATTTGACTTTTTGAGGAGAGAGATCAGGGGCTTCAATGAGACTGTCTCTACTCAGTTTAGTACCCTGATGCAGTCTGCATCGAGAGCCTTGGATCTTTTGGACACCATCAAACTTTCTCTTCTAGCACAGTCCGTAGCTTCTTAGGCTCCAGGATCCTCTCGCCCTTCTACTCGTGTCGGTACTTCTATCTGTGGTCGAGGCAGACGTGGTCGAGGTCGTATCCGTAGATTTGATCCTACATCTCCTTATCATATCTCTGACTCTTCAGATTCTGATCCCTCTAGCCATGATATCTATTAGATCCAGCATAGTTAGTCTTTTATGTCTAGGTTTTAGCTTATGGCCTTTGTATTTGTTGGTTGATTGACTCTTGGATAGTTTTTATCCATAACTTTTGTATTTTGAGTTGACTCATATGTATTGGGACACCTATATATTCAGTCACATTTTGATATATACATTTTTTTATGCTTTGAATTTCAATGAATGTCTTTAGATAAATATTTATGAATGGGATCAATTAACATGTTTTAATTATAAGATATGAAAAATGACTCATATATGTGTGATGAAATATCATGAATAGCAATATCTTTTAAATGAGCAAATTGATATATCTTTTATAATTGCTATAGTGAGGAGGAGTAGAGAAATAAATAATGAAAGAGGGAGAGTAAAGAAATAAAATATGGTATCAAAAAGGGAGAGTAGAGAAAATATATTCTTTATGTTATCTTTTTTTTTCTTTTCAAAATTTCTTAAGATCTTAATTGATGCTGTCAAAAAGGAGTAGAAAATCAAAAATTGAGATCGAGCAATAAGCAATAGAGAAATAGAATCGAGAGCAATAAGCAAAATTGTCAGCAATTTTCAATTTAATCTTCAAAGCAAATGATCTTATAAGCAAATTTTAAATTGATCTTCAAACTACTCATGATATATTTCATTCAAATAACTGGCTATAATGTTTAAGTGTTGCATCTTCATAAATTTGAAATTCATGTTCAATGCCTTATATATGTTATACTCTACTTTTTCTCAAGTATTTTGTCATCATCAAAAAGGGAGAGATTATTGCTCCTTGAATTGATTTTGATGATTACAAAGCATTTGAGGGGGTTACTAATGATTTTGGCTGAAAAAAAGATTTATTATTTTTCAGGGGCAAAATCATAATTTCATCAAGTTCTAACTCGAAAGCTTCAAGAGCAAGAACAAAAGATTTGTGATCTATTGGAGATAATTTCAATATTTTTGAATGTGTATTTTGAAAAAAAATTATGTTTATAAAATTGAGTCGATCCCATAAGTCGACTCATGTCTAATAGGATTGAACGGTACGCTATTTTTTGACAGGCATACCCAATTGAGTCAACCCCATGAGTCGATCCCTGTGCATAAGTCGACCCTATAAGTCGACCTCTGTTATTGTGTACGCCAAAATTACAGAACAATCATTTTCTGTTCTGTGCCACAGAAGTCGACCCCATGAGTTAACTCATGTGTATGAGTCGACCCCTGCGATGAAAAAATTTAATGCTCATTTAATGATCTCCAACAGCTTTAAAACTATCCAGATCACTCTCTACCATCATTTAAAGTTATAAAAAGTACTTAAAGGAGGGAATAAACAAAGGTTTTGAAGAAGATTTCAAGCATTCATTTCAGCCCTAAGCAAAGAGCCTTCTTGAAGTTAAAAAAGTTTTTATTTCAAGTTCACCAACTCCTCAAGAGCTCATTCAAGTCTTCAACCATCTTGAGAAAAATCAGAAAAGCTTCCTTCTTATTGTGTAAAGTGCATTTAAAATTTTATTTGCTCATTAAAGGAGCTACATTTATATTTCCGTATGATTAACTGTTATACTCTATTTTTAAGTTGATCTTTAGTTTTGGAAGGATTTCAAAATATAGAAAGGTTGATCCGAACCTTGAATCAGATTGTATTGGATTGTTTGTATCCGAAAAATAAGTGTTCTAATTTGGGATAGCTAGAGTCGGAGGTACCGACATTGTATTCTTGTTGAATACGGTTTAGTGGATTTGAATTCTCAAGTAGGAGCTTAGGGAGTGGATGTAGGTGCAAAGTTGGCACCGAACCACTATAAATCTTGATTATTTGTGGTGTGCTTACTTGTTCTCTATCTTATTTTTTTTTTCTTCTTGTACTCTTGCATCTAATATCTTCACTTTTCTTAAATCACTCACTTCAACTAACTTGTCTTTTATTACTTAATCCTTGTGGTTCTAGATTAATTTTAAATTTTTAAAAATTTAATTCACCCCCCCCCCTTTTTGGGTTGTATAGCTAGGCAACACCAGCTATGCCAATCAATAATATTTGATTTCGACGATCATGAATGATGTATGATGATCTGATAGATAGAGACCACCGATAAATCTAAAAACTTACAACGATGATCTTGATGATATTTATAGCACACTATCAAAATTTCACTTTAATCAGATATCATTATCATAGTCAATTTAGTATGCGATAATTTTAGCCGTTAAATAAAAAATGAGGAGTCAAAAGGCCAAATGACGATGGATTAAGATAATTTTTTAGATAAATGATCTTTGCTACTAATTTAATCATTTATACAGTGATGATTATAAAATTCAAACTACGTATATATGAACCATCCACGTTAAACAGATCTAACAAAAGCACAAGTATAATTATTTAAGGACTTTAAATATCAAGAGATATATAGTTTTGAATCATTCATATATATACATGGTTTGAATTTTATGATCACCATCGTACCAATGATCAAAGTAGTAACAAAAATTATTTATCTAAAAATTATTTTATAATCGAATGTCGTTTAGTCACTTGATGCATCATTCTTCATTTAACGATCCAAATTATTTTGTTTAAAATTGATCATGATAATGATATCCGATTGAAGTAAAATTTTGATAGTGTGTTACAAATATTATCAAGATCATCGTTACAAATTTTTGGATCCATCGGTGGTCTCTATCTATCAGATTATCACGTGATCTTTTGTGATCGTCGAAATTAAATTTTATTGATTGACATAGCTAAAGTTATCGGATCAATGCGATCTTTTGTGATGATACTCTAACAATAATTATTTAGATAATGAACAATGAAGATGAACTTTAAATTATAAAATTATATCATATTTAAAAAAAATATAAAAAAAATTATATTCTATTAGATTATTAGCGATGACAGATAACGTTGCTATTACTCATCTTATAATCGCTAATAATTTTAATAAATAAATTTTATTTTTTGCGATGGCTAATTCTTTTGCTAATAGTTTCGTTGTTAGTAGTTATTAGCGACAACAATTGCCGTTTCTAATACTCTTCTAGCCATCGCTAATAAGTTTAATAAATAATTTTTTTTATGATAGCTTATTTTTTAGCTACGATTGGTTGTCAGTAAAAATATTTATTAGTGACGATTTTTTTGCCATCGTTAATAGCCATCTATAAAAAAGTTATTAATAATAAAAAATTTACTGTTGATAATATCGTCGCTAGACAAAAATATTGTTGCTAATGATCATCGCTAATATTTTAATTTTTTATAATATTCTATCATCATCTTTATGAAATGACGATGATAATCTCATAAAAAGGAAAGAGATATACTAACCTTTCAGGCTAATTTCTCAACGTGATCCTGTGGTTGGCTCCTTTTAGCCTCCCTTTATTCGAAAAAAAGATTTTATTGTTAAAATTGACGTATCAAATTGCACGTCATATAATTAATCTGGAAGGCATAATATGATTTTAGTTTTGAAATTGGCCAGTAGCACTCTATTATGTCCCATAATCTTAAAAACTAATTAGTATATTCATCATTTTTCATAAAAAGAATAATCTAAAAAAATATTTATTTGCTTAACCTTTTTTGGGACTGCATGGATGGCACCTTCCTGTTGGGTGGCCCCAGGTGCCACTGAAAGGATAATGGTATGGTTGCCGTGAGTTTGTTATGCATCCTCTCTTAATTTGTGTCTTGTCCTTTCTTATGAGAGAAATTATAGGGCATTGTGCCCTTACAAAATCATTTTTTATACATCGTTGGTAGGCTAACATAATATATACCGGAGGCATCTACTTTTATTTTAAATAAAGCTTATTGTTTAATTAGGCCTATCAAATAATTGAATTCGGAATTGTAGACGAATGATTTTTTTGTCTTGCATTCGTACTTACATGTCGCTTGGAAACTTGTACAAGGCATAGCAGGTTTTATGATAATTAAACAATTCCTTTTGGTTGGACAATGGCCAGGATGATCACTGTGCTTTGTTTCTGAAAGGCCAGAGATTGTATGGTTCCAAGTTAGTTTTGAAGACCATGTTCTTAAAGAAATTACCAGATTACGTATATTTAGCTTAGCAAACTCTATATGCAGTAAAAGGATATTTGATAATCCAAATAGAATTATCAAGATAATTTAAGACCACTGATGATCCTTATGATGAAGCAATATGATCCTTAATGATTAAAAATCATCACGTTGGTATGTCATGGCTTAATAATTAAAGACCTTTAGATATCCACGAGAAATCTTTTTGTTATGTCATGGGAATCTAAGATCATCTTGGTCATTTAATCCCAAAAATTCTTTTGATATATCTCAAAAAGATTTTTTTATGTATTCTTAATTTTTATGAATTAAAAATATATATAAATATACTAATTTTTATAATGATTATATTCAAATAAATAAAGTAATTAAGCGGATCACTACTTTATAATGCAATGCCATCATGAGTTTGTTAAAGATAAAAGCTATATTGTTAACCCATAAAAGCTGGAAGAAAAAATGTTCAACTCTCTTATCTTCCCTACCCTCTAGGTGAACATAATGTGTAGATTCGGCTATTTATTTTATTGCTGACATTTTTAAAAAATGGGGAGCAAATATATCAAGATAAATTAAAGATGATATGCAAGTGGAAGTTAGAAATATTTTAATTTTTCCACATCGGTTCGTAGCATATTTTCTCTTTAGGTACACAAATATCTTGTTTTCTATTGTTAATAGGAGAATGGGAAAAAAAATCCCACCAAAAAAGAAATGGAAGAAAAAAATTTATATTAAAAAAATATATATATTTTAATTGCTTTATATATCATAGAGAGATATTACATGCGTGTAGATTGAATTAAGGCACCTTACTCTTCCTTTTCCTTTTCCTTGAAGCTATTATTTGTCATATTTGGTGGAGGATTTATGGGAATTAGTGAGGTCACAAGGAAAATCAACCATTGAAAGATGCAACTCTTTGATATTATTGGCCATCAAGCACAATTTATGAATACACGACTAGTCTGAATATGTACAACTTGCTGTTTCGAAAGGACAAAGATGAATCTATCATCTAGCGTGTGAACACAACCCCAAAAATTGATGTTCAAAAAATTTAGGTCCAACCTCTTAGAAAATCGATAGATCTATAAGATAAAGCTATAGAAAAAAAATATATATGTCTCAAATTTTATAAAAAAAAAATTATGTATCTCAATATAGATGAAAGAGAATATGGTTTTCTTCACGGATATCATTGTTTATGAAAATGAGAGGACTCAATCAAATATGAGAAATTAAAAGATTAAAATATTAAAAAAATCAAAAAATAAAGAAATCAATGCCTCATAAAATCAAAAATCATAATGGCCGGAAAAAAAAATGGAAACAAAATAGAAATCTAAATTCCTTGTATGCGCTTGCTTGTAGATACCCTTTTCTAGACTTGCTCTTTTTCAGATAGAATTTTCTTGAAATCTCTTATGTGCAGCATGTGGTGATTTGGCTAATACTTAACTATTGGATTAATTGAGAGGTAAAATTATTCTAAAATTTTATCCCAAGATCACTGCATTGGAATGATATTAGATATCTATATATAAAGATGGATTTTTCATTAAGACAGTGATTTGAGAAGTGGAGGTGGTTTAAAATTATTGCTATACAGAATTATAAGGATACAACCAAATATGATGATCTCATTACATTCATCTAAATCATCTTTGATCTTAGGTGGATCATCCTATGCTAAATACCTACTAATGCTCTTTCGCAACATATTATTTTCAATTTTTTAGAATTTTTTTCCTTTTCAAATGTTGACTAAACCACGGTGTATGGATAGTGCGGTGGAAATGTTCTTGGTGGATATATGTCTAGAATTTTTGCAAAGAGCATTAGTAGCCTGTGGTTTTTTTTTTTTTTTTTGGTGCACTTCTATGGAATTCTTTTTCAAATAAAGTTGGTTCCATACTTCTATTCATTATCCATGAAAAAAAAAAATAATTTTTTTTCTATTCAGCAAATTTCTCACCATTTAAATTGTTTAAATTGTGAAAAATATTTTCATTCGAAGTTAAGATTTCTGACGTGGATTAATGGTAACCACAATCCACCATATAAATCTATTTTATAATACAATAATAACATATCTTCCACAAAGGATTATTATATTTGGGTTTTGCTAACCAGTGCCCCAAGGCACTGGTTAAAAAATATTTATTATTTCTTGAAAACCAACAAAATCTTTATTCAAAGCATCAGAGATAAGGATTATACCCATCACATTAGTCAATGTCTTATTTCTCATTAATGTTAGTTTTAATTTTTTTAAAAGACAAAAATACCCATTACAATTTATTAGTAATATTTTTGTTAAAAAAATTATTTTTATGAGTTTTTTCCTTCACTCCTGGAGCGATCGAGTTGTAAAAATTACTAAAAATAAAAGAAATTTAATATATAAAAAATGAGACGTGACGTAAACATGGGAGAGGATGAGACGGAGTGTTGTTTAGGGACAAAGCTATTAGTCAAGCTAGCACCGCACATGGGCACTAGACAGTTATCATTTAAATATATAATTTTTTTACTTTTTTTTATTTTGAAATTCCATCACCTTTTCATCATTTCCTGAAACTCCGTTGCCCCCTTCTTCCTCCTAGTCACTATTACCAACATCGCCATCACATTTAACTTTATCTAACTTTCTGTAATTTTTATTTTTTTTTTTTCAAAAACATATTTGATGGTACTTATCAAGAAGAATGTGCTTTAATATACCTGTAATGGATATTTTTATTTTTTTTAAAAAATAAAATTAATATTAATGAGAAACAAAATATTGACTCATGTAATGGATCCCCATCTCTGGTGGCTTAAATAAAAATTTTGCTCGCTTTCAAGAAACAATAAATATTCCTAGACCCTGAGGGCACTGGTTAGGAAAACCTATTATATTTTGAGATGTCTGGGGAAACGACTTGCAGTCAACCGCACTGCCTTCGTAACGGCGTCTCGTCGTCCAAGCAATGCGTTCCAGGACGAAAGCATCTCCTTTTCACCATTTTGTGGAACCAGTTTGGCCAACCCTTTTTTGTTCTCTAGTGTTCCCATGTAGCAAATTCCCAAAATTGGAAGACTCCTGTGGCCCTAAGACGGACTTGCTCAAATCTCCTAACGCGTTAATTAACGCGCAAAGGAGCGCATCTGTATCTATATAAATCACTCCTATCCTTCCCTCCAAGTGCGCAACGAATTGAGAGAGTATGGCTCTTTTCCACTGCTCGCTCTTATCTTGTTATGCCTTTTTTGTTCTAGCATTGAGTCTTCTTCAGTCTCCGCTAGTCCATGGAAGGGAGACGGAAAGCCGGCATGTAGTCAGTGTTAGGTCTTTGCTGCCGGGCTCAGTTTGCTCCTCACCGAGAGGTTTGGTGATATCCTTGGATATCCAAGTCGGTTTTATTATATTTTTCTTTAAAATATATCTCATCATTTAGACTTGGCTTTCCTTGTTAGAGAGTAAGATTGGGGATTGGGTAGAGCATTCTTCCCAAGAAGATTGGGGAGAATATCATTTATGCATGACAAAGATATTAGCTTGGCATGGACATAAGTGGTGCCCTGTTGGTAAATTCTAGCTGACCTTTGAAAATTCCTCCAAGTTTTTGTTGAAAATTTGCCAATCACCTTTGGAAAACATAATTAAGACGTTGCATTTCTTTTAGCTAAAAGTACTACAGACATGATTTGCAGGTTATGTGCGCTAATACATATTTTTGTGTTTCAAAATTTCTTAAAAGAGTTCCTGAACAAAGAATTGACGTTCTGAAATATTTGGATAAAAGATGGCAAGGCACGCAATTTTCACTGGTCTTGATGCCTAATTTGCTTTTTTACGAGTGGGAGAAGATAAGAGACTGTGTGGTTCCTGATCAACCAAATCAAAGCTGCTCTGTCCCTTTTTTCAGAACGCGTATATATACCATATATAAATGTATAAAGAAGATCCTCATCTCACATTAGATACATGTCAGTAAGGTTATGGAAAGCTTTTGCAGGCCATATGCCAGAAAGGCAATCAAGAAATCAAACATATTCTGCAAATTATCTTTTTATCCAAGAATGATACCTTACATTCACTCAATAAATTCCCCAAAGCATATCAAAAAAGTATAAGAATACAGGAGAAAATTTTAGTGCATATCATGCTGCTTTTAATTTTGTTTTTGTTTCTTTTTGTTTTTTTGGATACTGCATGGAAGATACAGCATGTCCAAATTTTTTGAAATAAATATAGCATGTGACCATAATTGGAAGCTCCACCAGCCTATGTCATCGTCTCTTAGCTAAATCAATTGACAACTATAATTCCACAGATTCAAACCCATTCATGTTGAAAGTAGTCCACCGGCACGGCCCATGCTCGCCGCTGACCCCCGGCCAGAAGCCAGACTACACCGAACTCCTCAGCCAGGACCAAGCTCGAGTCAACTGGCTCCACCACTGGATCTCCACCAGCTCCAACCAAAAAAGCACTCGTGCCTCACTCGCCGCAAATATTCCTGCCAGCTCCGGCGGCTCGATTGGTACCGGCAATTACGTCGTCAACGTTGGTTTCGGCACCCCTACGAAGGAGTTCACGGTGGTCTTCGACACCGGCAGCGACCTCACATGGATCCAGTGCTCGCCATGCCGTAGCTGCTACCCCCAACAGCAGCAACTCTTCGACCCCTCTCGATCCTCCACCTATTCCAACATCTCCTGCAACTCCCCCAAATGCTCGCAGCTCGACTCTTCCAGTTGCCTAGCCGGCAGGTGTCGCTACGAAGTCGATTACGGCGATAAATCCCAGTCGGAGGGCTTCTTCGGCAGCGACACGCTCACACTGACGCCCTCCGACGTGCTACCGAATTTCTTGTTCGGCTGTGGCGATCAGAACAAAGGGCTTTTCGGTCAGGCCGCCGGTCTGCTCGGTCTGGGCCGTCAACCAGTCTCACTAGTGTCGCAGTTGAAGTCAAAGTATGGCGGTGTCTTCTCTTACTGCCTTCCATCCACATCGAGCTCGTCGGGCTACCTGAAACTAGGCGGTGGTGCACCGTCGAACGTCAACTTCACACCGATGCGAGCATCCTCCAGCCAGCCATCATTCTACTTCCTTGATCTCGTGGCAATCGAAGTCGGCGGTAAGCAGCTTCCAATATCCCAGACGGTGTTCTCTAATGCCGGGACGCTGCTCGACTCCGGTACGGTGATTACCAGATTGCCGCCATCGGCTTACGCCGCCCTTCGGTCGAGGTTCCGTCAGCTGATGACCATGTACAAGATGGCGCCGCCTCAGTCGATACTGGACACCTGCTATGATTTCACCGGCAACGACACCGTGTCGGTGCCGACGGTGGCGCTGGTGTTCGGCGGGGGGGCTACCCTTAATGTCGACTTCACAGGCATACTGTACGTGTTCAACATGTCACAGGCATGCCTGGCGTTCGCCGGCAATGATGATGCGAGCGACGTTGGCATCATCGGCAACGTGCAGCAGAAGCGGTTTGATGTGGTTTATGACATTACAAATAGTAGAATTGGATTTGGCGCCAATGGTTGTAGTTGATTCGTCGAACAGAATGGTTGGGAGCATGATGGATAAACTGATTGATCAAGCAATTAGGAGAGAAGAATAAGAAAGAGTTCATGAAAGAAGAAAAAATAATTTAAAAGAGAACCAACATACTGTATGACGAAATAGCTGGTCCCTCTACTTAACAATTCAAGCAAGAAATAACATGCTTATGGTCGTGCTAAGTTATGTTTGGAATGATAAAAATTGGGAGTTGATTTGACCTCGTCCTCACTGAGTTTCGATGTTTTGGGTGTTTGTGCGTTTACTCATGGGAGTAAACGAAGTTAGGTGCAACATCATTGTCAAAGAATGGGCATCATGGAAGGGATCTTAAATTAATCACCGTTGCAAGAAACTTTTTTCATGATAAAGGGTCCACAAGCCGGTAGAAATTTCTATTTGGAACAAGTTGTGTCTAGCCAACAAGACTTTTATAGTTACATGATTTGTTCATTACAATAAAAATAGTTTTTGATAATAAATTGCTTATGACATTTTTTATTATATACCACTAATTTTTTTTATATATTTTGATAAAAATACTATTATCTTTCAATAAATATTTTTTTATTAATAGCACTTTATTATAAATGTCATTATAAATTTGTATTTTACGGCATATTACTTGAAGTATGGGAAAATAGAACTACTATTATGGTATTTAACTAATATAGTGGTAAATAATATCACAATTTATAGGATTTTAAAAAATTACTACTAAATCTTAAATTTTAATTTTTAAATAGAACTTAATTTAGTTATACCAATCTCATTATATATATATATATATATATATATATATATATATATATATATATATATATATATATATATATATATATATATATATTCTTAGCATTACTTATTTAATGACATGAGTGTATCTTAATAAGTTAAATAAACTATATTATATATTAATAGTATAAGTTATAGGTTGGTAGTTAAGAGCTTGCTATTTAAATAAGAGGTCATTGGTTTGAATCCTTCTTTTATTCTAATTTTAAAATATATAGTTTATTTTTTGATAATTTTTATCAGCATATAAAAAATGTTGGCATTAATATTTTAAAGGTACTTACATATGCTGCTAAAATAAAAATTTTTATCAGTATTTTGTTAAAAATATTGATAATTAATTGCCGACACCATCTTAAGATGGTACATAAGAAAATACCAGAAGAATATCGGTAAAGATATTTGCGGCATTCTTTTTGACCTATAATGGACTTAAAAATACCGCTAATGACCATTTTTATTGTAGTGATTGCTGCTAGACTTTTGATTGATGCCGAATCCACTGGAGAAGGGATGTGGGTAGGCATTCAATGGCGGCTACTCGATCTGTAAAATAAGTTTCTATCCAGAGTTGGCTCCGATAGGGATCTCCAATACTCAAGTCAGAAATTAGAGTATAGAGGAAAGGAGCATGTATTAGAAGAGAAGAGATTGCATATCTTGAGGATCCCTCTTGATCCTTTTATTTATAGGCTAGGGTGGAAGTGGCATATAAAATTTGGAGTATTGGATTGTTAGCTTTGACTTATTGAGCGAGATATGTTTGCTACACTATTTCTTATCTGGATACGTCATTATCTCTTTTATTTATCTACTTAGAATAAGCTATCCCATAAATACCAGAGCTTCTTTGACTTGATGTAAATCAGGCATCTGTATTAGGCATAAAAGCTGCCTGAGACACTAGCCTAAGATAGTTTTGAAGATATCCTAGATTGGTTAAGTTATGGGCAGCAAGAATTAGGAATGGTCAGGACAAAGATCAATCGAGACAAAGGTCGGTCGAGACTGAAGAAAAATTTTCATCCGTATCATATCCCCATATTCTCAAGTTCGAACTAGTACTAGGTCAGACGAAGGAAGTATGTTAAGTCGGTTCATCTGGTACCATAGGGGACACATGTCATACCTCCATCCCTTAGGTAGAGCATCATGTCCAAGTCCTTTGGGCTAGACAAAAGTCAAATCTGAAGATCGTCACAGTTCACTTGGGGGCACATAATGGATTTTGTTGGAATCAATGTGTTGCATGTGCCATTTGAGACATCCTTATAAATGAACTATTCAGAGAGGTTGGTTCGGTCAATTAGGTGATGCCAAGTGGCAGCCATCCAATGGTTCTGACCGAATTGATGCATGATCCAAGTTGTCTGAGATTTTTATAAATAATGAACCTGCTCCTTTCATTTTCACCTTTACCTTTCACTATTCTTGCATTCTAAGGTGGTGGTGACCTTCAGCGAAGATTTGAAGTCTTCTCTAATGGTTTTCTAGCAACCTCCCCTAACCTAAATGGTTTCAAATCAGTCTTGGTAACCACCCTCCAATTTTCTAGTCTTTCCTTTGGCCTTCGACTTCCTTCCCCTTGTTTTTATGTTCTCGCTTCTTTCCTTTTTCCTCTCTTATTTGTTTTCATATTTTTTAGAATAGATGAACCAGAGAGCTCAGCGAGGAGCTAGTCCTCAGGTTCTTCTTCCTCAGGGTACAACCCCTAGGAGCCGAATATCAGGCATAGGGCCAAAGAGGAGGCCTTTGTGCCCAATCATTTTTAGTTGGTGTTGGGCTCAGATGTCTTGAATTTGATCCAAGCTCAATTTGGGATCCTGTGTGAGTACCGATTGAAAATTTTGAGGCCAAATGGTTAGATTTATGATCCTCTCTTAGGTCGGCTTGGGCTATATGAGGAATCTTTTTGGGTCGGACTTAGGTTTTCTCTCCATCCTTTCATCATCCAACTATTTAAATTCATTGACATGTCCTTGAGTTTGATAGTACCAAACTCATGGCACTTCGTCTGTGGCTTTATAGCCATTTGCTTCTTGGCTGAACTTCGGCCTCTATTATCTTTTTTAGCGCATATTCTACTAGCAAGAAGCATCCTTATGTAGATGACTAGTGGTATATCTCTCCTTGAAAAGGAGTAGATCCTCTGATCCGAGATACCCCTTCCTCCATCTATAGTTGGAAGGATAGATTTCATTTTATCTCCTATCCTTCAGTTGAGAATTGGGGGTTTGCTTGCTAGGGCCGATCCAAGAGATCGATTCTCTGAGCTCCAGTGTTAAGGGATGATGAATTCTAATTCTTCAAGATCTTGAGAGGGTACAAGATCCCACCATCGAAAGAGCTGTTGTCGGTGCAGATGATCTTCAACATTGAACTTAGCCAAGCTAACCCCTAAGGTGAGCATCAGTTTTTCAGTTGTTGTGCATGTGTGCCTTTTCTAAGCATTGACCTACCTCGGTTTGGTGCAGATATGTAGCCTAAAGGGATCAAAAAATTGTAAAAAGCTTCATAGAAGCAGAAGAAGGCCTCAGTTGCTTTCGAGGTTCAATAGAAGCGGCAGTGAGTGGTCGATGCTGGTCAGTCATCGAGATAATCGGCCAAAGGAATTTCATCTGTTCCAACTGAGGTATTTCTTGCCTCCCCAGTCCAAGCTTGCATGCTAGGAGTCAGGTTGCCAGCCCTAACTCCATCGCCTGCCCCTAAGAGATAGGAGGTCTCCCCAGTCCTCCTTCCGAGCCAAATTCATTAGCCCAGAATTGGACCCTGCTCTAGCCGACCAGGGGCTGACCATTCTCTCAGTTTGATCTTCAGACTCTACCTTAGAGAGCTGGCAGGTCACCCATAACTTGGTCTATGGGATTCTCCTTCTAGAAGATGCCAAGAAGCTAGAAGCCCTGGGTTCTAGCACTTAGAAGAGGGATATGATAGATTCCATAATTTGGGTAAAGTTCTCCTTGATCTATTTTTTCATATGCATTTTTAGTGTTATTTCAGGTTGACCAATCCTTGTTTTTGCAGCTTAGTCACTACTTGGCAATCTTTACTAACTTGGCAAAGTCGGCATAGTCAGAGGCTACTGAGGCCCATTTCAACACCGATGTATTAAAGAAGGAAGCCTTCAAGGCAAAGGAGGCCTCGAAGAGAGCCCAATTTGAGGCAAAGGAGGTCGAGGCTGAAGTTAGGTGCCTTAAGGAGGCACTAGAGAAAGTCAAGACAAAACTCACCTTGGAAAACAAGAAGCATCAGGCAGCTCAGGAGAAGGTCATCAAGGTTGAGAAAAAAGCTGAACACCAGGTTGTTGAGGTGGATCATCTAGCATTAGTGACCTTCCATGCTTCAGAGGAATTCACTGATGAGAAGGTCAACTTTATTGTAGAAGCCTTTACCATCGAGCAGAAGATATGTCATCAGAAGGTGGTCAGTCTTTTTCCTAAACTAGACCAATCCTTTTTAGATGAGGAAGATGATGATGCTATCAGAGACCAACCTCAGTCGAAGGCCATGGCTATGAAAGGGCAACCTCAGTTGGAGCCTGTGGCTATTGAGGAGAGTACTAATGCTATGGCTGATGCAGTCATAGATCCCTCGATCGCACTTGGTCCCAAGGTTGTTTTCGATGCCTCCGTCGAAGCTTCATCCTTGTACATTTTTTCTTTTTTCCAATGAAAAAGCCTGTAATGAAAACCTTTGTCAATGAAAGACTTGTTTTACCTATTAAGAATCTTCTTTTCCTTTGGTGTTTCATCTCTTGCTCCCCATTTCATGCAGCCGACTCCTCACCCATTCTGTGGGTCAGTAATCAATGATGACCAAGCTAAGGCCCTATCGAAGGGCTGGATTTTGGTGGTTGGTGTTTAGATGAAGATTATCAAGGAAGAGGTGGCCAAAGAGTCAAATCGGCTTAGGGATGAACTTGATGTTTGTATAGAACAAATGGCCAATTTAGAACATATGATCAAACTTGAGGACTTGATAGCAAAGGAAATCAAAAAGAAGAAAGTAGCATTAGATATGGAAAAGGCTATCGCCAATAAGGACAAGTTTGTAACTAAATTTGTTAATGCCTATTTGTGGGCCTATAACTTTGGCTTTGATGAATGCATAAGCACCATCGGGCAGCTCTATTCCTTGATCAGAACTCATGATCCTCATACTTCTTAAGGTGGTAAGGATGGGATGAACAATAGAGCCCAAGTCGTCAAAGATGTGCAAGTTAAAGGTGCTTCTATATCCAAAACTTAGGATCTTTCTTTAAGTTTTCTTTTCTTTTAGTTTGTATAAACCAGCTCGATATTTACTGAGCAAATGCTGCAGTCGATCATGCCAACCCTTTGCTTAAATTAATGGAAAGCATTTTGCCTCTACTTTTTACTTATCTAACTATACTGACCTTTGGGAGTTTCTTTCTGACGTCAGGTGCTTCGATGTGTCATAGTAGCTTTAGATAATTATTGACATTAATTATGCCTTAGACTCTCGGTGTAGGTAGATTGTAGATCATCCCAGGTAGGCAACATTCAAGCGACCAAACTTCTCTAGTGCTCTTGGATCTGAGGTTGGCCCATTTAGTTTTTTAGGTTAGATCGGGTTCACGTTGGACTCTCATGAGGCTCATTTGCTTTTTAATCACCCATGGCTTTTAGCTTGGCTTGTGCAAGGATGAGGGTCATTCAAGGATTTTAGCTTGAACTGACACTTTAGGGCTTCGAGAATCCTTTTATGGGATTACCCCTCACTTCTTGGGCAACTAAGGGTTTCGGCTCAGGTCATCTTAGGATGAGAGGATTCTTTACTCAAGGTCGTCTAAGGTTTTTAGCTTGATCAGAGACTTCTAGGGCTTTAAGGGTCCTTTTATACCCCTCATTTCTCGAGTGACTAGGGGTTTCATCATGACTCATCTTAGGATGAGGGGTTTTCTTTGCTCAAGGTCATTTGAGGTCTTTGGCCCAATCAGGATCTTCTAGAGCTTCAAGGGTCTTTTTATGCAGTTATGCCTCACTTCTCGAGTGACCAAGAGTTTTGGCTTAACTCATCTTAGGATGAGGGGTTTTCTTCACTTAAGATTGTCCGAGATCTTTAGCGTGATCAGAGGCTTCTAGGACTTTAAGGATCTTCTTATGGGATTATCTCTTGCTTCTCAGGCGATTGGGCATTTCGACTCAGCTCATCTTAGGACGAGAGGCTTTCTTCACTAAAGATCGCTAGAGGTGTTCACAACGATCTAAGGCTTCTAGGATTTTGAGGATCCTTTGATAGGGTTACCCCTCACTTCTCGAGCAATCAGGAGTTTCGGCTCAGCTCTGAAGAAAATTTGCGGTAGTGCAGTACATGCAATTAAAAATTTTGTGCAGCAAAAATAATAGATTATACAATTTAATCTCAATCATATGTATTAGATCTAATCTTAGACTACCACATCAGAATCTTTGATGTAAAAAAATATGTGCTTTAGATTTGAAAATAAAAATCACATCGATCTCATCGATGCTGAAATTCTAAATCTAACTATTAGATCTACCATAGAAATCAAAATAAGTTAGAGATCGTTACCAAACAAATTTTGATCTTAATCTCCTCTGATCTAATGGTTGGAGAGGATGTTCCTCAGGTCACTCATAGCCACACGAAGTCATCTGACCTCTATAAAAAAATTCACGTGAAGACTGGTGCAGATCATGGGCTCGAAGATGCTAGTTTGCGAACAACTTCGACAACTGACCTCTTCCTTCTTCTACAAGCACCTTGGATCCTCCAAAGTGATAGGAGATCTGAAGAAAGAAGAGAGGAGGAGGAGAAGAGGCTCTAAAAATAAAAAATCTATAAGAGAATTGATCATGGGATGTCCAAGAGAGGGGTCCCCTTTTTATAGACTAGGAATTAGGATTTTTCAAGAAAGGATGCCATGAATCAACACCAAAATCCCTTTTTGGCATCCCCAAAAATTTGAAAAAAATCATTAAGATGTGGAGAAGAAATCAAGTCTCACACACCAAAGAATTTATCAAAAAAAATAAAGAAAAAAATAATATGGCTCCAACAATATACCATATATAAAAAATCTCTTTCCTAGTCTGCATCTTATCTCTAATTCGAATCGCATTCGAATTAGGCAAGAGATAATATTATGACTCATCAGCTATAACCAACCACCCTTATTGGATCCTCTCTTATGATGCCAAAAATTACAATCCAAATCTAATTAGGCATGGAGAAATTAGCATGAATCAAGATGTGGCACAAAAAATAAGGATAGAGTCCTAGTCTAACTTGAACTTTTTATTTCTAATTCAATTCTAATCTAAATCAAATTTGAATTGAAATAATTGATAGAAATGAACCTAATCTAATTATAAATCTAAGTATCTCATCAAATTTCTAATTCAATTAGAATTAACTAAGTTTAAATCCTGATCGAATCAAGATCAAATTTTCTTTGTAATAGAATGTGATCATATCAATCTCAATCTAAGTCGAACTGAATCTAATTTAATTAGACTTATTCCAAAGCTCTTTACTCAGTCAAATTGAGTCAATTAGTAATCTAATTATTAATTAATTCTTCATAAATGATAGAGTTTCAGTCTCAGTGGGACTCTCCCACAGAGTTCTAGTCTAAGTAAGACTCTTCACCAAAGTCACAATCCAATTAGACTCTTCAGCCATCAGATCTGATCAAATCTTCTAGTGCGTGTGACCCCATAGGTTCGAACCTAAGTCGGTAGCATAAGAACAACTTTCTATACTAATCGATGTAACCATCTAGCAATGATGACCCAACGATTGGATAGGTTGAAATGTTGCAAAGCAACCTTCTAGAACCTACTGATGTATGGTTACCGTATAATTCATCTCTTTGATCCAAATACTCAAGGTGACCTAGGATTTAACTATCAACCCTAATTAAATTGATCACATTATATTTCAACTTTTCAAATCCATCTCATGGATTACCTTGGTCAAGATTTTGCTAAATTGAAATATACTGATGCATATCTCCTACCAATTCAGAGGGATCAATTCCATCTTGACTCAGACACCGACTTGATAAGTACATAACTGCACCTAGTATCCTTCCGTCATTAAGTTAGAAACTCAGATAGTCTGATACTAAAGTATAGTGAGTTGCTTATAAATCACCGTGGTGGTCTCAGATCGGAGGGACACTTATACCCATACACTTCACAAGCTACTCTTGATAGCAGAGTGCTCGATACATGGTCACATTCGATGCGAATGTACTTCTACATTCCATCTGCATGCCATAACAGTGTCTCCACACTCTTTGGTTAAGAGAAAAATCAACTCATATGACACACAATGACCTACACTTAATATCGCTATCATCCTAGTAATAGCGTATAATTTGGTCACGAACAATTTTAAGGACTTAACGATAAATCTTTCTTTGTCGATTAATATATATAGTCCCAAGGACTTCATTACAACACAGGAGTTCAAAGATGATCAATTTATAATAAAAATATCAAATAATTTTTATTAATAAAAATTTATATATAGTTTACAAGATGAGTACAATCGTCTAACGATTGATTTTGGAATATATTTTTCAACAACTCTCACTTGGACTAAAGTCAATCGATAAAGTATCGTATATCCATTTTTGATTTGTGATCATCAAACTCTTTGATTTTGAGAGCTTTAGTAAATGGATCGGCCAGGTTCTCCCTTCCATCGATCTTCTAAAGGTTGACTTCACCTCGATCCATGATCTTCCAGATAAGATAATAACGATGTAGAATATGTTTGGTGCGCTGATGGGATCTCAACTTTTTGGCTTGAGCAATGGCTCCAGTATTGTCGCAGTATAACAAGACAAGACCATCAACAGAGGGTGCCACTCCGAGCTCGTCGATGAACTTTTGCAACCATACAGCTTCCTTCGCAGCATCAGATGCCGCGATATACTCTACTTTGCAAACAGAGTTTGCCACAGTATTCTGCTTGAAACTTTTCTAGCAGATTGCTCCATCATTTAAGATAAAAATATAATGTAACACACTCTTACTATCATCATGGTCTGACTGAAAGCTAAAGTTGGTGAACCCCACAAGTTTTAAGTCAGTTTCATCATACACAAGCCACTGGTCCTTAGTATTTTTTAAATACTTAAGAATAATTTTTACGATCTTTCAGTGATTTTCTCCTATATCAGATTGGTATCTACTCACTACCCCTAATGAGTATGCCACATCTGATCTCGTAGATATCATGACGTATATAATAGAAC
Source organism: Elaeis guineensis (assembly GCF_000442705.2). Taxonomy (NCBI): domain Eukaryota; kingdom Viridiplantae; phylum Streptophyta; class Magnoliopsida; order Arecales; family Arecaceae; genus Elaeis; species Elaeis guineensis. Next base: position 144,878,102 of record NC_025993.2, read on the forward strand.
CCACTATCGAAGCATATAGAATTCTATTCATACGCTCTCTCTCTTGAGGAGTTGTCGGACAATCTCCTTTCGAAAGAAAATTTTTTTGGTCTATCAGAAGATAGTCTTTCTTAAAATTCTTCATGTTGAACCATTTCAACATAGTATCTATGTACGTGGATTGAAAGAGCCCGAGCAGCCTCTTAGATTTATCCCTATAGATCTTCATCCTTAGGATGTAGGCTGCTTCTCTTAGATCCTTCATGAAAAATTATGACAACAGCCATACTTTTATTCTCTGTAATGCAGGAACATCATTCTTAATTAAGAGAATGTCATCCACATACAATACAAAAAATATAATTATCGAACCATTTGTCCACTTATATATGTAGGATTCCTCTCTATTCCTAACAAAGCCATATGTTCTGATCACCTTATCAAAACGTATGTTCCAACTTCGAGATGCTTGCTTCAATCCATAAATAGATCTCTGAAGCTTGCACACCTTGAACTCATTTGTAGATATGAACCCTTCAAGTTGTATCATATACACCTCTTCGTTCAGCTCTCCATTTAGGAAAGCTGTCTTCACATCTATTTGTCAGACTTCATAGTCCAGATATGCTGCTATCGCAAGTATGATCCGAATTGATTTGAGCATTGTAACAGAAGAAAATATCTCTTCATAGTTAATACCATAACACTGACAATAATCCTTGACAACCAAACGGGCTTTATAGGTCTCCATCTTTCCATCTGGGCTCCTCTTTCTTTTAAAGACCCACTTACACCCTATGGACTTTATCCCTTCAGGTGGGTCAACTAATGTCCATACATCATTGACCTTCATGGACTCTATTTTGGATCTCATAGCTTCAAACTATTTATCAGAATTGGATCTCTGCATCGCATCCATGTAGGTGATTGGATCCTCATCGTTCTCATTGAGTTTGACAAGATCTCCGTTTCGGATCAAGAAATCTAAGTATCTGTCCAACTGATGTGGTACTCTATCGGATCACCTTAAGGATATTTATTCATTGGGCTCCAGGTTTGATATCATCAAATCCAGTTTAGATTCAATCATTGGTGTTAGTTCTTCTACCTGTCGAACTTCATCAAGCTCGATTTTAGAGATACTTATTCCTTCACTAAAGAATTTTTTTTTAAAAAAATGTGCCTTACTACTGACAAACACCTTTTGTCCAGCAGACAGGTAAAAATAATATCCCCTCATTTTTTTGGGGTACCCTACGAAATTATACTTATTGGACTTAGGACTGAGCTTGTCAGTTTGTAATCGTTTAACATAAGCTAGACACCCCCAGACCTTAAAGTAAGAGAGATTCAGCCTATGTCCTAATCATATCTCATATGGTGTCTTACTAACTGACTTGCTCGAAATATTATTGAGCATAAGACAGGCTGTTTTAAGTGTATATCTCCAAAAGAAGATCGACAGAGTTGCAAACCCCATCATGGATCGAACCATGTCCAACAAAGTTCGATTCCTCCTTTTTGAGACATCATTATGCTGTGGTGTCCCTGGAGGGATCCATTGGAAGAGAATCTCATTCTCTCCTAGATATGTCAAAAATTCATTGGAAAGGTATTCACCTCCTCGATCAGATTGAAAAATTTTAATACTTTTTTCAGTTTGCTTCTCTCCTTCATTACAGAACTGTTTGAACATTTCAAATGATTCGGACTTATGTTTCATCAAGTAGACGTACCCATACCTAGATAGATCGTCTGTGAATGTGATGAAGTAGCTATACCCTCCTCTGGCACATGTGCTTATAGGTCCACATACATCGATATGTATTAAACCCAGCACATCACTGGCTCGTTCATCTTTTTCAGTAAAAGGTGACTTGATCATCTTTCCAAGCAAACAAGACTCACAAGTAGGTAACAATTCATAATCGTGTTTATCAAGAATTCTTTCTTGAGCCAATCTGTTTATCTTGTTCTTGTTGTATGACCTAACCTACAATGTCAAAGGTAGGCATCTGTGACATCATCTATTCTAGGGCATTTATTTGAAATGTACATTACATTAGGCCTAGATACAATATAGATACCATTGTTCAACTATCCACATAAAATTGTAACACCATTCAAAATGATATCACAAAAGTTTTTCTTTATTAATATTTCATAATTTGAATTGGCCAAAAAACCTACAGAAATAATATTTAAAAAAAAATTAGGACAGTAATGACACTCATTAAGAACAATATACTGAGACTCGAATACAAGCTTAATGATTCTTAAAGCTAGAACTGGAACTAATCTTTCATCTCCAACATTCAAGAATCTCTCGCCTTCTCCAAATCTCCTAGTGACCTAAAGATCCTGCAATGAATTGCAAATATGAATAGAACTTTTAGTATCCAATACCCAGATCATTGTATCTATAAGAGAGAAGTTACAAGGTGTTATCACATAAGTACCTTATCCAGTAATTGATTGCTTCTTCTTTTTTAGCCTGTTCGGATCAAGAAAAGCGATATACTGAGGATAATTTCTCTTCCAGTGACCCTGCTTCTTGCAAAAGAAACACTCTGCCTGACTTTGATCAGTCTTGAACTTGAGTTTCTAAGACTGACTCCCAGCACCAGGTACCTTCTTATTCTTCTTTTTTTTTTAAGGGATGAGACTACCCAAAGAAGATCCTCCCACTAGATTCACTGTCTCCTTGTGGAGCTGGTGATCTTTCTCAAAACTCTGTAACAACCCCAACAGACTGTGATAGTTGACTACAGGCTTCGTCATTCTAAAATGACTGAGGAACAGAAGGTAGGACTCGGATAGAGAGTTCAAGATCGCATCCTTCCCTAGCTGTTCATGCAAAGGGAAGTCGAGTTTGCTCAATTTTTTAATCTGCTTGATCATGTACAATATATAATCGGTAACAGATGCATCCTCCCTTATCTAGGCATTGAAAATAGTATAACTAGTCTTGTGCCGCTCAACGTCATCAGGAGTATTAAAAGAATCCCTCAATACTTGAAGCATTTCCTCTGGCTGAGCTTCTTCAAATTTTTGGCTAAACTCATCATTCATGGAGGCCCGTATGATACAACGAATCATGGTGCAGTCATTGAGCCACTTCAAATAAGTGTCTCGGATCGCTCCTTAGGCATTAGGAGTAGGCTCCTCAAGTACCGAATCTGTTATTACCTAAAAGATCTACTCGTGCTTCAGGACAATCTTTAATTTTTGATACCAATTATCGAAATTCAGTTCGATAAGCTTTTCACTGTCCAACTATGATTGGAGTGACAAGTCTGAGGCCATATTTGCACATACAAAGAAAGAACAAAGCCTAATTAGTATATAAATTTATTAATCCTAAAGACTTGAACTTTAGTCTAAAGGTCCTCTCACTATTTTATACGAATTGATAGTCTCTACCTCCAATTCAAGGAATTGCCTTAATTTCTTAGCAGGTACTCAAATCCACACAGACTACATATAGGCCCGAGGATGGCTCGATCAACCCATATGCACCTATGAGTAGGTTCTCAATCAATTTATTCTCCAAACAACTTCTAATATTTAATTTAGTCTCAGATTTTATTTCAATAGATGATGGGCCTCCACTGAAGGTTTTGATTAGGTCAAACCATTAACATGAACCTACTCAGTGATTCTACCTAATGAGTGATCAGGCTCGAGGATGGTTCGATCAACCCAACCATCATCAGATAGTTCATCAAAGTCATCATATGATGAATGATAATTCCATCAGTTAGAGAGAACATCAGACGGATGGCGCCTGCAACGTCAATCAGAAATAATGGACCTATTATCATTCACTTTAATGGGAGGCTATAATCTAGTTATCATCATAACCAGCTCATTTTAAGGAGCTAATAATTTAAAAAATTTAATCGATTTAGAAAGAGAGAAGAGAAGAAAAAATCAATCAATAGACCATAATCCTTCCACTGACTTCACCAAGTTACTGAATCGGATTAGGTCATGCTGATTGAACTGACACCTAGATCAATCACACTGATCAACCTTAATGGCATGGGCTAACTCGAATTACTTAGCGATCTAATCAAAATCTAGTTCACCAAATTGGCCAAGTAAGTGAGATCGATGGGAGGGTCTGCTAAGCTTGCCTTAGACACCATCGAAATGGCCAAGTAAGCCATTCTCAATTAAAAATCACCGGTCGAAATGCCAAACTTATCTTAGACACCAATTGGTTAACTAGTTTCAATTTGACCAACCTAATGATTCAAGTTCAACTACTGAGCCACAATTAAGGTCCATTTGGTTTAATCAAAGACATGGACTTGACCATCTATAGCTATTGTACTTGAGAAACCCTGATTAATCTAATTCAACATTTGGTTAGACTTACTCAGTTTCTCTACATGGTCAATCAATTCTTTGATTCTAACCTTAGGTCTAATCCAATTAAAGAGAAGTACCTGATTTGAGCTAACTCATGCCCCATGTTTTATGCAATGTCATTAGATTTAAATCATAATTCTAGATCCAATCAGCTTGATACTTAATTCTCAATTAAGTTTTGCATCAACATGGTTAAGGTTTCGAAAATAATTTTTCATGTAAATTTTTTACATGAAGTCATAAAATCTTTTAAGTCAAATCTAAATTTTTTATGATTTTAAATTAAAATAATTTTGACTAAACAAGATTAGATGTAACTAACTATCTTCGAAACTTGTATCACATACAACAACACCTAGGATTTCAAGATCTAAGATTTTGTAAGAAAGTAAGTTTTATCTTTTTACTTTCTTCTTCATGGGATTTCACAGTGGCACCCCTACACACCATGAAGAGCACCCCATTGAATGAGAGAAGAGGATCATGAAATCCTACTTGCTCCTATGATCGGACGGTCTGGTGATTACCTAATCCGAGTACTTTGCTACTCAGAACATCTAATCTAAATAAATAATAATCAGATCTAAAAATAAACTAATTTATATCTAATCTAAATTATAAATAATCAGATGTAATAATAAAAAATTAGATCTAAAGTCATATTAATTCATATCAAAATAACCTAGCTCTGATAGCAGTTGAAAGAAATTTACGGTAGTGCAGTACATGCAATTAAAAATTTTATGTAGTAGAAATAATATATTAAATAATTTAATCATAATTATATGTATAAGATCTAATCTTAAACTACCATATTAAGATCTTTGATATAAAAAATATATGCTTTAGATCTAAAAATAAAAATCACATCGATCTCATTGATGCTGAAATTATAGATCTAACTATTAGATCTACCATAGGAATCAAAATAAGTTAGAGATTGTTATTAAATAAATTTTGATCTTGACTTTATTTGATCCAATGATTAGAGAGGGTGTTCATCAGATCGCTTACAGCCACACAAAGTCGTCTGACCTCTATAGAAAAATCTACGCAAAGACTAGCACAGATCAAGAGCTCGGAGATGCTAGTCTGCGAATAACTTCGATAGCTGACCTCTTCCTACTTCTACAAGCATCTTGAACAATCTAAAGTGATAGAGAATTTGGAGGAGGAAGAGAGGAGGAGGAGAAGAGGCTCTAAAAATAAAAAATCTATAAGAAAATTGACCATAGGACATCTAAGAGAGGGGTCTTCTTTTTATAGACTAAGAATTAGGACTTTCCAAGAAAGGATGACATGAATTAATGCCAAAATCTCTTTTTGGCATTCCCAAAAATTCTAAAAAAATTATTAAAATATGAAGAAAAAATTTAAAGTCTCACATGTTAAAGAATTCTTAAAAAAAAATAAAAAAATAATATAGCTCCAACAATATACCATATATGAAAAATTTCTTTCCTAGTCTGCATCTTATCTCTAATTTGGATCGCATTCAAATTAAGCAAGACATAATATTATGACTCATCAGCTATAGCCAACCACCCTTATTAGATCCTCTCTTATGATGCCGAAAATCACAACCCAAATCCAATTAGGCATGGAGAAATTGGCATGGATTCAGATGTGGCACAAAAGATAAGGTAGAGTCCTAGTCTGACTTGGACTCTTCATTTCTAATTCAATTCTAATTCAAATCAAATTTGAATTGAAACCACTGATAGAAATAAATTTAATCTAATTAAGAATCTAAATATCTCAATAAATTTCTAACTCAATTAGGAATTAATTGAGTCTAAACCATGATTGAATCATGATCAAATTTTTCTTGTAATCGGATTTGATCATATCAATCCCAATCTGAGTCGAACTGAATATAATTCAATTAGACTTGTTTCAAAGCTCTTTACTCAATCAAATTGAGTCAATTAATAATCTAATTACTAACTAATTCTTTATAAATGATAGAGTCTCAGTCCTAGTGGGACTCTCCCATAGAGTCCTAGTTCAAGTAGGTCTATTCACCAGAGTTATAATCCAATTGGACTCTTCAGCCATCAGATCTGACTAAATCTTCTAATATATGTGACCCCATAGGTTCGAACCTAAATCAATAGCATAGGAATAACTTTTTATACCAATCGATGTAATCATCTAGCAATGATGATCCGATGATCGGATAGGTCGAAATATTGCAAAGCAACCTTCTAGAACCTACTGACGTATGGTTACCATATAATTCATCTTTTTGACCTAAATACTCAAGATGACTTAGGATTTAACTGTCAATCCTAATTAAGTCGATCACATTATATTTCAACCTTTCAAATCCATCTCATAGATTATCCTGATCAAGATTTTGCTAAATTGAAATACACTGATGCATATCTCCTACCAATTCAAAGAGGTCAATTCCATCTTGACTCAGATACCGACTTAATAAGTACTTGACTGCACCTAATATCCTTCCATCACTAAGTTAGAAACTCAGATAGTTCGGTACTAAAGAATAGTGAGTTGCTTATAAGTCACCGTGGTGGTCTCAGATCGGAGAGATACTTATATCCATACCCTTCACAAGCTACTCTTGACAACAGAATGCTCGGTATATAGTCATGTTCGATGCGAATGTACTCTTACATTCTATCTGCATGCCATAACAGTATCTCCACACTCTTTGATTAAGAGGACAACCAACTCATATGGTATACAACGACCTACACTTGATATCGCTATTATCCTAGTAATAGCATATCATTTGATCACAAACAATTTTAAGAACTTAACGACAAATCTTTCTTTGTCGATTAATATATATAGTCCTAAGAACTTCATTACAACACAGGAGTTCAAAAATGATCAATTTATAATGAAAATATCAAATAACTTTTATTAATAAAAATTCATATACAGTTTATAAGATGAGCACAATCGTCTAACGATTGGCTTTGGAACATATTTTCTAACAAGCTCATCTTAGGACAAGAGGCTTTCTTCACTCAAGGTCGCCGATGTCTTCAGTCTGATCTGATGCAAGAGCATTCTTTCCTATCTTAATTTATACAAAATCTAGTGAGGAAAAATTTTCTCTTTATTAAAGGAAATAGTTGTTATATTATTGATGATAGGGCAATAAGGTCCCATCGAGTTGCTTTAAGTGATAATTCTCTAGCCTAATGACTTCATCCACTTGCTAAGGTCCTTCCCACTTTGGGGCAAGCTTTTCCTGATCACCTAGTTGTGACACTATGGCTCTTCACAGCACTAGATTGCCCACTTCGAACATCTTTTTTCTTAACTTAGATGTTATGAAACTGAGCTACCTTATACCGGTAGGCCGCCATCGTTATCGGAGCATGCTCTCGATTTCTTCGAATAAGTATAGATTGATGCAAAATAGTTCCAGATGAGGATGTTTGTCAAAGTTTTCTATCCAAGATGATGGGACTCCGATCTCCATAGGATCCCACCTCTATCCCGAAGGTGAGGTTGAAAGGAGTTTCTCTAGTGAAAATGCATGGGATAGTTTGGTATGCCCAAAGTATGTGATGAAGCTCATTAGGCCAGGATCCCTTTGCTCGATCCAATCTCATTTTCAACCCCTACAAAATCATATGGTTAGTTACTTCGGCCTTTCCATTAGCTTGGGGATGACTAATCGAGATGAGTCAATGAGTGATGCCAAGTTCTTGACATAATTTGGCAAATCAAGTGCTGCTGAACTATCAACCATTATCTATAATCAAGACTTGGGGGAGACCAATGTGGCAAATAATAAGCTTCTATATAAAATCTTCCACTTTGGCATCAATGATACGGGCTAACGGATCGACTTCAACCTACCTAATGAAATAATTGATGGTGACTAGCAGGAACTTCTGCTGGCCCGATGCTTGAGGCAAGAGAACAAGAATGTCCATTCTCCATTATACGAAGGGCCAAAGGGCTCTGAGAGGTGTAAGTGGCTCACAGATCAGCATTGTACATTAGCATGCCACTGACATTGGTTGCATCTCTTTACTAACTCAGCCGTATATTGCTATAAAGTTAGCTAGTTGTATCCTTGATAAAGTATTTTGCAAGCCAAAGACCTACCCCCAGATGATTCCTGCATATTCCTTCACGTACTTTCCACAATGCATAGTCAACCTCAAATTGATGCAAGCATTTGAGAAAAGGCAAGGAATATGACCTTTTATACAGCTTGTGTTCATACATAATGTAATGTGGGGCTTGATGTCTTATCTTCCAAGCTTTCTTTTGGTCAGCAAGCAATGTTCTGTCCTTGAGATAGTAGGTTAGGTGATCAATCCAACTAGGCTCAGGATCAACTTGTAAGATAGAGGTGGACTCTTCAATGCTAGGCTTCCTGAGGACCTCAAAGAAAGATTCCTTATATAGGTTGATCATCGAGGTAGAAGTGGCGAGCCTTGAGAGTAGGTCAGCATGGGAATTCTCCATCCTTGAGATCTGCTGAATGTCAAAGTGCTTGAAAGCTAAGGTTAGATCTTTTATCTTTTGTAGATATTTCATCATGTTTTCTTTTGGTGCCTCGTATTTGTTGCAAACTTGCACGACAACAAGCTGCAAGTCACTACAAACCTTAGACACGATACTCCCAGCTCGTTCACCATCTTCATCTTGGTGATTAGGGCCTCATACTCTACTTCATTATTTATGGTTAGAAACTCAAAGTAAAGAACATATTCAATGACATCTCCCTTAGGACTGGTTAGGATTAATTTGGCTCTTGACCTAGCCGAGCTAGATGATCTATCTACATACATGATCCAAAGCTCTTCATGCTCTCCCCTCTTCCAATCTTCAAATTAATTTCTGTCGGCTCTTCCTCATCGATGGTACATTCAAGAATGAAATCTACAAGCATCTATGCTTTAATTGAAGGTCAAGATGGAAATTTCACATCAAACTCTAACAATTCAATGGCCCACTTGGCCACCCAACCAGATGTATTAGATTGGTGGAGCACCATGTTCAAGGGCTGGTCGATAAGGGTCACTATAGTGTGAGCTTGAAAGTAAGGGCAGAACTTCTTGACTGTGGTGACAAATGAGAAGATCATCTTCTCAAGTCTAGAATATCTTTTCTTTGCATCCTCTAGAACTTTGCTGATGTAATAGACTGGTCTCTAAATCTTTCCTTCTTCATGGTCAAGAATTAAGCTTATTACTATAGGTGAGATTGCTAAATACAAATATAAATCTTCTTTTGGCTCGAACTTACTAAGAAGTGGGGCAAAGCTGAAGTACCTCTTTAGTTCATCGAACACCTATCCACAAAAAATCTCTCAATTGCTTGAGAATCTTAAAGAAGGGGGACACCACTCAGCTGATCTAGAAACAAATTGATTGAGGGTGGCTATCTTTTCAGTGAGACGTTAGACCTCATTTATTGATTTGGGGAGTTCACCTCCAGTAGAGCTCTAATTTTTTCTGGATTGGCTTCAATATCTCGCTGCGAAACCATAAATCCAAGAAATTTCTTCGAGGTTACTCCGAAGGCACATTTGATTGGATTTAGTTTCATCTGGTACTTCTAGAGGGTGGCAAAGACTTTTCTAAGATCACCAAAGAGACTGTCTGAGGTTCAGCTTTTGACTAGTATGTCATAAACCTCCATATTCCTATCTATCTGATCCTTGAATATCCAGTTTACCAATCACTGATAGGTAGCACCTATATTCTTTAAACTGAAAGGCATAACTTTGTAACAAAATAATCTTGATCAATGATAAAGATGGCCTTTTCTTCATCGTCAAATGCCATTTGAATTTTATTATAGCTGGAAAAGGCATCTATGAAGGTTAGAAGCTCATGGCCTAAGGCCGCATCCACCAACTAGTCAATCCATGGTAGTGGATAACTATCCCTTGGGTATGCCTTGGTTAGATTGATAAAGTCTATGTAGATTCACCATTTCTCATTTGCTTTCTTTATGAGGACCATAATCATTGATCAATCTAAGTAGATCACCTCTTTGGTAAATCCTACTTTGAGAAGCTTGTCAACTTTTTTAGTGATCACCATCTGTCATTCTGGGGTGAAGCTGCAATCACTACAAGAAAATTCATTATTGACCAATGCTAATAAACAAATTGCCATCGCAATACTATTAGCAATGCAGGGCAATGGCTCATAGGCCGTTGGAAAAAAAATGAGTCACTAGAAAAGCTTATTAGCGATAGTAAATGAGCTATCGCTAATAAGCTTATAATATTTTTCAAATTTGAAATTAGAAAATTTAAAACATATAATAGTGATGGCATTCCATTGCTAACATTTTTAGCGATAAAAATTTTATCACTAAAACCATCGCTAATAATTATATATATAGTTTTTAAAAAAATTATTTTTAACAACTATATTTATTAAAATTTGTTATAATTTAATTAATAAGCAATTATATTTATGGATGTTATACCAACTAATAATTAACTATCATCATCATAAATAAAAAGTTAATATTATATATTAAATCAAAATTAAATTATACAAATAACACTACTTAAATTTTAAATATAATATATCAAAACTAAAAAAAAAATCAACATAGCTCATCCTCCTCCTCCCGCTTCTATTCCTGCTCCTATACGTCCTCTACAGCAATAGGTGGATAAGAGCAGGATGTCTCAACATCTTGTAATCAATAAAAATAAAATATTATTAATAATTTTGGAATTAAATTAATTGAAACAGTAAAGCTATTATAATTGATATACCTCGAGCATAAACTTTTACGAAAGAATATATTTTGATATACTATTTTGATTCTCGAATAAATTATTTTTATATATTTTATTCGATGATATACAGTTATAGATACTTTCAGCCAGTACTTTATCAGATGGTTAAGTTGAATTTTGACTCTCTAGATACTCTCTCCATCCTGTTTGCAGCCTAAATCGATACGGATGGATATATTTTGATATACTCCTTCAATTCTTGAGATGATTGTTCTTACATATTTTATTTGATAATACGAATTTATAAATACCTTCAGCCCATCCATTAGATGGTTAGATTAAATTTTGATCCCTTGATATCCCTCCCTCCCACCTCAAGCCTAAATCGATATAGAGGGGTATATTTTGATATACTCCTTGAATTCTAGAACAGATTATTCTTACACATTTCATTCAATGATACAAGTATATCTACACCTCTATCCCATCCATCAAATAGGAAGATTGACTTTTGAACCCGAGATTTTCTTCCTCCGACTTAAGCCTAACTATATAAAATTTTTAAATATAAAAATTCAAAACAAGTAAAAAAAATTATTAGTACTGCTTGACTTATCTATTGTGATGGCTATGATAATAAGCTCAGTTGATCGTATAGATGTGGATCTCAAAAAATCTCAACTATCGTGTTGCAAACAGCATCCTATAAGCTCTGAGGTCGCTGACAAAAAAATCTCTATACGACCTCCTTGACATGTGCATCATCTCACATTTGAGTCATTGAGGCCTGAGAGAAGAACATCAAAGACCAGTGAACTACTGGAGGATTGAAGCTATACCCGAATCCTATGATTCGGCTCCTAGTAACCCCTTCGATGGCTCTGAGGCATCCCTCAAGATCAAGGAGGGGCTGAGAGGATAGGTCTTCACTATGCCATGCTACGACGTACTCCACGTAATCCACCTACATAGTTTAAAAATTTATTAGTGCTATATTATACATATCAGTATATATAAAAAGTTAATAAATAATATTTTATTTTATCACAATCCGTTTGGACCTAGAATTTAAGTATTCACCAATCCTCTTAGATTGGTACGTGGCCTCCCATAACTGCAACTACCGTGGTACATGACCCAGTTGCTATGCCTATAATAAATAAAAAAATCAAGTTAATAAAAACTAATATATGATCAACTAAATATGAGATTAATATAAGTTTAAAATTTTTATCAATCTATTTGCAATGTCATATGTGCCAACAGAGCTACCGGTGTGCTTGATCGGATTCTGCTGGATGATCCAATTCTGTTAGACTCTCTGTCATCTACTTGAGTACTTCTCACTGCTCCACTAGTCACAGAGGGCCTCCCAAACGTTCCCCCACATCCAGTGATCTATGAAAGACTTTCATTCCGATGGTGACTCAAAACTAAAGAACTCAACAGTGGACTGCCTGAGGTGGTATAGTCCATCACGGAGCCGACATGTGGCGACCTCCTCGAAGGTTCGACGATCGGCCTCCTTATCCTAAGGAGCTCAAATCGATAGTATGACTACAAATAAAGGATGGCATGTCTCAATAAATAGAATATAAATATATCATAAATTTAAAAATTAAACATCTTTGACTTACCAGGAACATCTCCCATGCATCATCATGAGCCCCTGACGGCCAATCAGAGAACTCATTCACCGACCCTGACATCAATCGTCAGACGATCCCGATAATGGCACGAGACACCCCAAGCTTCTTAAATATCCTATAAAATTAATTTTGAACAATAAATATTGATTCTAAAATGGTAAAAATATTTTAAAAATATTGCTCGAAGATCTAGTACTTACGTGCAACTCTGAATGTGCACTAGCTCTCTATACATGTGTGGTGCTCTCAATCCTTGGGAGGCCATGAGAGGAGTCACGATGATAAATTCAAGAGGCTAGGATCGGGCGTGAGTCCTAAGGCTAGGACGGGAGAGGTCCTAGGGTAAAGAACTGCTTCTGTCAATAGAGGAGCCGACTCGGATCTAGGTGGAGTCGACTCAGTTTGGATCGAGCTGGCTTGGGACCCTGAGAGAGCTGCCTCAGATGCAAAATAGAAAGCTATTTTTACTGACACATGGATAGCATGGCAGTCGAGCCGACTCAAGGTTTGATCGAGCTGGATCGAGTTACGAACAGAACTATACGTGGATTCTGTTTTGGGCTAGGATTGGATTTGATCTTAGGGGTCTTGAGGCTTTATTTGGGAGTTTTTAAGTGGGCAAACTCAAGGGCTTGGACTCGGATTAAGTCTAAGGGGTGAGAGCATATGAGATATAGATGAGACATGGTTCAGTGAATTCTTTCATGTATTGGGTTTAGCCAAAGGGAGTTTTTTGATTCGGCCTAATAGCTGTGTATAAATATATATAGGTTGTATTAGGGTTTTTGTAACATAAAGAGTGGAATACAAGATTTTTTCTCCCTAACTTTCTCTCCCTCTCTAGTTCCAATGCCAAATCCTAGCATCCTTCTTCATTCTTCTTTGTTGCTTGCTGGAATAACATCCAGGTTCTATGTGCGGCGATCCTGATCAGGTACAGGGGTTGTACCGGAGTTTCTCAACAAGTGGTATCAAAGCTCGATTATGTGGAGGAAAGAAGAAGATGACGAAGATCAAGTTTCAGCCCAATTTTTTGTAGTGTCTAGGTTTTCCCTTGTTTTTCTTTCTGTTGCTTCTTTGGTTGTGGTGATCTCCTGATTAGGTAGTGGGTTTTGACATAAGGAAGGGTTGGAAGAAGGTGGAGGAGATCTATTTCAGATCTGATCCTGTTTTATGGTGTGAGGTGATCGCTGTCGTAGGCAGTCAAGAATAAAAACCAACTCAAACTATATAGATAGGGTGAGTAGGGATCATTTTCATGGGGATCTAGGGCGATTATCTTTTTCTTTTAAGAAGAAATAAAAAGAGAATTGATTGTAGAAGGATTAACAAGAAATAGAATAGCAAAAAAAATCAAAAGTATAAATTAAATTATAAAAAAAAATAATTCAGAGAAATAACCCAGAAATTTTGAATCCACCATGCAAAGAGATTTATTTATTTTTTTTTTTATATTACAATATTTAATTCTTATAATTATGGTATTAGTATAGTTTATCTCTAAGGGATACGAACTGTATCAGTAGATCACAACTCATCCTATTGGAGTATAAACTATCTAAATTTAATTACAAGATCTAAGATTCAATCTAACATACCACGATCTATCTCTTCAAAGCACGTACCGTATCCAGGGATCACGGCACATCAATTGAGGGTATAGGCCGTGTAGGCTGGATCAATATCTCAAAAAAAATAAAAAGATATGAAATAAAAGTATAATTTTATTGTATAAAAATTAAATATAAAAAGAAAAAAATAAAAATCCATTTACAGGCTTCATCATATTCCAGGATTGAAGGGATTTAGCCACGCATCAAGCTCTCTAGCTCCATAATCTTCCAATATTTGATCCCTAAAGCTCTTTGAATTTTTTTTCTATTTTTTTTTTTATTTTTTCTCCTCTTCAAGCTTATTCCCAGACCTCCTATTTATAGATAATTTTTTTATATTTTTTTAATCACAAAAGGAGTCCTAAAACCCTTAGAAAACATATTAATCTTCTAGGAATTTTTTGATCGTCGGATCGAGCTTGGACTGCCCAGATCAGCTCAAAAATCAGAGTTATAATCCTTATCAGGGTCGGATCAAATGTCAACCATCCGATCTGGGTTTTGATGAAGTTCTGGCCGTCGGATCGTGCAAAAGAATCCTTAACAAAATCGATAACGAGTCTGAACCGTCGGATCTAGGTCGAATTGAATCTCAATTGTTGGATCGTATCTAGGATCTTTCTCTCACTGTGAGCCATGCCTGTAGACCATGTAACTATTTCTATGGACCACACTCTGGCTCTGTGGACCGACCGACCGGTCCACCATGCACCGGAGGTAATATTTTTTATTTTTTAGGATATTTTAGCTCCATTTTTGCTCTGATTTTTACCTGAAAAATTAAAAAATATATATGCATTAAATTCTTCAAAAATTTCTCTTCATTTTGATGCTTAAATTATTTAATTAAATTAACATCTATTTTTCATAAATATGCTCTAATTTCATATTTTTTTCAAAATTATTTATTTTTTAAGAAAATTCAATAAAATTTTGAAATTAGGGTTTTTAAGAAGATGTTAGCACCATAAATTATCAAAAATACCTTCAATAAATATAAAAATATACTACTTATCATGAGGCATGGTATTGCAAAAGGGTTAGAGCTGGTAGTTTGCTTGAAGGTTCAAATGGCTTCAAGCTCTAGCTGAAAAAGCAGTTGTATAGCTTGTAGATGTTCAAGGAAGGTGACTGGTTGATCACATCTAGAGGTTCAATCAGGTGTGTTCTGATTTGTTGCATATGGATGTAAAGGTCGAGGAAGAAGATTGGATGTTGTCGCTGCTGTGGTCACTCCCATAGGCGTATGATGGTCTAATCACAACCTTGATATATGGCAAGGAGACCTTGGAGTATAAGGAGATTGTGGGTGCCCTGAGATCAAACGAGCAGTGAGAGAAAATCTGTAGGAAGATTCTACTTCGGAGGCGTTCGCTGTTCATGAAAGGCGAGGAAGACCTAAAAATAGAGGTAAATCTAAAGGCTGATTGGGGAAGGTTCTGAAGTGTTACAGGTGCCACAAGACTGGACACTTTGAGAAAGATTGTCTGCTTTGAAAGAAAGGGGGACAAGAGAGGGATTCCATCAGTTCAGTGTTTGAGGGAGTAAAGATGGATGATTTCTTAGTAGTTTTGGAAGAGCCCACGAGGTGTGGAGTGTTGGAGATGACTTCGGAGAGATCCACAGAGTGCGGAGGCTCTGAAGGAGCAGCGACGGAGTGTGAGATACAATTAGGACACAGACAGCTGTGGGATGCGATACAGACACGGTCAGACACAGGGGGATGTGGAGTCACAACATGGATGCAACTGGGATACTCAGGACATAGGCGACTGTATGGAGCGGTGCAGAGACAATTGGGAGATAGACAGCTGTGAACCGCAGGGGTGGAGCAGATGTAGCTGGGACATAGTCAGTCGTAGATCAGAGGAGCAACAGAGAAGCAGCTGGGAGATATGCAGTTTCAAACTGTAGGACAAAGGCTGTCGGGACACAGACAGTTGCGAGCTGCAACACAAGCACGATTGGAGAGAGGCAGCTGTGGGGCTGCAGCACAGGCATGGTCGGAGAGATTGGTGATGGTGGATCATGGTACAGGTGCAGCTAGGCAGACAAGCAACTATGGAGCTGCAGCATGGGTGCAGTCAGATACAGGCGATTACGGGACCCACGGACAGCTGGCTATAGACAGTTGTGGGATTTCTTGAAGGGGACTATGGTCGGCTTCAGGAAGGTTTAGTTCTTTGTAGGGGTTCATGTTGGAAAATATATCTCAAAGCCAATCGTCAATCTGTTGATGATGGTGCTCATAATTATAATTGTATATAAATTTTTATTAATAAAAGTTATTTGACTTTTTCATCATATTTTGTCCATCTTATTTGAACTCCTGTATTGTGATAAAGTCTTTAGGACTATATTTAATCGACAAAAGAAGATTTATCATTTAGTCTTTAAAACGTGTTTGCGATCGAATGATATGTTGTTAATAGGACAATAGCAATATCGAGTATAGGTCGTTGTATGCCATATAAGTTGGTTATCCTTTCAACCAAAGAGTGTAGAGATATTGGTATAGCATGTAAGTAGAATGTAGGAGTACATTCGCAATGAATATGACCATTTGTCGAGCATTCTATTATCAAAAGTAGCTCGTGAAGGGTATGAGTATAAGTGTCCCTCAGATCTGAGATTACCATGGTGACTTATAAGTAACTCACTATACTTTAGTACCAGACCATCTAAATTTTTAATTCAGTGACGGAAGGTTACTAGGTGCAGTCAAGTACTTATCAAGTCGGTGCGTGAGTCAAGATGAAATTAACCCCTCTGAATTAGTAAGAGATATGCATCAGTGTATTTTAATTTAGTAAAATCTTGGTCAGGATAATCCATGTGATGGATTTGAAAGGTTGAAATATAATATAATCAACTATATTATGGTTGACAGTCAAATCTTAGGTCACCTTGAGCATTAAGATCAAAGAGATGAATTATATGGTAACCATACCAGTAGGTTCTAGAATATTGCTTTGCAATCTTTCAATCTATTTGGACGTTGGATCCCATTGCTAGATAGTTACATCATTAGTGTAGGAAGTTATTCTTATGCTACTGATTTAGGTTTGAATCTATAGAGTCACACACATTAGAAGATTCAATCAGATCTGATGGCTGAAGAGTCCAATTAGATCGTGACTGGTGAATAGTCCCACTAGATTGAAACTCTGGAGGAGAGTCCTACTGGATTGAGACTCGACTATTAATGAAGAATTAATTAGTAATTAAATTGCTAATTGACTCAATTTGATTGAACAAAAAGCTTTGGAACAAGTCTAATTGAATTAGATTCAACTTGACTTAGTTTGGGTTTGATTTGATCAAGCTTAATTGCAAGAAAAATTTAATCCTAATTTGATCAGGACTTGGGCTTAGCTAATTTCTAATTGGGTTAGAAATTTATTGAGATAATTAATCTCTTAATTAGATTAGGTTCATTTATATCATTGGGTTCAAATTAGATTTGATTTAGTTTAGAATTAATTCAAAAATGAAGAGTCCAAGTCAATAGGGACTCTATCTCTTTATCCTTGCGCCACCCTTGGTGCCACCTCCTATTCTCAACACCAAATTGGATTTGGCTTCAGATTTTTGGCATGATAGGATAAGGGTCAATATGAGTGGGTGACAAAGCATAATGAGTCATGATCATATCTCCTGCTTAATTTGAATGTGATCCGAATTAGAGATAAGGAGATAAGAAAGAAAAAGATTTTTCAAGTTTGGAAAGAAGGGTTGTGCCTATTGATTTTTTTTTAAATTTCTATGAAGAGTTTTTGGATGTGTGAGATACTTGATCTCCTTTATCATGCTATCGGCCATTCTTGAAAATTTTGGGATGCCAAATTGGTGGTTGGCATGATGGATATTGGTGCCCTCCCTTTGACCCAAAACCCTAAGTTCCTGTTATAAAAAGGAGGCTCCAATAGTAGACACCCCATATGAGTCCTTTGCTGGTTTTATTATTTTTTTAGAGCTCTCTCTTCTCTCCTCTTTCTCCTCTAGATCTTCTCTTCCTTTGGAGCATCCAAGAATTTTGAAAAAAAAGGGAGACATCAGCCTTGAAGATCCTTGCAAGCTAGCACTTCTAAGGAGTCTGATATGCATCAGTCTTCGTGTGGATGTTATATAGATGTCGGACATCTTCGTGCGGCTACGAGCAACCTGAAGGAGCATCTATACAAGTGTTGGACTATCAAAAATCAGCAACTTACAGTTCGATAATGATTTCTGAACTTGCTTGATTGTTTTTGATAAATCTAATGGTTAGATATATCTAGACTGTAACATTGATTAGATTGATGTAGTTTTTATTTTTAGATCTTAAAGTGTATGTTAAAATATATTATGATTTTGGTATGGTAGTCTAGATTAGATCTTATACATATAGATTAGATTAAATTGTTTAATCTAATAGATCTACTACGTAAAATTTTAAAATTGTATGCATAGTACTGCCTATCTTTTCTTCAATTGGTATCAGAGCCAGATTTTATTATAATATGATTTAATATACCTTTAAATCTAATTATATACTATTAGATCTGATTATTTATTATTTAGATTAGATCTAAATATATTTTATTTTTAGATCTGATTTTTTATGTGTTAGATTAGATGATCTGAGTAGCAAAGTACTTGAATTGGATAATTACCAGGCCGTCCGATCATACAAGTAAGTAGGGTTATATGACCCTCTTCTCTCATTCAATAGGGTGCTCTTCATGACATGTAGAGGTGCCACTGTGAGGTCTCATGAAGAAGAAAGCAAACAGAAAAACTTACTTTCTTGCAAAATCTTAGAATTTGTTGTTTGTGACGTAAGTTGTGAAGAAAATTAGTTACATCTAATCTTGATAATCAAAATTATTTTGATTTAAAATTATAAAACTTTAGATATGATCTAAAAAGATTTTATAATTTAATGTAAAAAGTTTACATAAGATATTGTTTCAAATCCTAAACCATGTTGATGCTAAACTTAATTAAAAATTAAGTATTGAATCGATTAGATCCAGAATTATGATTTAAGATCTAATGACATTGCATAAAACATGGGGCATTGGTTCACTCAAATCAGATCCTCTTAATTAGGTTAGACCTAAGATTAGAATCAAAGAGTTAATTGATCATATAGAGAAATTGATTAAATCTAATCAAATATTGAATTAGATTAAATCAGAATTTTTTTAATACAATAGTGGTAGATGGTCAAGTTCATATCTTTGATTAGACCAAATAGACCTCGATTGTGACTCAATGGTTGAATCTGAATTATTAGGTTGGTCAAATTAAAACTAATTAATCAATTGGTATCTAAGATAAGTTTGGCATTTCGATCAATGATTTTTAATTGAGAGCGACTTATCTGGTCATTTCGATGGTGTCTAAGGCAAGCTTAGCAGACCCTCCCATTGATCTCACTTCCCTGACAAATTTAGTGGATTAAATTTTGATTAGACTGCTAAGTGATTCAAGTTGATCCATACCATTAAGGTTGATCAGTGTGACTGATCTAAGTGCCAGTTCAACCAGTATGACCGATCTAAGTGCCAGTTCGATCAGTATGACCTTAATCTGATTCAATGACTTAGTGAAGTCAGTGAAAGGATTGTGGTTTACTAGTTGATCTCTTCTTTTTTCTTCTCTTAATTTATAAATTAGATCTTCTAAATTATTAGATCTCTTAAATGAGATAGTTATGGTGATAACTAAATCATAGCCTCTCATTAAGTTGGATGATAATGGATCCAATAGTATAATGATCATTTGATGTCCGAAAGCCTGGTCCTCATCTGCTATTGAAATTATCATTCATAATATGACGACTTAGTTGAGTCTCTCTATCAGGTTATCAGATTAGCTGGTCAAAGTCAGACCTAATCATTTGATAGTTAGATTCATAAATATGATCATATTAATGGTTGGACCTAACCAGGACATGCAGAGAAGACCAAAGTTGACTGAAAAGTTACCTGGGGCTAAACCACATACTAAAAATTATTTAGTGAAATAATTAGTTAATGAACCTACCCATAGATGTACGTGGGTGAGTCGGCCAAAGTCAGGCTTGTGTGTAGTCTATGTCGATTCTAGTATCTGCTAAGAAATTAAAGTAATTTTTTGAGTTGGTGGTAGAGACTATCAATTCGTACAAAATAGTGGAAGAACTTTTAGACTAAAGTTCATATCTTTAGACTTAATTAATTCATATACTGATTAGATTTTAATTTTTTCTTTTGTGCGGATATGGCCTCAAACTTATTGCTCTAATCACTGTTGGATAGTGAAAAATTGATAGGATCCAATTTTGATAACTAATATCGAAAACTCAAAATTGCCCTGGAGTACGAGTGGATCTTGTATGTCATTACAAATCTGACACCTGAGGAATCTGCTCCCAATGTCTGTGGCATGGTTCGAGATACTTATTTGAAGTGGCTCAATGATCGCACCACAGTGCGTCGTATAATATTGTGGGCTGTAATGAACAACGAGTTCAGCTGAAAGTTTGAAGAGGCTCAGCCAGAGAATATGCTCAAAGTGTTGAGAGAGTCTTTTGATACTCCCGACGATATTGAGTGGCACAAGACTAGTTGCACTATTTTCAATACTTGAATGAGGGAGGAAGCATCGATCATCGATCATATATTGTACATGATCGAACAGATCGAGTGATTTAGCAAGCTCAACTTCTCCTTGCACGAACAGTTGAAGAAGGATGCGATCCTGAACTCTTTGCCCAAATCCTACCTACTGTTTCTCAGTATTTTAGAATGACAAAGCCTATAGTCAACTATCACGATCTATTGAAATTGCTACAGATTTTTGAGAATGATCACCAGCTTCACAAGGAGACGGTGAATGTAATGGAAGGATCTTTTTTGGATGGGCATCGTTCCTTTAAGAAAGAAAAGAAAAAAAAATAAAAAGGTGCAAAATATTGGGAGTCAGACACAGAAGCCCAAGTTCAAGGTCGATCAGAGTCAGACAGAGTGCTTCTATTGTAAGAAGCAAGATCACTGAAAGAGAAACTATCCTCAATATATAGCTTCTCTTGATCCTAATAGACCGAAGAAGAAGAAGCAATTGATTGCTGGATAAGATAATTATATGATAACACCTTATAACTTCTCAGTTTTTGATATAATGACCTAGGTATTGGATACCGATAGCCTATTAATATTTGTAATTTATTGCAGGATCTTCAGATCAGTAGGAGATTTGGAGACGATGAGAGATTCCTGAACATTGAAGATGGAAGATCAGTTCTATTTCTAGCTTTAAAAATTATCAAGCTTGTATTTAATTCTCATTTTATTATTCTTAATGAATGTCATTACTGTCTTAGTTTTTTTTTAAATATCATTTCTATAGGCCTTTTGGCCAAATCAAATTATGAAATTTCAATAAAATTTTTTTTTTGTGATATCATTTTGAATAGTGTTACTATAGTGTATGGACAGTTGAACAATGGTATATATGTTGTATCATGGCCTAAAGTAATATACACTTCTAATAAATACCCTAGAATAGTCGATGTTACGGATGCCTACCTTTGGTATTGTAGGCTAGATCATATCAACAAGAATAGAGTGAATAGGTTAGATCAAAAAAAAATTTTTGATGACAATGATTATAAATCATTACCAACCTATGAGTCTTGTCTGTTTAAAAAAATGATCAACTCACCTTTTACTGAAAAAAGTGAATGAGCCAGTAATGCTTTAGGTCTGGTACATACTGATGTATGTGGATCCATGAGCACAGGTGTCAGAGGAGGATATCATTATTTTATTATATTTACAGACGACCTATCAAGATATGGATACGTCTATTTGAGAAATACAAGTCCGAATTGTTTGAAATATTCAAATGATTCTGTAATGAGGTAGAGAAATAAATTAGAAAGAATATTAAAACTCTTCGATCAGATCGAGGAGATGAATATCTTTCTGATGAATTTCTGATATACCTTGAGGAGAATAAAATTCTCTCTCAATGGACTCTTCCTGGAATACCACAATATAATGGTATGTCGAAAAAGAGAAATCAAACCCTATTGGATATGGTCTAATCCATGATGGGCTTTTCTAGTGTGTCGATATCTTTTTGAAGATATGCACTCGAGTCGGCTTGTTATGTGCTTAATAAGATTTCTAGTAAATCTGTAAGTAAAACACCATATGAGATATAGACTGGACGTAAGCCAGGGCTCTCTCACCTCAGGGTTTGGGGGTGTCTGGCTTATGTCAAACATTTAAAAATAGACAAACTCGAAGCGATATCTGATAAATATATTTTTGTAAGGTATCTCAAAGAAACTAAGGGGTATTACTTCTATCTAGCTGATGAACAAAAGATATTTGTTAGCCTTAGGGTAGTCTTTTTAGAAAAAAAATCCTTTGGGGAAGGGATTAATGCCTCTAAGGTTAAACTTGAGGAAGTACAACAGGTAGAACCGACATAGTCTAGTGAACCCATAGAATCAGATTTGATGATGTCAAACCCAAAACCTATTGTAGAGGTACCATTAAGGAGATCCAATAGAGTATCGCATCAACCGGATAGATACTACGATTTCTTGATCTAGGATGGAGATCCTATTGAACTCGATGAAAACAATGAGGACCCGATCACCTATATAGATGCAATGCAAAAGTCCAACTCTGATAAATGGCTTGAAGCTATGAAATCTGAAGATTAATGATGTATGGATATTAGTTGACCCACCAGAAGGGATTAAACCCATAGGGTATAAGTGGGTCTTCAAAAGGAAGAGAGGCGCAGATGAGAAGGTGGAGACCTATAAAGTTTGTTTGATTGTCAAGGGTTATCATAAGTGTTATGGTATTGACTATAACAAGATAATTTTTTCTGTGGCAGTGCTCAAATCCATTCGGATTATGCTTGCAATAGCGGCACACATGGACTATAAAATCTGACAAATAGATGTGAAAATAGTTTTTTTAAAATGGAGAGCTGAAAGAAGAGGTGTATATGATATAGCCTGAGGGTTTTACATCCATAAATGAGTCTAAAATGTGCAAGCTTCAGAGATTCATTTATGGATTAAAGCAAGCATCTAGGAGTTGGAACATGTATTTTGATAAGGTTATCAGAATGTATGGTTTCATTAGAAATGGAGAAGAACCTTGCATTTACAAATAGGTAAATGACTCTATGGTTGTATTTTCATACTGTATGTGGATGACATTCTCTTAATCGAGAATGATATCCTTGCATTACAAGGAATAAAAGTCTGATTATCATCTCAGTTCTTTATGAAGGACTTGAGACAAACATCCTACATCCTTGGGATAAAGATCTATAAAGATAGATCGAAAAGATTGCTTGGATTGTCTCAGTCCATGTACATAAATATCATGCTGAAGTAGTTTAGCATAAAAAAATTTAAGAAAGACTATCTCCAGATAGGCCATAGAATTTCTCTCTTAAAGAGGGATTATCCGACAACTCCTCAAGAGAGAGAACGTATGAGTAGATTGCCATATGCTTCGACAGTGGGTTCTATAATGTACATCATGACATGTGCAAGATCGGACATGGCATACTCACTAGGAGTAGTAAGTAGATACCAGTCTGATCCAGGAGAGAATCACTAAAAGATCGTAAAGACCATCCTTAAATATTTAAGAAATACTAAGGATCAGTGACTTATTTATGGTAAAACTGACTTGAAACTAGTACGGTTCACCGACTCCAGCTTTCAATCAGACCATAAAGATAACAAGAGTATGTTGGATTATATTTTTATCCTGAATGGTGAAGCAATCTGCGAAAAAAATTTCAAACAGCACACTGTAGCTGATTCTGTTTACGAAGCAGAGTATATCGCGGCATCCGATGCTGCGAAAGAAGCTTTATGGTTGCAAAAGTTCATCGATGAGCTCGAAGTGGCACCCTCTATCAATGGCCCTATCCTGTTATACTGTGACAGTACTAGCATCATTGCTCAAGCCAAGGAGCCAAAGTCCCATCAGTGCACCAAGCATATTCTGCATCGCTATCACCTTATCCGAAAGATCATAGATCGAGGTGATGTTGATCTTCAGAAGATCGATAGAAAGGTGAATCTAGCTGATCCATTTACTAAAGCTTTCAAAATCAAGGAGTTTGATGATCATAAGTCAAAGATGGGTATACGATACTGTATCGATTGGCTTTAGTCCAAGTGAAAGTTATTAAAAAATATATTTCAAAATCAATCATCAGTCTGTTGATGATTATACTCATAATTATAATTATTTATAAATTTTTATTAATAAAAATTTTCTAATTTTTTTATTATATTTTATCCATCTTATTTGAACTCCTATATTATGATGAAGTTCTTAGGACTATATTTAATTAACAAAAGAAGATTTATCATTTAGTCCTTAAAATGTATTCGTGATCGAATGATATACTGTTAATAGGACGACAACAATATCGAGTATAGATCGTTGTGTGCTATATAAGTTAGTTGTCCTCTTAACCAAGGAGTGTGGAGATACTGATATGGCATACAGATGGAATGTAGGAGTATATTCGCATCGAACATGACCATTTGCTAAGCATTCTACTGTCAAAAGTAGCTCGTGAAGGGTATAGGTATAAGTATCTCTCAGACCTGAGATTACCATGGTGATTTATAAGCAACTCACTGTACTTTAGTATCAGACCATCTGAATTTCTAATTCAGTGACGGAAGGTTACTAGGTGCAGTCAAGTACTTATCAAGTCGATGCACGAGTCAAGATGAAATTGACCCCTCTGAATTAGTAGGAAATATGTATCAGTGTATTTTAATTTAGTAAAATCTTGGTCAGAATAATTCATGTGATGGATTTAAAAAATTGAAATACAATGTGGTCGACTATATTAGGATTGACAGTCAAACCCTAGGTCATCTTGAGCATTAGGGTCAAAGAGATAAATTATACGATAACTATATGCCAGTAGGTTCTAGAATATTGCTTTGCAATCTTTCAGCCTATTCGGATGTCAGGTCCTATTGGTAGATGGTTATATCAATTAGTATAGAAAGTTGTTCCTATGCTACCGACTTAAGTTCGAACCTATGGGGTCACACATATTAGAAGATTCGATCAGATCTGATAGCTGAAGAGTCTAATTAGATTGTGACTCTGATGAAGAATCTCATTAGATAAGTCTAATTGAATTAGATTCAATTTGACTTCGTTTGAGTTTGATTTGATCAAACCTAATTGCAAAGAAAATCTAATCCTAATTTGATTAGGACTTTGACTTAGCTAATTCCTAATTGGGTTAGGAATTTATTGAGATAATTGGGCTCCTAATTAGATTAGGTTTATTTCTATCATTGGGTTCAAAATAGATTTGATTTGGTTTAGAATTAATTTGAAAATGAAGAGTCCAAGCCAACAGGGACTCTATCTCTTTATCCTTGCGCCACCCTTGGTCCCACCTCTTATTCTCAACGCCAATTTGGATTTGGCTTGAGATTTTTGATGTGATGGGATAAGGCTTAATAAGAGTGGGTGGTAAAGCATGATGAGTCATGATCATATCTCCTGCCTAGTTTGAATGCGATCTGAATTAGAGATAAGGAGATAAGAAGGAAAAAGATTTTTCAAGTTTGGAAAGAAGGATGGCACCTATTGATTTTTTCTTAAATTATTTAAAAGAGTTTTTGGGTGTGTGAGACACCTGATCTCCTTCATCATGCCATCCGCCATTCTTAAAAATTTTGGGATGCCAAATTGATGGTTGGCGTAGTGGATATTGGCGCCCTCCCTTTGACCCAAAACTCTAAGTCCCTGTTATAAAAAGCGGGCTCCAATAGTGGACGCCCCATATAAGTCCTTTGCTGGTTTTATTTTTTTTCCAGAGCTCTCTCTTCTCTTCTCTTCCTCCTCTAGATCTTTTCTTCTTTTGGAGCATCCAAGAATTTTGAAGAAGAAGGGAGACATTAGCCTTGAAGACCTTGCAAGCTAGTGCTTCCAAAAGTCTGATATGCATCGATCTTCGTGTGGACATTTTGTAGAGGCCGGGCATCTTTGTGCGGCTGCGAACAACCTAAAGGAGCATCTATCCAAATGTTGGACCAACAAAGATCAGCAACTTACAGTTCGGTAATGATTTTAAATTGCAGCATTGATTAGATTGATACAGTTTTTATTTTCAGATCTTAAAGTACATATTAAAATATATTATATATCTTAGCATGGTAGTCTAGATTAGATCTTATGCATATAGATTAGATTAAATTATTTAATCTAATAGATCCATTGCATAAAATTTTAAAATTGCATGCATAACACTGTCTATCTTTCCTTCAGTTCATGGAGGACTCAGATCCATGTGGAGACTCTGTAGTACCAGAATCGAAGAGGATACTTCGAAGGACGTAAGCTTTAAGTTTCTTGGTGGCAGAGGCATGCAGGGTGCAGGCTTGGATGCATAGGGTGTGACACATTGGAGATCTACTATAGCGGTAGTGGATGTGGATGCATCGGATGCACGAGCATGGAGTGCTGGAAGGCAATAGGACACTAGAGAGTGCCACGGAACAAGCAAGGCAGCAGGATCGTGTAGGTGGATTATGTGGGGTTTTCTAAGGCTTGGGGCATCAAGATAGAGATTGTTGTGCATGTGTGGTACTCCCAAGCCTTGAAAGGCCATGAAAAGAGTCATGACGATGATTCCAGGAGGCTAGGACCGGACATGAGTCTTAAGGCTAGGACGGGAGAGATCCTAGGTTAAAGAACTGCTTCTGCCAGCAGAGGAGCCAACTTGGATCTGGGTAGAGTCGACTCGATTTGGGTCAAGCCAGCTTGAGACCCTAAGAGAGCCGGCTCGGATGTGGAATAGAGAGCTATTTTTGCTGGCACGTGGGTGGCATGGCAGTCGAGCCGACTCGAGATCTGATCGAGCCAGCTTGAGTTGCGAATAGAGCTGTGCGTGGATTCTGTTTCAGGCTAGGATTGGATTTGATCCCAGGGATCTTGAGGTCTTTTTTAAGAGGTCTTAAGGGGGCTAACTCAAGAGCTTGGATTGGGATTAAGTCTAAGGAATGAGAGCATGTGAGATATAAATGAGACATGGTTCGGTGAGTGCTTTTATGTATTGAGTTTAGCCAAGGAGAGTTTTCTGATTGGGCCTAATGGCTGTATATAAATATACATATGTTGGATTAAGATTTTCATAATATAAGGAGTGGAATACAAGATCTTTTCTCCCTAGCTTTCTCTTCCTCTCTGGTTCCAATGTCAAACCCTAGCATCCTTCTTTGTTCTTCTTTGTTACTTGCTAGAGTAACATCCAGGTTCCACGTGCGATGATCCTGATTAGGTACAGGGGTTGTATCGAAGTTTCTCAACACTATCCTCTGGTCGAGTCGGATGTGTCATGAGTTGGGTGGGTCCTCTACCACAGCACTGAGGCTTAGAGCTAGCCACTACTCCGTGTGACTGTTGGGTCAATGGTGATTCCACATTGTCCAAACCTGAGAGTAGCAAAAGATTATAAAGAGATTATATCATATTG
Organism: Elaeis guineensis; assembly: GCF_000442705.2. Taxonomy (NCBI): domain Eukaryota; kingdom Viridiplantae; phylum Streptophyta; class Magnoliopsida; order Arecales; family Arecaceae; genus Elaeis; species Elaeis guineensis. Next base: position 144,905,956 of record NC_025993.2, read on the forward strand.
TAAAAAATAAAATAACCTAATGGAGAATTTTTAGTGTTAGAGTTTACCCCATGGTGCAGGTGCTGCAGAACCATATGAGCTACCTGTATGAGAGATCTCTCCTTTGGAGCTCTGTCCTCTAGAGCTCTCTACTCAGCTAGCACGGCTCCATCCTCTAGAAGTACTCATCTTGTAATCTCTAAAAATGAAAATAAATAGATTTGTGAATTAATTATACAAATATAACAAGCAATATAACAATTGAAATGATACAAGGCAAGTATGAAAAGTAAATAAAACAATTGAAATTATTCTAAAACGGCTCCATCTACCCTAGGGCCGACTCCTGCTGCATGCTAGTCTTCTCCAGCATGCCTGAGTTGACTCTATTGTCCTTGGGGTCAATTCCTTCTTCCTGAGGTTAACTACTCATCTTTCTTTTCAGATGTTTGGTACCCTTCGAATTCTTCTTCTGATTCCTCCTCTTTCTCTTCTTCCACTTCTTCCTCTTCTTCACCTTCTTGGATAGGATGCTTTTTAAAAATAAACTCAATATGATCTACCTCCTCATGCTGGCCATCATGTAGAAAAATTTTTGGAACATCTAACTCTACATCTATTAAATGCTGATGAACTACTAATATTTCATCCTTCTGAAAGTATTCTGATAAATGAGACTCTTTTTTTTCTTTTTCGAGCTCATAATGAATGGCTCGAGATTTAACTTTACATACAGCCTATGAATCTTTCCTTCCTCTCTTCCTTGATGGAAAAGGAGTATAATATACTTGAACAGCCTGTTGAGCTAGCACAAAGGGGTTGTTGACATATGCTTTTGATATATGTATGATTTCAATAAGCCCGTGCTATGGATCAATCTTCATACAATCATCAGTATCAAACCATTGATACTTAAATAGAATAATATTATTACCTTCAAGATAGGTCAACTTGATCACTTCTTTGAGGATTCCATAGTGGTTACTCTCCACCTTTGCCCACCAACTACCCTTTATACATACACCACTATTCATTGTACTCTTATGATATCCATATTGCTGCATGTGAAATTTGAAATCATTTATATTACAGCCATTATAATATGTCATGTACTTTGTTGACCTATAACCTAACAGTCCTAGCTTCTTAGGTATGGATTCGCCCCCTTTCATGACCTACATATTATAAAAAAAATTAATTGAAAGAAATTAAAATAAATAAAATGACAATGGTTGCTTATCCATTGATGGAATAAATATCCAAAGTTCTGTAAGTGCTGAGTAAAATTTTTTTCTCGTTTATCATCGAGTTGTCTCGTCTCAGCATCTCATCATATTGCCTATATATGCATTAGATAAATATAGGATAATAAGTGATGGAAAAGTTGAAATTGTGATAGATACTTACTTAATATATGGGTCAATTTTTGAGTAGTTTAGCCAAATATATGTCTCTACCTGTCAAATTTTAATATCAGTTAATATCCGATGAACCTTGTGCCTAAATTCACAAGCAGGATAGGTAAATATTGAGATCTCCACTTTTGACCTCTCACCACCATCATCATTTTGATCCACTTAAGTCAATTTTATCTGCGTATTGGGGTTAAAGTAGTGTCAGCTAAAATTAATTTTTTTTTTAATTATGTAAGCCTTCACGATAGAACCTTCGACTCTGACATTATTTTTTATTTTTTTTTTGAGACTGTGCATGTATCTTTCAAATGGATATATCTACCTATACTGTACTGATCCCCCAACCCTAGCTTCATACACCAGATGAATCACGAGATGCTCCATAGAGTTCATAAAATTAGGAAGAAATATCTTAATCAATTTATATATAGTTTCTGCACTGCTAGCCTTAAGACTGGAGATGTGGTCAGCAGATAGTTTGGTAGCACAAATATCTCTGAAGAAAAGATTAAGCTCAGTCAAAGAACTCCATATAGGATTGGAAAGGAGATCATACCAAGCAAATGAGAGTAATCGTTGCATGAAGATATGGCAATCATGGCTCTTTAGCCCAAACAACCCATAATCTTTGATATTAACGTACCAAGCTAGATTACTTGCATAACTATCTAAAAATTTAAGATTTTTATACTATTTACATATATCCTTCAACTATTCTCTCGTTAAAGTATAAGTTACTTTTGGCTTCAAAAACTTTTCGGAGACACCTCAACCAGCTCTAATAGAGGACGCTTGTATATATTCTTCATATTTGCTCGGGCCTTGGGGTTGTCCTTCATCTTGCCCTTGATATCTATAACAATGTAGAAAATATTATCAAAAATATTCTTTTCAACATGCATGACGTCAAAGTTATGACAGATCAAATTGATAGATTAGTACGATAATTTTCAGAAGATCTACGCTTCACCCAATTATGAGTTCTATCGAACCTCCAAAATTTTTTCTTGTCAAATAGTATACCAAACTGGACTTCATCCACTTGAGATATCCTCTGAAACACTTTCATGCCACTGAGTCATGGGGGTGCTTTATCCTTCTCTATTTTATTTCTCTTGAAAATATCCTGCTGCTTTCAAAAAGGATGATATCCGGAGAGATTGACGATGACAATCAAACCACACTACAAGAAAAAAGACTATTAGTGAGGGCTAATTGCCATCGCTAATAGTTAGTTTGCCATTGTTAGTGCTAACGATGGCAAACTGTCACTAAAAATTTGATAAAAATAATCTCATCGCTAATCACCATGATTAGCGATGATAAATCCATCATCGCTAATAAAGATAATTAGTGACTGTATTAGCGATAAATCTCTATCACTAATAATTTTAATTTTTTTTCTTAATTAAATTATTAAAAAATTATTAGCAATGATGATTCGTTGCTACTACCATCGCTAATAGTTTTTTAATTTTTTAATTAAAATTTAAAAAACTATTAGCAATGATAATTTATGTCGCTAATGCTGTCGCTAATATTTTTAATTTTTTTTTAAAAAATTATAATTAAATATTTTAAAATCTATTTTAATCATTAAAATAAGCAATAATATTTTTTAAAATCTATTATAAATAAGATAATAATTATCTAACATAATTATAAATATAAAATTAATTATATTATATTAAAAATATAAATTATATAATTTTATATACAGATACTACTTTTAAATATAAAAATTACATATATATAAAAAAAATTATATATGATCCTCCTTGTGGTCCTCCTCATCCCCCTCCTACTCCTGTACATCCTCTCCGATAGCTGATGGATGAGAGTCAGAAATCCCAACATCTTGTAACAAAAAAAAAATTATTAATAAATTTTAATATGAAAGTGTATATATCAATACAGAGATATATATTTCAATATATTATTTCAATTCTTGAACAGATTGTTCCTACACATTTCATTCGATGATATAAAACTATAGACACCCCCAGTCTATCATTTGAATGGTTAGATTAAATTTTTATCTTTTATATATTCTTTCTAGAGTCAAGCCTAAATATGTGAAGCTTTTAAATATAAAAATTTAAAACAAGCAAAAAAAATTATTAATAGATTTGCCTACTGTGATGGTTGTGACAATGAGTCCAGTTGATCGCATAGATATGAGTCTCGAAGAATCTTAATGACTGTATCACAGATGGTGTCTCGAAAGCTCTAAGATCGCTAGCTCCAAAGCTTTTGCACGACCTTCTTCACATGAGCGTCAGTCTATGTCTGGATAATCGAGCCCTGAGAGAAGGATGTCGACGAAGATCCTTGAACTGATGGTGGGTCAAAGCTGTGGTCGAATCCTATGACCCAGCTCTTACTCACCTCTCTGGTGGCCCTAAGCCATCCCTTGAGGTCATAGAGGGGCTGAGAGGATGGATCCTCATCGTGCTATGATATGAGATACTGCATATAATATGCTTATATAGTTTAAAAATTTATTAGTCCATAATATCAATATATATAAAAACTTAATAAATAATATTTTAAGTTGTTACCGTAATCTATCGAGATCGAGGATCTAAGTATTACCAATCCTCCTAGATTGGTGTGTGGCCCCCATATTTGTAGCTGCCCTAGTGCTCATCCAACTATCATATTTATAATAAATAAATAATAAAATTAAATTAATTAAAACATACATATGATTAATTTATTATAAAATTAATTTAAATATAAAATTTTTACCAATCTATCAGACATAACATATGTGCCTATGGAGCCGCCAGTGTGCTTGATCGGATGCTGCTGGGTGGATTGATTCTGCCGTGCCCTCTATTGCCTACCAAAGTACTCAGTACTTCACTGATCGCAAAGGGCCTCCCATATATTCATCCACATCTAGTGATCTATGTAAGACTTTCAGTCGATGGTGATTCGAAATTGGAGTGCTCTATGGCGGACTGTCGAAGGCTATATAGCCCATCCCAAAATCTCCACATAGCCATCTTCTCGAAGGTCTGATGGTTAGCCTCCTCATCTTGAGGAGTCTCGAATCGATAGTACCTCTGCAAGTAGAGACAACCATGTATTAATAAATAAAATATAAACTTACTATGAATTTAAAACTTAAACATCTTTGACTTATCAAGAACATCTCCCAGACTGCATCACGAGCCTCCGATGGTCAACTGAAGAACTCATTCATCGACCCTAGTATTAATCGTTGGATGATATCGATAACCTCATAAGGCACCCCAGGCTCTATAAATGTGCTGCAAAATTTATTTTAAGTAATAAATATTAGACTTTGCAATGATTAAAATTTAAATATATCAGTGAAGATATATAGCACTTACATGCGGCTCTGAACGTGGATGAGCTCTCTAACCTCTGGTCCAGTAGGAGGTGCCGCGAGCCAGACAGATCCTCTACCACATCTCTGACTCTGAGAGCCAGGCATAGCTCCATGTGACTGTGGGGTCACTGGTGATCCCACATCGTCCAAACTTGAGAGTATCAAGACATCATAAAGAATATTATATTAGATAATAAATGATAAAAATAACATAAAGAGGAATATCTAAAGTATTAAAGTTTACCACATGGTACGTGTGGTGTAGAAGTATGCAAATTGGTGGCATGAGAGCTCTCTCCTTAAGGGCTCTCTCCTTAGCTACGATGGCTTCGACTTCAGGAAGACATGATCTATAATCTCTAAAAATAAAAATAACTATATATCATATTGGATTAACTATGTACCAGAATAAAATAATTATGTATCAAACTTATTTAACTATATATCATGACACCTTAACTTTATACCAGCAGTCCAACACATTATCATGTACTACTGAATGAGAATCATTTTTCTACTGATACATTGCAGATACTAACTAACAATCTTACATAACATCTTTTCTTGGGCTACTTTCTATGCTCAGTATTATATAGAGTCTGATCTCTCTTTGTACCAATGAGGAGCACTACTCATCGACTTCTTTAGATGTTTGATATCCTTCAGATTCTTTATTTGATTCTTCCTCTTCATCTGATTCATCTATTTGGGATACTCTCTGAGACACTTCCATACCACTGAGATGCAAGGGTGCACGATCCTTCTCTATCTTATTCTTCCTAAAACTATCCCTCTGCTTTTGAAAAGGATGATGCTCGGAGAGAAATTGACGATGACAATCAAACTAGCAGGGCTTATGACCATACTCAAGTTGAAATGATTTTATATTCTCCATGCAATAGGGACATACTAGCTTTTCATGAGCACTGTTCCATCCTAATAGCATCCCATAAGCAGAAAAATTACTAATGATCCACATCAATGCAACATTTATTACAAAATTCTGCTTCTTCAATACATCAAATGTACGTATGCCATCAAACTATAAAAATTTTAGCTCATCAATAAGAGATCTTAGATATACATCAATGCTTCTATCAGGGTGCCATGGTCTAGGAATAACTAATATAAGAAAGATGTTATGTTCTTTTATGTACAATCAAGGTGGTAGATTGTATGAAGTAATAAAGACTGACCAACATAAATAAGGGGCTGCTGCATGACAGAACGGTGTAAATCCATCCGTAAATAGATCTAGTCAGACATTGCATGATTCTTGAGCAAATAAAGGATGGCAAACATCAAATTTCTTTCATGTTTCACTGTCCGATGGATGACTCATCATATTCGTGTGCTTGTGAATCCCTTCATTGTGCCATCTCATCGACCTAGCAGTACTCTTGGATAAATAGAGCCATCGAAGCCTAAGAGTGAGAGAAAGATATCGAAGGACCTTATAAGGTATATTCTTCTAATTTCTACCCTCTTGCCTCAACTTAAATCAATTTTCACCATATACATCATATGTACTCTTCAATTGGTCCTCCTTGTAGAAAAGCATGCAATCATTATGGCATGCATCTATCTTCTCGTATCTCATGCCTAATCTTTTCATCATTTTTTTTGAAATGTAGAAGCTCCTAATAAGGTTCTTATCCTTTGATAGCATCTTCTTTATTATTGCTACCATCCTGTCATAACAATTGACAGTCATATTAAACTCGATCTTCAAGTTCAACAACTTTGACACAGCTAATAATATAGTATATGTTTCACATTTTGGTCATAGTGGCTCATGAATATTTTTCAGCATACGATAGAAATCACTATTGCTAGCTTCTGGATCATCCTCGATATCCCAATCAAATTTAGAACTGACCACATCCATTACCATGTTTACCATTCTGTCTGTGTCCCTATCTTGCTGAGGACTTCTAACTCTTGCAATTATCTCCTACGTCTCTCCGTGCAAGTACCAATGCTTGTAGTTTGGCATAAATTCACTTCTATATAAATAAGTAATTATTATTTTCTTATCAAGTATTTTTCTATTGACACATCTCTTACAAGGACAATGGAGCCCATCCTTGAACTAAGAGTGCAGTATTTTCAAAATCATAATCACAGAAGTACTTGGCACCCTCCTTATATTCAACAAAAATCACCCCATCGACTATTCGATGGTCCATCCAACTACAGTCCATGACACACCATCCAAGGATTCTATATATACAAATACAAGATAAAATGCTTATCAAATATTTTATCATTTAAAATGGTTTACAAAATAAATACATCTTATCATCAACTAATAGGTACAGAAGGTCCTATCCCATTCAAAAATTGTATTAATTCTATAGATCAATTATAGTAATCAAACGATATGCAATAAGGGTTGAAAAAAATTTTGACAGTATATTTTCTTAGTTCTCCCCATACGATTGAAGATATATGAGGAGAACTAAAAAAAATACTATTCAAAATTTCTCTCGAACTCTTAAAATATCATTTGATTACTATAATTATCTATAGAATTAATTATAATTCTCAAATTATCCAAACTGGACAGTCAATTGATCAATGTATATAATTTTCTGATCCATACAAAAATATATAAATGTATGGATGCTATAGAATATGTACATTAATCAAAAGATGGGTCCATCATTATATGTAATACAATACTTTTAAATTTTTAAAATATTGGATTTCTAAGTAAAGGACATCATTGCAAATGGAGACAGTCGGGACACGCATCACGTGCATGTGGACTTGGAGTATGCCAGATAACTAAGCCATGCGAGCACACCAGTATGGCATCCAGGCAAATCCCATTCTTGAAGTTCTAAAGTGTCGAGTGGGGTTGCAAATAGGGTTGGAAATGGGTCGGAGTGGGCCAGGCCACACCCCTCCTTGAGTTTGGTTCAAAAATTTTTTTCAGACTTCAGACTGGGCCTAAGGCCTAGAGTCTAATTATCGAGCTGCTCCGATCTCCATCGGAGTAGATGAGTAGGCTAGAACTGATCCAATGGTGACCTGATCTTGAAACCCTTTGTCGCAAGCAATAAGGCTACTCTCATCGAAGAGCTTTCCAAAGTAGTTCTATCTCTCAAAAATAATATTAATTTAAATAATATTAATAATAATAATATTTAAATAATATTATTATTAATTTAAATATTATTATTAATAATTTAAATAATATTATTAATAATATTATTTAAATTAATATTATTATTAATTTAAATATTATTAATATTTAAATTTAAATATTATTAATTTAAAATTAATCAGATAAATATAATTTTAAATATTAAAAATTTAAGAAGGTGGGAACAGGTTGTGGCGATGGTGATGGAGCTATCGCTATCATTAAAAATCACCTGACGGCTCCAACGACGGTATGGGACCAACGGTGGGTTCGGTGCGGGTCTGATGGTGGTTCAGCAGTGCGGCACTCCGATGGTTGGGCATTCGAAGGGGGAGGGGCGGGGGGAGAAGGGGGAGGTAGTAGGGGATGGCGACTGCGTGACACGATGGTGGGGCATAGGAAGAAGAGGGGAGGTCGGATCCGACAAGGGGAAGCCCGATCTGGTGGGGCACAGTGATGAGTAAGCAAAAGGAGAGGCAGAAAGATGAGAGGAGGTCGGGCGGCAGGATGAGTGTCGGGACATAGCTGGCAAATCGGAGAAGAAAGGGGTGGGGCTCGGGAAGCTTCAATCCGATGAGGGGATGTCAGATCGAAGATGGGGATGACAGCATAGGGGATGGGGGGAGGACATCAGGGGCTCCAACGGTGCAGCGAAGGAGAAGGGGGATCGAAGGCGAGGGGGAAGAGGGGAGGCAGAGGGTGATCCGAGAAGGGGAGGGATTAGGAACACAAGATCCAGCAAGGGGATGTCAAATCGGAGGTGGGGGTTGGGGGGAGGAGGTCGGTGGCTCTGACGGTGCAGCGGGAGAGAAGGGGGATCAGAGGTGGGGGGAAGAGGGGAGGCAGGGGGGAATTGGGGAGGCAATCAGGAAGCCGGGAGGGTTTTTAAGGCAGACTATTAGTGATGACAAGCTTTCATCGCTAATTAGTCTGTAGGGCATCGGAAGGGGGGAATCCTGGGTGCAAATTTAAGGTTATTAGTGACGATAATCTGCCATGAATTTCAGCTCATGAACAGAAGGTCTTAAATATACATCAATGCTCCGACTAGGGTGTCGTGGTCCAAAAATGACTAATGTAAGAAAAATGTTATATTCTTTTATGCACATCCTAGGTGACAGATTGTATGTAGTAACAAAGACTGACCAATATAAATAAGAAGCTGCTGCATCACTGAACGGTATAAATCCATTGGTAGATAGACCTAGTCTGACATTGCATATTTTTTAAGCAAATAAAAGATGGCAAGCATTAAATTTTTTCTATGCCTCACTGTCCGATGGATGAGTCATTATATTTGAGTGCTTGCAAATCCCTTCTTTGTGCCATCTCATCTGTCCGATAGTACTCTTGGACTGTTGAAATTTGGGGTTTGAAGCATGCATATGTATTTCAAAATTTTAATTTTTCAAATATCACAGTAGAGAATAAGATTAAAATAATTTTAATCTAAATTTTGCATGCATAAAAATATAAAATCATATGGATTTATTTCATATGCTGAAATTGATATATGCTGAAATTTAAATTGTGATCAAATTACATACCTTTTTCGCAATCTCTTTCTTCAAATTTGAATCTAGAAGAGACGAAGCTCTCTGTTAGTTGTAAAAGTATCCAGTCTCTACGAGTATCCACTCAAGATCAGTCTAGAACAGCCCTCTAAGATCTAAATTTTGATTCTCCAAAATTCAGCCTGCTAAATCTGAATGAAGCCTGAATCGCGATCAATGTTTGATCTTTCTTCTTGATTTTTATCTTCTCTTCCTCTCTAGCCTTTCTCCTAGCCTTGTAGTACTACAAGAGACCAATAACTAGCAGATGAAGGGCCGCCCAATGTCTTGGGCGTGTGCAAAACTTGGGATGCGCGTCCCAAGTAGTATGGTGTGGGGATGCCTAAGGAGAAGAGAAAAAGGGAGGAAGAGAGGGCATGGGAGGTTCTCTTGGGGTGGAGAGGGGCTGGCTTGGATAATCTTAGGACCTTAGGAGAGGTCCCCTTTTATAGGCACAAAGATTGAATCCTATTCAATTATATAATACAAGTCCTACTCGCATTAAGATTCCTATTAACTTAAGTTATCCAACTTACATTAGGAAGCCCACTAGGTGCCAACTATTGGAGCCCTTGCACCCATAATTAGACACCCTATTTTGCACCCAAGAGACACCTTATATCAGAACTAAAGGTCCTGTAATCAATGGACACGTCCAAATTGAACAATTCAAAGTGGCACCCCATAATAACTATCAAGGAGATTCATAAGGGACTTGCACCTTTAATTTATGTGATCCACAATCTTAGACACCCAACAATTGGAGTCTCATGAATTTTATTCATATAGATAATTAGCAGATAATTAAGTTAAAATTAACTTATCAAATAAGTAATCCCAACGGAAAGAAAAATTGGGTCCAATCATGTGCTAGCAAGGTTCTCATGAACCCAACAGATTTCTCTAAACCCAATTGACACTTCATAAGCTCAATTTCTTATTCTAGACCTAATCCCTTTATTATGTGACCCCATAGGTTCAATTCTATCTGGTAGTGAGATATACAATGATCTTTATCATTATATTATTAAAACTCTTTTCAATGGATCAGAATAATTTCACTCTAACTCAGCAAAGATTGTCGATTCGAAACAATCCTAGTGAGCTCTCACAATCCACCAGTGACACCTAGCAGTATGCAGTGGTAATCCATTAGAACTGAAATGAACCTCTAGTTATAGTTAACATGTGATTCAATCTCTCTATCGTGAGTCCCGACTAGATGGCAGGTCATGGATAAATCGTCAAACCTCAACATCAGTCATATGATAGATTCGATTAGCTTAAGTCCAGATGTGATGTCTATAGAAACTCTTTTCTATCAATCACTCTACTGTGGTCATAGATTCATGGACTTAGCTTCTTAAATCCTATAGGACTACTCCTCTCTATCAAAATTGATAGATTCTATCTTGATGCGCATCCTACTCCTACAGTGGACCAACTGTCACCAATATCCACTAAAGGGCTCATTGAGACCCATGTTTATGTGTCAATCAAACTTCAGCAGTCTCACTATGAGCAGTAGTACCTTCTCAAGTTAAAAGACCAGTCACACAACTACAGCATCGAGACAATCACTGACGATTGAATAGAAATCTAAGTGATCTCTGTATGGTCATGCTCAGTGCTAGTTATTCTCTAACAACCACCTGCACTCTCGCCCTGTGTCTCTATATAGTATATTAGAGATCCATCTATTTCAAAAAAAGTAATTTGTATGTTAGTCTATCCAGATCTGTCACCATCCTCATGATGACCCTATGATCAGGAGTCTTTAGGAATTAAATACATGTCTCTAATTCTCAACACCTTGAGAGTATATATCGAAACTAATTTTATGGATGATTCAAAGATACATTACACTTGAATGAAAAAGAATTTATCCTTTTATTGATCATATCAATATATTAAGTACAAAATTATGTCCTAGATTAATTATAATGTGTCAGCCATATTGGCTTCTAAGACATACATCTAATAATCTCCCATTTGGACTAAAGCTAATTGGCTATAAATCTAAGTCCCATCTTTTCAAGGTGGACTTTCATTTTTGGTTAGCTTAGCTACTTAGTTAGTGGGTCTGCCACGTTATCCGTGGAGTCTACTCTTCGCATCTCGATATGAGGTAGTCGCGTATATCGATGCTCTATGTGCTTGGACTTCTGGTGAGACCTTGGCTCTTTAGCATGGGCTATGGTACCATTGTCTTTGCAGTACTATATCATAGCATGACATCTAGTTCTACAACTAATATTAAAATTAGAATTCATCCTACATATCTATAGCATACTCAGCCTCCATTGATCAATTACTCAGAGCCCTTCTAGTAAATCAAACAATAATACATCCTCAAATCATAACTCAGAATCACCTCCAAAGATCAAGAACAGATTCTTAATCCTTCTTAAGTACTTAACGATATTCTTCATAGCTATCCAGTGCTCCTCATCTGGAATCGACTGATACCTACTCATGACACTCACAGCAAGGACAATATTAGGTCGAGTACGTAGCATGGCATTCATGAGGCTTCCTATTGCCGAAGCATAAAAAATTCCACTCATATGCTGAATCTCCTCAGATGTGGTCGGACACATCATCTTAGAGAGACGAATACCATACCTAAAAGGTAAAAGACCTCTCTTGGAGTTTTTCATGCTGAACCTCTTCAGCACCTTCTCTATGTACAGCTTTTGTGACAGGTCAAGCATCCATTTAGGTCTATCCTTATAGACCTTTATTCTGAGAATATAGGATCCTTTCCCTAGGTCTTTCATGGAGAATTCTTTGGACAACCATCTTTTGACCATGGTCAGCATGAGAATGTCGTTCCCAATAAGGAGAATATCATCCACGTATAATACAAGAAAGGTGATCGCGCTCCCACTGACTCTCTTGTATACACAAAGTTCTTCTTCATTTTTGATGAAATCAAATGATTTGATTGCCTCATCAAAATGATGGTTCCAACTCTGAGAAGCCTGCTTTAATTCATATATGGACGTTTGCAGCTTGCAAACTCTGTGATCACTATAACCGGATGTGAAATCTATAGGCTGCTCCATATAGATATCTTCTTCAAGATATCTATTCAGGAAGGCAGTTTTCACATCCATCTATCAGATTTCATAATCGTAATAAGCTGCAACATCAAGCAGAGTGCAGATGGATTTCAGCATAGCTATAGATGAAAAGATTTTCTGATAGTCAATGCCTTCACGCTGATTATAATTTTTAATCACAAGCCTAGCTTTATAGATCTCTACCTTATCATCGGCACCTATCTTCCTTTTATAGATCCATTTACACCCAATAGGTACAATGCCCTCAGGTGGATCCACTAAAGTTCAGACTTGGCTCGAATACATTGAGTCAATTTCTGACTTCATTGCATCTAACCACTTCTCGAAATCGATATCAGACATCATCTCGTCAAAGGTATTAGGGTCATCGATATGACCCCTATCTCTCATAAAGAATATTTTCTTTACTTTCTCCGTAAGCTTATACATGTACCTTTCAGAAGGTCGGGAGACCCTGCTAGATCTACGAGGTGGTAGAAAAATATCAACTACTAGCTCATGAATTACAGGTTCCTGAGGATCTATAGCTCTGGGCTCTTCAGAGACCTTTTCGAGCTCTACTAACCTCCCACTGCCGTCATCTTAGATAAACTATTTTTCTAGAAATACAATATTTTGACTCACAATCACGTTGTGATCTTGTAGAAAGTAGTAGTATCCCATATATTCTTTTAGATATCCTATAAAATGAGCTATAATAGATCTATACTCTAATTTTTTTGCCATCTGTCTCTTGACATAGGCCGGATATTCTCAAGTCTTAAGATAATCTAAACTCGACTTTTTACCGAACCATATCTCATACGGTGTGGTAGGAACAGACTTTGAAAAAACCCTATTCAACAAGTGAATGGCAGTTAACAAGGCATGTCCCCAAAGAAATAAGGATAGATCAGTGAAGCTCATCATAGACCGAACCATATCCAATAGAGTCCTATTCCTCCTTTCGGATACCCCATTGAGCTAAGGTATTTTAGGAGAAGTCTACTGAAAGACTATGTCGTTGTCCTTAAGATATCTCAAAAATTTTTGACTAAGGTATTCACCTCCTCGATCAGATCGAAGAATCTTAATGGGTTTACCCGTCTGCTTCTCTACTTCATGCCTGAATTCTTTGAACTTTTCAAAGGCCTCAGACTTATGTTTCATTAGATACATATATCTATACCTAGATAAATCATCAGTAAAGATAATGAAGTAGGTGTAACCACCCCAGACCTGTACATCAAATGGCTCACATACGTCGGTGTGTATCAGGGCAAGTAACTCTGTGGCCCTTTCCACATATCCTACAAAGGATAACTTAGCCATCTTTCCTCAAAGGCAAGATTCACAAGCTGGATATGGCTCTGGGCAAAAAAAGTCAAGGATCCCATGCTTTTCTAGTTTGTTTATTCTGTCTTCTTCAATATGGCCTAGTCTATAGTGCCACAAGTACTTCTGGTTAATTTTATCTCTGGATCTCTTTTGACCTATGGCACTCACTATTTGCTCGTTAGGTTTACATTCGCATCAACATGCAAATGATAAAGACTGTCAATTAAAAGATCTCATGCAATCAATTTATTTCATAAATAAATAGAATAAAAATATTTATTGAAACTAATTTCAAAACCTTCCTATGCTAAAACAGATACGAAAATTAAATTTTGACTACCTACAGAAATATAATAACAGTCTTTCAAATCTAATCTAATGCCAAACGGTAATCGAAGAGGGTAAGTACCAACGGCCTCTGCAGTAATCTTTGCTCCGTTACCAATCCGAAGGATCATATCACCTTCTCTCAACCTCCTACTTTCTATCAGACCCTGCATTAAGGTACAATATATGAGCACTCGAGCCAAAGTTTAATACCCAACTAGAAGTAGAAGAAACCATAAGGTTAGATTCAATTACGAGCATACCTTCGAAAGGTTTATCATCTTTTTTTATCTTTAGACTCTATAAATATTTTAGACAGTTCCTCCTCCGGTGGCCTTCAGCATGATAGTGGAAACACTTTCCCTTTGCCTCAGCCACTTTTGGACCATCCTTTTTTGGCTTGCTCTCTTTCTTTTGCTTCTTTACGAATTTAGCCTTCTTCCTTCCAACAGACTTTCTCTTGAAAGAAGTCTGCTCCACAGCAAGAATAGAGCCTCTTGAACTCTTTAAGGTACCCTCTATTGTGACCAATATGTTGACAAGTTCGAGAATAGTGCAGTCAAGTTTGTTCATATGAAAATTTATAATGAATTGACTATATGAACTGGTAAGGGATTGAAGGATCAAATCCATCTGCAATTCCTTTTGCATATCCGCCTGAGCTTCTCAAGCTCCTCAATATCCTTGATCACTGTCATACAGTGCTCATGGATAGACTACCCTTCGCACATCTTTAGGTTGAAGAGTCTCTTGGATACTTCGAAGCATGCAATACGGCTCTGCTCACCATACAACTCTTGTAGATGAGTAATCATGGCCCGAGCAGTGGGCATATGCTCATGCTGGCTTTGCAACTCGTTTGATATAGATGCCAGCACATAGCACTTAATCCGACTATCTTCATCTATCCACTTCTCAAAAGCAACTCTCTGCTCAGCAGTAGGATGGTTTGGCAACACAACAGGATCCTGATCGAGAATATGGCTTAACTTTTCTAAAGTCAAGACAATCCTAAGCTTTCTGAGCCATTCTTTAAAATTATTACCGATCAAATGATTGGTTTTAAGGATGCGAGCTAGAGGGTTTGAGGCTGACATAATGGTTTAACTGCAAGAGTAAAGATTCAAGTTAAAATTTTATACTTAATTTTTTAACTTGCTTCTAGAGACTTTAAGATGCAAATAATGACTCTCATTAATTTTTGGGATCCCTCCACTCTCCGAAAAAGAAACAAAAATCCTGACGTGACAAAGAATTTCTAGTGGATACTACGGTCCCACTGATGACATGTACCTCACCTAACAATTATTGATAACATGCACATCGATGAGTAGGCAACTCCTTGCCTAAATACTTCACTAAGCATGTTGCAACTACTTGGTCTCTAAGTCATATGGGCTCACCTAACAGTTATTACCCACACTTCTTAGTTAATCCCGATCCATCGTTCACAAGCAGGTGTAAGGCCATCATTGGATCCCTCACCTAATAGTTATTGGGCTCAACCCCATCCTTACTCCGGAGTAACTCCTTGCTAATAGAGTAGTTGCATATTTTCGATGCAACTGAACCACTATGACCAGCCAAGAACAATCAATACCGGTAGCATGCCCGTACATCTACAACGGTGGAAACCTATGGACTTAATATTTATAGAGAGGTTTAGATTTAGGTCTCATCTAATTAGTCATCATATGACTGATCTAACTGGTATGGATTAAACCAGATTGCTAAGCAACTTAAGTCAAGACCCAATCTTCCAAATTGGCCAGGTAAGTGGAGAACGGTGGGGGTCCCCCCGTTGCCTTCCTTAAATACCAATAAATTAGCCAAATCGACTAACGGAACCAATTAAATAATCAAATTTCATTAACTTATCTTAGACACCAATAGGTCGATTGATCAGAATTGGTTAGCTCAAGCGTATCGGGCTCAAATCAATGAGCCAAATTATATCCTTAGATTAATCGATTCTACATATGGGACTCAATCGATTTGATCAACAATAATTATATGATCATTAACTTAATTGATCTAACTCAATTCAATACTTGACTCAGTTTGATCAATTACTTAATTGAATTAGACCCATATGACTTAAATCAAAAATCTTAGATGTAATTGATATAATCGTGATATTGTCGTTATGACATCATGATTATTAATCTAATTCTAACTTCAATAAAAATTAAAAATATGTAGAGAGTAGCGAGTTGAGTTGAATCCATAGAGAAGGTAAAATTTTGATTTAAAATCTTTAAGTTTAGAAAAAAAATAAAGTTTTAAAGAAAATAATTTTAAGTCAAAAAATAGAAATTAAAAATATAAAAAATAAATCGAGTACTAAGATCTACTAACTAGATCCTAGCATCTACTTGCAATAAAAATAAATAATAAAAATTTAAAAAGTATAAAGTAAATTGGTACTAAGATTTACTAATTAAATCCTAGCATCTAATTGTAGAAAAAATAAAAGACAGGAATTTAAAGTGTAAGAAAATAAATTTTACATTAATTAAAATTAAAATTTAAGTATAAAAAATTTAATAAAATAAAATAAAATAAAAATAAAATTGTAATAAAGATCTGAAGTTGATTAGCTCGGTCTCGTCAAAAAGATGGTTGATGACCTCTTCGTCTTCCTTCATACTCCGTAGAGCGAACTGATTTTTTTTCTTCTTTTTCTTGGATCCTTAAATCTATATTATTTTTTTCTAATTTTTTTTATTATTCTATTAATTTTTTTTATTTTTAAGATTTATTTCTAAACTCCCTATTTATAGATAAATTTTTTATCTTTTTTTTATCACAAAAGGAGTCCTAAAACCCTTAGAAATCGTGTAATATCCTTAGAATTAATTTCTGACTGTCAGAACTTCAATGGACCACCCAGATCTGATCAAAATCAATGTTTCAAATCCTTCACTCAATCAGAATCCACCATAATCATCTGATCATGTGCTTGATTTGTTTTCGACTGTCGGATCGTGCAGTTTATCTCCTTAACACAGTTGGGATCGATGACAGCCGTCAGATCTCATGTTGGATCGCATCTGGGCCATCGATCAGTGCATTTAATCTCCTATTCAAAGTCAAAAATATTTTCAGCCATTGGATCATGCGATGGATAGAATTTGGGCCATCAGATCGTGCCCAAGAATCCTTATCAAACTCAGAAACGATGTCAACCGTCCGATCTAGGTCAGGATGAGCATGGACCATTGGATCACATGAAGAAGCTTCCACCCTCTGTAGACCGCACCTATGAACCATGTACTATTCTCGATGGACCATGCCCCTGACTCTATGGACTGAGTGGCCGATCCACCGTGCACCGAAGGTCATAAAAATTATTTTTAAAAATATTTTGGCTTAATTTTTGCTCCAATTTTTGCCTGAAAAAAGAAAAAATATGTATTAATTTTTTTAAAAATTATTTATTATTTTGATGCTTAAATTATTTGATCAAATCAACATCTATTTTTTTATAAATATGCTCTAATTTTATATTTTTTAAAAATTATAAATTTTTACAAAAAATCTAATTTATTCATGAAATTATAAATTTTTTTATACCCTCCAACTTGAACTTTGCTTGTCTTTGAGTAAAGAAAGAATTTAGAATTAAGTATCGTTTAACTTAAAATTTTAAATTTTATGAAATAATTTTCAAATAGCTATTGATATTCAATAGAGCGTGAGTGAGGTATATAATTGGAGGATTAATACTAATCAATATGAGAGTTAAACTAAGAACACTAAATCTTTTCTAAATTTTTTTAAATTATTTCTATCTTTATCTCTAAATTATTAACCTTCATATAAACAAATATATTGTTACTTCCATCCTTCATTTATTGATTGATTTTTTTTTTTAACGTTGTACTGCTATTGAATGTCTTAACCCCTTAAGCTTTTTGTTTGACCCATGTAGCAAGTTTTCAATCAATGACTCTCAAATCAGATAGCTTTAGGGTACTAGGTATAGAATATCCCTCAGATCTACTTGCTCAAATCAAATAGACTACGAGTTAAAACTAACTTTACAACAAGCTTCTTTGCCCTTCATACCTTTTGATGTGAAACTCAATACTTGCTTAGGCAAAGAGGCCCGGTTACTCAGCATGAAGTATTTAAATTTTTTTTTTTAATATATGAAGAAATATATAGTTATCCTAAACAAGCTCATAAGAAGTAAACTCTTCTTCGATGCTGGTAGAAAAATTTAAAAATGCTCAAAAAAAATTTGTTTAAGTTCTAAACTTAACTATTTATTGAGTTTTCTTAATACTTGATCCCTCAATATCTCACAAACTCTCTAGTCTGTATATCAATTTTCTTTTAAAAATGCTTGATTTAACTTGATTCTTAAGTGTAATCAGGTGCTTAAATGCTAAATACTAACTTACTTGAGGACTTTAAAAATTTAAAAATTTTTATTATTTTATATTCTCTTCCCAACTTAATCGACATTATCTTCAATGGAGTAAAAAAAATGAAGGGTGCATGCAAAGAGAAAGAAAAGGAGAGATGTCACCTGATCCAAATTTTTTTTTTAAAAGATTCTGACCCCAACTTAGTCAAGATTATCTTCAGATCCCTACAAAAGACTCATTTAACCTAAACAAAATATAAAAAATAATAAAAAGCAAAAGCTAAAACTAAAATTAGGTTGCCTTCCAAGAAGTACTAAGTTTACCATCTTCAGCCAGACCATATCAATTCTTTTACCTATCTCGTGTCAAATATTGGATTGAAAAATTTTAATAATTTTGGATTGCCAATCTTAAGAAGATGGCCTATAATAAATTTTAATATTTTATTATCAATCTTCAGAAAGTAGTTCACATCTCTGTTCTTAATTTTAAAAAGACAGTTCACAAACTCATTCACAAACTTATGTTTATCGAGAATTTTTTCTATTTATTCTTCTAAAATGCTCATGAATTGAGTTTTTAGGTTAGGAGTTGATTTTGAAGTAATGGGTACTGGAAGGGTGTCACTTGATTTTAAACATGTGTATTCAGATATGATCAAAGATGACTTCAATTCTGGAGGAGGTGATTCTAAAGTGAAAGAACCGGCTTCTAGGGCTGAAGAAAATGAGACTCATGATGAATATATCTTGGATAACTCATTTGCTCTCTTCTCTTTATCACTTAGACAGTATCAGTACTGGACTCAAGTTCTTCTATTGGGTTAGTCTCGGTACTAACATCCTCTTCTAAATTCACACTTTAGCTAGCATCAGTACTGGCCTCACTAACCTGGTCTTGGTATGGGTCATTAAGAATTCTATCACTTTTAAACTCAAAAATTATTTTATCATTTTCAAATTGGAGATTCTTAGATGGGACATTGAATTGATGACTAGGTCCAGGTGGTTGGTAGGTGGGTGGGTTATTTTCAAAATTTGATATGAATTAGCTCGATAGTTGACCTAGTTCTCTTCTCATAGTAGACTTAGCTAATTGACTTATTTGTGCTTCTAATCTGGCAAGAGATTGCTGTTGGATCATAATCATTTGTTGAAGTTGGCTAAACCTATCATCGGCTAGATTGGTCTGTTGAGGAGATGGATATGATGGCTGATTTTAATAGGATGGCTGGATAGGCTGACTAGGCTGATCTCTATTATAGGCATAATTCAGGTATTGGGGCCTATTCTAAAAATTTTGCATGAAAAAAAATTGGGTTTGAGCCTGAATCTGTTGGGGTCTCTAAAAAATATTAGGGTGGTTCCTCCAATCTTGATTATATGTGTTTAAGAATGGGTCATTGACAGGCTTGGAGTAACCTTAGGCAACTTGAACTTATTCTTGGATGAAAAGTGGAAACTGTGCAGCCATGGAATATTCACTTACATGATGGGTTGGGCTAGCACAGATAGAACAAATCTCCTGATAATTGAGAGGTGGTGTGTATTGTGCAGGAAATTATTGACCTAAGGCTAGGCATTTATCTATAAGAAGGTCGACTTTATCTAATTTTTGGGCTAGCAGGTTCAAATCGGCCTCAGGACTGGAGTTAGAATATTTGATCCCATAGAATGATGAAAACATCGATGGATTATAGGTGGAAGGAATAAAATATTTCTTCATCTGCCTAGGTGATTCTCAGGATTTCCAACCAATTGATTATCATGTTTAACATGGATCTATCGTTCAATTTCAAAATTAGATTCAACTAGATCAGAAAAAATTATACCATGCATATACCAGTGCAAACCCTAATATATAGTTCGTTTTTTTTTTAAAGAGAAAGAGAAGAGAAAAGAAAGAAAGAGTCCTAGACGTAAAGACGTAAGATGAGAAGAATTAGTTGTGGTTAAGTGTTAATTGCAATCAAGTTAGCAAACAATTAAACCTAAACATCTATAGATTTTTTAGACCTAACAGTTTGATGTAAAGTGGCTTAGCCTATATACAAATTGGATTTGTTCTCACTTCCTTCAACTAGCCAGGTAAGAGGTGGGGTCGTGGGGGTCCCCCCGTTGCTTGCCTTAGACACTAATTAGATTAGCCAGGTAAGCTACGGAACTAATTAAATAACCATAAGTCCACTTAGGCTGAGCCTTTGTAACCTCTTATCTTGACAGCAGTTTCAAGTATGAGTCCCAACTTACTTTGTACTTGACTTCACCACAATACTCAAACTGAACTCAATTGATCCTAGGGGCCAATGTCTACTTGATTTTAGTTAGGTTTGGGTTAATGCGGGATGCTGGTTAGTTGTTTTTGGACTTAGGAAGGGTGATGAAATTCCACCTTATCTAGTTATGGGTATTGCCCTTAAATTGATTTAAGATGAATATGCACAATCAATTTCAAATAAGGAGTTCTATACAACTAAATTAAATGCATGAAATTAATCAAACTTGAAAGCTTATCTTATCTTCAGCGATCACCAAACATAAATCTAAGATGATGAATGCTTCTAAAAATTAAGTTTCTACTCTTATCATACAATTTTTATTAGATTTATATGGATGAATTTTAGGTTAATTTAAAAAAATAATAATTAATATTAAAAAAATAGTTAGGATTAGGGTTAGGATTGATCTCACCAAACAAAATTGGAAGCTTTCTATCTCTTTTTTGAAAATTTTTTTTGAACTTTTTTCTTTTTTTTATAAAAAAAATCAAAAAAAATTAGTAAGCTATATTTATAAGAAAATCAAAGAAATCAAATATTAAAATTGATATCTTTCCCGATAATGGTGCCAAAAATTGATATGATCGTGATGTTGTCGTTATAACACCATGATTATCAATCTAATTTTGACTTCAATAAAACTTAAAAATACGTAGAGAGTAGCGAGTCAGATCGAATTCATAGAGAAGGTAGGATTTGATTTGAAATCTTTGATTTTAGAAAAAAAATAAAATTTTGAAGAAAGTAATTTTAAGTCAAAAAATAAAAATTAAAAGTATGAAAAATAAATCAGATACTAAAATCTACTAACTAGATCCTAGCATCTACTTATAATAAAAATAAATAATAAAAATTTAAAAAGTATTAAATAAATTGATACTAAGATCTACTAATTAGATCCTAGCATCTAATTGCAGAAAAAATAAAAGACAGAAATTTAAAGTGCAAGAAAATTTTTTTTGCATTAACTAAAATTAAAATTTAAGTATAAAAAATTGAATAAAGAAAAATAAAATAAAAATAAAATTATAATAAGGATCTAAAGTTGATCAGCTCAATCTCGTTGGAAAGATGGTTGATGATCTCTCCATCTTCCTTCATACTCCATAGAGCGAACCGACTTTTCTTCTTCTTTTCTTTGGGTCCCTAAATCTATATTATTTTTTTTATTTTTTTTATTATTCTACTAATTTTTTTGCTCTTAAGACTTATTTTCGGACTTCCTATTTATAGATAAATTTTTTATCTTTTTTTGGTCACAAAAGGAGTCCTAAAATCTTTAGAAATCGTATAATACCCTTAGAATTAATTTCTGACTGTCGGATCTTCAATGGACTGCCCAGATCTGATCAAAATCAATGTTTTAAATCTTTCTTTCAGTCAAAATCCCCCACAACCATCCGATCATGTGCTTGATTTGTTTTCGACCGTTGGATCGCGTAGTTTATCTCCTTAACACAGTCGGGATCGATGACAGCCGTCGGATCTCATGTCGGATCGCATCTGGACTGTCGATCAGTGCATTTAATCTTCTACTCAAAGTCAAAAACATTCTCAGCCATTGGATCGTACGATGGATAGAATCTAAGCCGTCAGATCGTGCCCAGGAATACTTATCAAACTCAGGAACAACATCAACCATCCGATCTAAGTCAAGATGAGCATGGACCGTTGGATCGCACGAAGAAGCTTCCACCCTCCATAGACCGCACTTGTGAACCACATACTATTCCCGATGGACCGCGCCCCTGACTCTGTAGATCGAGCGGCTAGTCCACCGTGCACCGAAGGTAATAAAAATTATTTTTAAGGGTATTCTGACTTGATTTTCGCTCTGATTTTTGCTTAAAAAATAAAAAAAATATATGTATTAAATTTTTTAAAAATTATTCATTATTTTAATACTTAAATTACTTCATAAAATAAATATCTACTTTCTATAAATATACTCTAATTTTATATTTTTTTTAAAATTATAAATTTTTACAAGAAAATCTAATTTATTCATGAAATTAGATTTTTAAGAAGATGTTAGCACCATAAAATATCAAAAATATCTTCAATAAATATAAAATATATCACTTATCAGTAATCCTATTATATGACCTAATTTTTAATTTTTTTATGACCAAAACTCTCATGTACAAATATAAATTTTAGATTTCAAAATCTTTGCATTAAAGTAAATTTTAAAATATGAAAATAATTTTTAGATTTTAACATACAAATATATATCATATATATGCATGTATAATTAGATCTAAATAAAATTTTAGATCTAAGCATGATGTCATATATCTCATATACTAGTCATGAATAAGATTAAAAATAAATTTATGATCTAAATATGCAATTATATATCACATATATGAATCAAAATTTAGATCATAAAAAATTTTAGATTTCATGCATGCATCTATATTTCACATGAACATTAACTAAATTTTTTTCTAGATCAAAATTCAGATCTATGTATGCAACAACATATCAACTATATATTCTAAAATTAAATTTAAAATTAGATTTTAGATTTGAAGATCTATACATACATATTATGTATTAAAAAAATTAATTTTAAAATCTTTTCAAAAATATGTATATCAAAATTCAGCATATGAAAATCATGGCTCTGATACCACTGTTGAAATTTGGGGTTTGAAGCATGCATATGTATTTTAAAAACTTAATTTTTTAAATACCACAGTGAAGAACAAGATTAAAATAATTTTAATCTAAATTTTGCATGCATAAAACATAAAACCACATGGATTTATTTCATATGCTGAAATTGATATATACTGAAATTTATATTATGATCAAGTCATATACCTTTTTCGCAATCTCTTTCTTCAAATCTGGATCTGAAAGAGAGGAGGCTCTCTATTAGCTATACAAGTTATGGCCTCTACAAGTATCCACTCAGGATCAGCCTAGAACAGCCCTCTAAGATCTGAATTTTGATCCTCTAAAATTCAATCTACTGAATCTGAACAAAACCTGAATCGCGATCAACGTTTAATCTTTCTCTTTGATCCTTATCTTCTCTTCCTCTCTAGCCTTTCTCTTTGCCTTGTAGTGCTACAAGAAACCAACAACTAGCAGATGAAGGGCCGCCCAATGCCTTGGGCGTGTGCAAAACTTGGGATGCGCATTCTAAGTAGTATGGCATGGGGATGCCTAAGGAGAAGAGAAAAAGGGAAGAAGAGAGGGTGTGGGAGGTTCTCTTGGGATAGAGAGGGGCTGGTTTGGATAATCTTAGGATCTTAGGGGAGGTCTTCTTTTATAGGCACAAAGATTGAATCCTATTCAATCATATAATACAAGTCCTACTTGCATTAGGATTCCTATTAACTTAAGTTATCTAACTTATATTAGGAAGCCTATTAGGTGCCAACTATTGGAGCCCTTGCACCCATAATTAGATATCCTATTTTGCACCCAAGAGACACCCCATATTAGAACTAAAAGCCCTCTAATCAATGGATACGTCCAAATTGAACAATTCAAAGTGGTGCCCCATAATAACTATTAAGGAGATTCATAAAGGACTTGCACCTTTAATTTATGTAATCCATAACCTTAGACACTCAACAATTGAAGTCTCATGAATCTTATTTATATAGGTAATTAGCAAGTAATTAAGTTAGAATTAACTTATCAAATAAGTAATCCCAATAGAAAGAGGAATTGGGTCCAACCATGTGCTAGCAAAGTTATCATGAACCCAATAAGTTTTTCTAAACCCAATTGATACTTCATAAGCTTAATTTTTTATTTCAAACCTAATTCTTTTATTGTGTGACCCCATAGGTTTAATCCTATCTGGTAGTGAGATATATAATAATCTCTATCATTATATCATTGAAACTCTTTTCAATGGATTGGAACAATTCTACTTTAACTCATCAAGGATTGTCTATCCGAAACAATCTTAGTGAGCTCTCACAATCCACCAGTGATACGTAGCAGTATGTAGTGGCAACCTAGTAAAATTGAAATGAATCTCTAGATGTAGTTAACGTGTGATTCAGTCCCTCTATCTTGAGTCCTGACTAGATGGTAGGTCATGAATAAATTATCAAACCTCAATATCAGTCATATGATAGATTCGATTAGTTCAAGTCCAGATGTGATGTCTATGAAAATTTTTTTTATCAATCACTTTACTGTGGCCATAGATTCATGGACTTAGCTTCTCAAATCCTATAGGACTACTCCTCTCTATTAAGGTTGATAGATTCTATCTTGATGCGCATCTTACTCCTACAGTGGATCAACTATCGTCAATATCCATTATAAGGGCTCATTAAGATCAATGTTTATGTTTCAATCAAACTCCAGCAGTCTCACTGCAAGCAGTAGTCCATCTCAAGTCAAAGGATCAGTCATACAACTACAGCATCAAGATAACTACTGACGATTGAATAGAAATCTAAGTGATTTCTCATATGGTCACACTCAATGCTAGTTATTCTCTAACAACCATTCACACTCATCATCTTGTATCTCTACACAGTAGATTAGAGACCCATCTATCTCAAAAAAAATAATTCGTGTATCAGTCTATCTAGATCTGTCATCATCCTCATGATGATCCTATGATCGGGAGCCTTTAGGAATTAAATACATGTCTCTAATTCTCAACACCTTGAGAGTGTGTATCGAAACTAATTCTATGGACGATTCAAGAACACATTACACTTGAATGAAAAAAAAATTATCTTTTTATTAATCATATCAATATATTAAGTACAAAATTATATCCTAGATTAATTACAATATGTCAGCCATATTGGCTTCTAGGACATACATCTAATATAGACAAGTAGAGCCTTCGAAGCCTAGGAGTAAGGGGCAGGTATCGAAGAACCTTATATGGTATGTTCTTTTGATTCCTATTCTCTTACCTCGGTTTAAATCAGCTTTCACCACATACATTGAGGGAAGTCTAGGTGATTCACATGCAAAAATTTCATCATATGAACATGGTGTAGCAAAAGATAAATATTAAAATAATTTTAATATTAAAACATGCCTTGATCTTATCAAAAAATTATCTAAGGATCGATTAACATATATGAATAAATTTTACAAATAGATCTAAAATCAAAAATAAGGAGGAAGATAGTTACCTTAACCACTTTCTATTATCTTACTCGAATCGGATCCTACGGATGTCCGAAGTTTCTAACGTAGCCGCACAAGCATCCAACTTATATTGGTATCCATATAGAGATGACTTGATCAGAACACCGAGGCTATCGAGGTGCTAGCACCTTGCAGGCCTTGCTCTTTTTGCTTGGATCTGGATCCTCTTCTTTTAGATCTCAAAGAATAGGGCTTCAACACAAACTCTTTGCGCTGATTTGAAGGGATCTGAATTGGACCACCAAAAAGAAGAAAAAAATACCTTTTTTTCTCTTTTTCTCTCTCTAATTTCTCTCTCCTAGATCCCATCTAGAGGAGAAGGTGGCATGGAGAAGTGGACAGAAGGGACAAGGGGCGATGAGAAGAGGTCTTGTAGCAATAATAAACACTCGAAACAATTTTCCACCGCATGCTCTTTTCTTCTTAATATTTGTCACACAAATATTAGCCCCAATGCCCTACCTAATTAGATTTGATCCTCTTCCTTATTTGAATTAAATTCAAATAGAAAAGATGGACCAAAATGAGAAAGGAAGATCAAGAGATAAGGGGTGCCAACTATTGGCATCCCTTTTTCTTTCACGCACACAAGACGTGCATCCTGTTGGGAATAGTATCCCAAAGCCAATCGTCAGCCTGTTGACGGTTGTGCTCCTTTTATATTAGTACATGAATTATAAATAAATAAAAGTTATTTTGATATTTTTTCATCACAAATGTTTCATCTTCTAATGAACTCCTGTGTTGTGGTGAAGTCCTTAGGACTATTTAGACTCGACAAAGAAGGATTTATCGCTTAGTCCTTAAACCTGTTCGCGACCAAATGATACGTTGTTACCAAGGACGACAATATTTATCGAGCATAGATCATTGTGTGCCATATGGGTTGGTTGTCCTCATAACCAAGGAGTGTGGAGACACTAGTATGGCATACAGGTGAGATGTAATGGTACATCTGCACTGAACGTGACCGACTTCGGAGCTATTTCTGCTGTCAAGATTTGCACCGATGGGATATGGGTATAAATGTCCCTCCGACCTGAGACCACCATGGTGACTTGCAAGCAAATCACTGCACTTAGGCACTGGACT
The DNA here is from genome assembly GCF_000442705.2 of Elaeis guineensis. Lineage (NCBI taxonomy): Eukaryota > Viridiplantae > Streptophyta > Magnoliopsida > Arecales > Arecaceae > Elaeis > Elaeis guineensis. The sequence continues at coordinate 144,933,039 of NC_025993.2, forward strand.
ACCTGAATTTCTAATTCAGTGACGGAAGGCTGCTGGGTGTAGTCAAGCACTTGACTTGTCGGTGCGTGTGTTAAGATGGGATTGACCACTCCAGTTTAGGAGCTGTGTACAGTCGTGTTTTAATTTAGCAAAATCTTGGCCAGGGTAGTCCTAGTGAGGAGTCACAAGACTAATTGAGTTGAGCACGATTCGGATGATCTCATCAGGGTTGACAGTTTAACCCTGAGTCATCCTAAACACAGGGGTCAAAAGGGATGAATTATACGGTAACCATATTCACGTAGGTTCTGAATGTTGTGATTGCGACTATTCGACCTATCCGATCGTCGGGTACCATTGCTAGATGGTCACTTCGATTAGTACAGAAATTGGTTCCTGTGCTACCGACTTAGGTTCGAACCGTGGGGTCATACACATTAGAGGTTCCTTTCTGATCTGATTGCTGATTATGAGTCTTATGTGTCTGGGACTCTATGATTGAGAATTAGGATTCTCTGATCATGAGTTCTAAACATTTTGGGTATTGGGGTCAAAATTTTGAATTTCAAATTTTGAATTTGAAATTTGAACTCTTTGATCAAGATTTCATATCGATGGTCTCTGATACCTAATTGCCCATCGAATTTAGACTCAATATTTATGAGAGATTTAATTAGTGATTTGATCGCTAATTAACTCAATTTGATTGAGTAATTATTTTTAGATCAAGTCCAATTGAATTGGATTCAGTTTGGATTGACCCGATTAGGTTAAGTGTTGATCTAATCGCTAAGGTGGCTTAGTCCCTAATTTGATCAGGGGTTAGATTTAGTTAATTCCTGATTTGATTAAAATTTTATTGAGCCTAATTAAGCCTAATTGTGTTGGATTTAATCTGGTCTAATTGTGCTTAACCTATTTTAATTAGGTTGGCTCAATTTGAATCAAACCACCTTGTTTTAAATTCCCTGCGCCACCTAACTTCTTTGCACCCATTTGAATTCATGAGAAGAAATTTTCTCGTGAATTTTCTCCCACGCAAACCTCTCTCATGCCCATATTTCTGTGCACCAATTATTTGGATTAACTTGGTTTGTTACCCATCCAAATTCAAAGGGGTTTTGAATTTGAATGGATAACCAAATAACCATGCGCCAGCTTATCTTCTTTTGTGCGCCCCATATTCCATACGAGAAATGGTTTCTCGTGAAAGTCTCCATGCACAAAAAAAGGCCAAGCCATCTCTTCTTTCTCACACAAATGGATGAGGATAAGATTGGTTGACACTTGAATTCAAATTTGATTTGAATTCAAGTAAGCAACCACCTCTTCTTATCCACTCACACGCTTTCAACATCTCTTGCGATGTTTTATAAAATGAGAAAGGGAGGGGGCGTGGGCAAGAAAGAAAGAAGAGATAAGGGGCATGGGGAGGTTTTGGAAAAATTTTGAAGTGTTCAAAATTTACCGAGAGGAGAGAAAAAGGAGAGAGAAGTGGGCGCAAGGTTTTTGGTGTGTACCCTAGGGTTTCTACCTAGGGTTTGAGAAGTGAGATTTGTGTGCCACGAGTGTCGTGAGTCCACCAAATTTCAGGGAGAAATCCATCAGCCTCTCAACCAATCATGAAGATGATCCACAGAGGCCAGACATTAGTGTGGCTATGACGTGACGATCAGAGCCCCCCGACGGTGATCAGATTACAGTGATCGACTACCCGCAAAAGGTGATGTGTTCTGAACACAGTACAGTAAAAAGTTTACTGTTTTAAATTTGAATTTTAAATTTAAATACATGCTGTTGTATCATATTTAGATCCTAGTGTAGGATTAATTAGTATTAATTAATGAGATTAATTAATAATTCTGCTGTAAAATAGTAATTTTGAAAAAATTTTAAAATTACCATTTTGCCCCTGCACTGAATTTTCGCTTCACATCCTCCCTTCTCATCTTAATTTTTGTCACACAAAAATCTCCTACACACCTCCAACTAGGTAAGGTAGGTCCTAACAAACACCAAATCAAATTTGAATTCAAGTTAGGATAGGTCCTTATCTAAAAGGAAAGGGGAGGCGCATCCACATCTCTTCACGTGCGCAAGAAAGAAAGGGAGCATGAAGATCAGTGTCCCTCTCTCTTTTTGGTTGGCCAAATAAGAGAGGGAAGCCCAATAAACCTAAGCTCAGGTGGTCTTCTTCAATTGGGTCCAATTTGGGTTTGAATCAAATCTAATTCGAGCCTGATTCGAATCCAATTCGAAAAGGCTGTCAATCTTGATCTAATCAGGATTGTAATCTCAATCTTACTTGGATAATTAAATCCAATTAGTCTTAAATTAAGTTAGATCTAATTAAATTAAATTTGATTTAAATTAATCAAGATTTGATCTATAATTTAATCAGGCCAAATTATATTACAATACTTGCAATAAAGTCTCTTATGCTAACAATTAGCAATTTTCAAATTTGCAACTCTTGCAAATTGATCCAAATCATCAATCCAATTGATAATTTAATTATGATCCAAGCTAATGATCATGATGAGCTCCTTTTGTATGTGACCATTCAAATTCTACTTTATCTGGTAGTAAGATATATCGTGATCTCTATCATAGTATCATCGAAACTCTTTTTGATGGGCTGGAACAATTCTAACTCATCTCAATAAAGATCATTGATCTGAAAATAAATCTAGTGAGTTTTTATGATCCACCAGTGATGTCTAGCAATATATAGTGGTAATCCAGTAGAATAAAAATATGAACCTCTAGGTATAGTTATCGTATGATTAAGTTCTTCTATCAAGAGTTCGATCGAATGCAGGTCATGAAACGTTGTCAAACCCTAAACATCCATTATATGCCAGACTTAATTAGCTTGAGTCCAATCTAAATCCCATAAAAAAAAATTTTTATAATCATATTGCTGTAGCCACAGACTTATGAACTTGACCTCTTAGATCGCATAGGACTACTCCTGAACTATTAAGACCGATAGATCCCCTATAAATATACTTCTACTCTTACAGTGAACCTACTATAGCCAACATTAACTATAAAGATTCATATTGCTAGGGATTATGTTTATATGTAGTCAAACTACAGCAACCTCACTGTGAGAAGCTGAGACATCACAGGTCAAAGAACCACTCACACAACTACAGTATTGAAAAGTTATTGACGAGTGAGTAGGCATTTATGTGACTTCTCATTCTTGATTATGCTCAGTATCGCTGTTCTCTAACAACCACCTACACTCTCATTTTAATATCCCCATATTATAGACTCAAGACTCATCTATCCAAAGAGAAGTGATCCATACACCAGTTTAGTCAGATCTATCACCATTTTCATGATGATCATCGATTGAGAGCAGTTTAAAAATTAATCTATAATGATACGTCTTAAATTCTCAACTCTTGAGAATATGTGTCATTAACCATTAACTCTTTAGACGATTCTAGGACACATTACTCTAGAATGAAAATAATTATTTATAATTTTTAATTTCAATAAATTAAGTACAAACTTATATCTTGAAAAATTATAATGTGTTAGCCAATAATTGACTTTTCAGGTCACGCATCTAACATACATCACATGAGCTCTTCAGTTGGTCATCCTTATAAAAAAGCATGTAATCATTACGATATGCATCTATCTTTTCATATCTCATATCTAACTCTTTTACCATTTTCTTGGAAGTATAGAAACTCCAAACAAGCTTCTCATCCTTCGATAGTATTTTTTTTATGATTGCTACCATTCTATCGTTATAGTTGACCGTCATATTAAACTCGACTTTCAAGTTCAACAACTCTAATACAGTCGATAATATAGTATATGTTTCACATTCCGATCATAGTGGTTCATCAGTATTTCTCAATATATGATAAAAGTCATCACAGCCAACTTCTGAATCATCTTCCATTTTCAATTAAATGCAGGACCAACAGCATCCATAACCATCTCTATCTATCTGTGTCCATGTCCTACTCATTTCTAACCCTTGCAAATATGTCTCACATCTCTTCATGTAGGTATCAATACTTATAGTTGGACATAAATTCACTTCTATATAAATAGGCAGTCATTATATTTTTATCAAGTATTTCTCTATTATCACATCTCTTATAAGGGCAATGAGGCCACCCTTGATGTAAGAATGCTGCATTCTCAAAAGCATACTCATAAAAGTACTCTACACTCTCCTTGTATTCGATAGAAATCACCCCATCGACTACTCAACAGTCCATCCAACTACGGTCCATGGTGCACTACCTAAGGATTCTGCATATGCAAATAAAAGGCAATTGCTAAATGATTATTTTAATATTTTGAATAGCTTATATAATAATTGCATCCTACCATCAACTAATAGATATAGAAGGTCTTATCTCATTCAGAAATTATATTAATTCTATAGGTCAAGTACAGTAATCAAAAAATATACAATAGGGGTCGAAAAAAATTTCGATAATATCTCTCCTTAGTTCTCCCCTACATGGCATAAGATGTGCGAGAAAAACTAAAAAAAAATACTATCTAAAATTTTTTCGATCCCTCACCATACAGTTTGATTATTGTAATGATCTATAGAATTAATTGTATTTTCTAAACTATTCATACTGAATAATTAATTGATCAATATGTACATAATTCTTTCATTCATATAAAAATATATAAATATATGAATATCATAAAATATATACATTAATCAAAAGATGGGTCTATGATTATATGTAATACAATATTTTTAAAATTTTTAAATTAGTGGATTCCAAAGTATATAGCATCATTGCAAATGGAGACGGTCGGGATGCACGTCTAGACCGTGCATGCAAAATTGGGGCATGTCAGATAACTAGACCATGTGAGCATACCAACATGATATCCAGACAAATCCCATTCTGGAGATTCCAAAGTATCGAGCAGCATTGCAAATAGTGCTAAAAATGGATCGAGCTGTGCTAGGCCACACCCCTTCTTGAGTCTAACCTGAAAATTTTTTGAACTTTAGGTCGGATTTAGGGCCTGAAATCCAATCACCAAGCTTTTTTGATCACCACTAGAGTAGATAAGCGGGTCAAAGCCAGTTTGATGGTTGTCCGATCTCGAACTCCTATTGTTAAAGGTAGTAGGGCTACTCTTATCGGAGAGCTTTCCGGAGTGATTCCACTTTCTGAGAGTAATATTAATTTAAATAATATTATTAATTTTAATAATATTATTTAAATTAATAATATTATTAATTTTAATAATATTAATATTTAAATTAATAATATTATTAATTTAAATATTATTAATATTTAAATTAATAATATTATTAATTTAAATATTATTAATATTTAAATTAATAATATTTAAATTTAAATATTATTAATTTAAATTAATTAGATAAATCTAATTTTAAATATTAAAAATTTAAAAAGATGAAAACAGATTGTGGTGATAGTGATGGAGCCATCATCGTCGTCATCGCTAAAAGTCACCTGATAGTGCAAGAAAGAAGAGGAGGTGCAGGTGACTGCAGATGATAGCTTTCGACGATGGTGTTCTGATGGCACGATGGGCGAAGAAGGGAGAGTCTTGGGATGGCAGATCTGGTGAGGAGAAACTCGATCTGGCATGGGGATGCCTAATCTAACATAGGGAAGGCGGCAGGGGAAGAATATGGGAGGTCGAAATGAAGGGGGGAGGTCGATGCATCGGGATGGGACATCGACAAGCATCCAATTGCATCGAGGAAGAGGTGAGAGAAGGGGAAGAATGAGGAGCGCCAGCATGGGTTTGGTGATGACCAATTCAGCACTTTGGGATGCCAGATCTGAGGAGGGGATGGCAGCATGGGGTCTCAGGCATGGTGATGTGGCCTTTGACGGTGCAGAGGGCAAAAATTGGGGATGGAGGCGGCAGTTTAAGGGGTGGCGGCGGATGAAGAATAGGACGATCAGGGATCAAAGGGGTTATTTTAGGGCAGACTATTAGCGACAGCTAGTTTTCATCTCTAAAGCCATCGCTAATAGTAATTATTTAAAATTAAATTTATAGCGATGGCTTTAGCATCGCTAATAAGCAAATAAGCCATTGCTAATAAGTGGTCAGCCTTTTAGCAACAGGAAAGATTTTCATCGTAATATGTCATCGGTAAATGGTGCTATTAGCGATGGCTTTTTTGTCGTTGCTAATACACCATTTTCTTATAGTAAGTTCTTCCGCTTAATGGATTGGAATATAGGATCTACGTTTAGTCGATGCACCATCACATCATGATCTATGCCTGACATATTCGCAACTGACCAGATGAAGACATCTACATTTTCTTGTAAAAAAGTAATAATGTGATTTTGGTTACCTCATCCAGACTCAACCCTATGCGAACCGTTCGCTCCTTGTTCCCACTCTCAAGGAGAACTGTGACAAGATCTTCCATTGGCTCCCTATGCTGGTCGGTTGCCTTTTCTCAGATGTCTAATCCTTCGATGGGGAGATCTTCAAGTGGGGTGATTCCTTGAAGGGTCATCATATAGCATTGTTAAGCTAGAGATTGATCACCTTGGAGCTAGCTGATCCTGTATTCCATCGAATACTTCATCATTAAATGGTACATAGAGACAATGACCTAGAGTGTATTTTGTCTAGATCGTTAGAGGATGGCATTGTAGGGTGAGAGGATCCTAACCACTAGAAAGTTAAGGAGCACTGTGGTTCGTCGAGGCACTCGACCTGTGGTTACTGGTGGTGTGATTACCCCTTCTATGGGTACAACATTCCTAGAAAAATCGATCAATGGAGAGTCAAGCCTCCTTAATTGGTCTAAAGTAAATCCCACTTTGAGGAATGCATTATAAAATAATATGTTAGCTGTGCTTCCATTATCGACTAAAATACAATGCACATCAATATTTACAATATCAAGAGATACAACGATCACATCATTATACAAGAACTGGACCTCTTAAGCGTCTTCCTTAGAAAAGGTTATTGCTTCCTTTGTCCTCTACTTCTTAGTTGGAGCTATTGATCTTTATGTCATGCTATCGATCTTCCTGGGTAATAGTTTTATTATGCCGATAGGTCGGTTCTCCACAGGCTCTTCTTGCCAGGTGGTTTAAGGAGATGAGGTGGATTTGATGGAGCTTCACATCATTCTGTTCGGTACTTCAGAAACTTATTTAGTCGCTCATGCCCAATGAATTTCTCAATCTCATCTTGCAGTTAGATGCATTCCTCGATATCATGATTATGATCCTGATGGTATAGGCAATATTTGTTGAGATCATGCCGATATGGCTTAGTCCACATCTTCCCCACCCTTAGTAGTTCTTCCTTTATTTCCATCAATATTTGTATCCTAGGAATGTTCAAAGGAGCATAATTGTTGAATCTCCTTGGTGGTGATGTATTTCATCATCCCCTAGAAGGAGTCCACTATGTCAGTCTGGAGGGTGGAGTACTGGATCATTGGTGACAAGATGGTGTTCACGATCACTGGCATTGAGGTGGAGTTCTTGATTATCGAAGTTAGATGATCTCCTTGCCTTGATGGGCTTCTGTCTTTGCACCCCTCCCTTCTTTCTTCAACCTTCATCTCAGTCGGAGTGCCGTGCAGCTCGAAATCTTCTTCAGTATTGGTATACTTCTCAGTCCGAGCTAGTATCTCGATAAAGTTCTTTGGGTACTTTTTCTCAAGAAAACAAGAAAGCTATATTTTTTAAGCCCACACTTCGAGATAGACATCACGATCGATTAATCGAAGTCATGCACTTCAAGTGTGGCCACATTGAAATAGCTCATAAAAGCTCAGAGAGGCTCTTCTTCCCTCTACTTGACGTTGACTAGTGTATTGGATCCGCAGCACTGCCTCCTAATGCTAACAAAATGCACCATGAATGACCAGCTAAGCTGCTAAAAAAAGTGGATGGAATTTGGCTTTAAACTAGAATACTAGTACCGTACTGCTTTTCACAAGGTTAAAGGGAAAGCTCGGCCTAAGATCCCATTTTTGGCACCTTGCAGGAGCATTAGAGCTTCAAAGCTCTCAGATGATCTATAGGGTTGGTTGACCCATCAAAGATCTTCAACTGCGGCATTTTGATGTGGGGGTTAAATGGCTCCTACATAATCTTTTCACTAAAGGGTAGGTTGGCATTGAAACCAAGTTCACCATCTTGCATCGGGGCTTGATTGCATAATGCTTCGATCCTCTGATTTATCTCCTGCAGTTTGCAGTCCACATCAACATCCCGAGGTGTGTAGACCTTCAAATGCCAAAGTGAAGATCAGCCATAGATTGTGGGGTTGGGGATCGTCTCCTTTCCTATAGAGGGCTTTTAGGTCAGCTATGCTGACTCTGCCTCTCCCACATTAGATTGTATAAGGAAGGCTGAGGCAGCACCGATCGAGGTCCTTCGGTAGGGGCCTCGTTAGCACACTATATTCATTGCACAGCAGTCACAAGGGCTTGCATTTGGTGTACAAATGAGTTGAATTGATCTGGATCTACCCCTACAGCCAGTTAGGAGCATGGAGGTGGCACCTCCATCTGTTACAGGGGTGCCTGTGAGTTCGTAGGGGCTGCGGCCACCCTTGAGATGGTGGCTTTGGTGAGGCACGACGAAGTCCCCTTGCATAGTACCATGGTAATAGGGTGTCCGCTCATTCTCCTATAAGGCCTGGGTCCTTTCTCTAGCACCAATATATTGCTGCTAGTCTTATGACTGATGCCAAATCGGCTGGAGAAGGGATGAGGGTAGGTATTCGACGGTAGTGACTCGACTTGCAAAAAAGTTCTTGATTAAAGTTGGCTTTGGCAAAGACTCTCTGACATTCAAGTTAGAAAACTAGGGAATAGAGGGAAGGAGCATATATTAGGAGAGAAGAGACTGCATACCTCAGGGGTCTCTCTTGACCCTTTTATTTATAAACTAGGGCAGAAGTGGGTTTTTAGCCTTACCTTATTGAGTGAGATACATTTACTATATCATGCCTTATATGGAAGGATACATCATTATCTTTTTTTCCTTATCTACTCAAAACAAGCTGTCCCATAAATATTAGAGCTTCTTTGACTTGATGTAAATTAGGCAACTATATTAGGCATAGAAGCTTCTTGAGACACTGGCCTGACATGGTTTTGAAGATACACTGGATGGGTTAAAGCTATGACTGACCAGTATTAGGGTCTGTTGCCCAGATATGGAGCCCAAGAGGAGGGGTGAATTGGGTCTTTTTAAAATTTTAAAGATTGAACTACTTAAGTAATGTGTCAAGGTAAAGAGTGAAGTATATTAACTTACAATAGAAATAAAATCAAACACAAATAAGAAGTAAGCAAGTAATGAGCACAAAGAATAAGAAAAAAAAGGCAAGCACAATAAATACAAAGAATTTATAGTGGTTCGGTGCCAATCTTGCACCAACATCCACTCCCTAAGTCTTTACTTGAGAATTCAATCTACTAAATGGATAACAATGGATTACACCACGTTGGACACCTCCGATCCTTGCCTTTCAAGCAAAAATACTTATTTTTCGGATGCAAGCCAACCTTCAACAATCCGATTCAGGGTTCGGATCAACCCAAATGAGTTTTGAAACCCCCCAAAACTCAAACACCTAAAAACTATTTGAGAAAAATAGAGTATACAAATTTTAGCATACAAACCCCTTAAATACATAAATAAAAGCAATAGAAATATAATACTTAAGGGGTGGAAGCCTTTGCTGTACACACTCAATGAGTTTCACACTTGATGGCTGCTAGAAAGTGGTTGGTGAAGTGCTTAAATACTTCAATCTCTTTCTTAGGACTGAAAAAAGCTTTTCTCAGATTTAATCTTTGAACTTACAAAAATCTTATGATTTTTCACTTGAATAGAGCATTTATAGTTGCCATTCACCCTTGAGAATATCTTAGAGTTGGTTTTGAGCCGTTGGAGTACGTTTAATGCACATTAAATACATCAAAAATGGACTGAAAACTAGCCGTTATGCATGCTTGCAGAAATGGGACGTCCCACTGGCATTGAGGCATCTCATGGGGCATCCCAATTAGCCAGACAGAAAGTTCTGCTTTCTATTTTGGTGTCAGGGTCTCAGGAGAGTGTCCCATGAGGTATCCCAATTATATGGGGCATCCTAGGTGGGTCGTCCCACAGCGTGCCACGATCCAAAATATTGCGTGCCGGCTATCTAACAGAAAGAGATGACCCAGGTGGGTCGTCCCATCATGTTCTAACCTAATTTTTTATGTATTTAAAATTTAAAACTTATCAAAACTAATCCATACGCTCTCAAATAAATTTAAATCAGTTTGGACACTCTCAAAAGTCTTTAAAACTTCACCAACTTACTGAAACAGCAACTTTTGACATATTTGACGAAGTTTTTCAAATCCAATCTCTTGGACTATCTGAAATATCATAAAAATAATCTCTAAACATAGAAAACTCATTAGTAGTCTCCTCAAATAATTTATGATTATCAAAATCAATTTTTGGAACAATAATCTCTCCCTTTTTTATGATGACAAAATATTTGAGTATTCATAAAAAATATCTTTAAAGCTTAAGTAATTTGGGTTTGTGAAGCACTAGAAGAACTATGCCAAGAGTTCAATCATAGAGGGTCATAATATATAAACTTTAATGAATTAATTTATTTAGCTCAAATAATTTATGAATGAATTAGAGAATTTCTAAAGATTATCCTTATTCAATCAAAATATTCTTCTTTCTTGTATGAATTAGATTATTTTGATTATTTAAAAATAAATCTCTCTTTTTCTTATATAAAAAAAGTATATTAAAAAAAAATTCTTTGATTCTAGTATCAGAGCAATAGATATGAGAAGGTATATCTCTTTTCTTTTTCTTGTCTTGATGTTAAGGTAAGAGTGAGACAATTAGAGCAAGAATTAAAAATGAATGTATCGAGTCAATTTGGTATCAGTGCAAAAATAAGATTAGTAGAGTATTTAAGATAAATAGGTCGATCAGAGTAATTTTTCAAATAGTATCAAAATGAATGTAAAAATGGATGTATCAGAGATTTTTTAAAAAAAATTATGAATCAATATCAGAGCTATTTTTAAAAAAATGGGTGAAACAGTATTAGAGCTTTTATCTTTTAGTGCAGAATACTGTATCAGAGTAAAAATTATTAAAAAGCTTAAAAAGAGCAAAAGATTTTCAAAAGATTTTAAGAACTATACAATTTTCATACTTTACCATTATTTCTCCCTTAAATATATTATTTTCTTCATTTATCTTTATTTCTCCCCCTTTATCATTATTATATATATATATATTTTTTTTATGCTCCATTATTTCTCTTCCTTTTTGACATCATCAAAAAGAATAAACTAGAAGAGTAGGATGTTCATGGTATTAAGTCAAGTATCAAGAAAATAAAACATGATACCATATTCATCCATCCAACAAGAAATGATACTAAGCATTCATTCATCCTAAGAGACATAATAATAAACATTCATACAATCAAAGGGATATGATAATAAACATTCATCCAAAGAGACATGAGTCAAATGGAAACAACCTCATTCATTTATACCAAAAGAGAGGATACAAGAGTCATAATAAGCATAAAGCTCTCATACATCCAATCTATAAAAATAACTAAGTAATCTAATACAAAATGATGAAATTGATGAGACTGGGCATCGAGCACAAGATCAAGAAAGGTGAGACATGATCAGCCTCATTCTCGATCGAAGGGTCTGGACCGAGAGAAAAATATCGGAGGACGGAAAGTAATAGGCTGAATAAAGGCTGGCTCACTAAATGCAGAGAGCCAGACTGAAGCTGAGTCCTGATGGCATCAAGCTGGGATAAGATCTCCCTCACAGTAAGTCAGAGTCCATCTAGTCAGCAGATATGAAATCTCTGAAGTCTCTGATGTCTGTCTGAAGCAGCTCAAGAGAGGAACAAAACTGACTGTGGAGTCTCTCTATCTCTCAAGCCAGGTCATCCATTTGCGGTGAAGAAGAAGTCGATGTGCTTACTCCAGTAGAGAGAGATTACAATCCATCTGACCTCCCTCTCTATATCAAACATTCTGCCACTGAATCTGAGAAGGAAGCTCTTCACACCCTCCAGTCTAGTACTCAAGTCAAACAAGAGCTCCATCAAAGAGAAAATGTGTGGCACAATAGAAGAGTCCAAAGAAGGATCAAAGAAGGCACTCGATGGAGCTGGGTGAAACTGCTGTGGCTGCTGCTGTGCCTGCTGCTGGAGAACCTGCTGTAAAATCCACTGCTGGAATTGATGAGACTGCTGAAGAAGCTGATCCTGAAACTACTACAGCTGAATAGATAAAATTTCTGCCACTCTCAGCCAGCTGTCCCATATCAACATCCCCCAAGCTAAAAGTAGATACGGTACGGCTTAATGGGGGTACTCAAACTGAGGGTCCTGCCTCAGGCTTTGAAACATGATGATCTGCTGGGCTCGACCTAGGCACAGGAGAAGAAGGACCCTCCCCCTCAGCATGCTCCTCATCCTCATCACTATCCTTCTCTGCAGCACGACTCTTGGCCCACCAGCCATCCACTCTCACAAATCCCATCCTCCTAAGAGAGTGGTTTTCTAGGTGTCAGTGTATGACAGCCTACAAATAGCCTCTCCATCAAAACTGACTCCATCCTCTCTAAAGATAACTGTGAGAGCCATACCATAGGGTAAGGGAGCCTTGAACCTATTCAAGGCTTCTCTCATAGCATCAATCATTAAAAATAAAAGGTTCAGGAGAGACTCTAAAACAACATAGTGCATGAGACATATGTCTCTCCCCGTCATCAGATCATATCTTCCTTCTCTAGGGAAGAAAATTCTGAAAACCATATGGTGGAGCATTCTCATCTCCACACTCAGATCCTTAGCTTCAATTTTTAAAAAATCTTTCACATCATCCTTCCCAAGTATGGTCCTAAGTCAAACTTCTTTCTTAGGTAGTTCATCCAAATAACTACCTTCACAGGGCATTTGAAGTAATCTATCTAGTCTTGAAGCATTTAAAATGATTTGAATGCTCTTAACAGTAGATTTTAAGACTCTCTCAGAGAAAAATAGATTGAAATAAAATTTTTTCACCAAATCTATGTAAACTGGTTTGGACAAGCTCAAAAAGAATTTCCAAACTTGCCTAATCATCTTCTTCCCAATAGAAAATTTATCTTGCCTTAAAAATTTGAAATCTACATTCCTACCCAATGCAACTTTTCTAGCAGACAAGGAGATCTTACTTGGTGTCACAGGAGGTAAAGTAAGGGGCGGCTCTTAAACAATCTTCTTTCTTCTAGCCTCTAAAGATCTCACAGACTTTCTCCTTTGTGGCATCCTCATCTTGAGAGCCATGATGCAAAAAGATGATGAAAAGTAGTCTAGAGAGTGGAGAAGGGTTGGATTGAACCAAAATCAAAGAGGAGAAGAGGGTTTTTGAGTGATTTCTCATGGATTTGATGGCTAAGGCTTGACGATTTGGGAAAATTTGAGAATGACCCGTGAGAAAGATGGATTTGGGAAGAATGAGTTTTGGTTAGGAGGGATTTTGAGGTTTTTAGGAGAGCAAAGATGTGGATTCTTGATTAGGACGAGAGGGAGAGGAGAAGGCTTAGGATTTGAGGCATCCCAACTCCCTATTCTATTAGAAAATGATCGGGTGGGCTCACTTATAAGTGATCTACCTGCATGAATGGGATGTCCCATGGGATGCCCCATTCAGGACTCTTTCAGGCGATAGAAAAAATAATTTAAATAGAGAGGAAAATCAAGAAAAAAAATTAAAAAATGATCACATCGAGTTAAGAAGGTCATAGAGAGTCTATGTAAATTTTGATGTGATTTTTGACAGAAAATTTCAATGGATAAAAATCCAAGAAGGTATAATAGTATTGAAGAATTTTTAGATGACTTAAAAGATTCTCAAAAAATAATAGATGGCTCCCAAAATTAGGATAATGAAATTAAAAATTTTTAAAAAAATTTTGGAAGTGAAATTATGATAGAAATTCAAATAGAAGGATCTAAGATGCCCAATTCTTTCCTAATTTTACAAAATTTATTTTCATTAAGGACTTTATGTATTCAAGCATTATATTATTATTTTGAATATATTCTTTTATAAAATAATATCTAATTTTAATATATTTTGACCTAGAGTGTTGAATTAAATTTTTGGTTAAATTGATGGCATTAGTGTTATCACATTTTATGAAAATATTTTTAAGTTCAATGCCAAAATCTATGAGCTGTTGCTTAATTCATAAGATTTAAGCATAGCAACTTCCAGCTGTAATTTATTCAGCCTCGATCATAGACAAAGCCACTGAATTTTGCTTCTTGCTAAACTAAAAGATTAAGTTTACTCTTAAAAATTGGTAAGTTCCACTAGTACTTTTTCTATCAAATTTACATCCAACAAAGTCAGCATTTGAAAAATCTATTAAGTCCACATATGATTGTTTTGAAAACCAAATACCTAGGTTTTGTGTTCCTTTTAAGTATCTAAAAATTTTTTTAACAGCATTTAAGTGTAATTCTTTAGGATTTGATTGATATCTAGCATACATACATACACTAAATATTATATCAGATTTACTTGTAGTCAGATATAACAAAAATCTTATCATGCCTCTATAAAGTTTTGTATCAACACTTTTATAATTCTCATCCTTTTCTAATTTACAAGAAGAGGTCATAGGGGTACTTACAACTTTTGAGCTCTCCATTCTAAATTTTTTTTAATAGCTCTCTTGTGTACTTACTTTGGGTGATGGATATCTCTTTCTTTATTTGTTTGATCTGGAGTCCGAGGAAGAATGTGAGTTCTCCTATCATGCTCATTTCAAACTCTCCCTACATAAGCTTAGTAAATTTTTGACACAAATTTTCATTAGTAGACCCAAATATAATGTCATCAACATATATTTATATGACTAGAATTTCTTTATCTTTTCTTTTTATAAAAAGAGTAGTGTCAATTTTTCTCTTAAAAAATTATTTTCTAATAAAAACTTACTTAATCTTTTATACTAAGCTCTAGGAGCTTATTTTAATCCATATAATATTTTATTTAATTTAAATATATGATCTGAAAATTTATGATTTTCAAAATCAGAAGGTTGTTCAACATAAACTTCTTCAGCAATATAACCATTTAGAAAAGCACTCTTAACATCCATTTGAAATAAATTAAAATTTATAAAGCAAGCAAAAGCAAGTAGCATTCTTATAGCTTCTAGTCTAGCAACGGAGCAAATATTTCATCAAAATCAATTCCTTCTTGTTGATTATATCCTTTAGCAACTAATCTTATTTTATTTCTTATAACATTTCCATCTTTATCTAAGTTGTTTCTATATACCCATTTGGTTCCTATTATTGGGTAATTATTAGGTCTTGCAACTAGTGTCTATATATTATTTCTTTCAAATTGATTTAATTCTTCTTGCATGACAATTATCCAGTTATTATTTTTTTTAGCTTCATCTATTATTTTAGATTCTAAGTGAGAAATAAAAGCTACATAATTACAAACATCTCTAAGTAAAGATCTAGTTCTTATACCTTGTGTCGGATCATCAATTATTAATTCTTTAGGATGATTGTAAACATACCTCTATTTTCTTGAAAGATTACTTGTGTCTTGAGGTTGCTCTTGAATGTTCTGATCATTGATGTCTTCATCCTCATATTTTTCATCCATCTGAACCTTATTTTGTTGATCTGAGTCATTTAGGATGAACTTCTTCATTCCATCTTCTATGATACTTGTATCATCAGCATCCTCTCTCTTTCTTGATGGAATGTCATTAGTTTCATCAAAAATAACATGAATTGACTCTTCCACTACTAGTGATCTTTTATTAAATACTCTAAAAGCTTTACTAGAAGTAGAGTAGCCAAGAAAGATAGCTTCATCAGATTTAGCATCAAATTTACCTAAGCTATCTTTGCCATTATTTAAAATAAAACACCGGCAACCAAAAATATGAAAATAACCTATATTAGGCTTTCTACCCTTCCATAATTCATAAGGTATTTTCTTTAAAATTGATCTCATTAAGGCACGGTTTAGAATGTAACATGCTGTGTTAATTATTTTGGCCCAAAAGTACTTTGGGAGCTTGCTTTCACATAGCATGGTATATATCATTTTTTTTAATGTTCTATTTTTTCTTTTAACTACTCCATTTTGTTGTGGTGTTCTAGATGCTGAAAAATTATGATCTATACTTTTTTCATCATAAAATTTTTCAAAGTCTTTATTTTCAAATTCAGTTTCATGATCACTTCGAATAGAAATAATTGATAAATCTTTTTCATTTGAAATTTTTTAACAAAACTTAGAGAATATAGAAAATGCTTCATCCTTAAAAGCTAAAAATAAAATTCAAGTAAAACATAAAAAATCATCAATGATTACAAAATCATATCTTTTTTTTTCTAGACTAGTTATCCTTGTAGGACCAAATAAATCTATATGCAAAAATTTTAGAGGTTTAGAAGTTGAAACAATATTTTTAAATTTAAAGAAAATTCTTGTTTGTTTACCTAATTGACATGCATCACATATTTTATCTTTATCAAAACTAATTTTTGACAAATCAAAAATCAAATCTTTTTTAATAATTTTAGAAAGTGTGTGCATACTAATATGTGCAAGCCTATAGTACCAAAGCCAACTAGCCTCATTAATTTTAGAATTCATGGCTATAAGACATTGCATGCTTTGTAAAGAGAGATTATCCAAATCAATCATGTAAACATTGCCATGTCTATATCCAATGACTCTAGTGCTAGTATCAGTGGGACTAGTTACAATGCATATAGATGATTCAAAAATTACTTTATAACTTTTATCATATAATTGATTAATATTTAATAGGTTATGTTTAAAACCATCTATAAGTAAAATATTTTCAATGCAAGTGGAGGGAGTGATACCCAATGTTATCAATATCGATGATTTTTTCTTTGCCATTATCTCCAAAGGTAACCATCCCTCCATTCTTGACTTTCAATGTGATGAATTATGATTCATCACCTGTCATGTGTCTTGAGCATCCACTATCAAGATACCATTTTCTTTTTATTGCTTGGGATGCAAGACACACCTGCACACATGAGATCAAATTTTAACCATAAGTATCCAAGCTAACTTGGATCCTTTGGGGTTAGTCACAATAGTTCCTTTTGAAATCCATATTTTCTTAATTTTTTTACTATCAAATTTGTTTGATGAACATGTATATGTTTTATATCCTACCATACCACATCTAAAACAAGTGACATTTGGTAATTTTTTTGTGGATTCATTGACAAAAATATTTTTGAAGGACTTTTATTTTCTTAGAGTGTTGTAGCCAAGTCCTGCTTTATCATATACAGCCTTTTGACTATCAATAATCATCAAAAAATTATTTGAACTTAAAGTAAATTTATCAACTATAGGTTTTAACTTTGATATCTTTTCTTTTAGTTTTTGATTTTCTTTTCTAAGAGTTTTATTTTGACTAGAGAGTTCATCTTTTTCTTTTATTAGTAATTGATTCTTTAGATCTAATTTTTTATTTTTTTTATCAATTTTTTTTTTACTTAATTCATTGTGTCTTGATTTTAGATTTTTATTTTTAATTTTTAATTTTTTTAGGTCATTTAAGAGTTTATGAAAAGCTGCTAATAATTCATCATAAGTAAATTCAGGTTGAGTTTTAGATGATACCTCATTTTCGTGTGTCATAAAGCACATGTTGGCTTCTTCTTAGGTTTCTTCATCAGTAGTGGAGTCGTCACTGTCACTCCATGTAGCCATTATGGCCTTCTTCTTCTTAAACTTCTTTTGGCCTTCCTTGAGCTAAGGGCATTCTGATCTGAAGTAGCCAAGCTTCTTACACTCATAGCAAATTATGGGCCGCTCCTTTTCTTTTTCTTTACTTTGCTCCCCATTAGCTGGTGGCCTTCTCTTGGTCCCTTGTCTTTTCTTTCTCATGAACCGTCTGAATTTTTTAGTGATCAGGGTCAAGTCCTTATCTTCTTCACTGTTGTCTAATTTTTTAGAGTCATCTTCTTCTTAAGCTGTTGACTTGAGGGCTATGGTCCTCTTTCTTCTGGTTTCCTCCTCAGTGTGCTACTTCATGGTCAATTCATGGATCATGAGGGATCCAAGCAGTTTTTTCAATGGTAGAACATTCAAGTCCTTGGCCTCTTGGATTGCAGTGACTTTCGCTTCTCATGATCGTGGTAATGACCTGAGTACTTTTCTCACAAGATCACGGTAAAAGTAACATTTGCCAAGACTTTTTAAGCCATTTATGATGTCAGTGAACCGAATAAACATTTGAGTTATTAATTCTTCAGGTTTCATTTTAAACAGTTCATAGTTGTGTACAAACATATTGATTTTAGATTCTTTACTTGGTTTGTGCCTTCGTGTGTGACTTCTAATCTATTCCAAATTTTTTTAGCAGACATACATGTGAAAATACGATTAAATTCATTAGCATCCAAAGTACAATATAAAATATTCATGACTTTAGCATTGAGCTAAGCCATTTTCTTATCAAAATCATCCCATTCACCTTCCAGCTTAGGGATAGACATGCCATCAATCAATTTGGTGGGTATGTGTGGTCTATTTACTATGATACTTCACATGTCATAGTCAAGTACTTGAATAAAAATTCTCATCCGAGCTTTCCAATAGGTGTGGTTTGACCCATTGAAAAGTGGAGGTCGGTTTGTGGATTGCCCCTCGGATAAGAATGAGCCAAATTGATCTTGCCATGGATCTTTAGCTCTTGATGGTTAAATCAAGCAAGAACTAGAACACCAGGCTCTGATACCACTTGTTGCCCAAATATGGAGCCCAAAAGGGAGGGTGAATTGGGCCTTTTTGAAATTTCAAAGATTGAACAACTTAAGCAATGTGCCAAAGTGAAGAGTGAAGTATATCAACTAACAATAGAAACAAAATCAAATATAAATAAGAAGTAAGCAAGTAATGAGCACAAAGAACAAGAAAAAAGAGGCAAGCACAATAAATACAAAAAATTTATAGTGGTTCGGTGCCAATCTTGCACCTACATCTACTCCCCAATTTTCTACTTGAGAATTCAATCCACTAAATGGATAACAATGGATTACACCACGTTGGACACCTCTAACCCTTGCTTTTCAAGCAAGAACACTTATTTTTTGGATAGAAGCCAATCCTTAATAATTCGATTCAGGGTTCGAATTAATCCAAACGAGTTTTGAAACCCCCCAAAACTCAAACACCGAAAATTTATTTGAGAAAAACAGAGTATACAAATTTCAAAACACAAACTCCTTAAATACACATAATAAAAGTAATAAAAATACAATACTTAAGGGGTGAAAGCCTTTGCTGTACACTCTCAATGAGTTCCATACTTAATTGCTGCTGGAGAGTAGTTGGTGAAGTACTTAAATACTTCAATCTCTTTCTTAGGGCTGAAAATAGTTTTTCTCGAATTTAATCTTTAAGCTTGCAAAAACCTTATGATGTCCCACTTGAATAGAGCATTTATAGTTGCCATTCACCCTTGAGAATGTCTTAGAGTTGGTTTTGAGCCGTTGGAGTGCATTTAATGCATATTAAATACATTAAAAATAGGCTAAAAACTGGCCGTTACACGTGTTCGCAGAAATGGGCGTCCCACTGGCATTGGGGCATCCCAATTGGCCAGACAGAAAGTCCTGCTTTCTGTTTTGGTCTCAAGAGGCGTCCCATGGGGCATCCCAATTATATGGGGCATCCCAGATGGATCGTCCCACAGCGTACCATGATCCAAAACGTTGCATGCCGGCTGTCTAACAGAAGGGGATGACCCAGGTGGGTCATCCCATCATGTTCTAACCTAGTTTTTCATGCATTTAAGGTTTGAAACTTATCAGAACTCATCCAAACACTCTCAAATGAATTCAAATCAGTTTGGACACTCTCAAAAATTTTCAAAACTTCACCAACTTGCTGAAACTTCAACTTTTGGCATATTTGATGAAACTTTTCAAACCCAATCTCTTGGACTATTTGAAATATCATAAAAATAGTCTCCAAATATAGAAAACTCATTAGTAGTCCTCTCAAATAGTTTGTAATCATCAAAATCAATTTTTGGAGCAACAGGATCGGTCAGTATAAAGATCAATTGAGATGAAGGTCCATTGAGATGAAGGCCGATCAAAATCAAAGAAAAATTTTTCATCTATATCATGACTGATGTAGAAAGGCATGGCATACTTTTTACCTTTTTTGGTAACAGGCAAGAACCGAAGCTATATAAAAAAGATATAGCAAAAGTTTACAAGGTAGCGTACAAGGACCCCAAAACAAAACCAGCAGTTTCATATACAAAAGAACACAACGCCCATATATAGAAAAGTATGTCTAAAAGAACATAACACACTCACCAAAACAGAGAACCACCCAAAATAGAGTGCAACAAATGAACAATGGCACAAAACCGAAGTGAAGTGAGGAGATCAATAGAGCAGGTAGGCACATCCAGATGGGGAACTCCACCACACCATGATTGCAAATACAACTGATAAGAGAAATGAATACATGATTGATATAATAGCCAGCATCTAAAAAGCAGCTCATAGATACCAATGGACACAATAGTGAGGTCCAAATCACGTAAGGCTGATGATAACACCAACGCATATGGAGGCTTGAAGCTTCAGACTCTGATAGAGTAGTGTGTAGAACAAGGAGAAGACCAAACCTGGGTAAAACAGAAACTGCAGAATGTAGGTTGAAGCATTTCATGTAGATGAAGAAAGACAATAGAAGAAATACATTGGCCTTGAAAATCTCGAAGCAAAGGGGCAAAGAAAACCCAGTAGAAAGACATGGCCTATGGTTGCAAAGAACTATTCAAGAACTGGTTGATATGCAAGCGTTATGTCTTAAGTATATAAGCTTCAGAAAGCTAAGATGAAGCCTTTTTATGTGGTGGAGTGAGTGAAGTAAGTAAAATGTAGTGCAATGAACCAGTCCAGACTGACCGGTAGTATACTATATGTTCAGGAGCTAGTCTTTTGTAAGCCTTGTTCTAGGACTAATTATATATAGCCATCGTTGTAGAGGCTAAGAGAGAGCAAGAAATTTAGTTAAAATTTTTTGTGAGATTAACAAAATTATTTTTCTCAATGAGATATATCAAACTGGTTCTCAAACTCACATTTTGAAAAATAAATTATTATGTTTATACACACACACACACACCCTTGCATGTTTTCTAAGTTGAAATTGCAAAATTTACTTTCTTTGCAAATGATAATAATATATATGTATTTATTTGAACTTGCTTTTGAATATTATATGCTTGACCTACTAAAGATGTCAAGGTAACTTATTGAAATGTTAGCTCATCTTTCTTCGGGTATCATTTCTCTACATACGGAGGAGTAGCAGGCGAGGTTTGAAATGTGCTACAAAGATTAGGATCTAGTCTCTTTGCTAAAATAAATTTTTAATCAAATTTATGTAGTATGTTGAAACTATGATAATGGAAACTTGTGCGTATTGTTTAAATGAATTTTGAATTAACAAAATTTGCTTGCTTAATTTTTGATGATAGAATGTAGAAATGCGCTAAATGGCGGCTTGGGAAATGTTTTTTTTGGATTATGAAATTATTTGACATGCTTTGTATGTCTTGTGGGGCCCAATTCCACACGACTTACGGCCGTTCTTCAATCGCCCAATTTGTGTTGATGGGTTGGGGTGTGACAAGCTGTATCTCATCTTATCTAGTCAAAAAACCTAGAATCCTATCATGGAGCAGATAATCTGATTGGTTCTTCGCTGCCTTCCTGTTGTCTTCATTTTCTCTTTCCCTGTTATCTTGGTTTTTGAGTAGAACTTTCTCTTCCATCTTCCATCTTCCATCTTTCATCCGAAATTCCTGTCCTCTTTTGTTTTATAATTTTGTGCACTACTTGGCATATATGGATATATCATCATCGACAACTTATTTCAAGGAATACTTGCTACCTCTACCCAAAAAAAAAGGGGGAAAAAAAAAAAAAGGAATACTTACTACCGTAGCAAAGCCTTATCCACGCCAGTGATAGGAGTTCAGACGACAAGCATGTACTCCGAAATGAAAAAGTGGAGCCTTGCACGGCCCTCCCCTTAACAAGTTAACCAAAATAATCCTTCCAACCTTGTTCTCAGCTCCTCAGCCGCCCTTTTGTTCTTTGCGCCTGAACGTACCATCCGAGGCACATGGCAATAACAGAAACAAAGACGGGTGGCATTCAATCCCAATATCTTTTCCATCAACAAACTTCATCTCCCATTTAACAGCACCTTCCCCTTGGCTTGTCCAATGTTAGAAGAATCGATATCCAATGGGTTCCCTTTACTCTCGCTTCTTCTGGCTTCTCCTATCTCTTCCTCTTCAGTATATTGCTTCCAACGTTAATGGGTACGAATCACAAAGCTTTCACGTAATCAGCATCACCTCTTTGCTACCAAGTGACCGTTGCTCCCCAACATCAACCGCACAAGCAGGTCTGCTTGACTTGGTTTGACTTTACTAGTGATTTCTTACTTACTTCCAAAAACCGTGTTCACCAAATACGCCGCACCATGAACCTATTTGTGCATGTCCAGGTCTTTAATATTGGATGCAGCACAAAGAAGATATGGGTCATCTTCCCGTTCGCTGAATCAGATGAAATCAAGGACGGCTCAACGCATAGAAAGACCTAAAGCTAAATATTAAAATATAATTTTTTTATTAAAATTTATATAAATATTTTATAAAAATTTTACTTTTTGCATCATACTACATCTTCTGACTCACTTCAAAGCCTATCAAATTCAAAAACATACAGTAGCAAACAAAAAAGAACATGATTTCAATCGAAAGTTAAATCGATAAAAAATCAAAGCCTCTTCGTAACAACAGAACTCCAACTTGAGCATGTTATAAAACAATCTGCAAACCCTTGATAAACCTCAAAACCGACTAAAAAATGAATCAAAAAATGAAATTTTACAAACCACATGGTGCTTCCATTGGACCATCATGAGGAAAAGCAACAAACAACAAATCAAGAAACCTCAACAAAATCGAACACAGAAATCAACTCATAGAACGATTCGCATGTGGGAAAAACCAAATATGTAAAATGGACAAAAGCATGAGAAAGAGAAAAAGAGAGCATACGAGCAGCAGTCGCAAAGGCAAACTCGTTGGAGCGGAGTCGCCACCCCTTCCTTCGAGGACCATCTAATTTCAGCTCCTTGTAGTGGGAGTTGAAGCAGATCTTAAGCACTGGCACGGCCGCCGCCGATGAAGATGAAGCCATGGAGACAGATGAAGACGAAGCCTGAGAGACGATCAGACCAAACCGTAGAAAAGCTCTCGAGGAGAGCGAGGGAGAGGTGGGAATGCCATGATTTTTTTTTCTAATCATGAAAGAAGAGAGACAGATAAGCGAAGAGAGACATCTTTATTTCTTCTACCGCACTATCTCCCACATGTGTCGTGCCTCGAGAGAGGAAAAAAAAAATACCATCTCACCCTTCCTCCTTCCTTGCCACTGCTCAACTGCTGGAAGTCCGAAACCCCCCCATTGTCGGAAGCCTGAAAATCTGCCGCTGCTGGAGATGCCGCTCAAGCCTGGAATATCCATCGTCGAAGATCGGGAGATGCCTCTCAAGCCAGACCGCTGCCGTCGGATGGGTCCGCATCCTCTCCATCAATGACGGTACCGTTGGTGCCTTCGATGGCCTCCTTACCGGTGTCATCCTTGCCTGCCTCGAGGCCTCCCTCTGCAAGCTCTTTGGTAACCCCACCGTCCGGATTGTCGACTTCTTTGCCCGCGGCCCCAACGAGCACCCACTCTTCTCCGCTGATGATGCCCTCTGCCTCACCAAAAACCACTCTCAAGTTTTTGAGGCCGTGACTCCCATCTCACCGTCTTTGGTGAGAAGACAGCCTGATAGATGTTAGGGGTAGCCATCTCCCGTCTCGCCGTCTTGCCGTCTCCGTCTCTCTCTCCGGTGCCATTCATCTTTTCACTGGTGGATGGCTGGATGCGGTAGAGACAGATGGCTGGGGGGCTTGGGGGCCTAAAACAAGTGAAGGCCTAAAGCAAGGGCTTTGGTGGTCTTACTTTTAAGTCCGTCCTGAATGAAATAAAAACAACTCTTTTCTTGTTTGATTTTTAATGAAAAAGGTTAAAAGAGGGCCTAAAAGAAGATCCGAAAAATAGACATGACTCATTAAATTGTTTCACTTTAAGATGAGTTAGCTAAATTAAGTTGCAATAAAGAGCAGCTGGTAATGATATCAGGGCAGAAGCAACCGGCTGTTCCTTCCAATTAACCAGTTGACTATTTTGCAGAATACAACAACACACGGCTGAAGGTCGTTCACCGCCATGGCCCATGTTCACCCGTCCGCCAACGATAGATCTAAACCCGGCCAAATTCTCCACCAAGACCGATCCTGAGTGCATGCTCTCCATCAACAGATCAACAGTGCTGCATCCAAACCAACCAGGCCAGGCACCTTACTTGCGAGTACAACCATCCCTGCCCATGCCGGCGACGGTGAATACATTACTACTGTAGGCTTTGGTACTCCCAACCTAAACTTCACCGTGATCTTTGATACCGGAAGCGACCTCACCTGGATCCAATGCAAGCCATGCGTGGATGAGTGCTACCCTCAAAAAGAGCCACTCTTCGACCCGTCTCATTCCTCGACATACTCCAACATTTCATGCAACTCGGATGACCGCTCGTCAACCAGTGATGACTATGGCTGTGACCCATCCAATTGTGTGTACGAAGTCCAGTACGGTGACGGCTCATTCTCCGTAGGATTTTTCGCTCGAGAGACCGTAATGTTGACACCTTCCAACCGGGGGTGAGCAAAAAATAAATCTAAACCAAGCAAATCAGTGAAATCGAACCATACTGCAGATTTGATTAGATTTAAAATTTTATTTAATTTAATTTGATTATTTTTTGATATATAAAAATAAATTTAAATTTATTCAAATTTATCAGTAAATAAAATCGTTTTCAAATCGAACCGAACCGACTTTAATAAAACAATATCATTTTGATTAGGGTGTTGTTTATATTGAAATATTAATATATTAAAAAATAATTTTAAATTTATGGTGTTGTTTATCAATTTAGTTTTGTGCTGATTTACCTTGAATCCTAAGTGACTTACTTATTGAATTATTTATTTTTTTTTGTAATGTGTTGGAGATCTTTATCTTAATCCTTAATGATAGTGTTTGTATAAGAATTTCATTTTGTTGAATGATAATATTTTTTATCAATTTAAATTATTTTACTTAATAAATTTTTTTGGTGGTACTCTTATGTGTAAAGAAAACAAACCTTCATAAATCACAAAAAAATAATAATAATATAAAGTGGTAAACCAAACTAAATCAGATCGTTTAAATCATGTTGGTTTAGTTTTGTTTCAATCTTCTATATGTCCGATTTGATTTCTACAACAAAAAGGCTCATCTCCTCGGGGCATGCAAGCTTCACTATAAAAAAGAAAAAATTTACAAGAGGAGATCACACCCCCAACTCTCATACACCAATCCCTCTCTCTCAATAAGAAGCTCTCCCTCACAAAAACTCTCTCTCACTCTAGGAGATTCTCTGAACCCTTGAAATGACTGCTGTCTACCACCTGACAATCTGCAAGAAGTCCTTGCTTCTACTCTCTATAGGCGCCTCTCCAAGGTCTGCTGCTTGCTACCGCTGTCGAACTCCCTCTGCTGCATCTCAGGGTTCTGCCGAATACGTCACACCACTACCCCTGGCCTTGATTGCTCATAAGCCTTCTTAAAGGCTTCAAATCGAGTACAAAGCATGTCCTACCCATCTTTGGACTCCAGATAGCACCCAAATAGCACCTGGACTATTGGATCTTGACCGCAAACCCCTACAGCTTGTCCGATCATGCATTGATCCACGAGAACACCTATAAACCTTAAGAAACCAGTGGGAAACCAGTGCTGGTCCATGGTGGACCGCACGAAACTGGGCGGGAAATGCCCTACTGGTCCATACGCTCCTACATGGACCACCCAGCCCATGGATCGCAGTACGCGGTGTGATCTAGGCCGCGCTCGCGCATGGGCTGCACGCCTGCACTCGCACATCCGTTGGGTTGGCCCACACATGCTCGTGCGCTAGGCCGTGCGTCGGCTCCGCTGTCGAGCCTGGCCTGCTCCACCATTGGCCTACATCACCTATGGGCCTCTTCCGACGGCCCATGGGCTATACTAGCCTATCTTCGAACCTTCTTTCGCATGCAGTTTCTCCATCTGGAATTCATTTAGGATGTTCTTGGGCTCATTGGATCCCATTCGTCGTCTTGGACCTCATTTTGAGTTTATTGTGGATCTAGTCTCGAGATATTTTTCTCAGTAATTTTCATCTCGACTCGATATTCTGTCTTATCCTAATTTTGAGAGCTTTTGAATCTTCTCGCCCCCATACCCTGGAGCAAATGCTTGCTAATCATGGATGGACAAACATGAAAGTCGAGCCAGGCTACTCTATTCTATCTTCATCATATGCTGTGCTTCTCCTGATCTGAGATTTGCTTAGAGTAGTCTCCTACGGCAATAGGAATCTCACCTTGCAATATCACCTCTCATCCTCTTGAGTCTCGCATCTCGTGTCTGATCCACCTCTACCTGGAGCTCCACCTCGCTTTGGGCTCCCTTTGACTCTTGAAGCTCTACTTCGCACTGGACTTCCCGTTATGTAGCAATGTCCTCTCGTTCTCTTCTTTCCTTCAAATATCATCCTATCACAATGCAAAACCTTCAGGATTCCTCCATCAGCTCTCCATTTGTAGCCAGTCGAATCCAATCTACTCGGTGAGATAAGATTCCGTCTGAAATTAGATATGTATCCGACCTTCCTCAATCTCCTCATTACATCATCATGTGTCCTCCAACTGACCATCCCGATATCTCTGATCGCATAGCTCAATCCATCTGATAGATGAACAATGCCCTTACTGCTCTCTAGGGAGTCAGATAGCTCCTTTCTGCAACATACATAATAGGTGCATGCAGAATCTAAAATTCACTACTAGAAAGAAGTAGATATCTCATCAGATATCATCAAGACATCATCCTCTGACTTAATACTGGCCGTCGCTACAGTAGCCCTCATCCGATCTCTTCATTATGGGCAATCTCTGGCTAGATGTCCCAACTCGTCGCACTGGTAGTATTTGATCTTGCTCAAGTCCCTTATCCTGGACTTAGACCACCCACCTCGCGATCTTCTGCCGCTCTGTCTGTCGTCATCTTCTCATCTAAAAACTACCAAAGCTAAGCTGCCGCTGCCTGTGCTCGAAGCTGGATTCTCCCTTCTGAGGAGCTCATTCTGGAGAATCGCCATGCTGCCTCAGCCATCTTTATGGTGCTCTTCTCCATTAAAAGAGCAGTTACTAAGAACTCATACGAAGGAGGAAGTGATGCTAACAAGACTAACACCCCGATTTTTTTCTCAACTTTTTTACCAACACTGAGGAGGTCGGTGAGGATCTTCTAGAAGTAGCAGAGATGCTCCTGCACGCTCTGTCCCTCAGTCATCCACAGTTGATAGAACTGCCTCCAGAGGAAGAGAGTGTTAGCGAGGGACTTCATCATGTACAACTCCTCGAGCTTCGACCACAGCACCATCGAAAAATTTCATCAAGTACATAAATCACCACCTCATTCGCTAGGTACAAGCGGATCGTATTCACCGTCTGCATCTAGAGCCGTCTTCAATCTTGCACCTCCATGGTAGTCGGCTTCTCCTTGCATTAAGAGAGCATCGATCCACCTTTGCTGGATGAACACATCCTTCACTCTCGCTTGCCATAAGAAGAAATTGCTCTTTCCATCAAACCTGTTGATCTCCATCTTGATTGAGCCCGTCTTCTCTATTTTCAATTTTGATCACCATCGTCGCAACCTGTGTCCTGGTACCACCTAGTTCTGATACCAATTGTTGCGATATCACTTGCTCTAATATCATTTGTTGTGCAGGATCCAGTACCATATATTGTAACAAGAAGAAAGAAGAAATAAAATAAAAAATATAATCAAATACGTGGATCAACCAAAAAGCTCGTCTCCAGAGGTATGCAGCTTCACTATGAAAAAGAAAAAATTTACAAGAGGAGATCATACCCTCAACCCTTGTACACCAATCCTTCTCTGTCAATAAGAAGCTCTCCCTCACAAAAGCTTTCTCTCTTTAGGAGATTTTCTAAACCCCTAAAATGACTGCTATCTGCTGCTTAACAATATGCCCGAAACCTCTGCTTTGCTCTCTATAGGCGCCTCTCCAAGGTCTGCTGCCAGCTACCACAGTCGAACTCCCTCTACTGCATCTCAGGGTTCTATCGAACACACCACACCACTGCCCCCGACCTCGATTGCCAACAGGCCTTCTTAAAGGCTTCAAATCAAGTACAAAGCATGTCCAACCCATCTCTAGACTCTGGATAGCACCCAAACAGCACTTGGACTATTGGATCTTGACCATAAACCCCTACAGCTCATCCAATCGCGCATCGGTCCATGAGAACACCCATAAATCGTGAGAAACTAGTAAAAAATCAGCACCGATCTATGGTAGACTATACGAAACTGGGCAGAAAATGCCCTACTAGTCCATGCACTCCAGCATGGGCCACCCAGCCCGTGGACCGTGATACGCTGTGCGGTCTGGGCCGCGCTTGCACATCCGCTGGACCGGCCGCACACACCAGCACATCTACTCCACTACTGGGATTGGCCCACTCCGTCGCCAACCTGCGCCGCCCGTGGGCCCCCTTGGTGGCCCGTGGGCCATACCAAACCACCTACTGATCTTTTTTTATATGCAGTTTTTTCGTCTGAATTTTATTTGGACTGTTCTTAGGCTCGTTGGACTCCGTTCATCATCCTAAACCTCATTCTGAGCTTATTATAGACCGAATCTCGAGCCATTTTCCTCGACACCAGTTCAAATGGGTATTTGACTATAGCGGCCGGCGTGCAGAACTCCCTTGACGTCAAATTCACTCGGATGATAACTGAATCGTATTTGCCATCATTCTATTCCCTGGAATTAATTGGAATGAGTGTAGGAGGGAAAGATCTAGCGATTCCATCGACGGCGTTCACTGATGTCGGGACTATCTTCGATTCTGGCACAACTATCACATGGCTTCCACCAGCGGCTTACTCTGCACTAAGCTCAGAATTCCGGCAACACATGTCGAAGCATTCGTTAGTAACTCCGCTTGGGAAACTAGACACCTGCTACAACTTCACTGGGTATAATAGAATTAGAGTACCTGCAATAGCTCTGCAATTCAGCGGTGGTGTTATGCTTAACGTCGATGCCTCTGGGATACTCCTTTTTGCGAGCCCCTTGCAGGGATGCCTCGCATTCGCCAGCAATGATAAGGATGAGTTTTCTATTGTTGGGAACATGCAGCAGAGGACGTTCGACGTGGTTTATGCAATTATGAGCAGGGTGGAAAGCATGGATGATGAAGTGGGAGAATATATAGAAGGCAGCAGTGGTGTGAGGATGTAATAAATAATGCTAGCTAAGTCTGTTTTCTCTCTCTTTTTCTTTGGAACAAAAGTGGGATTATTCATAAAATTGATAGAAGAATTGCCCATGTCAACCGCTGGGGATACATCCCAATATTGCAATACATAGTCCAGCTTTTCAACACTCCTTTAAATGTCAAGCTCCCACTCAAACTTATCTGAAATCATCCAGAGAGGGACCTTCGATGGTCAAGTCAAGCTAAGATCTCAAAAAAATAGGAGAAATTTGAGAGAGATGAAAAAAGAAAGAAAAAGAGGGGGGGGGGGGGGAGGGGGGGGATTGGGGGAAGAGAGAGAGAGAGAGGAAATCAATCCTACGATTAAGGCGTCTCCTCTTCTTCCAAATTACCCTCTGAGTCTCTCAGGGTGATCATATTTATAGAGGGAGCTCGATAGATTTTGTTATGAGTGTACCAGCTTTCCATTAGGTCAGTTGCAAAGTGATCTTGTATTGAGTTGGAAAGCTATCAAAATTTGATTGGATGCCTCCTGTGCAGAAATTTGAATCTAGATTTTCTGTGTAGAAAGGAAAGTTCCTTTCGCTTGGTGGTAGACTTGTGCTTACTAATGCTGTCTTCTCGGCTCTTCCTATCTACTACATATCTCTATTCAAACTTCCCTCTTGGCTTACATCCAAAATTAATAGAATCAGGAGAGCCTTCTTTTGTTGTGGATCTGATTATTGTAATGGGTTAGCTTGCAAGGTTAATTTGTAGAAAATTTGACTATACTTAAAGCAAAAGGTGGACTTGGCTGCATTAAAGACCACAACTTGGCTCCTCTTGCCAAATAGGGCTGGCGGCTCTTAAAAACCTATTGCGGCATTTGGAAGAGTTTGATTTTTGGTTTATACTGTAGGACAGTCGAGCTCTCGGTCTGATGGAAATCAAAGAGGGATTGCTCTAGATTATGGAGAGATATTGTTACTTCACTTCCACCTTTTTGGAACATACTGAATTTCCTAATGAAAAATGGTTTGGAAGTGTTAGTTTATAAGGATAAATAGATCCTGAATCTTCCTTTATGCCAATCTTTTCCTCACATTTATTAAGCTTGTTGACGGAAGTTAGGTACCATCTCCAAATTCTACTATGACAGGAACAAAACTTGGAACCCTAAAGTCAGCTCTATCCTCTCCCATGCTGCCCATGCTAAGTTAAATCATCCTCGAGCAATCTTTGCTGGTTGTCAGCTTAGCACGGGTCATGACTCTATTTTTTGGCAACTAACTCTAAATTTTCTAAACTCAAAGGGATTGAAATGGGAACTTGCTTCCAAACTTTGGATGATCAAGGCTCCATGGAAAGTAAAATATTGCCTGTGGCTTTGCCGGCTCAACAAAATCAACATTAGAGATAACTTGTTTTGGAAAACTGGTAAATACCTTGTGGATGCATCCTATGTGGAGACTGCTCCAACATTATTAACCATCTTTTCCTATACTATTCTTTTGATGGCAGTCTTTGGAAGCTCTTTTGCTCGCTTCCTTTTGTGCCTATCCCTGCTGGTGGGCTGAAGCATCTATGTTCAAGTTGCCTGCAATGTCATTGCACCAAAAATCTATATCCTGCCTTTCTTATGCTTGTTGCTGCTATAGTTTGGAGTTGTTGGCAGGAAAGAAATGTTTGTATCTTCTTAAACAACAATTTAGGTATTGATCTCATAGCTTCAAAAATTGTCAATCTTCTAAATGACTGGTCGCTGACGTGTGGGGAAAATAGATGCCTAGACTCTTGCAAATTTGGTTGCGCTAGTCGTGGGACCCTTCCTGCGTAATGGGTGATCTATGTTGCCTTCGGTGACCCTGTCAATATCTGATTTTCCTTCGGATACCGATCGGATATTGCCTTACTTCTGTTCATTAGTTGCCTCTACCGAATAATGAACTGTGATGAAGAAATATTGCAGTTTGTGAGCTTCTATGATCTCCTTGCTGCACTGTCTCTTGGCTTTCTTCTGAATCCTTTTTGTATTCACTTCCTGCAGATCCCTCCAGTACTTTTGTAGTGGCCCTTCTTGTCACTTTCTCAACGTACATTCTTCCCTTCGCTACTATCTGTAATTATTACCTCTTTCAATAAAATTTTGGTGACTAATGGCTATTCCATTAGTCTCCACTTCCCTCAAAAAAAAAAAAAGAAATCTTCTATTGAGCTGGTTAGGATGTACTGACCTCTCGTTGGGTCATTTAGGGAGTAATGACCTTTTGCATAAATCAATTGGCATGTAACAACTTTTTATTAGATCAGTGAAGAATCTTAAGATTGTCGTGTATTAAGCATATCCAAAGAGGTGGACCACACGGCGAACTTCAAATGACTAGTTTTGGTTGGAGCTCATGTACATTAGACACACAATGGCCTTTTATTAGTAGGCTCCTATCTAGGTGTAACACAACCTATAGGAAGTGAATTTGTGACAACTACAATAACATGTGTAAGGGTGAGGGCTTTCATATATTTTCTCAAACTTATACACGGTCTACCACTTTTTGTTAGAAACCAATAAAAGTCATTCTTCTCTCTCTCTCTCTCTCTCTCTCTCTCTCTCTCTCTCTCTCTCTCTCTATATATATATATATATATATATATATATATATATATATATTCTTTTGGTTTTATAGGGAACTAGTAAAAATCACTATTAATCATGAGCACCGTTATAGTGTATCTGTGTTGGCTTTCGGCCCAATTGTTTTCCTCATTGGAAAAAAAGGGTAACACCACAGTATGTTTTTGAGGGCCAATATGGATTGTACATGTTATGTCGTACAATCAATGACACAAGTGGTATATATTTGATTGTGATTGCCATTTATAATAAGGCTATGCAATTCTCTTTTTTTTGAATAAATCTTTGCAATTCTTCTTAATTGGCAGGAGAATTCTTAAGTGGTTGACAACAAAACTTTGATCAGCAATTCCGGCCTTTGTTGTGCTCTTCTTCAGATTATCTTATTCTATCTATGCTCTTAATAAGTTTCTCACTGTTCAAGGATAAAATTGGGACAAATTTCCGCTCAACACTGCGAATTCCACATCCTTGCCAAAAGACTTAGCAAACAGTCCAGTATATCTTTGCCCGAGAACTTAAGAGTCAAAGACATACGTCAAGGCCCTGTACTGTATGACTTGGTCATACTTTCAATGCATAAAAAGTTTTCTTTTTGCTCTTGCATGCATGAAATCATCATCTTTAGACATGGCCCATGCCTAATCTCCCTGGTTTGGGCCTGATCCATTGACTGGTCCAAAGTCCAAATTCAAGCTCAAAATAGAAAAATAGTAACAAAAATTATTTTTGAGTTTTCTGGTACCGGTCAGTTGCACCATAGCCCCAGCCACTACTGGTGGGAGACTATTTTGGGAAGGAGGGAAAGAGAAGTCCCTTGTTTCACCAAGAGAGGAAGTAAAGAAAGAAAAAAAAAAAGAAAAAAAAAAATAAGATAAAGAAAAAGAGAGGAAATTTCTCTCTTTCCTCCCTTTATTTGTTTTTCTTAGTTTTTCTCTTTACTTTCTCTTTTTTATAATTTTTTTTTAATCTCTATAACTCTTTTTTTATATTATTTTTTTTTCTCTTCATAGATTTCTCTTTTGAGATCCTATGGACCAATAGAGAATTCAGATGGCTAAGTAAACTCATATTAGCCAATTGACTGTGGAAGAAGTCCTACACTTATAATGTTGTGGTTATTTTATACTATCCATAACCATCAACAGTTTTTATATTTGATTATGATTATACCGAGATGTAACTGTCCGCACAAGAAGGTATTGAAGAGTTGATCGGTCACTATATTTGAGTCAAAAATTGATAGAGATAAGAATTTCTTTATATGATCACAAGTATGTTTTTATGCTATGTACGATGATTTTTAATTTTATATTGAATATATAATTTTTTATATAAATGTACCATATGTTTAATATTTTGATTGTTGGTAACGAGATATTAGATATTTTAAAGTAGATCAAAAAATATAATATAAAATTATTGAATGATTTATTGATTAGATAAAAAAATTTAGGCTAGATATGATGTAGATTATCGATCATCGATTGGATCACGATATCTCGAATATCCAATCATACGTCGAGGCCAGTTTAGGCCCAAACCCAGGCCCCAACAGGACTCGCCCCTTAGGCGGTGCCTGTCGATTTTTTCTAAAATAGTCAGCAGGGAGATTTAAACCCTTTTCTCCCCAGCTATCCCGAACCATTCCCCACCACCTCTGTCTCTCTCTTCTCCAACTCCTGTGCCGGCATCTCAACCTCCCGGACACCCCGATCTATCACTGTCGGCTTACTTTTCTCCCTTGGGTCTTCTCTTTCTCACAACCTCTCTCTCTCCCACGCTCCCCTCCTCCTATTCTTCTTCTTCTTCTCCTCTTCTTCTTCTTCTTCTTTTCTCCTTCTCCCCCTCTCTTGTGCCAGGTTCTCCTCTCTTGTCAGCAAAGAAAAAAAAAAAAAAGAAAGAAAAGAAGAAGAATAAGAAAGAAAGAAGGAGAAGAAGACGAGAGGAGAGACCCCGCCTCTTCTCCTCCTTCCTGTGCGCGTTGTGTGCGCGTGGGCGTGTGAGTGGGTCAAAGAAAAAAAAAAAAAAAAAGAAAGAACGAGAGGCATAGAGGAGAGACTCTCTGTCTCTTCCTCTCTCCGCGTGGGGGTGTGTGCTTGGGTTGGAAAAGGAAAAGATAAGAGAGAAAAAAGAAATAGATAAAAAAATAAAGAAAGAAAAAAAAAAAAAAAAGAAAGAGAAGAAAATCTCTCACTCATTCACTCTCTTTTTCTCTCTCTCTCTTCTTCTTCAATATCTTTATGATTTTTTTTAAATTTTTTGAGCGGTGCCCTTATTCCGATGGTGTTAGAAAGTTGGACAGGATTAATAATTTCTCTACTATAATAATAGTTGATATATAAAATAGAGTTTAGAATTTTAAGAATTTGAAGAAGAATGTTAAAATTTTTGAGGATTTTTAGAAATTAAATTTAAAAATATTGTTGTGCCATTAATTTGATACATATATGTGATGTTAAATTTTTAGATCCCGAAGAATCCTAAGGGTGCACTTAGATTGCCAGTTGTTGAAACCTGCGAGGTAAGTAACATTCATATTTATAATATTTAATTAGAATTAAATAAAAATATATCTCATATTTTTGAAATAACACAAAGATCATAATTGCATTTATTTTCATCATATACAGCATATTACGCAGAATTTCTTTAATCATAAATGACTTGTAAATTGAATGTTATAAGTTAAAATAACTAAAGTTATATGCTATGATCGGATCAGGCTTGATGAATGAGGATTATTGCCTATTGGAATATAACGTATCATAGTTGAATTATGTTGTATCAAATTACATCAAGCCATATAAAAGACGTATCGAAAAGAAAAAAGAACAAGTATATATGATTATTGATATATGTATCATCTGACTCTCAGCTTATTTTGTATGATGTCCGAATCTGAGAAGCCCACCATGAGGCGTAAACGTGGATTTGAGATACCCGTCATGAGATATAACTGTGGACTTGAGATGCCCACTACGGGACGTAAGTATGGACTTGAGATGCCCATCATGGTGTGTAAGCGTGGACCTTTCTGAGATCCCTTGCTACGAGGGATATCATTGTACCATAGTAAAGACTGAAAACAAAAGGAATAGGTACCCATACTTAAGTATAGTATTATGAAATTGAAATATATATATGATGGATTTTTATACTATTTACTAATTTTTATGTTCTAGAAAAGTGGGCATAAAGTATATTTTTAATATCATTTATTACATAACTTTGATACATGATCAGATTGAGATCATATATTGTATGATGCATTTACATTACATGTTAACATAAGTTAAATAAGTTTGATATATATATTTATTACTTACTGGGTCAGAAAGCTCATAATCTTCCTTTATTGTTTCAGATCCAGGGTTTAAAGGTTAGTTCGATCGACATTTTGGATTAGTAAGATGCAAGGCCACTTTTGTAGTTAAGAAAACTGATTTATTTGACTATATGTATATTACGGTGACTTTTTGAGTTGTGCAACTAATCCATCTACTAAAAGCTATGAATTGTAAAAGTTTAAAAAGAAGAATTTTAGGCCAGTGTGTTTGGTGGTATAGTTAATCAATAGTTTGAGTACTCTGATATTTACTATCTCCTGTATATGAATGATATAAATTACAGGTTATATTGATTCATTGATAGGTGGATGCTTTACATGCCTATAAGGATGGTTCTTTGTAAGTATGCGATGGTTGCTCATGCTTTTGATATTTAAATCCAGATTCAAGGGCGTGACAGTTAAAGTAGTATCAGAGCGTAGGTTTAGGTTATAAAAAATTTTAGTCCTACGATTTGATACACGTTGAGTGTAGGTGGGGGTAGTTATCTGATACCTATAAATAAATTTTTATTTTATTGTAGATGCTTGCTCTAAATTACGATCATTTATATTTTTATAATTGAATTTGTTATTGTCTTAAGATAATTGGAATGGTACCTTGCCATGTTAAGAAAATTGCCAACATTGTAGACCACTCCCAAACTACTGAATTTTCAAACTAGCAGATTGATAATAATGATCAACAAATAGGTACCGGGGTGACTACTGAAAATATTTAGACTGAACAATCACAACAGACTACTATACTTCAGATTGTGGAGATCATGATAGAAATGATACAGAAACAGCAGCAGCAATTTAGGGATCAACAATTGAAACAGCATAAGTGGTTTCAAAAATAAATGCAAGAATAGTTTTTGCAACAACAATAGTAGATATTGCAGCAAAAGTGAATCATAGTCTTTCAGTGTTGGACCTCAGATAGTGCAGCATGGCGATATAGCCGAATTTAGAAAGATGGCCCCTCCAATTTTTCGTGGAACTACTGAACCACAAGATACTGAAAATTGGTTGGAGAAAATGAAGAAAGCTTTTGCTATTATGAAATGTTCAGAGGAGGATAAAATAACATATGCCTCTTATATGCTCCAAGGTGAGACCTCTGATTGGTGGAGAATGGTACAGACTAAGCATGCTTCTAAGGTAGAGCTCTTCACCTGAGATAAATTCTGTAATGCTTTTTATGAAAAATATTTTCCTCCTAGTATTAGAGCCCAAAAAGAGCAAGAATTTCTCTTTGAGATAGAAAGATATGACTGTAGCATAGTATAAAGCAAAATTTAATGAGCTTGCTAAGTTTGCATCCAAACTTGTAGAAGATGAGAGGATTCGAGTCCATAAATTTTAAATGGATTTAAGAGCAGAAATTAGAAAAGGAGTAGCACCCTTACAGTTGATGACCTATGCAAATGTGGTGAATACTGCATTAATAGTAGAAAGAGAAATTTAGCAAGAATAGAAGGAAAGAGATGGTCAGAGAAAGAGGTTTAGGCCGGTCATGAGACAAGGTGGACAAAGTTCAACCTAGCAGTTCAAGAGACCAATTTGACAAAAAGTGATTAGACAGTCACAAACAAGTTCGATTCATTGTTTTTTATGTGGAGGGAATCATATTAGTAGGGACTGTCCTTTAAATATTGGTACTTATTTTAGATGTAGTCAAAAGGGTCACAGGATAGCAACTTATCTAGTGCCAGCTGAGAGTCAGATTGCTTCGATACCTGCAGTTTTTCGATCAGCTCAACTACCAGCAAGCAGTATTCCTTCTACTAGGCAGAGTAGAGTGGAAAGTCAAAGACCTCAGACTCAAGGGCGAGTATATGCCATTACTCAGCAAGATGTCCAAGCTTCTAATTCAGTAGTGGCAGGTACTATTTCAGTACTCAACATCTATGTATCTACTTTGTTTGATCCTGGTGCTACTCATTCCTTCATAACTGCTACAATTGTTATAAAGTATAATATACCGTTTGAACTTTTAGAGATAGTCATATATGTTGAAACCCCAATGGGAGATGTGTTAGCCACTAGTTATGTCTGCAAGTCTTGTGTTGTTAAAATAGGAAGGAGTTGGTGGCAAATTTGATAATACTAGATATGAGGGACTTTGATGTGATATAAGGAATGGATTGATTAGCTTCCTATTATGCCTCAGTAAATTGTCATAAAAAGATCATAAATTTTCATATTCTTGATCAGTCGAAGTTTAGTTTTGTGGAAAGTACAGTAACCATCCCTCTACAGATAATATCAGCCTTGCAAGCTAGTTGAATGTTAAAGAAGGGTTGTATAAGATATTTGGCTAATGTGAAGGATATACAAATGGATGAGTAAAAATTGAAAGATATTCTCATTATGCATGAGTTTTCTGATGTATTTACAGATGATTTATCAGGATTACCACTAGATAGAGAGATTGAATTCTCCATTGACCTAGTTCCTGATACAGGATTAATTTCTAATGCTCCATATCATATGGCTCCAGCAGAATTAAAGAAGTTAAAGGAATAGCTTCAAGAATTATTAGATAAAAGTTTTATTAGACCTAGTGTATCACTTTGTGGAGCTCCAATTGTATTTGTGAAAAAGAAGGATGGGAGTCTTCGACTTTGTATTGATCACAGGGAATTGAATAAGGTGACTGTTAAAAATAAGTATCCCTTACCAAGGATTGATAATTTGTTTGATCAGCTGCAAGGAGCTCAAGTATTTTCTAAAATTGGCCTCAGATCCAGGTATCATCAATTAAAGATCAAAGCAGA
This sequence comes from Elaeis guineensis, assembly GCF_000442705.2. Lineage (NCBI taxonomy): Eukaryota > Viridiplantae > Streptophyta > Magnoliopsida > Arecales > Arecaceae > Elaeis > Elaeis guineensis. Next base: position 144,971,366 of record NC_025993.2, read on the forward strand.
AGATGTGCCAAAAACCACCTTTCGAACCTGATATGAGCATTATGAATTTTTGGTGATGCCATTTGGATTAACAAATGCCCAAGCTGCATTCATGGACTTGATGAATAGAATATTTAAGCCTTTCTTGGATCAGTTTGTAGTAGTATTCATTGATGACATTCTGATCTATTCCAAGAATAAAGTAGAACATGAAGAGCATTTAAGATGTATCCTCCAAATCTTAAGAGAATAAAAATTATTTGCCAGATTCAGCAAATGTGAATTTTGGCCGGACAAAGTGGCATTCCGCAGGCATGTAATATTTAAGTAAGGTATTTCTATAGATTCTAAAAAGATGGAAGCTATTGTGAGCTGGGATAGGCTGATCAGTGTGTTTGAAATCCATAATTTTTTGGATTTGGCTGGATATTATCAAAGATTTATAGAGAAATTTTTTAAAATTGCTGCACCTCTAACCCGTTTGACTCAAAAAAAAGTCAAGTTTGAATGGTCAGAAGCATGTGAGAGAAGTTTTGAAGAATTGAAAGAAAGATTGATATTAGCCCCTATCCTCACTATACCTTCTGGGAGTGGAGGTTTCACAATATATAGCGATGCTTCTAAGAAGGGTTTGGGATGTGTTTTAATGCAGCATGGGAAGGTTATAGTATATGCTTCTAGATAACTGAAACCTTATGAACAAAATTATCCTACACATGACTTGTAGTTAGCAACAGTAATTTTTACACTTAAAATTTGGAGATACTATTTATATAATGAATATTGTGAAATATTCATGAATCATAAAAATCTGAAGTATATCTTTACTTAGAAGAAATTGAACATGAGGCAGTTGAGATGGTTAGAATTGATGAAGGATTATGATTTATCTATTAATTATCATCCAAGAAAAGCCAATGTAGTGGCGATGCATTGAGTAGAAAATCCGATGGTAATTTTATAATATTGCTTACTACTCAGAAGCATATTTTGGCGCATCTGATGAAATTTGATATTGAAATACGGAGGCATGAGCATGGGGCACAGATAGTGCATTTCAGAGTACAACCTAATCTAATTGAAAGAATGAAAGCTTCTCAAGATAGTGATTCAAAGTAGCAGAAAATTAGAGAACAAGTGACTGGGATACAACCAAAATTTCAAGTTCATAAGAATGGGCCTTTGAGATTTCGAAATAGAATATGTGTACCTAATGTTCTAGAGTTGAAAAGAAAAATCTTAGAAGAGGCTCATAACACTAGCTACACCGTACATTCAGATATCACTAAAATGTACAGAGATTTGAAACAAAGTTTCTGATGGAATAATATGAAAAGAGAAGTTGCACAATTTATTTTTCAATGTCTAACATGTCAGTTAGTGAAAACTGAGCATTAAAGATCAGGAGGATTACTGCAGTTATTACTGATTTCTAAGTGAAAATGGGAGCATATCACTATAGATTTTGTGACTAGTTTATCAAGAACTCCTCATAGTAATAATGCAATTTAGATAATTATGAATAGATTAACTAATCAGCTCATTTCTTGGCATATAGAGTTGGTCATACTCTTGAAAGACTAGCTAAGCTCTATATTAAGAAAATTTTGAGGCTGCATGGTATTCCTGTGACTATTGTATCAGATAGATAGGGACACTAGATTTGTATCTCAATTTTGAAAAAAATTGTATAAAGTCCCAGGAACTAAATTTAATTTTAGTACTGCTTGCCACCCCCAGACAAATGAGCAGTTAGAAAGAATTATTCAAATATTGGAGGACATGTTAAGAGTTTGTGTTATTGATCTTAAAGGCTTTTTGAGAAGAACATCTACTCTTAGTAGAATTTGCCAATAATAACAGTTATCAGTCCAATGTACAAATGGCACCTTATGAGGTATTATATAGAAGAAAATATAGATCTCCAATATGTTGGGATGATGTAAATGAGAAGAGATTATTAGGATCTGAATTGATACAGTAAATAGTAGAAAAGATTCGTTTAATCATAGAGCATCTTCGTACAGCTCAAAATAGACAGAAGAGTTATACAGATATCAAGAGATGAGTATTGAAATTTCAGATTGGTGATCATGTATTTTTGAAGGTATCACCCACCAAAGAAATTGTAAGATTTGAAATTCGAAGAGAGTTGAGCCTTAGATATGTTGGTCCATTTGAAGTATTGGAGAAAGTTGGTGCAGTTGCTTACAGATTTGCTTTACCCCCGACACTGACTGGAGTACACGATGTCTTTCATGTTTCTATGTTGAGAAAATATATCGCAGATTCAAGTTATATTATAGAGTATGAATCCTTACAGCTCAGAGAGGATATAAGCTATGAAGAGTATCTTATGCAAATATTGGATCGAAAGGATCAAGTATTGCGAAGACATGTTATTCCATAAGTGCAGTGGAGCAATCATTTAGTGCTAGAGGCCACTTGTGAATTAAAAAAAGAAGTAAAGCAAAAGTATCCATATCTATTCAAGAGCCCAGATATATTAATTGCTGGATAAAATTTAATTAAGAAAAGAGAATGTAATAATCTGGATCAGTTTAAGCCTAAACCTAGGCCCGAACGGGACCCACACCTTGGTGGTGCCCTATTGATTTTTTCTAAAACAGTTAGCAGGGGGGGTTTAAACCCCTATTCTCCCGAGCTTTCCCGAGCCATCCCCCACCACCTCTCTCTCTCTCTCCTCTCCCACTTCCTGTGCCGGCATCTCAACCTCTCGGACACCTCGGTCTATCACCGTTGGCTCACTCTTCTCCCTTGGGTCTTCTCTTTCTCATAACCTCTTGTTGCGGCCAATCCCCTCGTCGCCTAGTCGCCGGGAACGAGCGCCTGCAAAAGAAAGTCCACACTGACCGGAGGTGGCTCCGGCAGGGACCCTCCGATGGTCAAGTCAGAGAGGAGACTAGGCAACAGTGAAAAAAAAACAACGAGCTCAATGGGAGAGGGAGAGAGAGAGAGGGAGCAAGCCCAAGAGTTTCGAAAAAAGACCTCTAGCACTGTTGCCTTCCCCGATATATATAGTGGAGCATGGTATGGCGCCATCATTAATGACGCAGACAATTGAAGAATTGTCAACTGACTGGAGACTGTTAGAGTCACCGTAAAGGTGTCAAATCATCGTGGGGCTGTCAAATCACCGTGGGGCTGTCAAATCGCTAGGGTTGACCATGCCTTAGGTGGGATAATGCCCCTAGGCGGGAGTGCCGCATGTAGTTGTCAGGACTGACAGTCTCTGGCGATAGTACGGTGATTGGAGGAGCCGACCGATCATAGGTCGGCGGCCAGCTGAGGGGCGTCGGGTGAAAATTTGGGCCCCTTCGACAGTCAGTCAGGCACGTTGCAGGAGTCGGACATCGGACTCCATGGTGCAGTCGGTTGGGAGAGCGAAAAAGATCTGCCCGACCGACGTATCCTCGATCAGTCGGTAGCCGTCAATCGGTCGGTAACGGCACCCATCGGTCGGTCAATCGGTCGGGCGGGCGTCGGACATATAGGCCCGATGATGAGTCAGCATGAGTGGGGTCGGTCGGTATTCCCCAACAGTTGCCCCCCTCCAGTCCTGAGTCGGATGGCGCATTGGCCAATGTCCTTGTTTGGGCAGCAGCGTCGGGCGAAAGGAGTGGATTACCAGCGTGGCAAGTTCCGACCATCCCGTGGGCTGATATGACGACCGTACAGTGGGTTGACATGATGACAGGTGCCTCATGAATGTCGGGCGATTCGTTGGTGTCAGACATCCTGTCGGTGTCAGGTGTACTGTCGGTATCGGATGTCCTGTCGGTGTCGGACGTCCTGTTGGTGTCAGACATCCCGTCGATGTCAGGCATCCTGTTGGTGTCAGATATCCCGTCGACGTCAGCGCTGGACATCTCGTCCCATCGGGAAGGAAAACCGTCGTTCCCACCGCCCCTTCGGGGATACGAAACGTCACGGCCTCTGTGCCACGTGGCAGGCGGCCATTGGGACGGGTCCGTTGGAGCGGATGGAGGTGACGTGGCTCGATCTGAGGAGGGGTGCGTCGAACCGTTGGGCCGACGGACGGCCCGGATGATGCCACGTGGCATGATCTGGGAATCCCTCATCGATCGTGCCTTCATCTCGACCGTCGGGGGGTACTATATATACAGGGTCGCCCATATCCAGCTGTTTACCCCCCTCACTCTGCTGTCGAGACTCTACCCGCGTAGTCCCCTGTTCCAGGTACTCCGCTTTCCTTCTTCTTAGGAGTTCTCTCTTCTTCTTCTGAGGGCCATCACCGTCTTCGCGGTCTTCTTCCTTGCCTTCTCGCAGTCTGCTCTTTCTTCTTCATTTCCTATCTTTTGTTTTAGTCCATGGCTAGGACATCCCCACGAGGAGGTCGGTCGGGAGAGCCGACTGACGATCCTCGATCGACCCCGGAGGTGGAGGTCTCTTCACTTTCGGGGCCGAACGTCGATCGGCTCCGGGAGCAATATTGCATCCCGGAGCAATTTCGGCTGTCCGCCCCTGGTGCCAATGGTCGGGTCAATAGCCCGCCCGAGGGCCAGGTGACCTTCTACGTTGAGGACCTCCGGGCCGACCTTCGCTTTTCGGTTTCGTAGTTCGTTCGAAACGTACTCGACTATTATGGGCTATGCCCGGTGCAACTCGCACCGAACTCGGTTCGGCTAATAGTCAGTTTTGCTTTGTTGTGTCGGCTTTTGCCGACTGAACCTCAGATTTTCCTCTTCCAAGCCTTCTTTGTTCTCCGACCCCACCCTAAAGCCCGAGGGTGGTGGTACTTCAATCCTCGGAAGGGGCTTTCTTTCATCACTGGTCTTCCATCATCCATTCACGGATGAAAGAACCAGTTCTTGTTCGCATCTTCTTCTACTCCATGGGGGTTCCTTGCTCGTTGGGGGAATCCCCAAACCGAACCGAACCAAACGAGAACAGTCAGGTGGAAGCCGAAGACCGGGAAGACTTCCACCGGCTGAAAGACATCTCAGTGCCGAAGCAGAGGGAGCTCGTCACTGAGCAGGCACTGTACGACGTCGGCCTCAGCCTGATCCCTCGCTTAGGTCGGTTTTTCATTTTTCTTCCCCTTTTCTTTTTATTTTTCCTTTATGGTGCTAACCATTTATCGTCATTCACAGATATGCCGTCGAGATCACAACTGACGGCAGCCGACGTACGCCAGTACACCGTTCGAAAGAGGCTGACGCAAGGGACCGGGCCGTCGCGGCCTCCCAAGAGGCCCCAAGTAGCTCCGCCGAGTGAGCCGACCGGGTCAGGGGCGGAGCTCGTAATTGCGCTGTTGGCACCGACAGTGCTCGTCGAAGTCCCGTCCGAGGGACCGTCGGGCGAGGGCGCAGCCTCGCCTGAGAGAAGGGCGGCCGATGAATCGATCGACGGTGCGCCGGCTGCTCAGCCGGCAGAGGAGGATCGGGAGGAGGCACACGAGCTCGAGCAACCCGCACCCGCTGCTGCCGCACCCTCAGTCGATACTCGATCGGGCTCGAGCTTGCCGTCCTTCTCCGACATCAGGGCCTGGATGTCCGGCCGAGGGAAGGCCCCTATGGCGTCGGGCGACGAAGGAAGGTCGGTCGGTGGTGGGTGGTCGACCGACTCCCCATTCCCCGAAGGTTCGTCGGGCCTGGCCAACCACGACTTGGCCAGGAGGCTGTGCCAAGCGCTCCTTCTTCCAGCCGACATCGAGGCGATGAAGAATCAGCGTGTCTCCGACATGCTGTCTTCATTCTACCCGATGATGATCTGGGTGAGTTTCTCTCTTCTTCATTTTCAATATAGCTTCTGTGAGTTCGATCTCCTGACGGTCAGTCTTGTTTTGTGCAGCTGGTTTACAACATATCCGAGCTAGAGGCCGGATATCGAAAGTTCGGTGATATGCGCGCGGCTTGAAGAGATAAAGTCGCGGTCGCCGAAGCCGACCGAGTCATTCTGGTCGACCAGCTGCAACAGTCGATCGACCGAGAGGGCCGACTTGAGAGGGAGGTCACCCGACTCATGGAGGAGGTCTCCCGACTCATGGGAGCCTTGGCGACATCGGAGTCAGAGCTGCAGTCGGCCCGGGACGACGCGAAAAAGAAGTCCCGGACCGTCCGCTGGCTTCGGCACGAGCGGGACAGCTTCATCAAAGAGCTAAAGGACGAACGCGAGCAGCTCCGAGTAAGCCTCGGGAACCTCACTAAGGTCGAAGAAGGTCTATCCATCGCCCAGGCCGATGCAGACATCGCGAAGGCAGAAGCGGAGTCGGCGAAGGAGGCCATGGGTCGGGCTGTTGAAGACTTCCATGACTCGGAAGAGTACCGGGAAGAGCTTCTGGAGAGCGGCTTCCTTTCGTACTGGGTGGGGTACGAGGATGCTCGAAAAGCCATTCAACACCTGTACTCAGAGCTTGATCTCAGCAGCATTGTTCTACCGGAGTCGGAGGCCCCAGCTGCGGAGGAGACGGCCGACCCAGCATCGGAAGGCCTCACCACCAGGGCGGAAGCCGAAGAAGACGCAGAGCAAGCCCCCGAAGATCAAGCGGCCCCGACTACCGAAGCCAGAGTGGGTTCGCCGACCATCCCCGACCGTCATCCAGTGGAGGAGGCCGACTCTGAGGACTAGTCGATTTTTTCTTTTTCTTTTTGCTTCGGCTTATAATACTTGTAGTCGGGCTCTAGCCCAGTTTGTAAACTTGTCTTGATCTTTAATGAAATCAAAGTCAAAGTTTTTGGACCTGAACCTTTTCTTTCTGCATGTCTTTCTTTTTTCCTGTGTTGTGGAATGTATTTGAACACATAAGTCGCCAGTCCGATAGATCAGTTAGGACGTTCGGTAATGTGTGCTGCCATGAAGGCAAAGTAAGTTCCGACTTTGGATCGGTCTTCTGACGGTCGAGGGCTTAAGTCAGGCATCCTTCGCCCGGTTGTGAGTCGGGCATATTCGTTGAGTCGAAAGCCGACCGACCATCGGATAAGGCTTGACAGTCGGGTATCTTTCGACGCATTCAGTCGAATATCGTCTGGCGCATTTAGTCGGGGAAGCGATGATAAGTCAGATCCCGATACCCTTACGTCGGGTACTTACGCTGCGTCGCATGATAGACGGTGGTAAGCCGAATATCTTCCGACCGGCCGTAGCTCAGTCGGTGAGTCATGAATGCGACAGTGGTCGCATCGTACGATAGACAGTGGTAAGCCGAATATCCTTCGATCGATCGTAGCTCGATCGGTAAGTCGCGACGACGGTCACGCAGGCATTGTGCCTTTCTTTGGTCGGGGCTTAGTCGGCAAGTTAGCCAATCGTTTGGCCCAAAAGTTTGACCGTAGAAGGAGTGTTAACTTCCGTTGTCATGGACGGTCCGGCCCTTGTGGGTGTCCGATACATCGTCGGCGATCGGGCCGTCGGTTCCATGTGGACATTAAGTCTGAGTCGGGACACCGGGATTCGCCCTTCTTGGCGAGCGCCGATCGTCAGTCGAAGAGTTAAGACTCCGAAATTTGAAACTAAATTTGTATTCTGAATGAACAAGTACAAAGTTCATTGGTGATACAACTTCAGATTGTCAGCATTCTAGGTCCGGAGAATGGGTTTTTCTTCCAGAGTTTTCAGTCGGTAAGCCTTCGGCCCATAGGTGTCCGCTACCATGTAGGGCCCTTCCCAATTCGGAGCTAGCTTCCCTTGGTCTAGAGGCTTCGAGACTTCTGCCTTTCTTAGGACTAGGTCCTCAGGCCTGAAGAGCTTTGGTCTGACCTTGGCGTTGTAATATCGGGCTACTTTCTGTCGGTATGAGGCCACGCGAAGTTGAGCCTCATCCCGAAGTTCGGGGAGGAGGTCTAGGTCGGCCCTCCGGCACTCAAAGTTGTTCGGCTCTTGATACTGCTCGACCTTGGTTGATGGCAGCCCGACCTCAAGCGGTATCATTGCCTCCGTCCCATAGGCCAAACTGAAAGGCGACTCCCCAGTCAGAATGCGGGGGGTCGTTCGGTAAGCCCACATGATGGAGTTCAACTCCTCGACCCAGAGGCCTTTGGCCTCATTCAGTCGGGTTTTGAGCCCGTGTAGTATAGTCCGGTTGGTCACCTCGACTTCGCCATTAGACTGTGGGTGCCCGACTGAAGTCAGTCGGTGCGTGATGTGAAACCTCGCGCAGAAGTCTCTGAAGTCCTGGTTGTCGAACTGCCGTCCGTTGTCGGTGATAATGGTGTGCGGCAATCCGAACCTGAAGATGATGGACTTCTGAATGAAGTCCTCCATCTTTCGCTCGGTAATCTGGCCAGGGGCTCGGCCTCCACCCACTTGATGAAGTAGTCGATGGCAACAACTATAAACTTCCTTTGGTCCGATGTCGGAGGGAAAGGACCGAGAATGTCGACCCCCCAATGAGCGAAGGGCCATGGGGCGACAATAGGAGTGATTTGGCTGGCTGGTCGGTGTTGTACGTTGGCATACTTCTGGCATGGTTCGTACTTTCGGACCAACTCAGCCGCATCCTTCCTCATGGTGGGCCAGTAGTAACCCTGCCGCAGGACCTTGTAGGCCAAAGATTTGCCTCCCAAGTGACTCCCACAGATTCTTTCGTGCACTTCTCTTAGTGCGTAATCTGCGTTGGTCGGTCCCAAGCACTTGAGCAAGGAAAGAGAGAATGACCTTTTGTAGAGTCGGCCATCCATGATCATATATTGGGAGGCCGACCATCGGAGCCGCCTGGCCTCCACGGGATCTTCAGGGCTGATCCCGTCGGTCAGGTACCAAACAATCGGATCCATCCAGCTTGGTTCGGCCGTCAGTTGTAGCACCTCCTCGACCTTGTCGATGCTCGACTGCTCGAGATTCTCCACGAACGTCCGGCCCAAAGAGTCGAAAGCTGAAGTCGCCAGCCTGGAGAGTGCGTCGGCCCGGGCATTCTCCGACCTGGGGATATGGGAGATTTCGAAATATCCGAGGCACACCACGAGATCCTTCACTTTCTGGAGATACTTTGCCATAGCTGGGTCTCGTGCCTCGAATTCGCCTTTGACCTGCCCCACGATTAGCTGAGAATCGAAGAATACCCGGAGGCTGTCGATCCCAAGTTCCCTTGCCATCCTCAAGCCGGCGAGGAGCGCTTCATACTCGACTTGGTTATTGGAGGCTTTGAAGTCGAATCGAAGGGCGTACTCAGTGACTACCCCATCCGAGTTGGTGAGCAGGAACCCAGCCTCGCTTCCCTGAGCGTTTGAAGCTCCATCGATGTGCAGTACCCAGGTAGAGACCGGGTCAGGCTCGGAGACCGCAGCTCATCCGGGGTCCGCGCCTTCCGACCCTTGGTCGGCCGTCGGGCATTCTGCGATGAAGTCGGCCAGGACCTGGGCCTTTAAGGCAGGTCGCGGTCGGTACTGTATGTCGAACTCGCTGAGCTTCATCGCCCACTTCGCCAGTCATCCCGATGTGTCGGGTCGGCGCAATATCGCCCTCAGGGGCTGGTTGGTGAGAACCACAATGGCGTGCGCCTGGAAGTATGGGTGGAGTCGTTGTGCGGAGATGGTCAGAGCGAAAATCATCTTTTCTGTCTTCGAATATCGAGCTTCAGCATCGCGGAGCACTTTGCTGACATAGTAGATAGGTTGATGGGTTCGGCTCTCGTTTTCTCAGACGAGCACCAAACTGACCACCTCGGGGGAAGTGGCCAAATAGAGATACAGTGTCTCCCCGACCTCTGGCTTCACAAGCAACGGTGGAGAAGCCAGGTACATTTTCAGATCCTCGAAGGCCCGTCGGCACTCATCCGACCAAGAGAAGCCCTTCGTCTGCCTCAGGGTTTTGAAGAATGGAAGGCATCTTTCGGCCAATCGAGAGATGAACCGGCTGAGGGCGATGATTTTTCCATTCAACTGCTGGACTTCTTTCTTGGTGTTCGGGTGGCGCATGTCGATGATGGCCTTGATCTTCTCGGGGTTGGCCTCGATTTCCCGTTGCGAGATGAGGAATTTGAGGAACTTCTTCTAGGTCACTCCGAAGGCGCACTTAGTCGGGTTCAGCTTCATCCGGTGTCGTCGTAGAGTGTGGAAGGTTTCTTCGAGATCCCGGACATGATCCAAAATCTGCGCACTCTTCACCAGCATGTCGTCGACATATACTTCTATGTTGCGTCCGATCTGGTCTTTAAAGACCTTGTTGACAAGTCGTTGCTAGGTGGCGCCGGCATTCTTCAGCCCGAAGGGTATTACTCGATAGCAGTAGAGGCCCTTGGGGGTCACGAAAGCAGTGTGCTCCTCGTCTTCGGGCACCATTCGGATCTGATTGTACCCGATGAAGGCGTCCATGAAGTTGAGCAGTCGATAACCGGACGTCGCATCCACCAGCTGGTCGATCTTCGGAAGTGGAAAGCTGTCCTTTGGACAATCTCGATTCAAGTCGGTGTTGTCGATGCAAATCCTCCATTTTTTGTTGGCTTTCTTCACCATGACAACGTTGGCGAGCCAATCGGGATATGTAGTTTCTCTGATGAAGCCCGCCTCGAGTAGCTTGTCCACCTCTTCGTCGATGGCCTTTTGTCTTTCAGGAGCAAATGATCTTTTTTTCTGCCTCATCGACCTCATCGTTGGGTCGATGTTGAGCCGGTGGGTTATCGTCTCTGGGGGGATGCCCGACATATCTGCTGCCGACCAAGCAAACATGTCGGCATTGGCCTTCAGCAGCTCCACCAACTGTTGTCGTTCTGGGTTGGGTAGCTGAGACCCGACCCATACCTGTCGGTCGGGATTCTCCGCTATCGAGATGGGAATGAGCTATTCGGCCGGTGAACCCCGTTCTTCCTCCTCCCGTTGGTTTAGTTTGTCGATTGTCAGGGAGCCCTTCAGCTCATCGCTTTGGGTGGAGATCCGGAAGCATCGACGAGCGAGCTGTTGGTCTCCGCGCATCTCTCCGACTCCATTTTTGGTCGGGAACCGAACCAAGAGATGGTACGTTGAGACGATCGCTTTAAGGATGTTTAGTCCGGATCTTCCAAGTATGGCGTTGTAGGCCGAAGACACTTGGGCAACCGCAAAAGTCAAATGGACCGTGCTTTATCGTGGTTCGGTGCCGACCGTCACGGACAGAGTGACTTCTCCTTCCATCGCGACAGCATCCCCGGCGAAGCCTATCAAGGGCGTAGAGACCCTCTTGAGTCGGTCGGTTGATAGTCGCATCCGGGAGAAGGTCGAGTAAAACAAAACGTTCGTTGAACTTTCATTATCTACAAAAATTCTTTTTACATCATAGTTCACTATTGTTGCCGAGACAACAACAGCATCATCGTGGGGAGTTTGGATGCCCCGAACATCTTCTTTCGTAAAGGTAATTACGTCGTCCGGGCGCAGCTTCTTCGTCGGCTCCCCTCCAGCAGACGTCCCCGGGCCCAATCGCTTGAAAATCATATTGATGACCCCGACCGTCGGCTGATTGATCGTCGCTTCTTCAGTCGGCTGGGATCGTCGGTCGGCGACTGGTTGAGTCGGCGGGTTCCTCCAAAATTTACCGAGATACCCCTAGCGGATGAGAGCTTCGATCTCATCCTTAAGTTGGATGCATTGCTCAGTATTGTGGCCGTGGCCCCGATGGAATCGGCAGTACTTTCACCGATCGAGGCCCTTTGCCTTCAGAGGTGGAGGCCGTCGCAGGTACTCTTCCCCCTCGATCTCCATCAAAATCTGCACACGGGGAGCGGAGAGAGGAGTGTAGGAGTCATATCTGGGGCGTGTCGGCCTTGGAGTCTACCGTCGGGGTGACCTCTCGTTCCGTCGTGGGGGTGAGACCCGACTGTCGGTCGGGGGCCTGCCAGGTTCGGCGGGGTCCCGACCCTTTCTTCGCTTTTCCTTCGGACCCTTGAACTCGGTCAAGCGTCGGTCGGAGGCTCCTTCGTCCGCGCGCATGTACTTGTACGCGCGCTCCAACAGTTCAGCATACGTCCGAGGGAGGGTCTTATCCAGAGAGTAAGTGAACCGGGATGCCCTTAGCCCCCGTTTCATGGTCGAGACGGCCATGTCTCCATTGAGGTCCCGAACCTCAAGCGTGGCCACGTTGAACTGCATCATGAAGTGTCAGAGCGTCTCGTTTTCTCCTTGTTTGAGGGAGAAAAGGCTGTCTGACATTCGCGACGGCTTCCGACTGGTGCTGAAGTGGGCCACGAAAGAGTGCTCAAGCTGTCCGAAGGAATGGATACTTCCCAATCGAAGACCGGAGTACCAGGCTCTGGCAGCCTTACGGAGCGTAGCGGGGAAGCCGATGCAAAGGAGAGCATCGGTTGTCCCTTGAATCGTCATGAGATCTTTGTAGCTCTCCAGGTGGTCGATTGGGTTGGTGGAGCCATCGTAGGGCTCCACGTGCGGCATCTTGAACCGAGTGGGGATCGATTCATCGAGGATGAGTCGGGAGAGAGGTTGGGCGGTCTGGAAGTCGACATCATTTGAGGACTTCTGCCCGTCCACTTGTAGCTGTGCGAGCCGACGGTCGATTTCCTCGAACCTGCGTTCGTAGTCGTCGGCCCGTCGATGCTGGGAGACTCCAGGAGTGGAGTCTCCAGAAGAGTCCGAGAGAGAGACGGACGGTGTTCGCGGGCGCTTCTCCTTCCTTGCTCGTTCTAGCTGGGAGGAAGAATGCCGTCGGGACCGATGGGTGTCGCACCGCGGCCGCCCCTCCTCCTGTCGGTAGGAGCACTATGGTAGGTGCTCCTGCGGAGGCGACGAAGATCGATGCGGGCGTCGACGGCTGCTCCTGGAGGGCATCGGACGCGCTGTTGGTTGCCCGGCTGATGAAGGCGGCAGTCGGATCGGCTGTTGCTGAAGGCTCTTGACCGCGTCCGTCAGCACGGTCATCTGCCGTACGATCGCTGTGATTTGCGCCTCCATGGTTACCGCGGGATGTGGAGAGCTGGGTTCCGCCGCGGAGGGTGGAGGAGAGGCCTCTTCCCGACGGGAAGAGCGCCTCGCCGATCCGATGACCCTCGATCGCTGAGCTCTTGTCTTTGTCATCTTGAATTTCGTGGGGGTTACAATCCCTGGTGCTGTCGATGAAGCACTAACTTGTTACTGTGAGCGTTGCTTGTGCCCCCCTACCTGGCGCGCCAATCTGTTGCGGCCAATCTCCTCGTCGCCTGGTCGCCGGGAACGAGCGCCTGCAAAAGAAAGTCCACACTGATCGGAGGTGGCTCCGGCGGAGACCCTCCGACGGTCAAGTCAGAGAGGAGACTAGGCAACAGTGAAAAGAAAACAAGGAGCTCAACGGGAGAGGGTGAGAGAGAGAGAGAGGAAGCAAGCCCAAGAGTTTCGAAAAAAGACCTCTAGCACTGTTGCCTTCTCCGATATATATAGTGGAGCATGGTATGGCGCCGTCATTAATGGCGCGGATATTTGAAGAATTGTCAACTCACTGGAGACTGTCAGAGTCGCCGTAAAGGTGTCAAATCATCGTGGGGCTGTCAAATCACCGTGGGACTGTCAAATCGCTAGGGTTGACCATGCCTTAGGTGGGATAATGCTCCTAGACGGGAGTGCCGCATGCAGTTGTCAGGACTGACAGTCTCTGGTGGTAGTACGACGATTGGAGGAGCCGACCGACCATAGGTCGGCGGCCAGCTGAGGGGCGTCGAGTGAAAATTTGGCCCCCTCCGACAGTCAGTCGGGCACGTTGCAGGAGTCGGACATCGGACTCCATGGTGCAGTCGGTTGGGAGAGCGGAAAAGGTCTGCCCGACCGACGTATCCTCAGTCAGTCTATAGCCGTCGATCGGTCGGTAACGGTACCCATCGATCGGTCGGTCAGTCGGATGTCGGACATATAGGCCCGATGATGAGTCGGCATAAGTGGGGTCGGTCGGTATTCCCCAACACCTCTCTTTCTCCCACGCTCCCCTCCTCCTATTCTTCCTCTTCTTCTCCTCTTCTTCTTCTTCTTCTTCTTTTCTCCTTCTTTCCCTTTCTTGTGCCAGGTTCTCCTCTCTTGTCAGCAAGAAAAAAAAGAAAAAAAGAAAGAAGAAGAAGAATAAGAAAGAAAGGAGAAGAAGATGAGAGGAGAGACCCCATCTCTTCTCCTCCTTCCTGTGCGCCTTGTGTGCGCATGGGTGTGTCAGTGGGTCAAAGGAAGAAAAAAAAAGAAAGAACGAGAGACAAAGAGGAGAGACTCTCTGTCTCTTCCTCCCTCTCTCTGCGTGTGGGGGTTGGGAAAGAAAAAGATAAGAAAGAAAAAAAAAATACAAAAAAGAAAGAAAGAAAGAAAAAAAAAAAGGGAGGGAAATCTCCCTTACTCATTCATTCTCTTTTTCTTTCTCTCTTCCTCTCTAATATTCTTATCATTTCTCTTAAATTTTTTGAGCCATACCTTTAGTCCGATGGTGTTAGGAAGTTGGACAAGATTAGTAGTTTCTCTACTATGATAATAGCTAATATATAAAATAAATTTTAAAAATTTAAAAATTTGAGAAAGAATGATAGGATTTTTGAAGATTTTTAGAAATTAAATTTAAAAATATTATTATGTCATTAATTTGATACATATATGTGATGTTAAATTTTTAGGTCCTAAGAAACTCCAAAGGTGCACTTAGATTGCTGGTTGTTAGAACCTGCGAGGTAAGTAATATTTATATTTATAATATTTAATCAGAATTAAATGAAAATATATCTCATCTATTTGAAATAACACAAAGATCATAATTACATTTACTTTCATCATATATAGCATGTTGCGCAAAATTTCTTTAATCACAAACAAATGACTTGTAAATTGAAATAAATAAAGTTATATGCTATAATCGGATTAGGCTTGATAAATGAGGATTATTGCATGTTGGAATATAACATATCACAACTAAATAATATTGTATCAAATTGCATCAAGCCGTATAAAAGACACATCGAAAAGAAAAAGGAACATATGAAGTATATATAATTATTGATATATATATATATATATATATGTATCATTCGACTCTCAGTCTATTGTGTATGATGTCCGGATTTGAAAAATCCATCACGGGACGTAAGTGTGGATTTAAGATATCCGCCATGGGGCATAAACGTGAATTTGAGATACCCACCAAGAGACATAAGAGTGGACTTGAGATGCCCACCACAGGGTGTAAGCGTGGATCTTTTTGAGATCATTTGCTATGGGGGGTATCATGGCACCACAGTAAAGGCTGAGAGCAAAAAGAGTAGATACTCATGCTTTAGTATAGTATTACGAAATTGAAATATATATATATATGATAGACTTTTATACTAACTGACTTTCATATTCTAGAAAAGTGGGCATAAAGTATATTTTTAATATCATTAATTGCATAACTTTGATACATGATTAGAATGAGATCATATATTGTATGATGCATTTACGTTGCATGTTAACATAAGTTAAATGAATTTGATATATGTATTTGTTACTTACTGAGCCAGAAAATTCATAATCTTCTTTTGTTGTTTTAGATCCAGGGTTCAAAGGTTAGTTCGATCGGTGTTTTGGATGAGTAAGATGCGAGGCCGCTTTTGTAGTTAGTAAAACTGGTTTATTTAACTATATATATATTATGATGATTTTCTGAGTTGTGTAACTAATCCATAAACTAAAAGCTGTGAATTGTAAAAGTTTAAAAAGAAGAATTTCAAGTCAGTATGTTTGGTGTAGTTAATCAATAGTTTGAGTACTCTGATATTTACTGTCTCTTGTATGTGAATGATATAAACTACAGATTATATTGATTTATTGACGGATAGATGCCTTACATATCTATAGGGATGGTTCTTTGTAAGTATGCGGCGGTTGCTTATGCTCTTGATATTTAAATCCGGATTCGGAGGCATGACATATTTGTCATTGTAGGCTGAAACACGGATATTATGGCTTGCCACCATGGGCCCAAGCATCGTTTATGGTTTACCAATCATGAGCCAAAATGTGAACATGGTTAGTCCAAAACTGAAAGATAACTACTGAGTTAGAACATATTAATGAAACATGAATAATATATATGTCATATGAACTTATTGGTGATAATTAATGATGGATTTGCAATAATACACATTTTATGATATATACTTATATAATTGTTGAATTATATTCAATATCTAATACAAGATTTTATGGTTTATATTTTCTCTTTGATTTTACTTAGTTCTTATTTTTGAATTATATTATTATTGATGTGAGTGTGTGAAAATTTTTATTGGACTGTAAAGCTCGTAACATCAATTTTCTCTTCCCTTTCAGAGTCACAAGATGTATAACATTCGTGGATTTGATCATGGAGTTCGAGAAATAGTCATCTTATAGGCTTTATATGGTCTCTAAAGTTTGTCTGAGGAATCATACAGTCATCACGTGGTTGACTCAAGTAAGTGGTAGGCTCGGAGCATGATAATTTTTTTTTTAAAATATATTTAATTATTTAATCTTTGAGCTAAATTATTTTTTTATTTAATTATTTTTGTAGACATCATTTCTTTTGGCTCAAAGTACTATACACATCATTTGTACTAAAACATATTTTTGTATTTCAAAACTTCTCAAAAGAGCTCTGGAGCAAAGAATTGATGTTTTGAAATACTTGGATAAAAGACGGCTAGGACAAAGAATGCAACTAAAAATGTCAAACCTGAAGCTGTTGACATGAGCTATAAGGAAAAAGAAGCGGTGAGGGTTTCTCCCAACCCCTCTTCCGGGGGAAAGGAGAGCTCTGTGGGGGTAAATCCGGTCAATCTAGGGAGGGCTTCTTTGAAGGCTGCTCCAACAAGTGTGGATCCTCTGCCAAAGGGGACAGATGGTTCATCCCCTCAGAGCACAATAGGCAAAGAAGGGGCTAGGGCACAGGAGACCACTGGAACCTGGTCTCAGACGGTCCAGGGCCTTCGGATGTTCAAATGGGAGAGCTTGCGAGCTTCAGCTGATGAGGTAGCAGCCTTAGAAGTGAGGTTCACGAACATGGTGTACTTCTCCAATGAGGACATTGACAAAGCTTGCACCCGATGGCGATCGACGCTTGTAGGAAAGTTCTTAGGTAAGGACTTCCCTATTGACTTTGTTGAGAAAGAAATGTAGGTGAGATGGAACATGGAAAGCACTTCCAAGTTTCATCTCTCTTAGATGGGTTTCTGCTCTTCGACTTGCCATTGGTGGAGGCTTAATCCCGGATCCTTGATAAGGACCTTTGGTCCTTGGCAGGGCAACGTCTAACTCTTGAGAGCTGGCACCCAAATTTCAATCCCTGCAGGGATGCAATGCGCCAAGTCTGAGTTTGTGTTCGACTCCTTGATCTTCCCCTGGAGTTGTGGAAAAAATTTTGAATATAGTCCTGAGGCAGGCTCTCCCCTTTTTCTGGATGAATGGACAGAATCATCATCCAGAAGAGGGTTTGCTCGTGTCTATGTCCTAATGGATGTTGCAAAGCATGTTTGCCCGGGCGCTCAGATCTGGGTTCAAAGCAACTTAATTTGGCAACAATTCAGTTATGAAGAATTGTCAAACATATGCTACTCTTGTAGCAGGCTTGAGAGGACTTCAGAATCCTATAAATGCACGCAAGAAGAAACACATGTGTATGGTCCTTGGATTCATGAAACCGTGGTACCAGTCTCACAAGCCCCCTTATAGGAAGCATGCAAATCCCCCGCTCCGGCCCCTGTTGGTGTACAGTCCGCAGCTATATGGATATAGCTGAGGAAAACCTCTAAGAAATCACCTCCTAAGTCAGAGCATGTTGAGCCAGCCCCGGTGCAGCCAAAGGCTTCTGGTTCTTGATTCTCCCCATTGATGTCTGACCCTGGTGAGATATAAATTTCGACATCTATGGATATTGTAATTTCTCTACCTCCTCATACTGATCTGGACATGCTGAGGAAAAGAAGAAATGCTCTCCGCCTAAGAACTCAGATGCTAAAAGATCCTCTGAATCCCCTCCCCAAGCCAAAGTCTTAATTCTGGAAGAATCAAACAAAGAGGCGGATCAAACGCAGACGACCTCTATGGTTATTGTTCCGATAAGTCGATCTACTCGCAAGAAAGTTTGGAGGCCAGTCCAAGGATCTGCCTCTGGTCATGGGGCAGCAGCATTAGACCAAACTACTGCTACTGCTGAGCAATCTTATTTGACATCTTCTACTTCCTCAGCCGACCATCGTAATCTTTCAGCATACAAGCTTGAAAGCTTCTCTCATCTGTCTGAGATAATTACAAAATTAGTTGATCAAAGAGAGGAGCCACCAGCCTGTAATAGAGTTGAAGCTAGTGTTCATCCTTGTTTGCTCTATGATGTGACTGATGCGGGATCAGTTGCATCAACAAGCTCTAATCAATGAAGATTCTTGTTTGGAATTATAGGGGGGCAGCAAAGTTTCCTTAAATTATAGTAGGTCTCTAATCCACCAATGCAATCTGGATATATGTTGCTTTCTGGAGACACTCTGAGCATGCCATGTCAATAATACAGAGATTTATGGGGCTGCATTGGAATTTTCACTTCATTGCTACCCTCGATCTATCTGGTGCCATCATTATATCCTAGCGTAAAGGGAATGATCACATAATTAAGCTTTATGAATGTTGATAACAAGTGACTTTTGAAGTGATCTCTCAAAACCAAAAGCATGCTTGGATTCTAGGGACTATTTATACTAGCACTAGTGGTTATGACCGCAGATGCTTACAGGAGCAAATTGAAGTAGTGATGTCCATTAGTTTGCCTCTTGTTCTAATCGGGGATTTTAACTGCATAGTTAATGCTGAGGATAAAATGGGGGGAAACCCTTTCAAGTTGACTATGACATTCGAGAATTTAGATCTTTCCTTAGGTGATCTGGACTCGTTGATTTGGGGTTTCGAGGTCTACACTTTACATGGTGCAACAATCAGCTGGGAATGGCTAGAGTTTGGGAACAAATCGAACGAGCTTTTGCATCTGCTGCTTAATTAGATTTGTCCCTAGACTCATTAATTTCCCATCTTATTAGATTTGCATTGGAACATTGCCCTCTTCTCTTGTTACTATCCTCATGTATTGCTCGGTCTTTAATTCCTTTTCACTTTAAGAAAAAATATGGTACATTGTGAAGGATTTTAGGAGGTAATGCAGCAAGCTTGGAAGTGCAATGAACACTATTCCTCTGAAATTAAATTAACTATGCTCCTTCGTAATGCTAGAAGGGCCATCCAAAAATGGAAATGCCAAGTAGGAAATGTTTTCTCCAAAGAGCAGCAAGTATATGAAGAGATCCATCATCTTCAAATGATTGAATCCCAACAAGGACTCTTTGATCAGCAACGCTTCCATCTGTTACAACTTTTGCAAGCAACCTTCAATTGCAAGAGGTTCTGTGGTGGCAAAAATCCTGCATCACATGGTTAAAGGAAGGGGATGCTAATACTAATTTCTTTCATTGTTCCACCATCCTTCGTAGAAGACAAAATAGAATCTTAGTTCTTCAATCACCAAATAGTAATTTGGTGGTCGACTCTCTTGAGATCAATGCTACCCTCCTTCACCACTTTCAACAAAGGTGGGCAACACAACAAGATGTTGATGACATGAGCAATCTGGCCATATCTTCTGCCTTATCTGCTGATCATAATTCTCAATTGGTGGCTATGGTCATCGCTAAGGAGATTGAGGAAGCCATGCAAAGTATGCAAAATGACAAAACCCCTTGTCCTGACGGCTACCCTCCTTTCTTCTTCAAACATTCTTGAGGTCTTATTAAAAATGATGTTATACAAGCTATTCATTATTTCTTTGCCCATTCCATGATAGCTGATGCATGGAAACATACTTTCATTGCTCCGTTTCCTAAGAAAATTAATCCTTTTATCATCGCGGACTATCGCTCAATAAGCTTGTGCAATACTGTTTGCAAGCTTGTGGCGAAAAATTCTGGCTAACAAGTTAAAGCCCTTCTTCTCCATATTATATCTTTGGAACAAGGAGTTTTTGTCCCTGGCCAGAATATCTTTGAGAACATTACTGGTCCAGGAAATAATGCATTCCCTTTAAAGGGCCCCACCCTCTAAAGGATTGGTCATCATGAAACTTGATCACATCCACTTGCATTTCCTTTTTCATGTTCTAGCCCTGCTTGAGCTCCATCTCATTTTTATTAGTTGGCTAAAATCTTGCATCATGAATCTTGAGTTTGCCCTCCTGATCAATGGTTCGGATATCACTTGGTTTCAACTTTCTGGAGGACTCTGTCAAGGCTGTTTCTTATCACCTTATTTATGCTCAGAGATTTTATCTAAATTTCTCAATTATGTCACGAGTTACAGCCTTCTTATAGATTATAAAGTATTAGATGTGTGATCTGGAAAGCCAATTATTGGCTGACGCATTGTAATTTTTCAGGGCATAAGTTTGTATTTGATTTATTAAAATTAAAAATTATGATAATTATTTTTATTCTAGAGTAATGTGTCCTAGAATCGTCTAAGGAGTTAATGATCAATGACACATATTCTCAAGAGTTGAAAATTTAAAATGTGTTATTATAGATTAATTTTTAAATTGCTTTCAGTCAATAATCATCACGGGGATGATGATTGATCCGATTAGATTGGTGCATGGATCGCCTCTTTGGATAGACGGATCTTGAGTTTACAGTGTGAGAATACTGGAGCGAGAGTATAGGTGGTTAGAGAACAATGATACTAAGCATGATCAAGAACGAGAAGTCACATGGATGCCTACTCATTCATCAATGATTTTTCGATGCTGTAGTTGTGTGAGTGGTTCTTTGATCTACGGTACTTCGACTGTTCACAGTGGGATTGCTGTAGTTTGACTGTACATAAACATGGTTCCTAGCCATATGGGTCCTTGTAGTGGACATTGGCTGCAGTAGATTCACTGTAGCAGTAGGAGTGCACTTATAGAGGATCTATCGACCTTAGTAGTTGAAGAATAATTCTATATGACCTAAGAGGTTGAGTCCATAAATTTGTGGCCACAGTAGCGTGATTATGGAAAGAAATTTTCATGAGACTCACAATTGAACTCGAGTTAATTAAGTCTAACATATGTAGATGCTTAGGGTTTGATGAGGTTCTATGATCTATATCTTGTCGGAACTCTCGATAAAAGAACTTGATTACATGGTAACTACATATAGGGATTTATCTTTTTGTTCTACTAGATTGCCACTACATGCTGCTAGGCATCACTGGTGGATTGTAAAAATTTATTAGGTTCGTTTTTGGATCAACGATTCTTATTGGGGTGAGTTGGAATTATTCCAGTCCATCGAAAGAAGTTTTGATGATACTGTGATGGAGATTACGGTATGTCTCATTACCAGACATAATAGAATTTGAGGGGTCATATATAAAAGGAGCTCGTCCTGATCAACGGCTTGGATCATTATCAAATTATCAATTGGATTGATGGTTTGAATTTAAAAACTGCTAATTTGTAAGAGTTACAAATTTGATAACTGTCGATTGTTAGCAAAGGGACTTTATTACAAATATTGCAATATAATTGGGTCTGATTAAATTATGGATCAAGTTTTAATTAATTTAAATCAGAATTAATTTAATTGAGCTTGAATTAATTTAAGACTAATTGGGTTTAATAATCCAAGTAGGACTCGGATTTTCAATCTGATTGGATTAGGTTTGACAGTCTTTTCGAATTTGATTCGAATCGGACTCGAATTGGATTTGAATCGAATCCAATTTGAAACCAGATTGAACCAAGAAGCCAACTAACCTTTCTCAGGGTTTGTCTCTCTTGTTTCACGCAAAAAAGAGGGAGCGCGCACGGGGAGATGCATGCCCCTTGCTCCTTGCGCGCGTGAAGGAAAGGGGGCGCCAATAGCGCCCGACCTTATATGGGACTCTCTCACATCTTGGACTCTATCCCTATTTTGAATAGGGTGTCCTTATCTGATTAAGGCATCGAGATGGGTTGGGAATTTGTATTGTGCGACAAAACATAAAAAGAGGGTGAGGGCGTGCGTGAAATAAGTTCGAGGTAAGTCCCTTGCTGCACATGCTTGTCAACACCCCTTTCCTCCTTCCTTTTTCCATCTCCACATCCCATCATGTCCTCAGATCTGATCTAAAATCTAGAGAGAGATTAGAGAGAGAAGAAGGGAAGAAGAAGGATTTTTCTTTCTCTTCTTGGCATCTGATTCATATTTCGTCAGATCAGCATGGAGGATTCGTGCTGCAGCCTTGTTCTTCGAGATCTAGAAGAAGAGAATCCAGATTCAAGTTGCGAAAGCGAAGCCTGCAAGATGCTAGCACTCCGACGGCTTCGGTGCTCCGATCAGGTCGTCTGTGTGGATACCAGTAGAGATCGGACATGTGTGAGGCTTTGACAAAACCCCGAGCATCCATATGATCCGATCCGAAAAGAAGATGGAAAAGCGATTAAGGTAATCGATCTTCACTCCCTCTTTATTTTTGATTTCAGATCTATGTTCAAAATTTATTTATGCATGTTAATCGATCTTTAGATGATATAGATTAGATCTGCATGCTTTTGTATGAAAAGGGTTTTCATATATGCTTTCCACTGTGCCATGTTCATGAGATGAATTTTGCATGCGAATCACCTAGATTTCCTTCATAAAGTGCCAAAAGAGGGGCTCAATGTGACCCATGTTCTCCTTGCAGATGATTGCTTGCTTGTTGCAAAGGCCATGGTGCATGACGTATGCTATCTTAAAGCCATTATTGATATGCCTACTACTCTCTATCAGGTCAAGCAATTAATCTTTCTAAGTCCCTAATTAAAATTAGCCCTGTTAGCCCAACTACGATCAAGGCTCAAATCCAAAGTATTATCTCCATCCTCAAATCCAATTGTATGTGGAAGTATCTGGAAGTCCCTCTTTCTAGTGGTATTCTTACTGCTTGTGACCTCTCCTTCATTCATGAGAAGATGTCAAGAAAAATTGCTAACTGACAATGGAAGGCATTGTCGATGGAAAGTAGAGCCACCTTGCTTAAATCTGTTTTGTCCTTCATTCCTCTTTACAGCCTGTCTTGTATTCATGTTCCTGTTGGCACATTGAATAAGGTTGATAAAGAGTACAGAGCTTTTCTTTGGGGACATGCTGCCAACCATCAAGGCCTACACCTTTATCCTGGGAAAATATTTGTATGCCTTGGAGCCAAGGTGGTTTGGATATCAAGTCTATTCACAGCATAAGGAACGCTTATTTATGCAAATTAGTTACTAAAATTGTTTTACATCCAAATTCTCTTTGGGCCAGAGTATCTTCTTCTAAATATGCCTTCACTGGCTCCTGGTTTTCTTACTCTAGACCTCAGCATTGCTCCCAAATCTCGGGGAAAATCTGCCGCTATGGTTCCCACTTCCAGCACCATTTTATTTGGCACATTGAATCTGGCACTTCAATCAATGTTTTAAACGATCCATGGCTCTCCACTATCCCTCTATCAGCATGGCCTACATTTATAAACATGGACTTATAGGTGGCTAACCTTCAGGTTAGTGATCTCCTGAACTCTTCTCGGGGATGGAACCTTAGTATTTTTGAGAATCTTTTCACCACTGAAATGATGAACCAGCTGTATAATGTGCCACTTGCACATCAGTCCTGGTCTGATCAGTTTACTTGGGGCCCCAACATGTCTAAGCAGGTCTCTAGAAAAGATTTTTATCCTCTCTTTAGCTTTGCTAATCATCTTATACCTCAACCTCTTTCAAATGGATATGGAATCTGAGAGTACCATCCATAATTAAATTTTTCTTATGGAAAGTTCAGAGGAACAAACTGCCTTGTAAGCTTTTCCTTTTGAGAGGAGGCATTATTGAACCGTCCACCAGTATGTGTGATTCGTGCCATGATATGGTTGAGGGTTTAAATCATGTTCTGATTGATTGTCCCTTTGCCTTTAGTTGCTGGCAGCAACTAACTCAACTTGCTACTGTTCCCTGCATTCCTTCCTCTCTGTCCAATTTGCTAATCTATATGTTTGCCACCATGTCTAATAAAGATCATTAGGCTCTCATTGCTATTGTGACTTCTTTGATCTGGACTGCTCAGAATGAGAGAATTTTCCAATCTGTTGTTGCTTCCCCAACTCAATTAGTAAGGAAAGCGCCCCATTATCTCATCCCTCATGATACAATTGGCACAAACAGATCTTTCACCTCTCTATCCTGGTACTGGGGCAATTGTATGCTGCCAAGTGTTGACAGCTTTCCAATTCACTCTTGCTCTTGGTTGCCCCCTCCCAGAGGAGTTTTGATAGTGAACTTTGATGCTACTGTCTCAAAAGATTGTGCTGCTGTTGGTTATATAATCAGATTTTGTGGGAGCAGAATCATTAAAGCTGGGGTGTAAGACTCTCTTTGCTTCATCCTTTGTTGAATTGTTGGCAGCCTGGTTGGGCTTATAGGTTGCATGTACTGAGCTTAATGCTTCCTCAGTTTGGCTGGAGGGTGATGCATTGGCAGTCATTTCATGCATGGCCAATTCTTTTTTAAATACGCCCTCAAATATCCCTGCTCTACAAGACATTCTTTACTGGAAATCTAACTGCCAAAAATTCATCTTGACGCATGCTCGAAGAATGGCAAATAAAGCTGCTGATTTTATTGCCAACATGCTTTGCAAGGCCCTTTCATTTGGGACCCAGGTGATCCCATTCATGAACAGCTTTATTTCATCTTGCAGGGTGATGCTATAGATCTCTGTGAACAAGAGCGTTGGAATGCTTGTTCCACTAGTGCCTTGTTGCACAGCACTCCTCGTGGCATTCTCTCATAGCAGCTGGACAACCAGCTTATCTCTTTGCTGCTACTATATTTTGTCTGCCTGTTGTCTATGCTGTGTTCAGACACTTCCTTTTTTTTTTTTTTTGGTGGCAAAAAAAAGAAAGTGTTCAGGCACTTCTTTGATGTCTTATATCAAGGCTGGTTGAAGTCTTCTGCTTATTAACTTGCCGTCGCAACCCCCATGGTCTATCTACTTATTAAACTGATCATTTTGTAATCTTAATCTTACAATATAAGCTTTCCGCTCCTGAAGTTACAAAAAAAAAAAAAAAAAAAAAAAAAAGGAAAAGAAGAAGACGGCTGGGACATGCAATTTTCTCTGGTCTTAATGCCTATTTTGTTTTGGGAGTGGGCGGGGAAAAAAGATTGCGTGGTAACTGACCAACCAAATCAAAGCTGCTCTGACGCTTGTCCCATTTGTCAGAACGCATGTAGTATATATAGATGTACATAAAAGATTTTCATGTCACCAGTAGGTATACATGATGTAAGGATATGGAAAGCTTTTGCAGGCCATGTGCTAGAAAGGCAAGCAATAAATAAAACATATTATGCAAATTATCTTTTTACTCAAGAAGGATACCTTACATTTACTCAGTAAATTCACCAAAATCTAGAAAGAAATATTTAAGAATAGGCGAGAAAATTATAGTAAATATCATGTTGCTTTTAATTTCAGTGGTTTTTTTTTTTTTTTTTGGGCTATTGCATGGCATTTTGATGAGAAGATACAGTATGCTGACAGTTTAAGGCCGTCAGTCTACTTGGTCTGGGCCACGGACCAATGGCACTAGTGTCGCGCTGCCATCGCCAATGCATGGCAGTGTCTTCTCGTACTATTTTCCATCCACATCGAGCTCGATGGGCTACTTGACACTAGTCGGTGGTGCACCATCAAATGTCTAGTTCGCGCCGATGCTAATAGTCTCTAGAATGCCATCATTCTACTTCAACGTCTGGCAATCAAAGTTGGCGATGAGCAGTTTCCAATATCTCCGACGGTGTTCTCTATAATGTCGAAACTTTGCTCGATTCAGGCATGGTAATTAGCAGATTGCCACAATCAGCCTATTCCACCCTTCTGTTGGGCTCCAGCGATGGATGGCCATGTACAAGATGGTATTGGTATTGTGCCGATGCCAATGGTGGTGCTAGTGTTCGACAGCGAGACTACCCTAAACGTCGACTTCACCGATATATAGTATGAGTCCAATGCGTCGTAGGCATGCTTTGCTGGCAATGACAATGCAAGCGATGTCGGCATCATCGGCAATGTGCAGCAAATGGTTTATAACCTATAAATGGTAGAATTGGATTTGGCGCCAATGATTGTAGTTAATTCATCGAACACAATGGTTGGGAGCATGATGGATAAACTGATTGGTGATGCAATTAGGAGAGAAGAAAAAGAGAGTCCATGAAAGAAGAAAAAGGAATTTAAAAAAGATAACGTAGTGTACGACGAAATAGCCAGTCCCTCTACTTAACTATTCAAGAAACAAATAACATGATTATAGTCGTGCTAATAACTGAGTTTCGATATTTTGGGTGTTCTATGTGTTTGGTTATCGGAGTAAACGAAGTTGGGTGCAACATCGTTGTCAAAGAACGGGCATCGTCTTGTGAGAAACTTTTTACCCGATAAAGCCCATAGAAACTTCCGTGTCAAATTTGGAGCAAACAGTACTTGGTCAACAAAACTTTTATTGTTATATGATTTATGCAAACAGACATGGCATATTTTTTACTTTTTTTGGTAAGAGACAGGAACCGAGAAGCCATATAAAAATGATATCGCGAAAGTTTACAAGGTAGTGTACAAGGACCCAAAACAAAACCAGCAGACCTATATACAAAAGAGCACAAGGCCCAAATATAGAAAAACATGTGCAAAAGAACATAACACACAGTCCAAAATAGAGAACCACACAAAATAGAGTACAGCATATGAACAGTGGTGCAAAACCGAAGTGGAGTGAAGAGATCAACAGAACAGGTAGGCACGTCCAGATGGGGAACTCCACCACACCATGATTGCAAACGCAGCTGATAAAAGGAAATGAATGCACGATTGATATAACAGCCAGCATCTAAAGAGCAGCACAAAGATACCAACAGGCATAATGGTGAAGTCCAAATCACATAAGGCTGATTACGCCAACTGGCTCATATTGAGGCCTGAAACTTAGAACTCTGATAGAATAATATGTAGAATAAGGAGAAGACCTCGGCTGGATATAACAGAAACCGTAGAATGTAGGTTGAAGCATTTCATGTAGATGAAGAAAGATAATAGAAGAAACATTGGCCTTGAAAATCTTGAAGCATAGAGGCAAAGAAAACCCATAGCAGAAAGGCATGGCATATGGTTGCAAATAACTATTCAAGAATAGGTTGATATGCAAGAGTTGGGTATGTCTTGAGTTTATAAGCTCTAGAAAGTTAAAAGGAAACATTTTTATGTGGTGGAGCAAATGAAGCGAGTACAATGCAATGAGCCAGTCGTGTTGCAGTTAAAATCCGATGCAACTAGGTAGTTTGGATGGCGTTGATCGATTCATTTGACATACAGTGGTAGAACATGGAGCACTGATCTTTCTTAGAAGGCTGTGATCTAAACATATAACAAAAAAGAGAAAAGTTTGTTGGATTGGCTCCGATCAGACCCATGATGCTTTAGTCAAAATAGGTTTTAGAAAAAGAGCATTAAATAGAGAATATAATAGAGAGTTAGAGTAGCGTAAAATATTATTCTACTCTAGTTGGCATCTGGGCCGATGTAGAGATAATCGGATCTGATCGGCATCTAACTGATCTAGAGATGGTCGAATTTGATCGGTGTCTTACGGATCTGGAGATAGTCAGCTTTAATCTAGTCGATATTTAGTCGATTTGAAGATGGTCAGTTTGAATCTAGTGAGCGTCTAGGCCGATCTAAAGATGGTCAGTTTGGATCTGATCGGCATCTGGCTAATTTGGAGATGATCAGGTTTGGATTTGATCTTTAGATACTGGCCCTTTGGGAGCTCAACAATTTATATCTTAGCCTATGGGAGCTTGGACTTTGAGAGCTCAGCTTTCACCTCAGTCTCAGACTTGGTGGCTTGGCCTTGGATGACCTCACCCTCGAATGACATCGACCCATTTTTGACTTGACTTGCACTCAAGCAAGGAGCTTAGAGATCCCTCTCAGGGGTATCCCAAGTGGATCAAGTTGGGCATCATCAACCCCACGCTCAGCTCATCTTCGGCTCGACTTGTGCTCGGGTAAGGAGCTTATGGATCCCTCTTAGGGGTATCCCAAGTGGCTCAGTTAGAGCTTCGCTAACCTCGTGCTCGGATGATGTCAACCTATCTTCGACTCGACTCACACTTAAACAAGGAGAGCTTGGTTCATCATGCTTTCCACATACTTGGATGAGGAGAGATCCATCCGTTCTCCTTGTACTCAGATGAGGAGAGATTCATCGTGCTTTTCTTGTTGCAACCCTTGATGATGACCATGGAAGAGGGGTCAACCACTAATGTGCTTGAGGATACATTGATAATAAAATCCTTGCCGAAGATACTCAGATTTAGCAAAGAAAAAAGGTGGGATACGTTCTCATATTCCCATAGATGATGCCAATCTATTATTGCCAAAATTCAGTCCAACTAGGATAGCCTAGAGGACGTTGATCGATCTAGTCGACTCATAATGATGGAAGATAGAGCATTGATCTTTCTTAGAAGACCGTGGATCGATCTACACATACAATAAAGAAGAGAAAGCTCATCGGATTGGCTTTGACCAGGCACTTTGATGCCTAAGTCAGATAGGATCTTGAAAAAATAGCTGCAAATAGAGAACATAATAGAGAGTTAGAGTAGTGCAAAATATTATCCTATTCTAGTTAGCATTCGAGCCGATCTATAGATGATCCAATCTGATTGGCATCTGGTCGATCTAGAGATAGTTGATCTGATCAATATCTGACTGATCTAGAGATGGTTAGATCTGATTAGAGTCTGACTAATCTGAAGATGATCGGATCTGATCGACGTCTGACCAATCTGGAGATGGTTGGTCTAAATCTATTCAATGTCTGATTAATTTGGAGATGATCGGATCTAGATTTGGCCTTAAGAAGCTCAGCTTTTGGATCTCAACCTATGGGAGCTTCTTTTGGAAGCTTGGCCTTCACCTCAATCTCAGGCTTAGTTGCTCAACTTTGGGCTTGGCTTCAGGCATCATCTCGATTTTGATCTTAGGCTTGGTAGCTTGACTTCCGACATTACCTCGGTCTCAATACCTCACAGACCTGCTAACTATGAAAAAGAGTAGAATAATGGATGAGGGTTTCCTCTCACCATGAGATCTTGAGCTATGATAGTTTTTTCCTTTCAGAGCATGTCCCCCTATGATCTCTTTGGCCTTATTTATATAGACCAGGAAATATCAAGTACGGATCCATTATGATTTGAAGATAGAGATGAAGGGATTTCTGTAACCTCCTTCTTTATCTGGATTCAAATTTATTATGATCTCTTTTCTTGTTGAGATTCTGTTAAGAATTCAAATTTTTAATTCAAATATTTTCTTACCACATATTCATTCACGATCAATGGGCCGATTTCATACTATATTGGTAGTATACTATGTATTCAAGAACTAATCTCTTTTAAGCTTTATTATAAGGTTAATTGTGACCGCAATTGTAAAGTTTAACAAACAGTAAGAAATTTAGTTAAAATTTTTTATGAGATTAACAAAATAATTTTTCTCAATAAGATATATCAAACCTGATTTTCATACAAGCATTTTGAAAAGTAAATCGTTATGTATATGTATATGTGTGTGTCTATATATATATATATATATATATATATATATATATATATATATATATATATATATATATATATATATATATATATATATATACCTACATATATTTATGTTGAAATTGCAAGATGTACTTTCTTTATAAAAGATAATAATATATATATATATATATATATATATATATATATATATATATATATATATATATATATATATATATATATATATATTTAAACTTACTGTTGAATATTGTGTATTTGATCTATTAAAGATGTTGTGGTAACTTATTAAAGTATTATGTCATCTTTCTTTTTCTATTCTTTCTCCATGTATGGAGGAGTAGCAGATAAGGTTTGGAATGTGGTGGAGAGATTAGGGTCTAGTCTTATTGCTAAAATAAATTTTTAATCAAATTTATGTAGTATATTGAAATTATTGTGATCATAGAAACTTGTGCATATTGTTTAAATGAAATTTGAATTATCAAAATTTGCTTATTTAATTTATGATAGAATATAGAAATGCACTAAATGCCACTTCCCATGGCTTGGAGGATGTTATTTTTGAAATTATGAAATTATTTAGCATACTTTGTATATCTTGTGGGGCTCAATTTCATACAATTATGGCCGTTCTTCAAGTGCACGATTTGTCTTGATGAGTTGGGGCGGGAAGAGCCGTATCTCATCTTATCTAGTCAAAGATTTAAGACTCCTATCATGGAACAGATAATCTAATTGGTTCTTCTCCGCTTTCTCGTTATCTTTGTTAATTTTCTATTTCCCGGGTATCTTGGTCTTGGAATAGAACTCTGTTATATCTTCTACTAGAAGCTGTTGCCCTCTTTTATTTTATATTCTTGTGCACTACTTGGCATATATGGCTACATCATCATCGGCAACTTATTTCAAGGGATATTTATATACTACTGTAACAAAGCCTTATCCATGCCAGTGACAGGAGTTCAGACGACAAGCATGTACTTTGAAATAAAAAAGTGAAGCTTCGCACAGCCCACCTCTTAATTAGGAGAAATTTTTAGGTAGACTCGTTCTACCGTACAGAGTATAAGCGAAACCAATAAAAACTCCAGTTGATTTCTCATTAATTATTAATCATACTTAATGATGATTTAGCAGGAACCATTAATGATTTAAAAGTTTTTATTAGCTGTGAGGTATATTGAATCATATTTTAAATAAAAAAAAAAGATGGCACCCACCACATTTTGAATTAATCTTGGTTCGAACATTGTAGTAGGCCCATCATAAGGAAAATCTTTCCCACTCATTTGGAAGTTTTTTTGCAGGTCCACAATATTTTGAATTAAATCCGGAGTCCACCATGATAGTGGAGCCCATCATCGAGAAAAATAAGTCTTATTTGCTCATTTGAAATTTTTTTCTATAATGGACCCCACTATCATGATCAACTCCATCTTTTCATCTCTTTGCACTCACAGCCAGGAACAAAAATCATATGGGGTGGGCACTATAAAATATCATATAGGACAGGCTTTATAATTTATCATATTTTTTTTAATATCAATATCAAAGAATAGATTTAAAAGTCAATAATTTTTTTTATTGATGGAGTTATTAGTTCTCTGATTAAAAAAATAACATTCTATTTTTTTTTCATTTTCAATATATTTTAATGATACATACTATATGACAATATGATACATACTAAATAAATTAATCATCAAACAAGTCAATATATACCTATAAATAAATCGATACACAGTTTTTAGAATATGAAGTTCATCAATATACAATATATAGCCAATCATCAAACGAGTCAATACATACCTATAAATAAATCGATACATAGTTTTTAGAATATAGAGTTCATTAATATACAATATATAGCCAAATGATATATATTGTAAGCTTTTTAATATACACTCAATAACAATACAATATATATCTATAGATAAATTGATACATAGTTTATCAAACTTAATATTCATCAGTATACAATATATGATCAGTTGATATATACATCTAATAAAATATTTATCTCTTAATAAAGTGATACATAATTTTTAGAATATAGTACTCATCAGTACACAGCATATGACCAAATGATACATGCTAGATAACTGACTAATACATACTATAAGCTTTTTTCAATACACCCAGCAACGATCCAATACACACCTATAGATAAATTGAGATATGGTTTATCGAACTTAGTATTTATCAATATACAATATATTATCAGTAATACACATCTAGTAAAATATTCATCAAATATTCCAATACATATCTCTAAATAAAATGATATATGATTTTCATGAACTTTTAGATACAAAGATCTTAGAAAAAAAAAAAAATTGAAAGAAGAGAAAGGGAATCAAGAAAGACCTCATGGATAGGAGAGATAGTGCATGGGGTTTCGAAGAGGAGAAAGAGACTCGAGAGTAAAATCTTACAAATGGGAGAAATTACTTCATAAAAAAATAATGGATAGAGAGATTTGATAAGCAAGAAAGAGGATATGGACAGTCATGAAGGTCTCTCTTAGGTATGTATTTTATTTTTTTATTATTTTAATTATGAAACTAATGGGTTTCGATAGTAGGAGAAATCTAGTCTTCATTTGATTTTTAGGCTTACTCTTTTAAGATGCGAAAAAAAAAAAAATGATATAGAATTAGACCCGCCCCATACGATGGCCTATAGAGCCTGCCCTGCCCCATATGATTTTTGCTCATACACCGCACCAGCTGAGTGACTTTTGAGTGACCTTTTTGAGTTCCACATGCATTTTTCAACACCAATAATCCACTTAATCATCACAACCATTGCATGCAGATTTTTAAACGTACAGTAAATGGATTTGTTTATAGTAGGTTGGTATACTACAATACAATTTTTTTTCATTTATAGAATATGAGAAAAATAAATTTTATTTTAATTCAAAGATTATGACTTAGTACTAATTTAAACTAAAAATTCAAAAGGATGCATAAATAGATTTTTCTTTGATAAGGTTCCATCTTAAAGATCTATAAGGATTTTTTTGTTCACCATTATGGTGTCCTCGGCAAAAATTAATGCAAAGAAACATGTTCTTTCTTAGAAGACGTTCAACAAAATTGGAATGATACAATGAAGATCAACACGGCCCTAGATATATGGTCCAAATTTTTTATAGAAAAAAAAAAAAAAAAAAGACATGCAACAATTGATCTATCAGGGTTGTCCCTGTTGAAAGGAATCATTTTGTAAGTTTAATTTAAATCATGGAGCTTATAAAAATTTTCAATGAAAAAGATCTATCCTGCATTATTGCCTCAGTTTAAGATTGAAAATGAGTTGGTCGACCGGTGACTTGACTCAATAAAATCTATTTTTAAAAGTCTATGGGTTTGGTTCAATATCAAAAATTAGATCTAAATTGAAAACCAATTTGGCTTCTGAGTGTGCAATTTTTGACCCAATTCAATCCAACTTAGACCATATATTATCTTGGTCTAGTTTTGGGTTAAAAAAATATATGCAGACCAGAAAGCCTAAACTATATAATGCTCTTTCTCCTTCTTATATCTTTTTCTCAGTTTGTCGAATGAGCCCTTACTAAATGAGTTCCTATTTATTCATCCCAACAATACCAGCTCCTCTTATTTACTCTTAATTAATTATATACAAATATTTGTTATTTGTTTCAATATGTTTTCTTTAAAATTAAATTTGTTAGCTTAAGAATGCTTGTTATTTTAATTGTTACCAATATTCCTCCCATGTTCTGGATGGTGGTGAGATATATGTTGCCACTTAGTTTTGACACTTCTTTGCCGGTTTGCTTCGTGTGAAATAATAATAATAATAATATTATTATTATTATGATTATGATTATTATTATTATGATGATGATGATGATGATGATGCCTGGCAGTTGTTTTCCTTCTACTATTTTTGTATT
Source organism: Elaeis guineensis (assembly GCF_000442705.2). Classification (NCBI taxonomy): domain Eukaryota; kingdom Viridiplantae; phylum Streptophyta; class Magnoliopsida; order Arecales; family Arecaceae; genus Elaeis; species Elaeis guineensis. The sequence goes on from NC_025993.2 coordinate 145,004,838, forward strand.
TTGGACGGTGCTATCATTCCTTTCGCATTATGGGTAGTAGTAATTATAGTTTGGTTTTTCCTTTTGGATTTCACTTTACTAAAGATCTTATCCTTGACCGATAGATATGTATCACCCAGCCTCTTTGTCTGCATCCTAGGTATTCGGGGTATTTGGTCAGCACCATGGTGTTTTGGCCTAATCTCTAGTGGTTCGGGCTGCATTCTTGGTGTTTCAGTATACTTCTTTGGCACTCGATCTAATGTTGGTATTCTCTTAGTACTACTCAGGTTACTAGCCATGTAATTCGGTCTTCTAGTCATGTATTTCCATGGGCTTCAGCCTATTGGTTGAATAAAACTTGACTTGCTAATTGAGTAAAAACTTTGACTTGGAGGCTGAGTACTTAGCTTGCTGACCTACTTCTTCATCTGTATCTTAATAATTGATCAAAGGTTGACATCTTTTTGAAACTTCTTATTTAGTCCGTGTATATAAGATATTCTTTTCGGGAGTTTATTGCTATGAGTCTATACTAAATGGCATTCCGAGGCTTGTTAATCCATCCATGGACTACAACCATTGGCTGGATATGGTGTGAAATTAATATGTAAATATTTTTTTAGAAATAAATATTTAACTAAATTTTATTATAAGGACATTTTTGTTAAAGTTGGCCAATGACCAATGATTCATTCAACGATATTCCTTTGGTGAGACCCAGATACCATCATATCTTCAGTCATAAGATATGGTGACAGGATATCTAATTGATAGAGTTAGCGGAAGTATGATAGGATTGGTATATTGGACAAAAAAAATTAAAAGATCATAAAATAAAATTTATTGATTTAAATATCACTTGATTCTCATTCCAAAATGAGTTCTTATACATATATATAGATTTGGAGGACTTTCTAAGCCATACATATCACCACATATGAACATATGACTCTTCAAACTTGGGTGGATACTTCCAATCTGAATATTATAATTCTCTTAGTCTCAATTCTCTTGGAAAGACTCACATTCAAATCATACTTTGACTTTTGAAACAAGGACTCTTAGAAACATACAAACTTGACCCTTTGACAATAGGAAATAGCATCCTTTGATTCTAGAAAATATCATACTTGGACTCCAAGACTCATGCACAATTAAGTTTCGTTAATTCTAACACCCCTTTTTAAACTTAGTTGTCTTCCATCCTTTATTCCAAGAAGATTTTGAACTTGTGGAAAGGATCTGCTGCAAGTGGCTTAGTGAAAATATCGACAACTTGATCATGAGTCTTTACATAAGTTAACTCTACATTCTTCTCCTTTACATGTTTTCTTATAAAATGAAAATGGACAGCGATATGCTTGCTTTTTCATGATAGACCAAATTTTTTGCTAATGCCATTGCCAACTTGTTATCCATATATATCTTCATAGCATCAATTTGAGAGAAATGAATATCTTATAACAATCTTCTAAGCTATATAGCATGGCAAATATATGAAGATACCGCAACATATTCTGCTTCATAAATAGAAAGAATCACACACTACAAGAAAAATAGTTTTTATCGATAGCTATTAGCGATGGCAAATTTGCTGTTGCTAATGATATTTTTTACCGATAGAAAATGACGACCAACATATTTGTCATGGCAAAAAAAAAATATTAGCAATGGCATTTTTGAATTTTATCGATGGCAAGTTGTGTTGCTAATAGAAAGTAACTTAAATTTTTTTTAATTTGGTTGTAGAATTATTAGCGACGTAAAATTTTTATTAGCGACGGTATTTTACTGTTGCTAATATTAATCTTAAAAACACTCCATCGGTTCCCCACTTTTCATTTTTGCTCATCCTACCGCCGCCCCCTCTTTCCCCCACCTCCAGTCTCCTTCTTTCTCCTGCCACTGGATCCTGTTGCCTCGAGCTACTAGCTGCCTCCCTGAGCGCCCGACCGTCGGATCCCACTTCTCCGAACCCCCAGCCATCCTTTCAAGCCCTCATCCATCGGATCCTGAGCCCCTCGACCGCCTTCCACCTCTTCGAGCTTCGACCACCTCCCTGAGCCCCCAGCCAGCCTCCCCCGACCCTATCCCACCGTCAGAGCCCTCGAACTCCTCCCCCCAGCTCCCATGTCGTCGGAGCCACCTCGGATCCGGCATCTTCCCGCTTTCTCGAGTTCCCTATTTCTTCCCGTCCGCCTCCCAAAGCCGGTGTCCTATCACTCGGCCTCCCTTTTCATTCCCCCCTCCCCTTACCGGATCAGACACCCCATTGCCTCCCCTTTCTCCCCCCATCGCTCCCCTTGTCGGATCAGACCCCCCACCATCTCCCCATTCCTCCCCCACCCCTCTCCTTGTCGGATCAGACGCCCCACCACCTCCCCCTTCTCCCCTCACCCCTCCCCTTGTCAGACTGGACCCACGATGGCCTCCCCTTCTCCCCCCGCCCCTCTCCTTACGGATCAGACCCCCCGTCATCTCCCCCTTCTCCCCCACCCCTCCCCTCATTGGATCGGACTTGTGGCCCCACCTCCTTCTTTCAGAGCATCGAGCCATTAGAGCATCGCACCGTCAGACCCGCACCACCATCACATTGTGAGTATTAGCGATGGCGACAGCGATCCCTCTGTCGCCGTCGCCACACCCCATTTCTATCTTTTTAAATTTTAAATATTTAAAATTAAATTTATCTAATTATCATAAATTAATAATATTTAAATTTAATTTAATATTTGCCCACCCTACAGCTTGAAAAAAATTTTTGGGCTAGGCTCGGGTAGGGATGGGGGGCTCGAGGAGGTGATCGAGGGTTTGAAGAGGCTATGATAACTGCTTGTGCGAGATGCACCTAAGAGTCTAGAGAGAGATCGATGGAGGTGATGCATTTATGTTCTTATTATTATAGTTGCAGGGCAAGCTTAGATAGTCTGTTATATCACAGACAACCGCTTGCAGCCATCTCATGGTTAAAGGTGTAGAGAAACTTGCAATGCTTTATTTTCTAATGACAGATCTAAGCCTTCTTCTTTTCTTCTTTCTCTTGTTACTTTGTTGGTCTTTGATTTAAGTATTATTTTTAAATTTTTATTTTATTTTTAAAAAAAAAATTTAATGGGTTCGGGCCAAGCGCAGGCCTCCCAGAATCATGATACTTTAGCTAAAGCATTTGAAAGATGTGATTTCAAATTACTGCAGATAAGCTACTTTCAGATAAATATGATGAATATAAGTGTAACATATCTTTGGAGGTGGTAAGATCTGGGCATCAACTGCAGCAAGCTAATTTCTAACCATGATTCCAAACTCTTTTGTTTACCTATCACGAGGAAACTTGTAATATTTGGACTCGAGATGTACACTTGAAAGGCAAAATCAAGTCAAGAAACAAGAAATATTTAGACCTTCAAGATATTGTGCTCCCTATCTTAAGGGCGTTCGTATGTAAAGATCAACATTTCAGTTACTTGTCACTTATTCAGCTGAGCTCGTTGTCACAGCCATCACAGCAGGTAACTCAAACAGCTGAGCTCGTTGTCGCTTATTCAGCTTTAAATTTTTATATTTAGAAGCTTTACATAATTAGGTTTGAGTTGGAGGAAGGGGATCTAGGGGTCAAAAGTTAATCTTCCTATTTGATGGATGGGATAGAGGTGTAGATACATTCGTATCATCGAATAAGACATGTAGGAACAATTCATTTGAGAATCGAAGGAGTATATCGAAATATACTCCTCCATGCAAGTTTAAACTTGAGACAAAAGGGATGGGTACGAGGGGGTTAAAATTTAATTTAACCATTCGATGGATAGATCAAAGGTATCATAGCTCTGTATCATCAAGTGAAATATGTAGGAATAATTCATTCGAGAATCAGAGTAGTATATTAAATATATCCTTCCATATGGATTTAGGCTTGAGGTATATCAATTACAATAGTTTTTCAATTTTAATTAACTTAATTACAGATTATTGAGTTATTGACACTCATAATTGTATAATTAATTTATGAATCTATTTATTTTTATTTTTAGAGATTATAGATCATATCTTTCAAAGATCAAAGCCGTCACAGTTGAGGAGAGAGCTCTCATATAACCAACTCGCATGGTTTTGCACCAGACATACTACATGATAAATTTTAATATTTTAGATATTTTTTTATATTATTTTATCTTTTATTATCTAATATAACATTCTTTATGATGTCTTGATACTCTTAGATTTGGACTATGTGGGGTCACGAGTGACCCCACACACATGAAGCGGTGTCCGACTCTTAAAGTCAGCAATATGGTAGAGGACCCATCTAGCTTATGGCACCTTCGACTTGATCGGAGGATAGAGAGCTCATCTATATTTAGAGCCGCTCGTAAGTACTATATCTTCATTGAATATGTTTAAAATTTAATCATTTTAGATACTAATATTTATTGCTCAAAATCAATTTTGTAGCATATTTACAGAATCTGGGGTGTCTTATGTGGTTACCGGGATCATCCGACAATGGATGCTGGGGTCGGTGAACGAGTTCTTCAGTTGGCCATTGGGGGCTCGTGATACAGCCATGAGATGTTTCTGGTTAGTAAAAGATGTTTAATTTTTAAATTCTCGATAGATTTTTATTCTATTTATTAATATATAGTTGCTTCTACTTGTAGGGGTACTATCGATTTGAGACTCTTTAGGATAAGAAGACTGGCTGTCGGACCTTCGAAGAGATGGCTATGCGGAGGTTTCGAGATGGGCTGTACAGCCTTCGATAATCTGTCATAGAGCACTCCAGTTCTGAGTCAACATCAAACTGGAAGTCTTACATAAATCATTGGATGTGGGTAGATATATAGGAGACCCTTTACGACTAGTGGAGTAGTAAGGAGTACTCTGGTAAGCGATAGAGGGTACAGTAGAATCGGTCCATCCAGTAGTATTTGATCAAGCACACTGGCGGCTCCATTGGTACGCATATTGTGATCGATAGATTGATAAAAATTCTACACTTAAATTAATTTTATATTAAATTAATCATATATATTTTAATTAATTAATTTTATTATTTATTTATTATAAATATGGTAGTTGAGTCGTGCACTAGGACAGCTGCAGATATGGGAGGCTACACACCAGTCTAGGAGGACTAGTGATTACTTAGATCCTCGATCTTGACAGATCATGGCAATAACTTAAAATATTATTTATTAAATTTTTATATATACTGATATATATAGACTAATAAATTTTTAAACTGTATAGATAGATTATACGGAGTATCTCATATCGCAGTACGGCGAGGACCCATCCTCTCAGCCCCTCCTTGACCTTGAGGGATGGCTCAGGGCCACCGAAGGAGTGAGTAGGAGTCGGGTCATGTGATTCGGCTACAACTTCAATCTACCAACAGCTCAATACTCCTCTTAGCTTGGCATCAATGATCCAAACGTGGGCTAACACATATATAGAGGAGGTCGTGCAGAGGCTTTGGAGTCAGCAACCTCAGAGCTTTCGAGATGCCATTTGTAATATGATCGTTGAAATTCTCCGGGATCTATATTTGCATGATCAATTGGGTTCGTTGCCACTGCCATCATAGTAGATAAGTTTATTAATAAACTTTTTTATTTATTTTAAATTTTTATATTTAGAAGCTTCATATGTTTAGGTTTGAATCTGGAAAGGATATATAAGAGATAAAAATTCAATTTAACCATCCAAACAATGAGTCGGAGATGTTTATAGCTCCGTATCATCGAATAGAATATATAGAAATAATCTGTTTGAGAATCAAAGTAGTATATCAAAATATATATCTCCATAAGGATACATACACTTGCGTATTAAAATTTATTAATAATATTTTATTTTTTTTGTTATAGGATACTGAAACATCCGATTCTCATCCATCAATTACTGGAGAGGACATATAGGAGCAGAAGGAGGATGAGGAGGATGATGAGGAGGATCTTATATGATTTTTTTTTAATATGTATGTAATTTTGATACTTATAAAGCAGTATAAATTTATAAAATTATAAAATTTATATTTTTAATATAATATAATTAATTTTATATTTATGATTGTGTTAAATAATTATTATTTTATTTATAATAAATTTTAAAAAATATTATTGCTTGTTAATTTGATTAAAATAGATTTTAAAATATTTAATTATAATTTTTTTAAAAAAATTAAAATTATTAGCTACGGCATCTACCATCGTTAATAATTATTTAAATTTTTTATTAAAATTTTAAAAAATTACTAGCGATGGTAGTAGTGATGATCATAGCCATCGTTAATAATTTTTTAATATTTTAATTAAAAAAATAAAATTATCAGTGATGGCTTTTTGTCACTAATATCATCACTAATTACTGTTATTAGCGATGGTGAATTTATCATCGTTAATAATGGTAATTAATGATGAGATTATTTTTATCAAATTTTTAGCGATGGTGTGCCGTCGCTAATGCTATTAGCGACGGTAGTCTAATTTTTTGTAGTGGCAATAACTTTTTTCTTACAAAGCCAAGTAACAGCATATTATCTATCTAGAAAACAAATATGGTTGTATTTTTTCTATCATTCGAATCTCCACTCCAATCACTATTCAAATAACCAAAAAGTCAAAAATCATAAAAAAGAAGAATATGATAATTTATGAGATATAGTGCCTCAAATGTAATGAAAATTTTTTTTCGTGGCCTTCCAATGTATAGACTTTGGTTCCTTCATGAAATGGTTTAGTAACCCAGCTCCATATGGAATATCTGATCTCGTGCATGTGAGGTATCTTAATCTTTCAACTAAATTTTTGTAAAGAGTAGGATCCACTACCTTGTCTTCTTCAAATTTTGATAGTTTGACTCTACAATCAGTGGGGATACTTATTGGCTTACAATCTTCTATCTTAAAACTCTTAAGAATCTCCTTTGCATATGCTTCTTGAGAAATGAAGATGCCTCCATTATTTTGCTTCACTTCTAAGCTAAGGAGGTATGATACAAGCCCCAAGTCCATCATCTCGAACTCTTGGATTATAGCTTGCTTTAATTCTTTAAAAATTTGATGATTGCTACCTATAAAAATATGATCATGTACATACAAAGAAGCAAGCAATATATTTTCATTTTTCTTCTTCACATATAAGGCATGCTCATATGGATATTGCATGAAATCATTAGCCTTGAAATATTCATCAATTCTACTATTTCATGCTCTAGGTGCTTATTTTAAGCCATAGAGTACTTTCTTTAACTTCAAAACATTTTCTTCATGGTTTTTCTTCATGTATCCTTGAGGTTGATTCACATAAACCTCTTCTTCTAGAAACTCATTCAAAAAAATTGATTTGACATCCACTTGAAGAATTAGCCATTTGAATTGTGTCATAATAGAGATAAGTAATCTTATAGTTTCCATATGAGCAATCGGGGCAAATACTTCTTCATAGTTGATACCAGCTTATCGCTTGTAGCCTTTGGACATCAATCTTGCTTTATACTTCTCAACATATTCTTGAGCATTCTTCTTCTTCTTGTAAACCTATTTGTTATTTATGGGTTTATGATCTCACTACAAGAAAAATAGTTTTTACCGATGGCTTTTAGTGACGGTAATTTTTCATTGTTAATAAATATTTTTATCAATGGCTATCAGCGATGAAATTCTTTACCATCATAAAAAAAAAAATCAGCAATGGCAAATTTGACTGTTAGTGACAGAAAATGCCGTTGCTAAAAAAAAATATTTTTTTTATTTGGCCTAGAAGTATTAGTGACGAATTTATACTTATTAGCAATGATAAATTTTACCATCGTAAAAAAAAAATAGCGATGATAAATTTGACTTTTAGCGATGGCAAATTTTATCGCTAATAATTTTTTTTATTTGATTATTAGCAATAGATTTTTATTATTAGCGATGGCATCTTGCTGTCGTAAATAGATTTTCTCCTTCCCAGCTATTTTCTTCCCCACGCGTGTCATCATTTTTCCCCACCCCCTTCTTGATGCGCCCTCATTTTCCCCCACCCCTCCTTCTTCTTGTCTTCCTCGAGCTCCCCCCTTCTTCCCATCGGTCGCCTCCCTTTTCTCCCCCCGTCGCTTCCTGAGCCAGATTGGAACCCCTGCCACCTCCCCGTTCTCCCCCCGCCCCTCTCATGCTGGATCAGGCCCCCCACTACCTCCCCCTTCTCCCCCTACCACTCCTCTTGCCGAATTGGCCCCCCCATCGCCTCCCCGTTCTCCCAAACCACTCCCCTTGCTGGACCGACCCCCCCGCCGCCTCCCTCTGTCACTCTCCTTATTGGATCGGACCCCCCGCATGCCACCTTCTAGTTCTCCTCATGCCCCTCCCCTTGTCGGATCGGACCCTCCGCCGCCTCCCCCTACTCCCCCCATCCCTTCCTTTGCCGGACCAGACCTGCGGTAGCCTCCCCCTTCTCTCCATACCCCTCCCCTTGCTGGATCAGACTTCCCGCCGTCTCCCCCTTCTCCTCCCGTCCCTCCTCTCACCGGACCAGACCTGCGGCCCCACCTTCCTCCTTTGGAGCGCCCAACCATCGGAGCACCACGCCGTCGGATCTGCACCATCGCACTGTGAGTATTAGCAATAACACTGTCACTAAAAGTCTTTTTCTTTTAATATATTAATTAATTAATTATTAATTTATTTAATTAATTAAATATTTTATTTAAATATAATATTTAATTAATATTATTAAATTAATATTAATATTATTAATAATATTATTATTTTTAATAATATTATTAATATTATTATTAAAATTAATATTATTTTCGAAAGATGAAACTACTTCGAAAAGCTCTCTAGTGAGAGTAACCCTATTGCCTTCGATGGCAGGGGTTCGAAGTCGGACCATTGCCGACAGACCGACTCTAGCCTACTTATCTATTCTGATGGTGGTCGAAGGAGTATTTCTCTAGGCTTTAGGCCTAGCCCAAAGTCCGATCGGCTCGAGGAGGTGGTCGAGGGCTGGGAGAAGCATGATGATTGCCTATGCGAGTTGCACTAAAGAGTCTAAAGAATAGGGAGGCAGCGGTCGATGGAGGTGATGCATTTCTATTCTTATTATTGTAGTTACAGAGCAAGTTTGAATGGTCTGTTACATCGCAGATAACTATTTGTAGCCACCTCATGGTTAAAGGTGTGGAGGAACTTGCAATACCTTATTTTTCAATGACAGATTTGAGCCTTCTTCTTTTCCTCCTCTTGTCTTTGTTTACTTTGTTGTTCTCTTATTTAAGCACTATTTTTAAGTTTTTATTTTATTTTTTAAAAAAAATTTACTGTTAGTTTTTGAGCTGGGCTGGGGTAGGGGTAGGGGGCTCGGGGAGGCAGTCGGAGGCTTGGAGAGGCTATAATGACTGCCTGTGTGAGATGCACCTAAAGAGTCTAGAGAGTGATCGATGAAGGTGATGCATTTTTATTCTTATTGTTGTAGTTGCAGGATAAGCTTGGATAGTCTGTTGCATCGCAGGCAATCGCTTGCAGCCCCTTATGGTTCAAGGTGCAGAAAAACTTACAATGCCTTTTTTTTCAATGACAGATCTGAGCCTTCTTCTTTTCCTCTTTCTTTTGTTTACTTTGTTGTTCTCTGATTTAAGTATTATTTTTAAGTTTTTATTTTATTTTTTTAAAAAAATTATTCTTAATTTCAGACTAGGCTTGGATAGGGGTGGGGGGCTCAGGGAGGTGGTCGGGTGCTTGGAGAGGTTATGATGACTGCCTGTACGAGATGCACCTAAAAAGTCTAGAGAGAGATCGATAGAGGTGATACATTTTTATTCTTGTTGTTGTAGTTATAGGACAAGCTTAGATGGTCTGTTATATTGTAGACAACCGCTTGTAGCCACCTCATGGTTAAAGATGTAGAGGAATCCCAATCAAAAAGGGGACCGAACTCAAGGAGGGGTGTGGCCTAGCCCACCCCGGCCTATTTTCAACCCTATTTGCAATCCCGTTTGGTACTTTGGAACCTCTAAAATAGAATTTGCCTGGATGCCATGCTGGTATGCTTGCACGGCCTAGTCGTCTGGTATGCTCCAAGTCCGCATGCGTCAGACATACATCCCGACCATCTCTGTTTGCAATAATGTCTTTTACTTAGAAATTTAATATTTTAAAAATTTAAAAAATATTGTATTACATATAACGATAGATCTATCTTTTGATTAATGTACAGATTCTATGACATCCGTATATTTATATATTTTTGTACGGATCAAAAAATTATGTATATTGGTCAATTGACTATCCAGTTTGGACAGTTTAAGAATTATAATTAATTCTATAGATAATTACTATAATCAAATGGTATATTGAGGATTCAAAAAAAAAATCGGATAGTATTTTCTTTTAGTTCTCCTCACACATCTTTAGCCGTATGGAGAGAACTAAGAGAAAATACTGTCAAAATTTTGTTTGGCTCCTATTACATATCATTTGATTACTATAATTGATCTATAGAGTTAATATAATTTCTAAATGGGATAGGATCTTCCACACCTATTAGTTGATGATAGGATGTATTTATTATGTAAGCCATTTTAAATGATAACATATTTGGTAAGCATTTTATCTTGTATTTGCATATGCAGAATCTTTAGATAATGTATCATAGACCGCAGTTAACATATTTGGTAAGCATTTTATCTTGTATTTGTATATGCAGAATCTTTAGATAATGTATCATAGACCGCAGTTGGATGGACTGTTGAGTAATCAACGAGGTGATTTTTGTTGAATATAAAGAGTATGTCAAGTACTTCTATGATTATGCTTTTGAGAATGCTGCACTTTTAGCTCAAGGAAGGATAGAGACGGAGAGTGACTACTAAGAAATCCTCGAAGAAGTGATCAAGTTAACCTACCTTGAAGGTAATAATGTCATTCTATTTAAGTACTGATGATTTGATACCAACAATTATATGAAGGTTGATCCACAGCACGGGCTTAGTGAAATCAAACATGGATCAAAAGCCTATATCAATGATCCCTTTGTGCTAGCCCAATAAGCTGTTCAAATATATTGTACTCTATTCTCATCACGGGATAGAGGAAGGAAAGAATGGTAGACTGTATGCAAAATTAAGTCTCGAACTGTTCATTATGTGCTCGAAGAAGAAGAAGAGCTCCATTTATCAGAATGCTTTCAAGAGGATGAAACATTTAGAGTTCATCAGTCTTTCATAGATGTAGAGTTAGATGCTTCAGATTTTCTTCTTCATGATTGCCAACATAAGGAGGTAGATAATTTTGAGTTTGTTTGAAAAAACAATCCTATCCAAAAAGGAAAAGAAAAAGAAGAAGATGAAGAAGTGGAAGAAGAAGAAGAATTAGACGACGAATCCGAAGGGTACCAAACATCTGAAAAGGCCAATGAATAATGCTCCTCGCTTGCAATGAACTTCCCCATCTCTGACTCATTTTAAATACTTGTTTGGTATTGCCCCCATCTGAAGGATGTCAAACATCCAAAAGGTACCAAGAAGCTAGACTCGCTAATCAATGTTGATCCTCCATCAGAGAGATCAGACTCTACATAATATTGAGTATGAAAAGCAGCCAGATATGCATAATATGCTGGGGAAACTATCCAATAAAAGATGTTATGTAAGATTATTAGTTAGTATCTATAATATATCAGTAAAAAATTGATTCTCATCCAGCAGTATATGATAATGTGTTGGTCTGTTGGTACAAAATTAAGGTATCATGATATACGGTTAAATAAATATGATACATAATTATTTTATTCTGATACATAGTTAATCCAATATGATATATAGTTATTTTTATTTATAAAAATTATAGATCATGTCTTCCTGAGGTCGGCGCTGTCGTAGTTGAGGATAGAGCTCTCATGCCGCCAGTTCGCATGCTTTTACACCACACATACTGCATGGTAAACTCTAATACGTTAGATTTTTTTTATATTATTTTATTTTTTATTATCTAATATAATATTCTTTATGATGTCTTAATACTCTCATATTCAAACGATGTGGGGTCACTAGTGATCCCACAGTCATACAGAGCTGCATCTAGCTCTAAGAGTCAGAGGCATAGTAGAGGATTCATCCGACTTGCGGCACCTTTAACTTGATCGAAAGATAGATAACTTGTTCACGTTCAAAGCCGCACATAAGTACTATATATCTTCATGAATATATTTAAATTTTAGTCATTTTAGAGTCTAATATTTATTATTCAAAATAAATTTTGTAGCACATTTACAGAGTCTGGGGTGCCTTGTGTGGTTACCGGTATCATCCGACAATTGATGTCAGGACCGATGAATAAGTTCTTCAGTTAGCCATTGGGGGCTCATGATGCAGCTTAGGAGATGTTCCTGATAAGTCAAAGATATTTAATTTTTAAATTCATGATAGGTTTGTATTTTATTTATTAATATACGGTTGTTTCTACTTGTAGGGGTACTATCGATTTGAGACTCCTCAAGATAAGAACGCTGGCCATCGGACCTTCAAGAAGGTGGCCATGTGGAGGTTTCGGGATGCACTGTACAGCCTTTGACAGTCTGCCATAGAGCACTCCAGTTTTGAGTCACTATTAGACTAGAAGTTTTACATAGATCACTGATAAGTGATATTTTTTATATTTATTGGAGGTATTTTTGATAATTTATGGTACTAACATCTTCTTAAAAACTTAATTTTATAAATAAATTAGATTTTTTTATAAAAATAAATAATTTTAAAAAAATATAAAATTAGAGTATATTTATGAAAAATAGATGTTGATTTAATTGAGAATCTAAGTATCAAAATATTGAGAAATTAATAAAAAATTTAATGTATATTTTTTTTATTTTTTAGATAAAAATTGAAGCAAAAATAGAGCCAAAATATCTGATCCAACAATTGAGAATATTTTTGACTTTGAATAAGAGATTAAATACGCTGATCGACGGCTTAGATTTCATCCGACCTTTGATCCCATGGCTGTCAGCATCTCCGACTGTGTTAAGAAAGAAAACTACGTGATCCGACGATCAAAAATAAATCAAGCATGTGATCAAATGGCTGTGGTGGATTCTGACTGAGAGAAGGATTTAAAATGTTGATTTTGATTAGATCTGGGTGGTCCATAGGCTATCCGACGGCTAAAAAAATTCCTACGGGTTTAATACGATTTCTAAGGATTTTAGGACTTCTTTTCCTACCAAAAAAATATAAAAAATTTATCTATAAATAGGAGGTCTGAGAATAAGTGTAGGGAGAAGAAAAAATCAGAGAAAAAATAAAAAAATAGAGAAAAAAATCAAAGAGCTTTAGAGGTCAAATATTGAGAGATTATAGAGTTAGAGAGCTTGATGCGTGGCTAAATCCCTTCAATCCAGGAAAACGATGAAGCTTGTAAATGGATTTTTATTTTTTTTCTTGTATTTAATTTTTATACAATAAAATTATATTTTTATTTCATATCTTTTTATTTTTTTTGAGGTATTGATCCAGCCTACACGATCTATACCCTCTATTGACGTTCCATGATCTCTGAATACAGTATGTGCTTTGGAGAGATAGATCGTAGTATATGAGATTAAACCTTAGATCTTGTAATTGAATTTAGATAGTTTATACTCTAACAGGATGAGCTGTGATCTACTGATATAGTTCGTATCTCTTAGAGATAAGTTATGCTAATATCTTAATCACAAGATTAATATTGCAACATAAAAAAAAATCTAATTTGCATAGTAGATTTGAAAATTTTGGATTATTTCTCTGACTTATTTTCTTTCATAAATTAATTTATATTTTTAATTTAATTCTTACTATTTTATTTCTATTTAATCTTTCTATAAATAATTCTCTTTTATTTCTTCTAAAAAAAAGATAATCGTCCTAGATCTCTGTGGAAACGATCCCTACTCACCCCATCTATAAAGTTTGAGTTAATTTTTATTTTTGACTGCCTACAACAGTGATCAAATTTTGGCACCATTACCGAAGATCTAGGTATGATTATTTTTTTATTATTAAAAAAAATTATTCTTAGTTTCTTATTTTATTTGCTTTCTAACTTAGTTCCTTAGTCAAATTTACTTTCTTCAAAAAAAAAAAAATCTTCACATTGATACCTCATAATCTACTTAGAAAATTAGATACTTAATCACAAAACCTAAAACGTAAAGCAAATCAATTTACTCTTGACTAACTATCAAATCTGGCTATCTTTTCTTCTTGCATTGCATAATTCCATAAAAATCTTAAGGGCACAAACCCTAAATAAGATAAGATGGAGATTTCATCACCCTTTCTTGACCCACAAACCATCATCCTGCATATTATATTGACCTAAATCTTAACTTAAAATCAATTAGACGTTGGCCCCTAAGGACTCTCGAGCTCAATAGGACAAGAGATCCTAAGAGTTGGACCAGGTTAGGGTTAGTCAATTTGACTGGTGTCTAGAAAAATGGTTCAGAAACTACGTCCTGAAGAAAGGTGGTTATTTAATTAGTTCCGTTCACTTATCTGACCAACTCAGTTGGTGTCTAAGGAAAGTAATGGGGGGAACCCCACCAACCTTATACTTATTTGGCCAATTAAGTGGCTAGTCTTTTACCTGGAGTGCTCAAAGGCAACTTTAACAGTTAGGAGCTGTCTAGATCTAGGATTATCCTTAGCTAGGATTGATTGCATAATGTGATTACTAACCTACAAACTTTAACCCTAATTAAAATACTCTTCTCTAACGTCTCTAGATTTAGGACCCCTTAGGACTTTCATCTCTAGAACTCTTCTTCTCTCCTCTTTTTCTCTCATATATTAAAATTTTAAAAAAAAATTAAAAAAAAATTTACTAGAATAAAATGATGATTGCCAGACATAATCTAAAGCCTAAAAATCTATAAGGTCACTGAGGAAGAAATGGATTTCAATAGACAATCTAGAACCCTGCTGGTCTTGTGTTATCTAATTAGCTCTGTCCAACTATCTAGAATTAGATCCTTAGCTAATAATTTTACAATTGGCTCTCAAATGATTAACATGCATCCTACATTCATTGAAATTGAAAATGCATATCTTCATTCAAGGAAGTTTGAAGATGCTAGAGTTGCAACTTTGACTAATAGAATTGAAGCCTTAGAATATGAAAGACATATCCAATTTAACCAAGTACTAGCACCCATGTGCATTGGATGCGATACACCAGATCATGTTGTAGAGGAGTGTCCTTATTTGATGAACCCAACCCAAACTGAGTTCATACAGGAGAGTGCATTCAATGAAAGCTACCTAAATGAACCTTATGCACCAATCTATAACCCAAGGTCAGAAAGTCATCCCAATTTTACATGGTCACAAGATGCAACATTAGGAGCCCATAATTTTTATCAACCCTATCTAAGGCCCAACCAAACACTGAATGATCAACCAGATTTAGATCTTAAGGAAGGAGTCAATACATTAAAAAAGAGTCTAGATATCTTAGCGCAATCAACATCAGACATTAAAAATACTCTCAATAATTTCATGCAAATCACTGATCAGTTATTTAAACAATTGGGCCAATCAACTATAGCGGTTAGTAAACTAGAAGAGGATAGATTATCAAGCCAACTAGAGGATGATCCTAGAGCTCAGAATGATCTAGAACTTAAAGACCAATTCAATTAGTTGAGAATATTCAGGTCTGAGGAATTAGAGGAGATACCCGAAGTTGATAATAATAATGAGGTATTCATACCTAGTGACCATTACACTCAGCTAAATCCAAAATTAATTGTTGAACCCCTCATGACACTGGTTGAACCTCTGCTTAAAAAGAAAGAGACGACAATAGGAGATCTAGAAACACTCTCTCAGCATATCGAGTATATAGATCTAGGCCTCTTAAAACCCTGACTAGTACTTAAGTTATACTTAGATCTAATTATAGAGGAAGAATTGTTAGTTATCAGGAGAATGAGTCATATAATGGTCCCAAGTAGAAAATACCTTGAGGAAGAACCTGAATCACGTAGAGAAATACAGACCCATGTTAAGATTCGGATAGGAATAGGATAGGCACTCTTTTAGCGTCTGACTGAAGACGTTAAACTTAGCACTTTTTGAGAGGCAATCTAATTTTTTTTAACTTTGTTTTAACTGATCTTCATTATTTTTAGAAATAAAAGGTTGCTTTATGGGGAAGCATCTGTCAATAAATGTGGTTTGGCTGAAAACGATAAACTTAGTGCTTTTTGGGAGGTAACCCAGTTTTAGCTTCTATTTTTTGATATCTTTTATATTTTATTTAGGTTAATCGAGTCTTTCTTCGTATCTTTTATAGGAATTTGAAGACAAAATTGGCTAAGTTAGGAAGAGAACTAATTTTGAAAAGACATCTGGATCAGGTGACATCTCTCTTTTTTCTTTCTCTTTTTATGCACCTTTTATTTTATTTACTCCATTGAGGACAATGTCGATTAAGTTGGAGGAGAGAATAATAAAAAATTTTAAATTTTTTAAGTTCTCAAGTAAGTTAGTATTTAGCATTTAAGTATCTGATTGCACTTAAGAATCTAGTTAAACCAAGTATTTTTAAAAAAAATTGATGTACAAATTTGAGAGTTTGTAAGATATTGAGGGATCAAGTATTAAGAAAACTTAATAAGGAGTTAAGTTTAGAACTTAAACAATTTTTTTTGAGTATTTCTAAATTTTTCTACCAGCATAAAAGAAGAGTTAACTTTTTATGGGCTTGTGTAGGGTAACTATACGTTTCTTCATATATTTAATATTAAAAAAAAAATTTTAAGTACTTCATGCTGAGTAACCGAGCCTCTTTGTCTAAGCAAGCATTGAGTTTCGCATCAAAAGGTATGAAGGGCAAAGAAATTTATTGTAAAGCTAGTTTTAACTCGTAGTTTGTTTGATTCGAGCAAGTAGGTCTGAGGAATATTCTATATCTAGTACCCTAAAGTCATCTGATTTGGAAGTCATTGGCTGAAAACTTGCTACATGGGTCAAACAGAAAGCTTAAAGGGTTAAGATACTCAATAGCAGTATAACGTTAAAAAAAAAATCAATAAATGAAGGACAGAAGTAACAATATACTTGTCCATATAAGGTTAATGATTTGGAGATAAAGGAAGAAATAATTTACAAAAATTCAAAAAAAATTTAGTGTTCTTAACGTAACTCCCATATTGATTAGTATTAATACTCCAATGACATATCTCATTCATGCTTTATTGAACATCAGTGGCTCTTTTGAAAATTATTTAGTGAAATTCAAAATTTTAAGTTAAAAGATATTTAATTCTAAATTTTTTCTTTACTCGAGGATGAACAAAGTTCAAGTTAGAGGGTATGATAAGTGATATATTTTTATATTTATTGAAGATATTTTTGATAATTTATGGTGCTAACATCTTCTTAAAAATTTAATTTTATGAATAAATTAGATTTTCTTACAAAAATAAATAATTTAAAAAAAATATAAAATTAGAACATATTTATGAAAAATAGATGTTGATTTAATTGAGAATCTAAGTACCAAAATATTAAAAAATTAATAAAAAATTTAATACATATTTTTTCTTATTTTTTAGGTAAAAATTGAAGCAAAAATGGATCCAAAATATCTTAAAAAATATTAAAAATTACCTTCGATGCATGGTGGACCGGCCGCTCAATCCACAAAGTCAGGGCGTAGTCCACAGAATAGTTTCACAGTCCACAGGCATGGTTCACAGGCAAGGAGGAAGGTTTTGCACGATCGGATGGTTGAAATTCAATCTATCATCTGATCCAACAGCTAAAAACATTTTCGACTTTGAATAGGAGATTAAATGCGCTGATCGATGGCCCAGATACCATTCGACCTTTAATCCAATGGCTGTTAGCATCCCCGACTGTGTTAAGGAAGAAAACTGCATGATCCAATCGTCGAAAATAAATCAAGCACGTGATCGGATGGCTGTGGTGGATTCTAACAGAGAGAAAGATTTAAAACATTGATTTTGATCAGATCTGGGTGATCCAAAGGCAATCCGATGATCAGAAAAATTTCTATAGGTTTAATATGATTTCTAAGGATTTTAGGACTCCTTTTCCTACCAAAAAATTATAAAAAATTTATCTATAAATAGGAAGTCCGAGAATAAGTGTAGGGAGGAGAAAAAATTAGAGAAAAAATAAGAAAAAAATAAAAAAAATCATGGATCTTTAAGGATCAAATATTGGAGATTATGGAGTTAGAGAGCTTGATGTGTGGCTAAATCTCTTCAATCCAGGAATACGATGAAGTCTGTAAACAGATTTTTATTTTTTTTATATTTAATTTTTATATAATAAAATTATATTTTTTTTTATATTTTTTATTTTTTTTGAGGTATTGATTTAGCCTACACGATCTATACCCTTTATTGACGTACTGTGATCTCTGGATACGGTACGTGCTTTGAAGAGATAGATCGTAGTATATGAGATTAAACCTTAGATCTTGTAATTGAATTTAGATAGTTTATACTCTAATAGGACGAGCTATGATCTACTGATACAGTCCGTATCCCTTAGAGATAAGCTATGCTAATATCTTAATCATAAGAATTAATATTGCAACATAAAAATAAATAAATAAATCTAATTTGCATGGTGGATTCAAAATTTTTGAGTTATTTTTCTGACTTATTTTTTTAATAAATTAATTTATATTTTTAATTTAATTTTTATTATTTTATTTTTATTTAATCTTTCTACAAATAATTCTCTTTTATTTTTTCTGAAAAAAAAGATAATCGCCCTAGGTCTCTGTGGAAACGATCCCTACTCATCCTATCTATAAAGTTTGACTTAGTTTTTATTCTTAACCACCTATGATAGCGATCAATCACTGAATATAGATGGACATATGAGAGGCCCTCTGCGATCAGTAGAGTATTGAGGAGTACTTTGGTAGGCGATAGAGGACACGACAGAATCGGTCCACCCAGCAGCATCCGATCCTGCATAATGATGGCTTTATTGGCACACATGTTATGGCAGACAGATTGATAAAAATTTTATATTTAAATTAATTTTATATTAAATTAATCATTTACATATTTTAATTAATTTAGTTTTATTATTTATTTATTGTAGATACAGTAACTGGGTCGTGCACTAGGGCAGCTGTAGATATGGGAGGCCACACACCAGTCTAGGAGGATTGATGATTACTTAGATCCTCATTCTCGATAGATCATGGTAATAATTTAAAATATTATTTATTAAATTTTTATATATATTGATATATATAGACTAATGAATATCTAAACTATATAGGAAGATTATACAGAGTATTTTGTATTGTGGCATGGTGAGGATCCATCCTTTTAGCCCCTCTTTGACCTCGAGGGATGGCTCAGGAGGGGCGACTAGGAGCCGGGTCATAGAATTTGGCCACAGCTTCGACCCTCCATCAGCTCGAGGATCTTCATCGATGTCCTCCTCTCAGGGCTCAACGATCCAGACGTAGGCTGACACACATGTGAAGGAGGTCATGCAGAGGCTTTGGAGCCAGCGACCTCTAAGCTTTCGAGATGCTGTCTATGATATGGTCATTGAGATCCTCTGAAACCCATATCTGCATGATCAGATGGACTCGTTGTCACAGCTATCACAACAAGTAAGTCTATTAATAATTTTTTTTATTTATTTTAAATTTTTATACTTAGAAACTTCACATATTTAGACTTGAGTCTTAAAAGAAGATATAGGAGATAAAAAATTAATCTAATAATTCAAATGATGAGCCAGAGGTGTTTATAGCTCCATATCATCGAATGAAATATGTAGGAATAATCTGTTCGAAAATTGAAGTAGTATATCGAAATATACATCTCCATATCGATATATTTACTTTCAT
This sequence comes from Elaeis guineensis, assembly GCF_000442705.2. NCBI lineage: Eukaryota > Viridiplantae > Streptophyta > Magnoliopsida > Arecales > Arecaceae > Elaeis > Elaeis guineensis. The sequence goes on from NC_025993.2 coordinate 145,024,702, forward strand.
ATCGAAACTTATTAATAATATTTTATTTTTTTCATTACAGAATGTTGAGATATTCGATTTTCATACACCAACTGCTGAAGAGGATGTATAGGAGTAGGAGAAAGATGAGGAGGATGAGGAGGAGGATCGTACATATTTTTTCTTGATATGTATGCAATTTTGATACTTGTAAAGCAGTATCTGTATGTAAAATTATATAATTTATATTTTTAATATAATATAATTAATTTTATTTTTATAATTTTATTATATAATTTTTATTTTATTTATAATAGATTTTAGAAAATATTATTGCTTGTTACTGTGATTAAAGTAGGTTTTAAAATATTTAATTATAATTTTTTTTAAAAAATTAAAAACTATTAATGATAGCATTAGCGATGAAAACTGTTGTCGCTAATTATTTTTAAATTTTAATTAAAAAATTAAAAAAATATTAGTGATGATAGTAGCAATGAAATTATCGTCGTTAATAATTTTTTAACAACTTAATTAAGAAATAAATTAAAATTATTAGTAACAGAGCTTTATCGCTAATACCATCGTTAATTATCTTTATTAGCGACGGTGGATTAGCCATCGCTAATAATAATAATAATTAGTGATGAAGTTATTTTTTTTGAAGTTTTAGCGACGGCTTGCCATCGCTAATAACATTAGCGATGACAAACTGACTATTAGTGACAGCAATTAGCCATCGCTAATAGTCTTTTTTTCTTATAGTGCCTTGGAGGAGAGTAATAAATTTTTAGGTATCTTTCTTCTCTATTGCTTTGATCTCTTCATCCATGGCGGCTTTCTAAATCTTATCTAGTATTATTTCTTCAAAAGAAATATTTTTATTATTAGTCAAAAGGCAAACAAAATTTAGTTCGTTTGTTACCTCATATAGCTCTTGCAAACTCCTTGTTTTCCTTTGCATTGGGCTATCTTTCAAAGGAGGTGATACTCTTGAATATGAAGATGAAGATAGTAAAGGAACTTCAAAATTCACTTTTAATTCCTTTTCTTTTACTTCTTTTTTTTTTTTCATGAAATAGCTTTTTGTTTGATTGCCAACTTTACATGCCATCTTGGTGGAACTCCACATCTCTATTAACATAAATCCTTTTAGCTTTTGAATCAAAGGGCTCATAAGCTTTAGATCAAGCATCATAGCCAATGAAGATAAACTTTTCACTCTTGTCTTCAAGCTTCATTCTTCTTTGGCTCGAGATATGAGCATAGGCAATACTCCTAAAAATCTTTAAGTGAGAGGTACTAGGTCATCTTTCACTTTATGCCTCTTATGGAGTTATATCCTCTAGACATTTTGTAGGATATCATTGAGCAAGTAAACTATACGGTTTATGACCTCCATCCAAAATTTCTTCGACATGTCTTTTGTCTTTAGCATGCTTCAAACCATATCAAGAATGGTCCAATTCTTTCTCTTAATCATATAATTTTGTTGGAGGGAATAAGATACCGCCAAGAATCATTGATTGCCATGTTTCTCATACAAAAGTGCTCAACCTTTTTGGATGTAAATTCATCTCTATGATCGAATCGCAAGGCCTTAAGGTAATAGCTAGCCACATTCTTTTTCCATCATTACTTTAAATAGAAAATGTTTCAGACTTTTTCTTCAAAGAGTACACCCAATTTTTCTTGCTAAAATCATCAATAAATATTAGAAAATAATGGTACATACTCTTCAAAGTATATTAGAGATATTGGCCCATATATATCAGTGTGGATGAGTTTAAGTAGCTTCTTTGCATGATAGGAAGCTTCTTTGAGAAAGCTCTTCTTTGGTTGCATGCTAAGAACACACCTTTCACAAAATTATTCTAAAAAATCAATATATGATAAGCCTTTTACTATCTTCTTGCTTGATAGTTGCTTGAGGCCACCAAAGGTAAAGATTCCTGAAGCTCAAGTGCTAAATCCATGAACTATTCTTCACACTTGTATTCAAATATTTGGCATTGCCATATTTGATATTAAGCATGAACATTCTATTTTTTCAATTTAAATATGAACTATCAAATTATTCTTTTGATCTCTTAAAAATAGATTTTTATTTTTCATATGCATACCATATCCTTTCCTCAAAAGTTATCTCAAACTCAAAATATCATTCTTCATATCTAATATATAATAAATATTAGAGATAAATTTATGACTTCTATCTTTTATTTGAATAAGATTTTATCTTTACCATTTATGTCTACTTTGGAGGAGTCACTAAAGGACACATGTCCATTCACTGATTCGTCCTACTCCACAAACATGTTCTTATAACCACATATGTAATTGTTAGGATTTGATGCCTTGAGATTCAGCCTACATTGAGCCCACAGCGAGGTTCGCGATGAAAAATGGAGTCCAACGAGATCAAGATCACCTGAATCGGGGCTCGGATGGAGGAGATACGAGCTTTTGAAGTCGGCATAAGAATCGAGGCGGCGGAGGACCGCCGGCGACCGACGGCGGGCGGCAGCGGTGCCGCCGCAGGCGGCGGCACGCGGGACGCGCGTCCCAGGCCCACGCGGGATGCGTGACCCAGGCCCAGGCCTATGCGGGACACGCGACCCAGGCCTGCTGGCCCCCTTGCCCCGGTCCACCGTGGATCGGGTGGTCCACGGCGCGGTCTGAGGACCGCGTGGGCATTTCCCACGCGTTTCTCACGGTCCATGGTACTATTCCGTAGACCGAAGCACGATCTAAGGGCCGAGAAGGCTCCCGGTTTTGATCCGACAGTCCAGGAGGTTTTTTGGCTTTGTTTAGGACTCCTAATCCCTCTCTAATCAAGTTTTAAACTAGGTTTAAGCCTTTAAAAGGCCTTGTGAGTTAACAGAGAGGGAGGGGGTTCGATTTCTCACCGCCGTACGAACCAGAGGAGAGAGAGAGGCTAGGGCGCTGAGAGAGAAGGAGCAGGAGGCTTCTGGACAGCGATCGCCAGGCTCTTCAGGGGTTCAGGGGGGTCTCCAAGAGAGAGAGAGCTTTTGTGAGGGAAACTTCAGATGAGAGAGAATTGGGTGTACAAGGATTGAGGGTGAGGTCTCCTCTTGTAAAATTTTCTTTTCATAGTGAAGTTTGCATGCCCCGTGGAGGCAAGCCCTTTTGTGGCTGATCCACGTATTTTGATTGTTTTTTCTTTTGTTTTGTTTCTTCTTTCTTCCTGCTGCATCGTGTGGTACTGAAAGGATCTTGGGAGGTGGTGTCCTGGCCAGACATCCACCCAACAAGTGGTATCAGAGCAAGGTGGTATAAGGACGCAGATTGCAGTGGTGGTGAGCAAGACTGAAGATGGAGAAAATAGGAACAATCAAGATGGAGATCAACAAGTTCGATGGTAAGAGCAATTTCTCCTTATGGCAGGCAAGGGTGAAGGACGTGCTCATCCAATAGGGGTTGATCGATGCTCTCTTGTGCAATGAGAAGCCGACCACCATGGAGGTGCGGGATTGGAAATGGCTACAGATGTAGGCGGTGAGTACCATCCGCATGTACCTGGTGGATGAGGTGGTGATCCATGTGCTGAGCGAGACTTTCCCGACGGTGCTGTGGTCGAAGCTCGAGGAGTTGTACATGGCGAAGTCTCTCACCAACACACTTTTCCTCTAGAGGCAGTTTTACCAACTGCGGATGACTGAGGGACAGAGCGTGCAGGAGCATCTGAGCCACTTCCAGAAGATCCTCACCGATCTTCTCAGCGTTGGCGAGAACGTTGAGGAGAAGACCAGGGGACTGGTTTTGCTGGCGTCGCTTCCTTCTTCGTACGAGTCCTTGGTGACTGCTCTTCTAGTGGGGAAGAGCACTATCAAGATGGACGAGGTCACCACGGCGATACTCCAGAATGAGGTTCTCAGGAGGGAGAACCCAGCTTCGAGCTCAGGTGGTGGTAGCTCAGCTTTGGTGGCTTCTAGAGGAGCAGGAGGTGGTAGACAGAGCGACAGGAGATCGCAACGAGGGCGGTCTAAGTCCAGGAGGGACTTGAGCAAAACCAGATGTTACCGGTGCGAGGAGTTGGGGCATCTAGCCAGAGATTGCCCTCAACTGAAAAATCGGACGGTGGCTGCTGTAGCGACGGCCGGCAGCGATTCAGATGGAGATGTCCTGGAGATATCTGACGAGGTATCTACTTCTTCCCAGCAGTGGATATTAGATTCTGCATGCCCCCTATCATGTGTGTTGCAGAGAGGAGCAGTTTGACTCCCTGGAGAACAGTGAGAGCACTGTATATCTGCCGGATGGATCGAGCTGTGCGATCAGAGGAATTGGGATGGTCAGCTGGAGGACACATGACGGTGCAGTGAGAAGATTGGGGGAGGTCCGATACATACCCAATTTCAGGCGGAATCTTATCTCACTTAGCAGACTGGATTTGAGAGGCTACAGGACGGTAGCTGGTGGAGGAATCCTGAGGGTGCTACGCGGTGATAGGATTGTGCTGGAGGGGAAGAAGGGGAGCAGAGGATATTATTACCTGATAGGGAGCCCAGTGCGAGGTGGAGCTTCGGGAGCCAGGTGGCGCCCAGAGCGAGGTGGAGCTCCAGGAGGCGGATCGGGCACGAGACAGGAGACTCGGGAGGACGAGAGGCGACGTCGCAAGGTGAGATTCCTATTGCCGCAGGATGATGCCCCGAGCAGGTCTCAGGTCAGGAGGAGCACAGCATACGACGGAGATGGGATCGAGCAGCCTGGCTCGACTCCCATGTTTGCCCATCCATGATCAGCAGGCGATTGCCCCAGGGCATGGGGGCGAGGAGATCCAGAAGCTCTCGGAGTTTGGAGGAGGTCGAATATCGAGTCGAGGTGGAGATTGTTAAGATTTGATGCTTCGAGATTCAGTCCACATTGAGCCCACAGTGAGGTTCGTGATGAAAAATGGAGTCCAACGAGACCAAGATCACCTGAATCGAAGCTCAGATGGAGGAGATACGAGCTTTTGAAGTCGGCACGAGAATCGAGGTGGTGGAGGACCGCCGGCGACCGGCGGCGGGCGGCAACGGCGCGGCCGCAGGCGGCGGCGTGTGGGACGCGTGTCCCAGGCCCGTGTGGGACGCGCGACCCAGGCCCAGGCCTACACGGGACGCGCGACCTAGGCCCAGGCCCGCGCGGGACGCGCGACCCAGGCCTGCTGGCCCCCTTGCCCCGGTCCACCGTAGACCAGGTGGTCCCCGGCGTAGTCTGAGAACCGCGTGGGTGTTATCCATGCGTTTCTCACGGTCCATGGCACTATTCCATGGACCGGAGCGCGATCTAAGGGCCGAGGAGGCTCCCGGTCTTGATCCGACGGTCCAGGAGATTTTTTGGCTTTGTTTAGGACTCCTAATCTCTCTCTAATCAAGTTTTAAACTAGGTTTAAGCCTTTAAAAAGTCTTGTGAGTTAACAGAGAGGGAGGGGGTTTGGTTTCTCGCCGCCGTACGAACCAGAGGAGAGAGAGAGGCTAGGGCGCTGAGAGAGAAGGAGCAGGAGGCTCCTGGACAGCGGTCGCCTGGCTCTTCAGGGGTTCAGGGGGGTCTCCAAGAGAGAGAGAGCTTTTGTGAGGAGAACTTCAGATGAGAGAGAATTGGGTGTACAAGGGTTGAGGGTGAGGTCTCCTCTTATAAAATTTTCTTTTCATAGTAAAGTTTGCATGCCCCGTGGAGGCGAGCCCTTTTGTGGCTGATCCACGTATTTTGATTGTTTTTCCTTTTGTTTTGTTTCTTCTTTCTTCCTGCTGCATCGCGTGGTACTGAAAGGATCTTGGGAGGTGGTGTCCTGGCCAGACATCCACCCAACAGTAATTTCTTGTATTGATATCCAAGTACCACATATTTTACTCATCAGTGTTATCTTCTTTGCAAGCTAGCAGCAAGACATTATCACCATCTTCTTCTTTCTTCTTTGTATAATGAGTCTTCTCTTCAACTTGGTTGGCATCATTATACCAACAATTCGAAATATAATGATCAAGTTTGTTGTAAATGAAACAATGAGCTTTGAAATTATCATACCTTCAGCCTCTAGATATATGAGTCTCCTTGTTCATGCTCTCCTTTTGGACTTTAACTTATCTCTTCTTTATTATTGTAGCCTCCATGTCCATGACCTTGTCCATAGCCTCTCCATTTGGCCACAACCTCATCCTTGAATTTTTTGACTTCTTTTATTCTTGGAGTCTTCTTTTTTCTCCTTCGAAGTGAACTTAGATTGAAGAGCTTGCTCCAAAGGCTCTTGCTTCTTCTTGTTAAGCCTTTGTTCATAGGCTTGTAAGGAATCTATGAGTTCATCAATTGTGATGGTCTCCAGGTTCTTTGATTCTTCAATAGCGAATATGATGTAGTCAAACTAGGCATCTAACGAGCATAGAATTTTCTTTACTACTCATGCATCATTCAAAGTCCCGTTGTTCCTTCTCAATTGGTTGACGATGGTCAAGATTTTTATAAAGAAATTCAAGATGGATTTGGACTCCATTTATAAGACTTCAAATTCACCTAAGAGTTTGAAGATAAATTTTCTTTACTTTCTTAACTTCTTTATATGTATTTTGGAAATCTCCATGCTTTTTTAAAGGTGGTGGCCTCTGTAATCTTCTAAAAAACTGACTCATCTACAACTTGATAGATGAAGTAGAGAGCCTTCTTATTTTTTTTCCTCAAGTCTCACAGAACTTCTCATTGTTGTGCCGTGAGAGTATCTCCATCTTTAGCTTCTTCATAGCCTCTTTCAACTATGTGCCAAATATCTTGAGATCCAAGTAATGCCTTCATTTGGATACTTCAATTCTCATAGTTGATGTTAGTGAGATGAGGAAGAGATAATTGTGAAAGCTCCTCTATATTAGCCATGACTCTGATACCACTTTAATAGAGTTAGTGGAATTATGGTAGAATTGGTGTATTGTATAAAAAAAATTAAGAGATCATAAAATAAAGTTTATTAGCTCAAATATCACTTAATTGTTATTCCAAAATGACTATGTATATATATATAAACTTAGGAGAGTTTCTAAGCCATACATATCACCACGTATGAACATATGACTCTCCAAACTTGGGTGTATGGTTCCAATCTAAATATTGATTCTCTTAGTCCCAATTTTTTTGGAAAGACTCATATTGGAATCATACTTTGACTCTTGAAATAAGGATTCTTGGAAACATATAAACTTGACTCTTTATTATAGGAAATAGCATTATTTGATTTTAGAAAATATCATATTTGGACTTTGAAACTCATGCACTATTAAGTTTAGTTATTTCTAACACTAATGACAAGCTTATACTTGGAAAATAAGTTCAGCTTTCTTTTTGAGCATTTAGTGGCTTTCTTAATGAAGTCAATCAATCGACTTTATGCATCTTAATTATTTTTTATTTTAATAGCAAAACAAATCTTAGCTATTTATCATTTTCTTAATCTCGTATGGGTCCTAGTAAGCAACTTAGCAAACCCCATCAATATAACCATTATGATCTTATTCTTGTTAGGATTTGATACCTCAATATTCGATCCACATTGAGCCCACAGCGAGGTTCGCGATGAAAAATAGAGTCCAATGAGATCAAGAACATCTCAAATAGAGCTCGAACGGAGAAGATACGTGCTTTTGAAGTCAGCACGTAATTTGAGATGATAGAGGACCGCCGGCGGCCGGTGGTAGGCCGGTGGAGTGGCGGCGGCACGGCCGCAGGCGGTGGAACGTGGCCAACGCATGGCAGCATGTGAGCCAGGCACGTAGGGCGTGGCCCAGGCGCCCGGCACGGGCGCGGCGTAGGCCTGCACGTGCGGACCGGCCTAGGCCCAGGCGCCGCTGGGGCCTGGCGTGTACCCCGGTCCACCATGGACTGAGCGGTCCATGGCGGACCGCGTGGACCGCCCGAGCATTTTTCGGTTATTTCTCACAATCCACGATATTATTCCATGGATCGGAGTACGATCGGACGATGTGGGTTGATCCCGATCTTGATCCAACGATTTAGGACTTGATTTGAGGTTGATTAGGAGTCCTAAACCTAATCTAACATGGTATTAAGCCTATAAAAGGCATGTTTGGTGAACGGTAACTATGTGGTGGTCTTTTGGCTTGTTTTTCTCACAAAAATCTGTGAAAGCTCTGGTTTTGTGCGGCACGCAGGCCGTGAGGTTGCACGAAAAATCTAGAAAACACCCTGTAAAGAAGAGAGAGAGCTACCGTATGCTGTGAAGAGGAGCGGAGCTCCTGAACAGCGGACAGTGGTCACTTCAGGGGTTCAGGGGGTCTTCCAAGAGAGAAAACTTTTGTGAGGGAAACTTTTTGTGAGAGAAAAATTGGATGTACAAGGGTTGAGGGTGAGATCTCCTCTTGTAATTTTTTTTTCATAGTGAAGTTTGCATGCCCTGTGGAGGTGAGCCCTTTTGTGGCTGATCCATATATTTTGATTATTTTTGTTTTGTTTCTTCTTTCTTCCTGCTGCATCGTGCAGTACCAAAAAGATCTTGGGAGGTGGTATCCTGGCTAGACATCCACCCAACAAGTGATATCAGAGTGAGATGGTACAAGGACGCAGATTGCAGCGGTGGTGAGCAAGACTGAAGATGGAGAAGATAGGAACAATCAAGATAGAGATCAATAAGTTTGATAGAAAGAGCAATTTCTCTTTATGGAAGGCAAGGGTGAAGGACGTTCTCATCCAACAGGGGTTGATCGATGCTCTCTTATGCAAGGAAAAGCCAACTACCATGGAGGTGCGGGATTAAAAATGACTACAGATACAAGCGGTGAGTATCATCCGCATGTACCTGATGGATGAGGTGGTGATCCATGTGCTGAGCGAGACTTCTCTGATAGTACTGTGATCGAAGCTCGAGGAGTTATACATGGTGAAGTCTCTCACCAACACTCTTTTTCTCTGGAGGTAATTTTACTAGCTGTGGATGGCTGAGGAATAGAGTGTGTAGGAGCATTTCAGCCACTTTCAAAAGATCCTCACCGACCTCCTTAGTGTTGGTGAGAATGTTGAGGAGAAGACCAGGGCGCTGGTTTTGCTAGCATCGCTTCCCCCTTCGCACGAGTCCTTGGTGACTACTTTTCTAGTGGGAAAGAGCACCATCAAGATGGACGAGGTTATCGTGGTGATACTCCAGAACGAGGTTCTCAGAAGGGAGAACCCGGCTTCGAGCTCAGGTGGTGGTAGCTCAGCCTTGGTGGTTTCTGAAGGAGCAAGAGGCGGTAGATGGAGTGACAGGAGATCACGATGAAGGCGGTCCAAGTCCAGGAGAGACTTGAGCAAAGTCAGGTATTATCGGTGTGAGGAGTTGGGGCATCTAGCCAGAGATTGCCCTCAACTCAAAAATCGGACGGTGGCTGCTGTAGCGACGACCGGCAGTGATTCAGATGGAGATGTTCTGGAGATATCTGACAAGGTATCTACTTTTTTTCAGCAGTGGATATTAGATTCTGCATGTCCCTATCATATATGTTGCAAAGAGGAGCAGTTTGACTCTCTGGAGAATAGTGAGGGCACTGTATATCTGCCTGATGGATCGAGCTGTACGATCAGAGGCATCGGGACGATCAACTAGAGGACACATGATGGTGTAGTGAGGAGGTTGGGAGAGATCTGATACATATCCGATTTCAGACGGAGTCTTATCTCACTTAGCAGACTGGATTCGAAAGGCTACAGGACGGTAGCTAGTGGAGAAATCCTGAGGGTTCTACATGGCGATAGGAATGTGCTGGAGGGAAAGAAAGGGAGCAGAGGACATTATTACCTGACGGAGAGCCCAGTGTGAGGTGGAGCTTCGGGAGCCAGGTGGAGCTCTAGGTGGAGATGGATCGGATACGAGATAGGAGACTCGGGAGGACTAGAGGCGACATCGTAAGGTGAGATTCCTATTGCCGCAGGATGATGCCCCGAATAGGTCTCAGGTCAGGAGGAGCACAGCGTACGATGGAGATGGGATTGAGCGGCCTGGCTCGACTCTCATGTTTGTCCATCCATGATCAGCAGGTGATTGCCCCATGGTATGGGGGCAAGGAGATCTAGAAACTCTCAGAGTTAGAAGGAGGCCGAATATCGAGTCGAGGTGGGGATTGTTAAGATTTGACGTCTCTAGAGTCGATCTACATTGAGCTCACAGTGAGGTTTGCGATAAAAAATGGAGTCCAATAAGACCAAGAACATCCCAAACGGAGCTCGGACAGAGAAGATACGTGCTTTTGAAGTTGGCATGCAACCCGAGACGATGGAGGACCGCCAGTGGACGGCGGTGGGCCGGCGGAGCGGCTACGGCATGGCCGCAAGTGGCGAAACGCGGCCAGTGCACGAGCCAGGCACGCAGGGTGCGGCCCGGCGCAGGGCGCGCTGCCCAAGCGCGGGCGCACAGCCCAGGCACGGGCATGCACAGGGCGCGGCCCAGGCCCGTGTGCACGGGCCGGCCCAGGCCCAGGTGCCGCTGGGGCTTGGCTTGTATCCCGATCCACCGTGGATCGGGTGGCGGACCATGTGGACCGCCTGGGCATTTCTCATGGTCCACGGTACTATTCCGTGGACCGAAGCGCGATTGGACAACGTGGGTTGATCCCGATCTTGATCCAATGGTTTGGAACTTGATTTGAGGTTGATTAGGAGTCCTAAACCTAATCTAACACGGGATTAAGCCTATAAAAGGCCTGTTTGGTGAACAGTAACCATGTGGTGGTCTTTTGGCTTGTTTTTCTCATGAAAATCTGTGAAGGCTCTGGTTTTATGCAGCGCGCAGGCCATGAGATCGCACGAAAAATCCAGAGAACACCCTGTGAAGAAGAGAGAGAGAGAGCTGCCGTACGCTATAGAAAGAAGGAGTAGAGCTCCTAGATAGCGGACAGCGGTCACTTCAGGGGTTTAAAAGGATCTTCTAAGAGAGAGCTTTGTGAGGGAAATTTTCTGTGAGAGAGAAATTGGATGTACGAGAGTTGAGAATGAAATTTTTTTTTATAAATTTTTTTTTATAGTGAAATTTGCATGCCCTGTGGAGGTGAGTCCTTTTGTGACTGATCCACATATTTTGATTGTTTTTATTTTATTTTTTATTTTTGTTCCGTGCAGTATCGAAAAAATTTTGAAAGACAATAGTTCTTAGCTTCCTTGTCAAAGTGGAGAAAACAAGTATGTTGCCCAAAAAAAAAAAAGAAAAAAAGTGGAGAATACAAGTCCATAAATTCTTTGTTGGCGCCCGGACGTGCCATCGGAGGCCCCGAGAAAATAACAGAAAATGGGGGTTGCTTTCCCTCTCTTGCAAGTCTCAGACTATAAGACTTCTCCCGTTCTCTTCGACCCACTGAGACTAGTCATTAAACTTCAATGGTTCCCCTAAACTTCCTCTTCATTTTGTTTCTGCTATCGTTCTCTCCCCTGTAGCCCTGCAGGTATTGATGGAGGCGAATCACAAAGCTTTCATACAATCAGCATCAACTCCTTGCTACCAAGAGCTGTTTGCTCCTCATCATCCACCTCCCAAAGAGGTTTGAAAACTACGATGATTCTATCAGTACTTACCGTACAATCAAGCAGTTCTCGCTTTACCCAATAAAACCAGTACACATTCACTTTTCTCAGTCAGCAAGACAACAATTCTGGTATGCAACACTGTCTCATCATGATTCCTAATTAAAAATCACAATTTAATTTGCAGAATCCAACAGTAGTCGCATGACCGTCGTTCACCGCCACGGCCCATGTTCACCCGTCGGCCAGCGGAAGCACATGAACCACCACCGTCTCCTCCGCCAAGACCAGTACCGAATCCAATTTCTCCACCACCGCATCTCCTTCCCTGCTGCATCCAAACCAACTGAACCTGGAACCTCGCTCGCCAGCGTGACAGCCCCTTCCCGTTACGGCATCCCCCTCCGCACCGCCGAGTACTTTATCACCGTCGGCTTTGGTACTCCCAAACAAGACTATACCGTGATCTTCGACACCGGCAGCGACCTCACCTGGATCCAATGCAAACCCTGTGTTAAATATTGCTACCCACAAAATGAGTCACTTTTCGACCCATTGCAATCCTCCACATACTCGGACATTTTATGCAGCTCCAGCGACTGCTCGCTCATCAGCGGTCAATGCGACGCATCTTATCATTGCATCTACGGCGTCAAGTATGGCGACAACTCCTTCTCAGCGGGCTACTTTGCTCAGGAGACCTTACATTGACACCTTCCGACGTGCTAACAAGTTTCAAGTTCGGCTGCGGGATGGACAATGAAGGATTCGCTGGCCGTGCCGCCGGGTTGATTGGCCTTGGACGCGGCGAGGTGTCATTGGTGTCACAGGTGGCGGAGAAGTACGGTGGAGTCTTCTCTTACTGCCTCCCATCACGCTTTAGCTCCACAGGCTACTTGATGCTGGGAGCTGCCATGAATCCACCTAATATCAAATTCACTCCAATGCCAACAGAGTCAAATAACCCATCATTTTACTTCGTCGAGCTAATCGGATTAACTGTTAGAGGAAAAGATCTTTCGATACCATCGTCAGTGTTCACTAATGTCGGGAATATTATCGACTCCGGCACCGTCATCACGCGACTTCCAACGGAAACATACACCGCCCTTCGCTCGGAATTCCGGCAACATATGTCCAGCTATCAGTTAGTGCAGCCATACGACATATTGGACACTTGCTACAACTTCACTGGGTATAGCAGGATTACGATACCTGCAGTTGCTCTGCAATTCAGTAATGGTGTTAGCCTTAATGTCGATGCCTCAGGGATACTCTACTTCGCAAGCCCTTCGCAGGCTTGCCTCGCCTTTGCTGGCAAGGATGATGAGAATTTTGTGTCCATTGTTGGGAACATGCTGCAGCGGACGTTCCATGTGGTCTACGATGTGCCCAACGGGATGATTGGATTTGGTTCTCGAGGTTGTGGTTGATTAAATTAGCACGAATGTGGTGAATTAAGTGAGATTAGATGAGTGGGTAGAAAGAAGGAATAAAATAAAACGAATTGTAATTCCTTTTATAATTGAACAAGGAATTACCATTGAATAACGAACGACGTACAAACGTTGTCTCTGGCCTGAATAAGGAATTACTATTCTATCTAGCGCTTGGGGGCGGCGACTTGTGGATAAAGGTACAGATTTGTCTACGCCAATCTGTGGCCTGGTTAACTGGCCCGAGCTATATACGGGCTGTACTAAACTGTCCTTGAATTGCAATGGGCTTGCGCTTAAAAAGCATGACCCAGCTTAAGGTTGGGCCGCATTTGGGGCTGCGTTTTTGTGTGCAATAATAAATTATAGAACAACGAAAATGTTTCTTGCAGCACTTGCATCCGGACATGTAAATGTAAAACTAATCAGCGGTAAGTTCCCCCTAGTTAATTTTTTTCTACATAACTGCGGCTCGTATTCTTTTAACTCTCTCTCTGGCTGAAACTGCTTATAGTTTGGCCTAGGCTAATATTATGCTTGTGGTAATTAATTAAGGATATAATCCACCCAGAGCGACTAGAAGGAGATGCACAAAATGAGTTCCATGTATCTAGCTTAGGTACATCATAGTGAAATCGTGCATTACCCTATCTGCATTTACCCTAAAAACGAAAGGGCTAAACATACATACCTTGTAGATAAAGCTAGTCTATGTATGTTATGAGCCATACAATCCCGGAACTTATAGTCAGTCGTGTATATCCAATTCACACAAACCACGTACCTTAATTTGAAGAGGAGTTTGCTCAGTGTCTGCAGCAGGTTTTATCTGCATGTGCAAGTTTTAGCATTATCATTCCCAAAAACATATGGCTTTCAAACTTGAACTAAAAATTTGGAGCCCAAAAACATATGGCTTTCAAACTTGAACTAGAAATTTGGAGACTTTGCAGAACATGATTGACGGTGAAATAATTTTGATGTGCCTCATTTCAGCTGCTTATTAATCCCTTGAAAGGGACAATAGGACAAATCTAGTCTACCTTAATTTCATATTGGTTTTGTGAGGAGTGCCACAACGGTTTTTTGCCGGTAATACTTGGGTCCTTATACATTACTGAAGAATCTAAATAATACTTCTGATAGTCTTTCAGAATAAGGCCTTTGGTTGTTATAAATTAATGATATCAGAGTAAACCTGCTCTATAGCCTATGTAAACTAGTAGAAATTGTAACACAGATTTATTGGAGCTAACTATAAATTGATCGTGATGTTTATGATTGAATTTGAGTAGTTTTGAATTCTTAGCTTGGTGAAGATGTTAGTACTTAAATGATGAAGTATGTAAGATGATAGGTTGAAGCCACGTTCAGCCCAACCTGGACCCAGTAGGCAAGCCAAGCCCGGACCAGACCCATGCGTGAGCGTGGCCCAGCGCGGGCGTGCACGAGCTGGCCCAGCTCATTTGCGGGCATGGCATACTGTAGTCTACCACGTTTTCACGGTCCATGGTAGGTGGGTGGACCGAGCGCTCGTTTTCAAGACGTTTCTCGCAGTCCACGGTAGGCCGATGTCCATTTTTCTAGCGTTTCTTGCTGTCTACGTGATTTCTGGTGGATTGAAGGTGCGATCAAACGATCTCCCTCTCTTCCGGTGATGATCTAACGGCTGACGGCGTTTATCCATTTTGATTTGGGCTGTTTCATGATCATTTGTGTGCTGTTTTGGGCCATGCGATGCAGATTCGACGGTGGACTTTGGAGTTTTAATTTCACAGTGAATTAGAGTCCATTTTTTATGCGGTTTGGACCAAATTTCACCTGATGACGAGCTCTGTTTAAAGGGAGGGCCTCGGGAGAGGTTTATAGCAGCCTGAGAGTAGTGAAAATAAAACAAAAGAGGATCCAAGGGAAGAGGAAAAGGAAGAGAGGCATGAGATTTCTTTGAGAGAAAAATAAAAGAGTGCTTTTCTCTTGCAAAAAGAGAGTCTGTGAGCCTTTTATTTTTCTTCTCCAATTTTATACTTCATTGTGCCGTGGATTATTAATAGAAGAATGTTGAGGAGGTCTTGCCCATAGACGTAGGCCAACAACCAGGCCGAACCACATAAATCTGGTGTGCTTTCTTTTCTCTTATTTTTATTACTTGTTTATCTCTCCTATTTTGCATTCTACGTTTGTTTT
The DNA here is from genome assembly GCF_000442705.2 of Elaeis guineensis. Classification (NCBI taxonomy): domain Eukaryota; kingdom Viridiplantae; phylum Streptophyta; class Magnoliopsida; order Arecales; family Arecaceae; genus Elaeis; species Elaeis guineensis. Next base: position 145,039,770 of record NC_025993.2, read on the forward strand.
AGTTATCTTTCTTCTATAAAATGATCTTGTTTTCGCTATGTTTGTATGCTTGTGTGCTGTGTGGATCGAGATGTGCTCGATTACCTCACGATCGATCCTTTCAGTTTGGTATCAGAGCTCAGATCTTTCTTTTGTAGCTGGTTTGATTTGAAACAATGGCGGACAAAGTGATGATAATAAAATATGAGATATCGAGGTTTGATAGATCAAATTTTGTACTTTGAAAAATGAAGATGCAGGCGGTATTGATCAAGGATAGTTGTAAAATTACTTTGCAAGAAAAAGAACACAAACATCAAGAGATGATGGATGGGCAATATGAAGAGAAAGACAAGTTGGCAATGACGAACCTCTATTTGGTATTGGATGATTCGATATTGTTTAATATTGAGATCGAGACTACTACAAAAGGAGTTTGAAAAAAATTGAAGAATCTCTATAAAGAAAAATCTTTGGTAAATAAAATTTATTTAAGATAATAATTATACAATCTAAAGATGAAGGATAGAGCATTAGTTCAACAGCACTTGAGTGTATTCAATTTTATTGTGAGCAAGCTTGCGGCCCTAGATGTCAGAATTGATGACGAAGAGAAGGCTAGCATTCTAGTTTATTCTATGCTGGAGTCTTGGGATAATCTTATCATAAACTTGAGTCACGTTGAAATCCTTAAGATAGAGTCTGTTGTTGCATCATTGCTTAGAGAAGAGATGAGATAGAAATCTAACCAAGAAAGCTTTTCAGGGGAGGCCATGGTAGCACGGGGCAGACCTTTCGAAAGGAAACGTGGTGATCGAGAAAAGACAAGATCTAAGGCCAAGGACAAGAAGAAGGTGAAATACTGAAATTGTGAAAAATAGGGCATGTAAAAAAAGATTGCCGGGCTAAAGAAGTTAATACAAAATCTGAATCAAGAAACTTCCAAGGCAATGTAGTAGAAAGTGAAACTGGTTTGGCTGCTTCAGATGACGGGGATGCATTGACAGCATTGGAAAGATTTGAGCTAGCACGTTATTGGATTTTAGATTCGGAGGTATCTTTTCACATAACTCTTTTTAGGAAGTAATTTCATACATTCAAATCATTGGATGGAAGAGTTATCTATTTGGATAATAATACAATTTGTCCTGTAATTGATGTAGGAGATGTTCGAATCAAGATGTTTGATAGTATAGTTCGGACGGTTTCTAATATGCGGCATGTTTCTGCACTACGCAAGAATCTACTGTCACTTGAAAAATTTTGTAAGCAAGGCTTAAAGTTTATCAAAGAGAGATCAATTGAAGGTGCCTAAAAGATATTTGGTGGTGATAAAGGGAGTACAAATAGATGGTCTTTATAAATTGATGGGCGAGACTCAGATGGGAGAAGCGGCAGTAGCAAGTTCAAAGATGGTATCTCCTATGGTTTGGCATCAATATTTAGGATATATGAGCGAACGTGGGCTATAATTACTATCAAATAAGGAGCTTCTTTCGAGATTCAAATCAATGCCACTGAAATTCTGTGAAGATTGCACTATGGTAAATAAAGAATAATCTCTTTCTCTTTATTACAGCAGTAGAGTAAGGAATTTCTTAAGCTAATCCACTCAGATACTTAGGAGTCGCCTGATAAATCATTGGATGGGTGTTCCTACTTCGTCTCCTTCATTGATGACTATTCTCGAAAGGTTTGGATATATATTTTGAAGCGAAAATTTGATGTTTTTGAAACCTTCAAAAAATTCAAGGCTCTAGTAGAAAATGAAAAAGGTTAGAAAATTAAATACCTATGTTCTGATAATGGAGGAGAATATTGCTCCAAGAAGTTTGATGAGTTTTGTGGTGAGCATGAAATTCGGTGATAGCTTACGGTTCGTGGGATACCATAGCAAAATGGTGTGGTAAAGAGGTTTAATAGAATACTCATGGAAAGAGTCTATAGTATGATGAGTACTGCAAAAATTGACAAAAAATTTTGAGCAGAAACTGCATATACGGCTTGTTACTTGATCAATCGAGCACTCACAAAATTCTTTGGGTTAGAAACTCCAGAAGAACTTTGGAGCAGCAAGTCAGTAAAGTATTCTCATCTCCATGTCTTTGGATGCGATGCATATATGTGGATTTCAAAAGAGAAGAGGACAAAATAGGACAGAAATTCTCGGAGGTACATCTTTCTTGACTATGCTAAAGGAGTAAAAGGGTATCGGTTGTGGGATCCTACTACCCACAAGATCATTGTTAGCCGAGATATTATTTTCAATGAAAAATCTTTTCAAGGCACCAAGAAAAAGCAAGATGATGAAGCCATTACTTCTATTGAGTTCTTTGATGTAGGTGATGAGATGCAAGCAGAGTAAGCACAGGTGAACAACGAAATAGTTGATGATGGACTAGGTGCAGAGTCTCTGCAATCCTCTGAGAATGCTATCTCGCTAGAAGAGCCACCAACAGAGTCTGAGCGGCTTAGGAGGGTCATTAGATCTCCTACCAGGTATGATGACTATGTCACTTCTTTCATTCATTCTGCTAACCATATTTGTGCTTATATTGCTTTGCGGAGGAGGACGAGCCAACTTCCTACAGGGAGGCATGTGAGTCTACCAATGCTAGAAAGTGGCATTTGCTATGAAGGAGGAGATAGAGTCACTTCGGAAGAACAAGACATTGGAGCTTGTAGTTTTACTGGAGGAGAGGAGTCCGATCGGATGTCAATGGGTCTATAAAGTAAAGAAGGATACAGATGAAAATATGGAGAGGTTCAAAGCACGTTTGGTGGTGAAGGATTGTGCTTGAAAGTTAAGAATTGATTTTGATGAGATCTTCTCACCAATGGTTCGTCTTACTACTATTCGGGTTGTTTTGGCAATCGCGGTGGTCATGGATTTAGAGCTCGAGTAGATGGATATAAAGACAACTTTCTTGCATGATGACTTAGAGGAGGAGATCTATATAACGCAACCTGAAGGTTTTATTGAAAAAGACAAGAAAGAGTTGGTTTGTCAGCTGAACAAATCATTGTACGGTCTCAAACAGGCACCGAAGTGTTGGTACAAGTGATTTGATTCCTTTATTGTGAGTTTGGGATTTGATCGACTGAAGACAGATCATTGTGTATATTTTTACGGTTATGATGATGAAAGCTTCCGTATCTTGCTGTTATATGTCGACGATATGATGATCGCAGAAAATAGCATGAGTCGGATATCAGATCTGAAAACTCAGTTAGCTGGGAAGTTTAAGATAGACTTAGGAGTCGTGAACCAAATACTTGGGATGAAGGTGCTACGGAAGAAGAAGGATAGGAAGGTCCGGCTTTCACAAAAGGGATATGTGGAGAAAGTTTTACGATGCTTCAATATGCAGAATGCAAAGCCAATGTCTATCCCATTTTCTATTCAATTGAAACTATTAGCAGAGCAATCACGTAGCACGAAAGCAGAAAAAGCTGACATGGCCCAGGTACCATATTCATCAGCAGTAGGGAGTTTTATATTTGTCATGATATGCACAAGACCAGACATTGCACAAGCAGTGAAAGTTGTGAGCCAATATATGGCGAATCCAAATAGCGACCATTAGATAGCAATAAAGTGGATCCTTTGATATTTGAGGAGGACGACTAATCATTCACTCTATTTTGGTTCAATAGGTTTAGAGTGCATTGGTTATATGGATTCTAATTTTGTAAGTGATCGAGACAAGAGGAGATCTACCACAGGCTATGTGTTCTCTATGGACGGTGGTGCTATTAGCTAGGATCTAAGCTTCAGTCGGTGGTGGCATTATCAATGACAGAGGCAAAGTATATTGCAGTGGCACACACATGCAAAGAAACTATCTGGCTCAAGAGACTTCTTAGAGACTTCAAGGTGAAGCAAGATATGATGAGGATGGATTGTGATAGTCAAAACGCGTTGCACTTGACGAAAAATCTGGCGTTTCACTCTTGAACGAAGCATATTAACATTCGCTATCACTTTGTGAGAGATGTGGTTAATGATGGTCTAGTTTTATTGCTGAAAATTCATACTGATGCAAATCCAGCAGATGTATTGATAAAGTCAGTGACCCAGGAGAAGCTCAATTGGAATAAAGCTTCTCTCAGTCTTGGAGCTACGTGAGGAGTGGGAGGTTGGCAAGATCTCCAGAAATGACGTTCTTATGAATTCGGCATATGTCTTCAAGTGGGAGAATTGATAGGTTAAAGCCATGTTCAGCCCAACCCGGACCCAGCAGACAGGCCAAGCCTGGCTTAGACCCATGCACGAGTGCAGCCCAGCGTAGGCACGTGCGGGAGCGCACGCGAGCCAGCCCAGCTCATTCGCGGGTGCAGCATACCACGGTCTACCGCATTTTTGCGGTCCACAATAGGCACGTGGACTGAGCACCCATTTTCAGGGCATTTCCTCGCGGTCCACGATGGATCGGCACTCGTTTCTCCGATGCTTCTCGCAGTCTATGTGATTTCTGGTGGATTGAATGCGCGATCGGATAGTCTTCCTCTCTCCCGATGATGATCCAATGGCTAATGGCATTTATCCATTTTGATTTGGGTTGTTTCATGATCGTTTGAGCACTGTTTTGAGCCGTGCGATGCAGATACGATGGTGGACTTTGAAGTTTCAATTCCACAGTGAATCGAAGTCCATTTTTTATGCGGTTTGGACCAAATTTTATCTGATAATGAGCTCTATTTAAAGGAAGGGCCTTGGGAGAGGTTTATAACAGCCTAAAAGAAGTGAAAATGAAATAAACGAGGGTCCAAGAGAAGAGGAAAAAGAAGAGAGGCATGAGATTTCTTTGAGAGAAAAATAAAAGAGTGTTTTTTTTGTAAAAAGAGAGTTTGTGAGCCTTTTATTTTTCTTCTCCAATTTTGTACTTCGTTATGCTGGATTATTAATAAAAGAACATTAAGGAGGTCTTGCCCATGGACGTAGGCCAACAATCAGGCCAAACCACATAAATCTGATGTGCTTTCTTTTTTCTTATTTTTATTACTTGTTTATCTCTCCTATTTTGTATTCTACGTTTGTTCTAGTTATCTTTTCTCTATAAAATGATCTTGTTTCCACTGTGTTTGTGTGCTATGTGGATTGAGGTGTGCTCGATTACCCCACGACCGCTCTTTTTATAAGAATCTATACAAATGCATTTAATCTCACATCAGTTATATATTGGACATATCTTAAGCACCGTCAAGGAACCTAAATAACATCTTTCGGTTAACTATTCTAGGTGAAATATTGGGTTTCGACAAATAATATTAAAACAAATGTAGCTTTATGGCTATGTGAACCTGGATGCAGTAGTACGGGCCTATTACAACTGACTATGGGTCGATTATGATGTTTATGATTAGATTAATTTATTTACTTATAAATAAATTTGCAAGGATTTGGATCCGTAGCCTACAGAAAATGCTAGGGTTTAAATAAAAAGAGTGTGCGAGTATCTATGCTGCTGTATGTTCAGTCCCACATTGATTATTCATAAAAAAATTTTGGATATCTTTATAGGACCAAGAAGCCTAAATAATATTTTTGGTTAGTCTTTCTTCGTAAGATTTAGATTATTGTAGGTTTTTCTTTACACAAGAACTGCTCTTATTCCTTCTTCTTCTTCCTCACAAATTAACAAATTCCCATGCATGGGCTAATTTCCTGGCCAACCAGCCGGGTTTCGGCCTGGTTTGGGCGAGACCTGGGCTAATTTCCAACCCACCAGCTAGGTTTTGGCATGGTTAGGACAATGATTTTTGTCTGAACAAGCCAAGAATTAGATAGAGCTAAGCCCAGTTTGGGTGATCGGGTGCAGCCGTGAGGAAAAACACCCAGTTGGGTAGTATACGGCCATAGTTTTCACCTGCTTCAAAATAAGGTATTATTTAGTTTCTTTAGATTTCATATAACTGTTACATTTTCTCCCTTTAAAACAATCTTTAGATTTCATATAACTGTTGCATTTTCTCCCTCATCGAAACAATCAACATAATAAATGGTCACGCTTTATATCTATAATGCTTCCCAAATTGCAGTGCAACTCAGTACTAGGATAGAAAATTTGAACCTATACTTAACGTAGTGCATTAACATTGTAACTTTTTTTTCTTCGACTCATATGGATGGAGGGCTCATCGCTGGTTATAGGCTTGCGGTCTTTGGACTGTAGCTGGTATGCTTACGGTTGATCCTTGGACTATAGCTAGTACATTTGTAACTGCTGAGCCTCACGGCTTTATCTCATTTGTTGGAGGGCTCATCTCAATAAGAAGTATTGTCCACTTTGACCGTATGCAGCTTGCAACCCTTGGACCGTAGTTGATATGCTTGTGACTGTCGGATCTCACGGCTTTATCCCCTGGGCTTTAACCCAAAAGGCATCTCTTGAGACAGAGAGAGTATCTTATCTTATATAAGGCAGAGTATTCCTGACATACAACCGATGTGGAACTAAACCTCCCACGACAAGTTGGATCAAAAAAAATCATGGGGCAATTGTGCTAATGTGCTAGGAAAGAGAATTGGTTGCAACTTGCAACCAAATAGTAGCAACATGTTTTTATCCTTCAAATGTGTATGATACACGTGGAGATCATCCTAATTCATCGAGGTGGTGAATTTAGACAAAAGCAGCAAGCATTTAGCCTATTGATGGCCCTGACTATCTACTTCCACGTTGTGCATAGACCTGTTCATGAATCGGATGGCGTGCTTAAGCCCGAAGCCTTTTGGACGGCCTTGAGCCAAATATTTAGACACATTGGGCCAATCCAGCCCTGCAAAATAGGCCCGTTTTAAAGGGTCGGGCTCTCCTATGGGGATTACAGCCCGGTTTGAGTCCGGTGCGGCCCATATTTTCTTTCATCTTGCTTGTGTTATTTGGCTCTATTTGATGTGTTTGTAGATTATTAAGACAATTATTGTTGATATGTGCACCTAGTGGGACAATAGACATATTGTAGGTTGTTGATACGGTGGCAACGAGTCGCACATTGGTTGGGTCAACTGATATCTGTATGCATTTTATCAAAAAAGATCCATATCCATATCTATCCTGTATCCGTGTTGGGTCGAATCAGATCGGACTCCAAGGATGGGTTGGGTCAGATATATCCGAATTTTTTTTTCCTCTTGTTCTCTCATTTCACTCTACTCGTAGCCTCCCTCCACTCCTTCATTTATTACCGCCCTTCTTCGTTCCCCATCTCCACTGCTGCCACACCACCATCCGCTGCCCTATCTCCAAACCCTACAAAATATCATGCTTTCACCAAGACTAAGCTCTCAAAAGATTAAGCTCTCAAAACCTCAGGGGACCAACTCACATTGCCACAAGTTGCACAAAACCCAAATGCCTGAGACAAAACCCCAATCGGAATCTAAGAAATCCCTTTGATCTCTCTCAGGTGTCCTCTTTCATCATAGATTTGCAAAAAAAAAAAAAGAAATGAAAAGAAAAAAAAATAAGGAGAGGAAAAAAATATATCAAGCTATGTGGGGAAAGGCCGTACCTTCCAATTTTTTCCATCTTTCCTTTTTTTCATGTTGATTTTTCTTATGTTTTCCCTTGGTTTTCCTATTGGTTTTTTCATTCTCAGCAATTTCAATTGAGGGAGAGGCTTGGAGTGACCAAATAGAGAAGCTTAAAAGATAGCCAGGGTTTTGTCGGAACCATAGTTGCTTTCTCCTCCAAGCGAATAGTCCCGAACTCCATCTCTTTTCCTCTTCATTGCCGGCACACTCTTCATCCACCACCAAATCTTCGTCGGTACTAGCAAGCTCTCGTTGATATTGTCGCTTCCTCTTCTCCATCGACATCATCCACCACCAAGCCCCCTAAGCCACCGCTAGGGGTGGGGAGAGTGGGAACCCGGGTCAGATTTTGGGTTTTATTTAAATAAGAGAGAGATGTTTTAAGTTTTATTTAAACAAGAGAAAGAGAGAAATTCGGGATATATCATTATCCATATCCAATTCGAACCCACTTTCGATATTTTTTTTTAAAACCCACGTCTGCCTCGTCTCTTAATCGGATTAGATAAAATCCATCCCGTTCGGGCTGGGTTGGGTCAGGCATCCATTGGGTCAGAAAAAACTGTTATCCCTAGTTGTTGATAATACTTATTTATTTTATATTTAGTATCTTTTAAATGTATTCGAGCATTTGCAGTACTTTTGAAAAAATAAAAAATAAAAATGATCCTAAAACCTGACACTAGGTTGAAGCCAAAAATCCGAGCAAGAGCCTGCCGCAGGACTAAGAAAATTGTGGTGCACTGGCGCAGCCAACCCATGAACAGGTCTAGTTGTGCGACTAGGATACCATTGTAACAGGAAAGTCATCTGAAAGATTAGCGCCATCAAGTAAATTAGGAGGATAAATATGTTATCCAAGTATTAGATACATTATATCATGATCCAAGAGCTTGTCTGTCTTCCAAAACAGAAACCAAATTCGGTAGTTATTTTGGTGATGTTAGCTTCCACATTCCCAATTCTTCTTCAGAGAACATAAATTCAGACCACAGATACGACAAAAGTTGGTTTAGATATTAAAACAATATAATTAAAAAATTGTACAAATTGCTGAGTTAAATAGAATAAGATCATATATAATAGCAAAGGTCTGTGACAACCCAGGATGTTCCTTTCCTCAACATTACAAGCCACGCACACAAAACAAACGTTATTTCCTTGTTTACTCGGTCCTATGTTTGGCTATAAAAGTCCATGATATAAGCAATGCCAGACCATCCACCTTCTCTTGTTTCCCTTGTGGCGATGCTGACAAGAAGGCCGGCCTCCAAATGAGGAGGAAAAAATAGCACCAAAGTTGAATACGCCAGTTTGCACAAGAAAGAAGTTGATAAGAAAGCAAAATCCCCATTTCTAGGTGCCTTTCATACCATTAAGAAAACCTAGATTTTGTTCCTCTAATCATAGATGGACGTACCGTACAAGGAGCAATGGAACGTTTTTTTTATTTTTTATTTTTATTTTATGATATATATAGACGAGTTCTACTCAAAAAAGAAAAGAGATCGATAAATATAGACGGGTTCCTTTCACTGTCTCGCCAGTCAAAATCAGCGCAGATCTATTTAAAGGCCCTCCCTTAAGCCTCTCTTTAATAACGAACGTGCCTTCGAGGAGCACATGGCCCCCCTCCCTAATCTCTTCTTCTTGCTTGCATACTTCAGTCTCGTTTCCTTCTGTTCACGCGTCCATGGAGGAGAGACACAACCCAGCTTCCATTCCATCGACATCAGATCCATAATTCCATCCACCATCTGCTCCTCATCCAATGGTGTGACAAATTAGTACACTTCAATTTCTTTCATGATATCTAAGGTTGCGTGCATTACTAACTTCAATTTCTTTCATGATATCTAAGGTTGCGTGCATTACTAATTCTATGTACCCGGATTTTTCTAAAGTCCACATTCGGGTTCACAAGCATGCTTATCTGTGCTAATCATCAATTATTTAGTTCCTAGTTACAATGTGGGAGTAAAGATTGTCATGCCCGTACCGATGCCAATCTACGATTATGTCGATATGGGGTGCAATTCGGCACACCAAATATCGGTACACTCATATACTGCATTTTAGTATCCGTCGGTACCATACTATACGTTCTATATCATCAGATTTGGTACTGTACGATAAATCTTGCATGGGATCATTTGTAGTTGATATATTACATACTAATCATCAGTTACATGTACTTCAAATTATAAGATGCCTACTTAGTAGTGATCCCTCTGGCCTTTCCGTGCATAAACTCTTGCAGCATCGTCTGGCAATAGGCTGACCGTTGTTCATCAGCACGGCCCCTGCTCCCCCCTCATCAACCCCAGGCAAAGGCTGAGCCACAGAAAGATCCTCCACCGTGACCAAGCCCGAGTCGTCTCCCTCCACAACCGAATATCCACTTCAAGGAAGGACAAATCCGCCGGCTCGTTGGCCGGTGTCACCGTGCCCAACCGTGTCGGCATCTCGTTCAGCACCTTAGACTACGTCGTGACGGTCGGCTTCGGAACTCCCAAAAAGCATTTCACGGTGATCTTCGACACCGGCAGCGATATCTCCTGGATACAATGCCAGCCCTGTGCAGGCGGTTGCTACGCCCAGAAAGAGACGCTCTTCGACCCATCCCAATCCTCTACCTACGCCAATATATCATGCACCTCAGCCGACTGCCTCTCATTCGGATCATATTGCGATGCATCATCGACTTGCATATATTCTGTCGAATACGGTGACGGTTCCTACACTGTTGGCTTCCTTGCAAGGGAGACCCTCACCTTGACACCATCTAACGTGCTGACAAAATTCGATTTCGGGTGCGGGGAGACTAACAAAGGTCTCTTCGGCAGCGTCGCCGGGCTGGTAGGTCTTGGCCGTGGCAAGGCGTCGTTGGCATCGCAAGCAGCGCAGGTATATGGCGGAGTCTTCTCCTACTGCCTCCCGCCACGGGTGAGCTCCACAGGGTATCTGACGCTGGGAGCCAGCGGGCCGTCGCCCAACGTCAAATTTACGCCGATGCTCACCGAGCCGGCGGCACCGTCCTTCTACTTTGTTGAACTGATGGGACTACGTGTTGGAGAAAAGAATTTATCGATACCATCGAGCACCTTCACGGATGTTGGGACTATCATCGACTCCGGCACGGTGATCACCCGCCTTCCGTCGTCGGGTTACTCGGCACTTCGTGATGAATTCAGGCGGCAGATGGCAAACTATTCCATGGCGCCTCCGCTGTCGATTTTTGATACTTGCTATAATTTTACTGGAGTTGTTTCGGTGTCATTACCTCCGGTTGGTCTATTATTTAGCGGCGGAGTGACGCTCGATGTCGATCCCTCCGGTATACTGTATGTTGTGAGCATGTCGCAAGCATGTCTGGCGTTTGCTGCTAACGACGATCCGGGCTCGATCTCCATCATTGGCAACGTGCAGCAGCGGACGTACGACATTGTTTATGATGTTGCCAGGGGAATGATTGGGTTTGGAGCGGGAGGCTGTAGCTGATGGAAACCTGTAGCAGTTATCACTAAGTCAATCTAGCAATCAAAGAGTGAGATGGAAGGTATAGAATGATGAAGCGCAGGAGTGATGCGCAAATGTCACAGAATAACGTGGACAAACTTATGACTGTGATCTTTGTTGTTATCGTCGTAATCGCCGTCGCTGCTGCTGTTTTTTTCGAGAAATGTAATCTTTATGTCAGTAATAGACCTTTTAGCTACCGTGCATATGGTTGATTCCCAGTGGCTCCATATTGTAGACTTCTGAGGGAATTGTTCGGCAGGCGATTGTTCTCCTCTCTCCCTTTAAAGTACCAATACGTCTCTGTTGGGAGAAATTATTGGTTGGATCTAGATCATAGCGGATCATGAATAATTTATTAGTTAGATGGAGGGAAAAGATATTAAATAAACGGTAGAACGTGTTGTTAAGAAGAGAAAAACTATTAAATATATAGCAGTATGTATTGTTATGGCACATACGAAACAAATAAAATGGAAGAAAAGAGTTAAAATATTCATGGTCCAGTCCACCCAATAACTTTCCGCCTGTTGGTGCTTTGACTTTTAGTGACTTTATGCTTTCTTTTTGTTGAGAAATACTGCAATCACCAACAGTAACGACATAAATTTTTTTTTCCTTTTTATGAATTTAAATAGGATATCATAAAATAATAATAATTTCTACGATCTAATCAGATAATTTAATAAATAAAAAATAATCAAACAATCTAAAAAGATAATAATTTTGATGTGAAATTTTTATTATTTAAAATAATAAGATTACTGTAAGTTTTCTCTAGATCAACTAGAGATTATACAAATATATCATTAAAAATAAATCTCGAATCTCATAATAAAAAATTATCATCACCAATAATTAAAGTAGATTTCAATAATAAATAGAGAGTAAATTTCATTAAACATGTGGATGGTTGAAAAAATTAGTAGAGAAGACATTTCAAAAATCTAAATCATTTAACTTGTAGCTCTACAAAAAAATAGTAAATTTGTGATAGATTGTGCGATCGATTTTTTTATCACTTTTGCAGTCTATTTTGTAATCGATTTATGATAAAATAAAATATTTGTGATTGATTTATAATCGATTGTAAAATTAGATGCAAATTTTTCTGCCCTGACCTATCAAAATATTTTGCAATTGAATTTTGCAATCAATTTTTAAAATTTAAAATTATTTTTTAAAAATTAATAACTTTGCAATCAATAAATCAGTCACAAATTTTTATTTTTTTTCAAACTTTACAACTGATTAATCAGTTGCAAATAAAGCTAATTTATTTTGAAAATATTTCATTTTTTTGCAACCACTTTTTCGATCACAAATCCAAAAAAAATGCATTATAAACATTTTGAAAAATAAAATAGAATTTAGTTTTATTTTTGAATTGGCGACCAAAATATTAGTTGCAAAATCATTTTTCAAAAAAATTTATTTTAAATTCCAAAAATAATTTTTCTCTTCCTCTTTTCCTCCTCCTTTTTCTCTTTTTCTCTTCCCCTCTTCCTCTCCCCTCTTTGGCGTCTCCCCTATGTCGCACCACTATCGTCCAGCTTTAATGAGGTCTGCTCGCCAGTGTCGGTCAGTCTCTATCACCAGAACTGACGTCCCTACCCTACAACAAGCCTAGCCTTCTCCTTTTTCTCTTTTCCTCTTCCTCTCTTTCCTCCGATGTCTCCCCTTTGCCACGTACGCCACCACCGTCCAGCTCTAATAAAGTCTACTCGCCATCGATGGCCAGTCCCCATCATTGGGACCAACGCCCCAACCCCCCCCCCATGATAGATCTAGCCTTCTTCTTTTTCCTCTTCCCCTCTTCTCTTCGACATCTCCGTGTTGCGCCACCACCATCCAGCTCTGATGAGGTCTGCTCACCACCATCAGCCAGTCCCCATCATCGGAACCATCTATGCCCCATGCCCCCCCCATGATAGATCTGGCCTTCTCCTTTTTCTTTTTAATTTCCTCTTCCTCTTTTTTCTTCAACTCTCCACTGTGTCACGATGCCACCATCCAGCTCCAATGAGGTCTGCTTGCCACAATCGACCAGTCTCTATCATCAGAACCAATGCCCCATGCACCCCCCTCGATAGATCCAGCCTTCTTCTTTTTTACTTTTCCTCTTCCCCTCTTCTCTCCGATGTGATCTCTTGTGCTACCCTACAGCTGTCTAGCTCCGATGAGATCTGCCCGCCACCATCGGCCAATCCTCATCGTCGAAATCGATGCCCCCACCCCCCATGACAGATTTAGCCTTTTTTTTTCTTTTTTCTTCTTCCTTCTTCTCTCTGACATCTCCCCAATGCCGTGCCATAACCGTCCAGCTCTGACGAGGTCTGCTCGCCACCACTGACCAGTCTCCATCATCAGAACTAATGCTGCCATCATGGGCCACTACTAGAACTAATATGTTTTCTCACTCTATTCTCATTTTCTCTCTCTTTTTTTTAAATTTCTTAAATTTTATTGTATTTGTAAGCAAAACACAAGTGTTAGAAGGAAATATCATGCTTTTTAATTATGATTTGTTAGTTTTTACATATGCATTTTTCATTTTAGAAATTTAGGTTAATTTTTTATTTATATATGTTAAATTTGAAAATAAAAACAATACTTAGTTAAAATGTAAGGTATGTTCATGGCAATTGAGTTGGGGTTATTGTTTGTACTATAAAATTCTATTTATTTATGGATATTTTGTTATTTTTAGGGTTTTTAGTTAATTTTCTAGGGTTTATCCTTAAATCCAAAAATAATAAGCTATATTCACATCAATTGAGGTGGGATTATTGTTTTAATATGAAATTCTATTTGTTTGTGGACCACTTTGTATTTTTTTAAGGTTTTTAATTATTTATTTTATTTTTATTTTTACATTCAAAAATAATAACAATAATTAGTTAAAATCTAAGCTATATTCATGTTAATTGATGTGGGGTTATTGTTTGTACTATGATATTCTATTTGTTTGCGGATCATATTGTAAGACATAGAGTTTTAGTTATTTTAATAAAATTTATCTTAATTTAAATCTGAAAATAATATAATAAATTGGCTAAAATTTGAAATTTATTTGTGCCAATTGACTTGGGGTTATTGTGTATTGTATGTAATCTATTTGTTTGTGACCTAAATTGTAATATATTAGGCTTTAATTTGGTTAAGTTTTTTAATTTTTATCTTGAAATCTGAAAATAATCTAATAATTAAGCTAAAATCTATAATTTATTTATGTGGATTGTGTTAAGATTGATATATTGAATATAAAATTCTTTTATTTGAAATTATTTCAGGTGCAACTTAGTTAGTAAGGGTGTTTCTTAGAGTTGATCTCATATGTAAGGTAGCTGATATAAGGTAAGCAACACGCATCCCTTTTATATGTAATATGAATCTTCTTGTAAATTATGATTGATTTAACATAGTTATAATTGTTTGATTGTGTATTATTATTTGGACAGAATATGAATATCCATCATTATCTAGATGTATAATAGACTTTTGTTAGGCTGAAAAAGATATACTAATAATTTTTTAAGGGGGGTGAATGAGTTTTTTCTTTTGCATGCCAATAATCGATATTTTTGAGTAATAAAAAAATTAGATGTCCTTATTCCAAGTGTAAAAATCAAAAGTACTTAACTCCTGATGAAGTGAAGGTTGATCTTTATAAAAAAAATTTGTACCTGATTATTGGTATCAGACATCACATGGAGAGTGTGACCCTCATTTGGGTAGGGGATTTGATATGCATTCAAATACTTCAAATAGTACGTAGTTGGATCATAATGAACAATTGAATAGATATCAAGCTATGATTTTTAATGCTGCTAGTCCAGAGTTTGGATTTCATTATAAACAAAATGTGGAGCCTCCAAATAGGGATGCTCAAAACTTTTATGATATGTTACGTGCTGCCTAACAACCATTGTGGTCATGATGTGATGATCACTCTGAGTTATCTGTTACTATTAGATTATTAAGCATCAAATCTGAGAAAAATATCTTCCAACGATCATTTGATCAAATGGTGGGACTTATAAAAGAGACACATCTGCTCGATAATCTTATACCCAATGATTTCTATAGGATAAAGAAATTGATATCTAAACTTGATCTCACTGCTAAAAAATAAACTATTGTATTAGTGGTTGCATGTTGTATTATGATGAACACAAAGAGGAGAGAGAATGCAAATTTTATGGTGCAGCTCGATATAAAACATAAAGGATTGACAATGGATGATATAAAGAGATCCCTATAAAGAGAATGTATTATTTACCACTCATTCTTAAGTTAAAGAGATTGTATACCTCTATAAGTTCTGCTACAGACATGAGATGGTACTATGAGAATAAATAGAAGTCAGGTGTATTGTGTCACCCATCAAATGTGGAAGCTTGAAAACATTTTGTTTTGATCAAACATATCTCGATTTTGTAGCCAAACCATGAAACATTAGGCTAGGCCTATGTACTAATGGTTTTACTCCCTATAATCAATCAGCAGCACCATAGTCTTGTTGGGTAGTAATTGTTACTCTATATATACAATCTCTTTCTAGAGCTATGCATGACTACTCTTTATATGTTCGTGACCTTGATTATCTTTGACCCACATAATTCAAAGAGTAAGATAGATGTGTATTTACAATCTTTGGTAGATGATCTGAAATTATTGCCGAAAGAAGGTGTCCTAACTTATAATATCTCAAGAAAGCAAAATTTCATAATGAGGGTTGCATTAATGTGGACAATCAATTACTTGCCCACAAATGGTATGTTGTTAGGGTGAAGCAAAATAGAAAAATTGGCATGTACATATTGTAAGAAGTGATCAAAAGCATTCACTTTAAAACATCAAGGTAAAAATTTTTGATTTGATTGTCATCATCAATTTCTACCTATTGATCGTGTGTTTAGAAAAAATAGAGATGCATTCCATAAAAATCGGGTTGAGACCTCTCCCTAGGTTGACTAGAGATGAAGTGTGGGAAGCAGTTTTCTCTCTTCCAAAGATAACTGAGGAGGGTCTATGTAGATGTGATGGATATAAGGTTACGCATAATTGGATAAAATATTTGAGAGTTACCATATTGAAAAATTAATTTGATCAGACATAATCAAGATATGATATATATCAAAAAGAATGTGTTTGATAATGTGTTCAACACAATCATGGACATTAAAAGCAAAACTAAAGATAATATAAATGCAAAAATGGATTTGAAAGAGGACTATAAGTGAAGGGATCTGGAGTTGCAAGAATTAGTTAATGAAAAAATGATAAAAACAAAATTTACCTTCACCATGGAGCAGAAAAGGGCTATATGTAAATGGGTCGGTGAGTTAAAAATGCCTAATGGATATGCCTCCAACTTGAGTAGATATATAAATTTGATAGAGAAAAAGTTATTTAGGATGAAAAGTCATGATTATCATATGTTTATGAAGTATTTGCTATCAATTATTTTTAGTGCACTATCAAAATAGGTGTGGAAGCCCATAACTAAATTAAGATAGTTCTTTAGGGACTTGTGCTCAATAGTATTACGGATGGATGATTTGTTCTAGATAGAATAAAATATTATTGTTATACTATACAAATCAGAACAGATCTTTCTATCTAGATGTTAGATTTGTACCCTAGAAGTTAATTGTTGACTGACACATTATGTAATTCGAGGGCTTAAACTTATACTTGTAATCTTTTTATTATCAATAAAAATTTTTTTTATTCCAATTATGTTTATGTGTCCATGATTTGTCCTAAAAATTAACAAAGGTGATTCTTGTATATTCTTAAAAAGTTAAGAATTTGAGACATACATTAATTAGTGATTAATTTTTAAATACTTTTGATTAAAAGATCATCACATAAGAAGACAATGATCAATCTATTTGAGATCAGTGTATGGTTCACCTTTCTAATGGACAGATGAGTTTCGGATCTGTAGTATAGAGACACTGGAGTAAAATTGCAGGTGATTGTTAGAGAATAATTTGCATTAAGCATGAGCAATACGAAAACCACATGGATGTCTACTCACTCATCAGTAGTCTTCTCGATGCTGCAGTGGTGTGAGTGGTCTTTTGATCTACAGTATCATTGGCTACTCGCAGCGAAGCTACTGAATTTGACTGTATATTTTCTTGGTTCCTAGCTATTCAGATCTTTGCTGTATATGTTGGCTTCAGTAGGTTCAGATTCACTGTTTGAAGTAGGATGTATTTAGATAGAATCTATCGATCTTGATAAAAAAGAAGAAGTCCTCTGTGATTTGTGAGATTGAGTTCAAAAAGTTTTTGACCAAAGTAAGTGTGAATACTGAAAAAGAGTTTTCATGAGATTCATAAATAAACTCGAGTCGAGCCAACCTAATATATAACTGATGATGGGGTCTGACGAATTCTTTATAAACTCCATCAAGTCGGAACTCACGATAGAAGGACTGAATCATATGATAACTATACCTAAGAGTTCGTACTTTTATTCTACTGGATTATGAAACTTATCGAGCATCATCTTGATGATCGATGGCCCTCGAAGGATAGAATTAAAAATATTTCAATCTATCGAAAAGAATTTCGATGATATTGTGATGGAGATTACAATATATCTCACTACCAGATAGAATAGAACCTATGGGATCACATATTAAGAGATTTAATCTCGAATTTACCAATTAGACTTATGAAGTTCTAATTGAATTAAATTTTATTGAAATCTTATTAGGTTTATGAGAACCATGCTAGCACATGGTTAAACCTAATTCTTCTCAGAATTTTGATTTGATCAAGTCCATAGCCTTGAACCTAATCTAAATCTATTTGGATTTAATTAGGCTCTTAATTGTAAGTGCAAGAGAATTTGATTAAGTCAATTAGTTAACATAATTATCCTAACATTATCTCTTTTTTATCTCTTAATTATCTCTAAGTGTGCATGTAGAATAGAAGGAAAGAGGGAGGTGCAATCTTTCCTTTTTGGCAAGACCAGGGGGTGTCAACCCCCTAGATTTGGCAAGTGGGGCTCACCCCCTTCTCATGTGTGGCATGGAGGAGAGAGAGGTGGGGCCACACCCCTTTTTATTTGGTTAGAAATCCTATTGTGGGGTGCCAA
The DNA here is from genome assembly GCF_000442705.2 of Elaeis guineensis. NCBI lineage: Eukaryota > Viridiplantae > Streptophyta > Magnoliopsida > Arecales > Arecaceae > Elaeis > Elaeis guineensis. The sequence goes on from NC_025993.2 coordinate 145,057,930, forward strand.
ACTATCTGACATGTATTCCTAGGGCGCTTCTTGTACATGCTTAAAGGGGTTGATTATATATCATTTATATCTGATTTTAATTGGTATAAATCAGATTAAAAAGATAGAAGATTCTTATGAGATAAGGATCTACCTTTTTAAGATAATTGAGTTCTTATTATGTATCAGGATAGTGCCTATATAAAGGGTATGTCTCTAGAATTTTTAGTTAATAGAGTTTTTGATGAAAAGAATTTCTCTCTCCCTTCTCCACACCTCCTCTCCTTCCACTCTTCCTTTCCATGCCTAAGAGTTGGGTGTCTCCTTCTTCCATACGCCAAAAGGTAGTGCTTTGTGACTTCAAGATTGAAGATCAAGGAGAAGAAGAAGAAGGCTACTGATCAAAGAGTTGATCTCGCAGTCTAGCTCAAGATGTTGATCAAAGTATTCAAGGCTAAGATTTTTTTTGAGAAGAAAAATTTTTTATGAGGAAAATTTAGTTTGAGATTGATCTCGATGGATATCCGTAGAGGTCAGACACATGTACGGCTCAAGCATCTATGAATCCATGATCATCAGAAGCGATGAATATCTATCCGTACCATGGTAAAGAGATCCGATCTCATACTTGTATCTAAATTTTAGATTATATATATGTATTTTCTCTTGAACTTGGGTAGGTTTAGATTTGATCTCTTGTATGTGGGATTAAAGGGTTTAACTCATTTTATTTTTCGCTGTCTGTTTTAAAATTTTTTAAATCTACACATGCTACCTATCTAATTTTCTAACAGTAGTATCAGAGTTACAAATTTTTGAAAATACATATGATCTAATTTTTAGATTAGATTTAAAAATTTTAATGATTTAAAATTAATTTTGTGCTGATATAAGATTGTCCTGATATAGGATTTATCCCATATATTGCAAAGGTTATCCTAGCACCAGATTGATCGATTTTAAAAATTATTTTTAAAATAATTAAATCAAATCTTTTAGATCTGAAAATTAGCATATGTGATATGTTTAATTTGAGTTTAGATCTAAAATTAGAATGATTAAAAGTTCACATCAAATTGATATAAGGTTATCCTGATATAGGATTTACTCCTTATATTGTAAAGGTTGTCCTAGTTTGATGTGAATCAAATTTTGAAAAAATATTCTTAAAATATTTTAATCATTATTTCAGATATGATTTTACATGTATTTGATATATGTAAATTTGATTTTAGATCTAGAATTTAATGTATATATGATACATATTTAACTTAGATTTGAAATTACATATATTTGATATATGAAACTAGGTTTAGATTTGAAATAGTTTCAAGATCATAAGCCACTAATTGCAAATAATGAAATATAATCTAAAAATTATTTTAGATCTAAAATTATGTTGTTGCATGTGGGTGTGGGTTAAATAAATTAGGTCTACTAATTAAACTATAATTAGCATATAATTGATTAGATCAGGCTAGAACCCATTTTCCTAATCGATGGATGATTAGGATTAGATCAAAGGGGCTCAAAGTCGAGTTTCGTCATAGTTGATCACATCGATTCATATTTTGATGTAAGTTGATTGACTCAAGATCAAGTTTGGCTCAGTAGTTCGGACCCATTTCAATAGGTTAATCTAATCAATTCTAATCGATCAATTTGATGTCTAAGATAAGTATTTACATGGTGGTCATCTAATTGGTTATGTTGTCTGACCATGTCAATTTTGATTGGTGTCTAAAGAAAGCAATGGCGGGACTCCCATGCATCTTAACTTACCTAGCCATCTTGGGAGATTCAGTTTCGTGTTAGGTTACTTGTTGACTCGAGTTCACCTATACCGACTAGGTTGGTTAGATATGTTGATATGCTAACCTGAATTTAATCAGTCGGATGTCAGATCTGTTGATTTAGAAGAGACCTAAATCTAAATCTTCTTATTAAATATTAAGTCTAAAGATCTTCCATGCATCATTGTAAAGATACGGGTGCCTTCCTAACGTTGATCATTTTCGACTAGTTACAGTGGTTCGATTACATCGGAAAGGTACAATCACTCTGACATTTGATATCTCAAAGTAGAGAAAAGATTGGACCTAATAACTGTTAGGTGAGGATCCCAACGACGGCTTTATATCTGTTGGTGAACGATGGATCTGACTTAACTAAGAATATACCAATAACTGTTAGGTGAGGCCACAGGACTTAGAGACTAGCCCACTACATCTTGCTTAGTGAAGCAATGGACAAAGTGTTGTCTACTCATTGGTCTATACTCATCAATAACTATTAGGTGAGGTGTGTATAGATTAATGGGACTGCAGTACCCATTTGAAATTGATCGCATATAGGTTTCCATTTTTCCACCCAAAGAGTATGAGACATTCGAGGAAATAATGGGAGACTTTGTTTATTTTTAAAGTTCCTAGAACAAACAATCTTATAAGTATAAAATTTAAGTAGAAACTATTCTCTTTGCAGATAACTATGTTGTGTTCAAACTCCTTAGCCCAAATTCTCGATATAAATAGGTTAACCATCACAAATTACAAAAACTGGCTCCAAAATCTGAGAATTATTCTCAATTTCGAGAAACTCATCTATGTCCTAGATCAGGAAGTGCTTGTGTTACCTACTCGTCCATCCACTGATTAACGAGTTGCACTTGAGAAATGGATGGATGAAGATAATAAGGCAAAGTGCTATATTTTAGCATCCATATCCAATGATCTTCAGCAACAGTATGAAGATATGAGGACTGCTAGGGAGATGCTGGTTCACCTACAATAATTGTATGGTGAACAGAGTCGCATAGCTTATTTTGAGGTCTTTCAGAGACTTTTCAAAATGAAGATGCATGATTGACAGTCTATCAATGATCATTGTTTGTCAATGATCAAGTACATAGAGGAGCTTCAGAAGCTTAAAATGAACATGGACAAGAAACTGTAGGTGGATTTGATCCTCCAGTCTCTTCCTGATTCATATGGGCAGTTCATCATGAACTACTATATGAATAAAATTATTGTCACTTTGCTTGAGTTATTGAATATGCTGGTGACTGCAGAGGGTACCTTGAAGAGTTCAAGGAGCACAGTTCTAGCTGTAGAGTGGGCTTCTTCCAAAAGAAAGTCTTCTTTTAAGAAGAAGAAAAGTCTGCAAAGAAGCAGAAGAACGAGGTCAAGCCCAAGAAACAAGTTCCTAAGAAGGCCGATGATAAGGAAAAGTGTTTTCATTGCAATATTGAAGGCCACTAAAGGAGGAACTGTCCAGCCTACCTGGTCACTGTCAAGAACACGAAGAAGGATGGGCCTTCTAAAGGTACATCTGAAATGTTCATTATTGAAAGTAATCTAACGGTTTCCTCTTCTTCTAGTTGGGTTATTGATTCTGGTTCAAGTACTCATTTGTGCACTTCAATGTAAGGTCTCAAAGAAGTAAGGGGGCTAAGGAAAAGCGAGATCACTCTTCGGATCAGTAATGGAGTAAGGGTTATTGCTGTAGCTGTCGGAACCTATCCTCTGCGACTACCGTTAAGATTTAATTTGCTTTTGAAAGACTGTTTATATACCTATAACCAGTAAAAATTTGATTTCTATCTCTATGCTGGCACAAGATAACTATAATTTTTATTTCAATAAAGACATGTGTTCAATTTATTTTAAAAATAAACTTGTAGCACGTGCTTTTTTAATTAACGATCTTTACCATTTACACACCGATGTGAGTGTAAACATTAACAAATAAATAGTGAATGCCATAGAATCTAAGAGATCTAGAGATAGGATTAGCCAAAAGTATCTATAGCACTTTAGGTTGGCCATATTGGAGAGGACAGACTCAACAAACTGGAGAAAGATGGTCTTCTTGAATCATTGACTTTCGAATGTTATTCAGTTTGTGAATCGTGTCTTCAAAAAAAAATGATCAAGCTGCCCTTTGTGGGATAAAGAGAAAAGGCCATTGAGATATTAGCCCTGCACTACAAGAAAATAGCCATTTTGCGATGGAAAGAGAAAGGGCCATTGAGATATTAGCCCTGTACTACAAGAAAATGGCCATTTTGTGATGATATTTTTTACGATGGAAATCTTTCGATTGCAAATAAAGCTATTTGTGATGTAATATATTTTCTGATGGTAAAAAAAATATTTACGATGATTTCATTTTTTCATCGTAAATAAAAAATATTAACGATGAAAAATAGATTTTCATCATAAATAAATGACTATTTTTGATAATTTTTTATCATAAATAATAAAATATTATTTAAATTTTAAATATCTAAATATTAGTGATAAAAATATTTTTATTATAAATAATTCAAATTTTTATGATGAAAAATACTTTTTCATCGTAAATAATATTTATTTATGACTAAAATTTTTTATCACTAATATTTGAAGAGAAATAAAAAATTTAAAATATCAAATATTATAGATTATTTATGATGTAACTTTCCATCATAAATAATTTAATTATTTGGGATGAAAATATTATTTTCATCACAAATAAGCATTATTAACAATGAAATTTTTCATCGTTAATATTTAAAAAATTTAAAAATTTAAAAATTAAAGATTATTTATGATGAATTAAAATATATCATAGATAAAATAAATATTTATGATTGAAAAATAATTTTTTCATCACCAAACATTGATCTTTATGATGAAAATTTTTATCGCTAATATGTGAAAAATAAAAAAATTTAAAAATTTAAAAGGTAAGCTATTTGTGACTAATAAAAATATTACATCATCAATAATTGATTATTTACGATCAACTACCTTCATCATAAATAATTAGAAAAAATTAAAAATTTAAAAATTACATACTATTTATGATGAAAACTTTACATCATAAATAATTAACTATTTATGATAAAAATTTTATTTTTTAATGAAAAATCATTCATTTTTTATGATAAATATTTTTTATCGCTAATATATAAAAAATAAAAAAATTTTAATTTTCAAAAACAACAATATTAGGGATGTAAAAAATTTTTGTTGTAAATCATTAAGCGTATTTATGATGGAAGATTATTTTTCATCGCTAATAAACCTATTTTAAAAATTTAAAAATAAAAAATAATTTATGATAAAAATATTTTATCATAAATAATCTACTATTTATGATGCTAAATCGAATACCCATCACAAAATCGTTGCTTATTTACGACGTATACCTTTCATCACCAATATTTAAAAAATAAAAAATTTAAAATTTCAAAAATTAGACTATTAGCGACAAAATAAAAGATTTTCATCGCTAATGACTTTTTTAATGATAAAAAATTTCATCGTTAATATTTTAAAAATTTTAAAAATTTTAAAAAAAAATTATTGAAGGATGTTTAGATATATTATAGTAATTTTTTTATGTTTATAAAAATAAATATTAGATAGTTTTTAAAAAATAATATGTGCACAAAAAAGTATGTAGAATATTAAGATAAATATGTAGTAATATAAAAAAAATAAAATTTTAAAAATTTTAAAAAAAATTATTTTTTTAACAAAGACTTAATTCATTTCAATTTAAGATCTATTTGAATAATTGGATCCAAAATATTATAGAACTCAAAATCAGTCCTAGATAATAGTAAAATAGGCCAAGCTCAGCTTATAATTCTGTATATTTGGTAGTTAGCTCATGCATTTTATAGAATTTTAGACCTAACTATCTAAACAAATGCTTAATTGGATTCAAAGTTGTAAGCCACAAGCACATACCGGTCACTTCAAGGCCTAGATGGGATCATCCAACCCACATGCACCTAATTATACATAATTTAAAATACTAGGGATCTAATCAAAACTTTAACCTAAAAAATCCTATAATGATGATCTGGTTTCTTGTCTAATTCATGATTTCGAAGCTTAGAAAAAAATCTATATTAAGTATAAACAACAGAACAAGCAGCCAAGCTAAACAATACTATCTCTGATAAGATTTTAGTTAATAGTACGCGTGCCTGATTAAGATGGAGCTATATTATGGAAGACGGCAGCATCATTACCCCAGAAGGACAACAACATCTGAAAATTACCTTCTGCTGCCAACGTTCTTGAATAGCAAGGCTGGATGCTAGAAAAAGAGTTTTACATTTATAATTGCTTTATTCTATCCATCTCCATCTTATCTATAACGTAAAATTTGGAGATCTCAAGCTGTATGCTTTAATATTATTCTTCAAAACTTTAAATATCTTTGTATCTGTCGATCATTAGAATCTTTTGAAATTACCATAATATTTTAAAAAGAAAAAAAAATTAACTTAAATTTTTTTTTAAAAAAAAATTCAGTAATTATTAGCAATGAAAAAGACTTTTTGCCGCTAATAATTTAATTAAACAATAAAAATTTACGTCGTAAATAACTTTTTTGTTGGAAAAACCTTTTTATCGAAAAATATTTTGGCAGGAACTATTAGCGATGGAAACTTTTCATCGTTAAAAATTTATTAGCGACGATACCTATTTTTTCGTCTCAAATAATATTTTTGATGGGGGGAAAATAATTTTTTCAGCAAAAATTTTTTTTTGGAAGAAACTATTAGCGATGAAAATTAATTACATCGTAAATAACATTATTTGTGATGAAAAAAAAATTTTCATCGTAAATTATTTTTTTGTTTAATTTATTAGTGATAAAAATTTTTATTAGCGATGAATATTTTCGTCACTAATACATCGTATCCCGTTAAGTCCTATCTAAAACCCATTTTCTTCCCCGATGCACCCCCACAGTGCTTTCGTGCGCTCCCCCCAGGCATCCCCCTCTCTGCTCTGCCCCCTCTCCCGGCTGCTGAATTCGCCGCCATCACAGTCCTCGATCGTCATCGCCGTCGCAGTCGCATCCGTCGATAAAGTAAGCTTTCTTTATTTTTTTTTTGGGGGGGTTCTCGGGCCATCGGTGGGCCGTCGGGGATGGGGGAGATGCCGGCAGGGATGGGTCGGGCCAGCGGCGCCTGCGTTCGCCGTCGGTAATCCATCTTTGTTTTTCTTTATTCTTTTGTCAGGCCACCGGGCCAGTGTGGACGGTGCTAGGGCCCGGTCGGGCCGGCATGGACAGGTGGGCCGGGTCGGGCCGTCGGGGCCGGGGTCGGGGCTGGGGCTGGTGGGCACGGGGACGGGAGGGCTGGGGCTAGCGGGCATGGGGACGAGTGGGTCAGGTCGGGCCGGGGTGGACAGGTGGGCCAGGTCAGGTCAGTGTCGATGGGGCTGGGCCGGCGGAGACTAGGCCGGGGCGGGCCAGCGGGGACAGGGCCGAGGCCGGGCCGGGGTGGACAGGTGGGCCGGGTAGGGTCGGCACTGACGGGGCTGGGCCGGCGGAGACTAGGCCGGGGCGGGCCAACAGGGACAGGGCCGAGGCCGGGCCGAGTCGGGTCGGGTCGGGCCGGGGTGGGTCCGGGCTGGGTCGGTTTTGGGTCGGGCCGAGGCCTCAAGGATGGGTTTGGGGATGGGACCGGGCCGGTCCGACAGGGCGGGTCGGGCTAGGGGGGTAGGCCGAGCCGGCAGCGCCTACATCTGTAGCCAATAATCCATCTTTGTTTTTTTTTTGTTCTTTTATCAGGCCATCTGACCGACGTGGACAGTGCCGGGGCTCGGTCAGGCCGGCGTAGATGGGAGGGCTTGGTCGGGCCTGGTCGGGCCAACATGGATGGGGCCGGGGCCGGTGGGCATGGGGATGGGGATGGGTGGGCCGGGGCCGGCGGGCACGGGGATGGGGATGGGGATGGGGATGGGGATGGGGATGAGGATGGGAACGGATGGGTTGGGTCGGGCTGAGGTGGACGGGTGGGTCGGGTCGGGCGGTGCGGACGGGGCCAGGCCGGCGGAGACAAGGATGGGCTTGGCTGGCGGGGACAGGCCAGGCCGGGTCGGGTCGGACCGGGCTGGGGTGGGTCGGGCCTGGTTGGGCCGTTATGAATGGGGCCGGGGCCGGCGGGCATGGGGATGGGGTCAGGGACGGGGACGGGGAGGGGACAGGTGGGCCGAGTCGGGCCGAGGTGGACGGGTGGGTCGGGTCAAGCTAGCATGGACGGGCCCAGGCCAGCAGAGATGAGGCTCGGCTGGTCCGACGGGGATGGGGCCGGGGCCAGGCCGGGTCGAGTTGAGTCGGGCCGAGCTGGGGTGAGTCGGGCTGGGTCGGGTCGGGTCTGGGCCAGGGCCTCCAAGGATTGGGACAGGGATGGGGCCAGGTCAGGCTGGGCCGGCCCGGCGGGGCGGGTCAGGCCGGGGTGGGTCGAGCCAGGTCGGGTCTGGGCCGGGTCAGTTCTGGGTTGAGCCGACAGGGATGGGGCTGGGCCGACGTGGATGGGGCTGGGGCCGACGAGGATTGGGATGGGGCGAGTTGGGCCGGGTCGGGCCGACGTGGAGGGGGATGCATATTATTTGATTAATTATTTGATTAATTATATTTGTTATATATTATTTTTTAGTATTATTGTTGAAATTATTTAATTATTTGATTAATTATTATTTCACTAACACAATGTACATTGCTGTTACTCGTTACAATTTAATTATTTTATGTGCTGTTTTGTATGCTACTGAAATTATAAATATAAAAAATATTTTTATTTTAGAGAAAACTCTATTAAAATTTTTGATGAAAAAATTTCAATACGAAGTTATTCTTTTTTGATAAATTAGAAATCTATCTTCGAATGCATGTTCAAATATGGTAGTTAAATTGCATTGAGCTATAGATTTTCGTTCAAAAGTCGATCTTCATCGAGATCGAATCTTGGATGTTCCGTATTCGAGCTTTTTGAAAAACTAATAATATTATTGTTGTTAATAGTTGATATTTTATTTCATTATGTAGTATTCAGTAATTATCTGTCTATTGTTCTCCGGATATATGGTGAATAGGATACGTAGGCACCATATCCACATCGTATACTTGAAGAACCATGGAGAGATGCTACTAAAATTTTCACAAAAATGAGATGAAATATCCACTAATAACAATAATGCGATTATTACTTTTCTGAAAGGGATAGGGCCACACCTGCTCGTAATAATTTGAAATGCATAGGATCATCTATTTTTACTTTATTAAATTGATGTAACATATTTTTTATGTTACTGTTCAGTCTGTATTTTTTAATATGTGTTGTTTTGTATAAAGTGATCTGTATCTGGATTGAAATTTTGGCTGAAATTCGAAATGCGATTCAGTCCGAAATTTGGATCGAGATCCAGAATACCACTGAACTTTTTTTTGGTTGTTAATGATTTTGTATTTATTATTAGATGGATATTAACAAAAATTGGATGAATGCTAGAGATATTTTTTTGCCTGAATATTGAAAAAGAGTTCGAGATTTTATTGAGTTTGCACGGCATAAGGCTGACAGTGCTAGTCGGATAAAGTGTCCATGTAAGAGATATGTCAATTTGGTATATCATCACATAATACTTGTTGAGGAGCACCTGCTACAATATGGTATGGATAAGAAGTACACTTATGGGATATGGCATGGGGAGGGTGATCCGAATGAAGTAGTACGCGATGATGACGATATTGAAGATGATAGTGATGCTGGTGAACCTGTCGAATATTATGGTATAGAAGAATTGTTAGATGATTTACATCAAGGTGCTTGTTCAAATGTACGTATGAGTACTACTGCATCTGAAAGCAATTCTGATCATGAACATAATATTCGACTTAAGATAGAAGAGACTTCTGAGCAGTTTTCAAAGCTCGAAAGGGATGCACGAGAGCCACTCTATCTAAATTGTACAAAATTTTTTAAGTTAGAGTTTTTAATAAAATTACTTCATATTAAAATCGTGAACCGATGGAGTCAGAAGTCATTTGATCAAATTTTAACATTGATTAAAGCAACTCTTTTCAATGGAGAGAGACTTTCCAAATCATATTCTGAAGCAAAAATATACATGCGAAAAATAGGACTTGGCTATATTCCTATACATGCCTGCAAAAATAACTGTATATTATTTTATAAAGATAATGAACAAGCAACTAAGTGTTCAAAATACAGTGAGCCTAGATACAAAATCGATAATGAGAAAGCAAAAAAGATACCTCAAAAGATTTTGATATATTTTTTATTGATTTCAAGACTTCAAAAGTTATATATGTCCACAAAGATAGCTGAAGAAATGAGATGGCATTATGAGCATGGGTTTCAGAGGAGAACATACTTAGTCATCCAACTGATTCTTTAGTGTGAAAAGACTTCGATGCAAAGCATCCGCACTTTGCAAGTGACCCGTGCAATATCCAGCTTGGTCTAGCGACAGATCGACCATAATCGATGATCTGAAGGAGCTATAGGAAAATAGGGTACAGACGTATGATTTTGTGAGGTGAAGTAATTTTAAGTTGCATGCTTTGATTCTATGGATCATAAATAATTTTTCTGTATATAAAAACTTATATAGATGGAGCACCAAAAGATATCTTGCATGTCCAATATCTAATAGGGATGTATCCTCCTTACATTATTACCATCAATGAAAAATTAACAATAAAATTTTCTTCGCTAATATTTATTAGCGATGAAATTTTTGTCGCTAATATCTATTAGCGATGAAAATCTTTCGTCACTAATAACTTATTTTGTTGTAGTGCTGGTACACACTGAGTATGTGGTCCATTCAATGTACAAGTCAGGAATGACTATATCTACTTCATACTTTATCGATGATTATTCACAGTATGGGTTTGTGTATTTGATGCACTGAAAGTCTGAAGCCTTTAAAAAGTTCATAGAATTTAGACATGAAGTAGAAAAACATACCAAAAAATCTATAAAAATTCTTCAATTAGATTAAGGAGGTGAATACCTTAGTAGAAAATTTCATGCCTATCTCTAGGACAATGGCATAGTCTTACAGTGGACACCTTTAAGGATACCTCAGCTTAATGGGATATCCGAAAGGAGAAATTAGACCCTATTAGATATGATCTGGTCCATGATGAGCTTCACAGAGCTTTCTGACTTTCTCTTGAGATATGCTTTGCTTTCTGTAATTCATCTCTTGAATCAGATTCCCTCTAAATCCATTCTAACCATACCATATGAGTTATGGTATGGTAAGAAACCAACTCTTGAGTACTTCAAGATTTGAAGATGTCTAGCCCATGTCAAGCGACAGTAGATGGATAAGTTAGAGGCTAGGTCCTTTAAGGCTTATTTTATAGAATATCCTAAGAAAATCATAGGATATTACTTCTATCTTTCTGAAGATCACAATGTGATTGTGAGCTGACATGCCGTATTCTTAAAAAAAGAGTTTATCGAAGATGGAGGTAGTGGGAGGAAGATTGAGTTCGAAGAGAAAATCTCTGAAGAACATCGAATCCAAAAATCTGAACCTAGTAGTGTGCCTGTAGATGTGATACCTCCTCCACTTCGTAGATCAAGTAGGGTCTCATCCTTCTGAAAGGTACTTAGATATTCTTACTGAGGATTTAGAGAAAGCATTCTTTATGGGAGATAGGGATATTAGGAATGATCCCAAAACCTATGATAAGGTAATGTTAAATGTAGACTCCGAGAAATAGATGGAAGCGATGAAGTCAAAAATTGACTCCATGCATTCCAATTAGGTTTGATCCTTAGTAGATTCACCTGAAGGTATTGTACCTATTGGGTGTAAATGAATTTACAAAAGAAAGATTAGGTCGGATGGTAGGATAGAGACCTATAAAATAAGGCTAGTCGCAAAAGATTATAGTCAATGTGAAAGCATTGACTATCATGAATTCTTTTTATCCGTAGCCATACTGAAATCCATCCATCTCTGCTTGCCATAGTAATATTTCATGATTATGAAATCTGACAGATGGATATAAAAACTGCCTTCCTAAATGAATATTTTGAGGAAGATATCTATATGGAGCAGTCTCTAGTTTCACATCCAGTGATAGTGATCATAAGGTCTACAAGCTGTAAAGATCCATATATGGACTCAAGCAAGCATCTCGAAGTTGGAACACTCACTTCAATGATGTAATCAAAATATTTGATTTCATCAAAAATGAGGAGCTATGTGTGTACAAAAAGATCAGTGGGAGTGTTGTCATATTTTTCGTATTGTATGTGGATGACATCCTTCTGATTGAAAATGATATTTTCATGCTGACATCGATCAAAGTATGGTTATCGAAAGAGTTCACTATGAAAGATCTTGGAGAAATTTTTTACATTCTTGATATAAAGGTCTATAGAGATAGATCTAAGAGAATGATAGGATTCTCACAGCATTTGTACATAAAGGAGGTGCTGAAGAGGTTCAGCATGAAAAAATCCAAGAGGGATCTTTTGCCCTTTAGACATGGCATTTATCTCTCCAAGAAGATATGCCCTGACACACCTGAGGAGATCCAATGCATGAGAAAGATCTTTTATGCTTCGGCAATAGGGAGTCTCATGTATGCCATGTTATGTACACATCCTGACATAGTACTTACCGTGAGTGTTACCAGTAGATATCAGGCAAATCTAGATGAAAAATACTGGATTGCTATTAAAAACATCCTTAAATACTTGAGAAGGACTAAGGATTTGATGTTGATCTTTGGTGGAGGATCAGAGCTAAAAATTGAGGGATACATCGAGATATATTTTTTTGAGCAATGGTGGTGTATTTAGCTGAAAGAGTTTCAAGCAGTCGATCATTGCATATTCGACCATGAAAGCTGAATACATCGCCTCCTTAAAAGCTGCTAAGAAAATCTTTTGGTTCAAGAAGTTCGTTGCAGAGTTGGATGTGATACCATCAGATGTCATTGCACTGCACTGCAACAACAACGGTGCCATAGCTCTCGCTAAGGAGTCCAGATCTCATCAGAAGTCCAAGCATATAGAGTGGCGGTTTCATATCATATGCGAATACCTCGAGAAAAAATTCATTAAGATGCAAAGAGTCGACTCCATACTGAATGTGGCGGACCTGCTGATCAAGCCTCTCAGCTAGTAGAAGATCGAAGCTCACCTTGAGAAGATAGGTCTTAGGTATATGATCAATTGGCTTTAGGTCAAGTGACAGTTTGTTAGATTTGTATCTTAGAAGTCAATTATTAGCTGATATATTATGTAATTCGAGAACTTAAACTTATACTTGTAATTTTTTTATTGTCAATAAAGAACTTTTTCATTCCAATCATATTTATGTATCCATAATTTATCTTAAAAATTAATAAAAAAATTTTTATATATTCTTAAAGAGTTAATAATTTAAGATATATATTAATTAATGATTAATTTTTAAATATTCTCGATCAAAGGATCAATCACAGAAGATAGTGATCAATCCATTTCAGATCAGTGCATGGTTCACCTTCTTTATGGACAGATAAGTCTCGGATCTGTAGTATAGAGACACTGAGATGAAGGTATAGGTGATCGTTAGAGAATAACTTGTATTGAGTGTGACCAACATGAGAATCACATAGATGTTTACTCACTCATTAGTAGTCTTCTCAATGCTACAGTGGTATGAGTGATCCTTTGACTTACAGTGCCATTAGCTATTCGCAGCAAAGCTACTAGATTTGACTGCATGTTCTCTTGGTCTCTAACCATTTGAGTCTTTATTATGTATGTTGGCTTCAGTAGGTTTAGGTTCACTATTTAGAGTAGAATGCATTTAGATGAAATCTATCGACTTGGGTAGAAAAGAAGAAGTCCTATGCGATTTGCGAGACTGAGTTCAAAAAGTCTTTGGCCAAAGTAAGTATGAATACTGAAAAAGAGTTTCTACGAGATTCACAAATGAACTTGAGTCAAGCCAATCTAGCATATGACTGATGATGGAGTCTGACGAATTCTCCATGACCTCCATCAAGTCGGGACTCATAATAGAAGGACTGAATAATACGATAACTATACCTAAAAGTTTATACTTTCATTCTACTGGATTACTATTACATACTGTTAGGTGTCACTGATGGATTGTGAGACTCATCGGACGTCATCTTGATGATCGATGGTCCTCAAAGGATAGAATTAAAAATATTTCAATCCATCGAAAAGAATTTCGATGATATTGTGATGAAGATCACAATATATCTCGCTACCAGATAGAATGAAACCTATAGGGTCACACATTAAGGGATTTAATTTTGAATTTACTAATTAGGCTCATGAAGTTTCAATTAGGTTAGGATTTATTGAAATCCTATTAGGTTTATGAGAATCATGCTAGCACATGGTTAAACCTAATTCTTCTCAGGACTTTAATTTGATCAAATCCATAACCTTGAACCTAATCTAAATCCATTTAAATTTAATTAAACTCTTAATTATGAGCCCAAGAAGATTTGATTAAGTCAATTAATTGACATAATTATCCTAACATTATCTCTTCTTTATCTTCTAACTATCTCTAAGTGTGCATGTGGAATAGAAGGAAAGAGGAAGATGCAATCTTTTCTTTTTGGCAAGATCAGGGGGTGCCAACCCCTTGGATTTAGCAAGTGGGGCTCGCCCCCTTCTCATGTGTGGCGTGGAGGAGAGAGAGATGGGCCATGGCCCTTCTTATTTGGTTAGAAACCCTATTATGGGGCACCAACTCTTGGCACCCCAACTACCTGACATGTATTCCTAGGGCACCTCTTATACATGCTTAAAGAGACTGATTATATACCATTTATATCTGATTTTAATTGATATAAATCAGATTAAAAAGATAGAAGATTTTTATGAGATAAGGATCTACCTTTTTAAGATAATTGGATTCCTATTATGTGTTAGGATAGTGCCTATATAAAGAGTATGTCTCTAGGATTTTTAATTAATAGAGTTTTTGGTGAAAAAAACTTCTCTCTCCCTTCTCCACACCTCTCCTCCCTCTCTTCCTTTCCACGTCCAAGAGTTGGGTGTCCCCTTCTTTCACACACCAAGAGGTAGTACTTTGTGACTTCAAAATTAAAAATCGAGGAGAAGAAGAAGAAGGCTGCTAATCAAGGAGTTGATCTCGCAGTCCAGATCAAGGTGTTGATCAAAATGTTCAAGGCTAAGATTTTTTTTGGAAAGAAGAATCTTTTATAACAAGAAATCAGTTCAAGATTGATCCCGATGGATATCCATAGAGGTCGGATACATGTGCGGCTCAAGCATCTACGAATCCATAATCATCAGAAGCGGTAAATATCTACCTGCACCAAGGTAAAAAAATCCGATCTCATACTTGTATTGAAATTTCAGATTGTATATATATATTTTCTCCTGGGCTTGGATAGGTTTAGATTTGATCTCCTACATATGGGGTTAAAGGGTTTAATCCGTTTTATTTTTCTCTGTCTGTTTCAAAATTTTTGAAATCTACACATGCTGCCTATCTGATTTTCTAACAGTAGATTTTTTGACTCAATGGTGCACTTACCTATTCGTTTGCTATATGAAACAAGAGTAGGTGACCCCATTCAATATCGATGGATGTACTTATTTGAAAGATAATTATTAATTTATTTTATATGTGACACTAATATGGTATATTAATATTTTGATATTAATAGAATCAATGTAATTTAATGGTTGTAAGTTTCTCAATAAGTTAAAACAGATGGTTAAGAACAAAGCTCGTATAGAAGGCTCTAAATGTGAGGTATATTTGTGCTAAGAGACTTCTCATTTTCGTTCCTATTATTTTGAGTCTTATGTACAATCAATGAGAAATAGAGTTGGATGACATGAAGATTGGGGTTGAAGATGAGACAATGCAACCAACTATATCAATTTTTAATCAACTAGGATGCCCATCTGGAACTTGTAAAAATCTAAATCTAAATGATAGGAAATTGTTGCTGCACACTTACATGTCTTACTTAATTATGATGAGCTTCAACCATATATTAAGTATAAATTTTAACCTTGATAACTAACTTCATATTATATTAATGACCATATTGCTAATAAGACTATCATTGTCAGATATTTTGTTCAATATTTACAAGTGTCCACACTAAATATTAGTGCCAGGGACATTGATGCTAGGATTGCATCTGAGTTTCCATATTGGTTTTGGGCTTATGTAAGTATACTAATACTCCTGAAGACTGATATTAATGTAAGTCACCTAAATTATTAACTTGTTAATGGTTTGTCTGTTTTATCATGAGTAGATCCACAATCAAGATAACTTGCTACAAAGTCAGTATTTGCATGATTTAGCATGGGATCCTAAGAGAAAGGTTCATACATGGCCTATTTATTTTATCAATGGTTACAAATTTCACATAGAAGAATGGAGTGTGGGCAAATACTATTAATAGTGGGGTGTGCATTAAGGGTTCTGACCAGAGCGAGGAAGAAAGTTATTATTATGGCATTCTTAAGGAGGTGGTGCAGTTAGAGTATTCAGGAGGATGAATGAAATAGTTGGTGCATTTTAATTATGAATAATTTGATACTATAACGCATCATAGTATGAAGGTGCATAATAATATAGAATGATAGAGATTCAATATACTGGAAGGTATGCAAAATTTGATCCTTTTATATTTATAGAAAATGCAAGTCAAGTGTATTATGTATCTTATTCTGAAAAGATAAGGCATGAGGTAGAATGGTGGATTGTCATGAAGACCAAATCAAGGGATATAGTTGATGATCTATATATATTGGAGGTTGCTTATCAAGATAATGTCATGTCCCATGTCAATACCATAATGAATGATGACCCACTTGAAAATTTAAGAGACAATGAATGTGGTTTTGAGGAAGTTGAGGGATATGATGCTGGAAACTTAGATATAGACGAGGAAGAAGATATGGAGGAAGAATTTTATTTCAATGATGATGATTCAAAGAATAACAATGAAGATCATGACCAATATGATCTTGAAGATGATGATGAATAGTTTGAAACTTTGTCATTATGGTAAGTTACTCTAAGATTTTGATTTCATCTATTTCATTACTTTTATGATAAAATTTTTTTATTATTCGCTTCTTATAATTATTAATAATTGTTAATAAATATAACACTTTTATTTTTATTGTAGATGTCAGATGCAAATCGTAGAAAAGGAACCTCCTCTGGTAAGGGTTGCCCAAGAAGCAGTGACCTGCCTCCACTACCCCACCATCATCTTCTATTATCCCACCACAGACCACCACTCCTATAACACTGCACTTGACCCCACCCCCTTTGATGTCTGATGTCTATTCAGCATCTCTCACTGGTTCACCACCTAGTGCCATATATCCAGAGTCTGGGTGGCATGCACACAGCAATCTTTTCACCCCATCATCTCATACTGCAGTGCCTTCTACACAGTCACCTCCTTTATATGTCGGAGCACCTCCTATCCATCCTAGAGCATCTTATGTACATTTTGGATCATCTCCTATCTATTCAGCTTCTCCTCCTATCTATTCGGTATCTCCTCCTATCCATCCTATTAATCTTGGACCTAGCTCTTCTCGAGATGCTACAGAGATACATACTAGTGATGGCAAGATAGTTTCATACCTTGATGGAGATGGGTAAATAAGAAATTTATTTTAGAATATCATATTTACTTGACCAAGATGATTAATTGTTACATGCTAATTAATTATTTATAATATTTATAGGTTCTTGCCCTCCCACACAGCCGCACATGCCGTTCTTGATGTCATGCATGAAGAGTTACTTTGATGAGCCTCGGCCAACTTGAAAGGGAATACCTCAACATGTTAGAGATATGTTGTTTGCTAAGTTCAAGACAAGTAATGACATTTACATATTCATTTTATTGTCTATATCTTTTCTTAAAGATTTAACTTGTTTGTCTATAATTATTGCAGAAGAAGTAAGATTTATATCATCGAATGATCGATGAGCAAAAAAAAAATTTGAGATGCATGATGCAACTCGATTGAAAAATAATTTTGGTAATGCTCGTAAGTATATGGAGAGATCATCTTGGCTTGGAGATTCTGTATGGGATAGATTATGTCAGCATTAGAGTATTGCCGAATATAAGGAGAAATGCACAAAAGCTAAACAAAATCATACTTTCAATTGTGGAGGGTTTGTGGCTTCACTTCACACAATGGCACCATTACCTCATCTCAGCATAGATAGAACATGGTTAGGTGTAGTATTTATTTTTATAATTCATATTTTACACATAATTACATAGTTAATAGATATTTAATTTTATAAGTGTTCATGTTTGATATCTTCTAAAATATTGCAGACCATGCGGTCTGGTATTGTGTCAAGTCCATCTTAGCTATTTATGCACACCCATTACAAGAAGGATAAGAGTTGGATGGATAAGAGATTAGAGCATATAAGCATAAGAAATAATTTATGATTGTTTCAGTTCCATTAAATAACATAATAGAGACTGATATCAATATTTAATCTATGCAAACTTTGACACAAATTTGAGGTTCCTTGCAAGAATAAATCCTATTGGTTGGTTTCTGATTTGAGGTTCCTTGGAAGGGTAAATCCTATTAGTTGGTTTCTGATTTGAGGTTCCTTGTAAGGGTAATTTCTATTGACTGGTTTCTGAATTGAGATTCCTTGCAAGAGTAATTCCTATTATTTTGGCTTCTGATTTGGACAACCATGTCATTTTGATATATTGATTTCCAAGATGATTATCATGTTAATTGTTATCTTACTAGTTTGAGATATTTTCTATGATAGGATGAATTTACACATAATATGGAAGATGCACAATCTTAGAGAGCATCTGAATAGTAACCTCCTCCATCAGAGTTGGATGTGTGAATTCGAACTATTGGTGGAAAGAAGAAAGGATGAATTCATGGCCTAGGATTGGAGTCCACTATATTGGCAGGCCCATCACATTATCATGGCCAATATTCATCATCATTATTAGAGTGGATGTAAAGCCAAAAATTTCAGCGACATATAGCTAGCTGAAATGCTTGGATAGAAACTGCAGAATATGAAAGAGATGAACTTAGAAGGATGGAACAGAATGAAAAGTAATTGAAAATCAATAACAAATTATTGCATAAGATGATGGAGAAGATGAACTCTCAGCCATCTACAGATTTCTAGCCATATTCGACTTTTCAGACATCAGGACCATAGTATCAACCTACAGACACAACTAGGGAGAATGATGATCATCATCATCATTACTAGATTTATGTTTGTTATGGTTTGTTTTGAACATGGATATTATATTTAATTATATTAACGATTTGAGTTATGAAATATATTTGACATTGATAAGATTATTTGTGTTTGGTGTATTAAATATTTGCTAAATATTAGGTTCTTTCATAGGTGAAAATTAAATAAAAAATAAATATTTTTTTAACATGAAAAAAATTTGTGATCAATTTATTAAAATAAAAATATTAAAATTAATTTATGATTGATTGTGTAATCAATTTATTAAATCAAATATATAAAAAATAAGTTATGATCAATTGTGAAATCGATTTATTAACAAAATAAAAAAGTAAAAAATAATTATTTTTTATGATTGATTTAGTGGTCTCAAATTTATAATTAAAAAATTCATATTAATTTTATGATCAAAAAATTGGTCATAAAAGAAAATAATAATTATTTAAATAAAAAATTATAAAAAAATATTGATCATAAAATTGATCATTAAATGATTGATTTTATTGAAAATATTTGATTTTTAATTTAACAATCGATTATTTTTGTTTAATCAGTCATAAAATTGGTCACAACATTTTGCAATTGAAAAAAATCCATTGCAAAATATTTGAAAAATTGATTTGAAAAATTGATTTGAAAAATTGATTTGAAAAATTGATTTGCAATTGATTTTTGATATTTTGCAATTGATTTTTCCATCATTTTGATTTTTTTTTGTAGTGTAGTTCTTAATGTTAGGAACAACATACTAAAATTTTATCAAAATCGAGGTACTATCAACCATCTGATCATCTGATAAAGTAATACCAAAATTTTTTATTTTTTTCTTTTCTACTTTTTTTCTCACCGTCTCTTCTTTTCTGCACTGCAAAGATTGCCATGTGAACCTATTTACCGCACCAAAGCTAAGGCCACATTCCTTATTTTAAAAGGGTGTGGGTCTAATATGGGGAGAGACTACACCAATAAATCTCCCCTTTTAACTCATACGAGAGGTTCCATGCACCAAGCCTGCTTTTTCTCAGCAAGCAATCAACTTTTCAATGGATAAGATTTTAGTTATTATATTTGATCCATTATCATTAGTATAGATTTTCTCAAGACAAGGCAACTTTATCTCTAAAGCATCTTGAATCCAATGATATCTCACATCAATATACTTAGATCTAGAATAAAATATTAAATTCTTTGAAAGATGGATGGCACTTTGATTTTCACAATAAAGTATATATTTCTCTTATTTTAGGCCCAACTCCTGTAGAATATTTTTTTATCCACAAAAGTTCTTTACAAACTTCTATAACTGCAATATACTCGACCTCTATATTAGATAAAACAATATATTTTTGTAATTTAGATTGACATGATACTATTTTTCCTAAAAAGTCATCAAGTATCTCGATATAGATTTTCTAGAATCTATATCACCAGCCATCCAACATAGGTTCTATGTATCCATCCAATATAGATTATCTTTACCAAAACATAAATAGACTATAGAAGTACCTCTGTGGATACATAAAAATCTTCTTTATTTCTTCTTTGTCTTTCTCACTTATAGGATATTGTTTAGAATTTAATTTAAAGTGATCTTTAAGTAAAGAGGAAATTGGTTTGGACTTGCTCATGTTGAATCTTTCAAGCACCTTTGGTATATATCTCTCTTGAGATAACCAAAGTCTTCTTCTCTTTCTATCACAACTAATTCTTATGCCAAGGATTTGTTTATCTGACTCAAAGTTCTTCATGGAAAAGGATTTGCTCAACTTTTTTTTCAAGCTTTCAATCTTTGTAGCATTATAGCTAATAATCAAAATATCATCCACATAAAGCAAAAGAATAATGAAGTCTTCATCAGAGAATTTCTTTATAAATACATAATGATCAGAAGTGGTTTTGCTATACTCATAGTCTATCATAAATGAATTAAACTTTTTATACTATATCAAGATATTTGCTTGAGTCCATATAAGCTCTTTTTTAATCTGCACACAAAATGCTGTTTACCTTTAATTATTAATCCTTCTAACTGCTCCATGTAAATTTTTTCTTTTAAGTCTTTATAGAGAAAAGTAGTTTTCATATCAAGTTATTCAATCTCCAAATTTATGCTTGTAGCTAAATCAAAAACAACTCAAATTGAAGACATCTTGACCACGGATGAGAAAATTTCTCAAGATTAATATTTTTTCTAACTAAATCCCTTCATAACTATTAGAGCAACTTTCCTAGGTTGTGGATGTTAGAAAATAGCAAAGATCTGGTCGTAGAGGTCCTTGAAGGCCAGCAACCAAGCAAAATAAAAATAGTCTTTAGGATTTTAGCAGCTTTATAAATCCTGTCAGCAGGATTTCTTTCTACGATTTGAATCCCTTCTCCATCAGATTTGAAATACACTTTAGTACTCTTGATGAAGCCTCCAAAAATAAAAGGATGGGACCTAAAATTCTTCTTGGACGGTCAAGAGAGGGCACACAAAATAGGGGGCATGCACAAAGGGGGGCGCTGGTTTCTAGCGCCTCCTTTCTTTCCTTTTTGGGGTAGCGACCAAGAAATCCTAAGTTTCTTGGTTCTAAGATGTGGAGAAGATCAGAGAGAGAAAAAAAGAGAGAGAAAGTTAGGAAGAAAATAATTTTATATTCTTTTCGATCCATCGAGTCCAAATATAATATATGTTTATATACAGGATCAATGTGATCCAATCGAAAAACTCTCCTGGCTAACTCAATACAAGATTGTGCTCACCCAAGCCCATGTACACCCATGACTTGACTCAATCTCATAATCTTGGACTCAATCCTAGCTCAAATATAAGTTAGCCTCTCAAGGTCCAAAATCTCTGACCCTTAAGATCCGAAAGGCTGACAGTCTTTCATCCTAGGACTCAAACTAGCTCTAGAAACCCCATGACCACCTCATGGACTTTGAACTTTGACCTTAGCTTTGGTCCCTTGAGGCTTGGGAGCACTACATAAGGCCCAACAATCTCCATCTTCGTGTCCCAAGGCCTCAACCAACTCCATCCTATCCATCAAGTACATCAGTGTCACATATTTTTGAAAGCTGTTCCGTGGAAGTACCTTCGTCAGTGCATCCACAAGATTCTCCTTGGTGTGGACCTTCACCAGCTCCACCTCTCCTTCTTCCACAAGCTCCCTGATTTGATAATACTTGATATCGATGTGCTTCGTCCTAGCATTGTAGATAGAGTTCTGTGCAAGTAACAGTGCACTTTGACTGTCGCAGTGCATCCTGACAGCCTCTTGTGTGAGGCCCATCTCCAACACCAAACCCTTCAGCCATAGGGCCTCCTTCACTGCCTTCGTAACATCAGTGTACTCTGTCTCAGTCATGGATAAGGCCGTAGTAGGCTGCAAGTACGATCTCCATAAAATGAGACCTCCAAACAGGCTAAATACAAAATCTATCGTCGACCGTTAGGTGTCCACATCTCCATCAAAATCTGCATCCACGAACCCTCTTATCTGCCCCCGAGCCTCCTTAGATATGTTAGAGAGTCCTTCAGTATCTTCTCGCTGTCTGTAGCAGATGCCAACTTTCACAGTACCCATCAAGTATCTAAAGATCCCCTTTAGTGCTCGCCAGTTCTCTCTGTCAGGCTACACCATGAACTTGCTGACCTGGCTCACTACATGGGTGATATCCGATCTACAACACACCATAGCATACATAAGGCTTCTCACACCAGAAGCATATGGGACTCTCTTTATCTTTCGAGCCTCCACCTCAGTCTGTGGCAATATCGTCTTTGAGAGTCTAAAGTGCCCGACGAGTGACAGCTCCGTCAGTTTCGCTTCCTTCATCCCGAACCTCTCTAAGCCCTTCTTGATATAACCTCTCTAAGATAAATACAGCATTCTCTTGGCTCAATCTCTAAAGATTCTCATACCTAAGATCTTCCTCATAGGCCCCAAATCTTTCATCTCAAACTCTCGAGACAAAGCTGCTTTCAGTTCCTGCACAACATTCCTACTCTTATATGCTATAAGTATATCATCCACATACAAGAGTAGAAACATCCTAGACCCATCCTTCAAAGATTTAACATAAACTCAAGAGTCATACTTGCACCTGAAAAGTCCGATACTCCTCACATAAGAATCAAACCGCTTGTACTATTGCCTCGACGACTGTTTCAGCCCGTACAGCGATTTCTACAATAAACAGACCTTTTCTTCTGCTCTTGGCTCTCGAAACTCAGGTGGATGCTCCATGTAGATGCTCTCCTCCAGATGCCCATGGAGGAATGCCATCTTGACATCCATCTACTCTAGCTCCAAGTCTTGAGCTGCAACAATGCTCAGCAGCATCTTGATGGAAGTATGCCTGATGATGGAAGAGAAAATCTCATTGAAATCGATGCCTTCTTTCTGGGAGTATTTCTTGGCCACTAGTCTCATCTTGTACCTGATACCTCCCTACTCCAAAGGTCCCTCCTTACGTTGGTAAATCTACTTGCAACCAATAGGTTTCTTCCCCTGTGGCAACTGCACCAATCGCCATATCGCGTTCTTGTGGAGAGACTGTATCTCCTCGAATATTGCTTGGACCCACCTCTCTCTGTCTTGGCTCTTCATAGCCTCTTTATAGGTGTAGGGGTCTCCATTCACTGTCATCAAGGCATATGATACTGTCTCTTCGAAGTCATATCATTCTGGTTGTCTGACATTCTTTTCGGGTTGGTACAGTGCAACCCCGATATCTGTCCTAGGTCCAGTTTGCTCCTGCTGAACCTCCTGGCTTCTTTCAACCATCTGAGCTCTCTCCATCTATGGAGATACCTTTGGGGAGTGCTCCACCTGAATACCAAGTCTTTTCGATGCACCTGCAAGTGGCAAAATAGAATAGGATGTTAGTTGTCCATCACTACCCTACTGGACCTCCTGCTGCTTCATGCCATCTCGTCTTTGGAGAACTAAATTTTTATCAAAGATGACATCCCTACTAATGATAACCTTCTTCTCCAAGGGATCCCACAGCCGGTATCCCTTAACACCTCACGAATATCCCAAGAACATCATCTTTCGTGACCTGACATCCAATTTGCTCTACTCACCAGCACCAATGTGCATAAATATCGTACACCCAAACACCCTTAGATGGCTCAACCCAATCTTCCTTCCAGATCATTTTTTCTCTGAAATACCACCATCTAACTTAGTGTGAGGTGATCGATTCATCAAATAACAGGCTGCATCTACTGTATCAACCCAGAACACCTTAGGAAGCCCTGCCTGCAGCCTCATGCACCGTACTTTTTCCATAAGGGTTCTGTTCATCCTCTCGACTACCTCATTTTGCTGAGAAGTCTCTCTCACCGAGAAGTGCCTTTTGATGCCACACTCCTCACAAAAATTTTAAAACTCCTTATTGGTGTATTCCCCGCCATTGTCAAACTGCAGACACTTCAAAGTCCGACCTATCTCCTTCTCCACCTCAGCTTTCCATACCTTGAATTTGGTGAAGACTTCTGATTTCTCCTTCATGAAGTAGACCCATACCTTTCTTAAGAAATCATTTATAAAGGTCAAAAAGTATCTTACCCTGTTTCTAGCTGAAATTAGGGTCGGTCCCCACACATCAATGTGAACTAGTTCTAGTGGGGCTGCACTGCGAGCTGAACTACTGGCAAATTATACTCTCCTCCACTTTTTCATCTAGCATGGCTCACATACCTCTGAAATACCTTCATCTAGATCTGAAATCAGATCATGCTTACTCAGATCTTTCATCCCATGATCTCCCATGTGGCCTAGGCGGTAGTGCCACAACCAGTGAGTTCCCTGCTGGCCCTGCACTGCTGCATCAGACTCCCCAGTCACCACAGATCCTTCCATCCTGTAAAAGTTGTTCTCTATCCTCCTATCTCTCATCACTACCATGGCTCTATTTGAGATATTCAACATCCCACTCCTGGCATGACTGCTGAAGCTGTAGCCGCTCCACTCTAAGTAACCAAGTGACATGAGATTCTTCTTCAGATCAGGGACGTGCTTCACATTAATGAGCGTTCGCACCATCCTATCAAACATCCTCATCCGAATACTTCCAATACTAGAAACTCGACATGGGTGATCATCTCCAAGTGTCATGCTCCTTTCATCCATCTTGGTGTATGTAGCGAACTAAGACCAGTTTGGGATGTAGTGATGCGAACAAGCTGAATCTAGGATCCATACATCTGTGTTTTGCCTGTGACCATCTGATACTACCAAGAGGTCATCCTCCACTTCATTATCAACCACCGTACTCAGTGCATCAGATCCTCCCTTATCTCCCTTCTTGTTCTTCCACTGTGGGCAATCTTGTTTGAAGTGCCCGATCTCATTGCACTTGTAGCACCGACTTCTTTCTTGCTCTTGTTCTTTCGAGACTTTGACCATCCCTTTGACTTGCCTCTTTTCCTTCCTCTTTCAAATCTCTCCCCCACGGCCAAGCTCTCCTGGGGAGCACCTTCCTTGGTCAATTTCTCTCGCTGTTCATTGGACCACAGCACCGAGAGCATGTCTTCATACTCCAAGATCTCCTTACCATAGAGCAGCGTCATCACCAATAGATCATAGGAAGGAGGCAGCGAGCATAGCAGTAGCAACGACTTATCTTCCTTCTCTATCTTCACCCCGATGTTCAACAACTCATTGCACATCTGATCAAATTTTTGGATGTGACCCAAGACATCTCCACCTTCTTGCATCCGAAGGCTGTATAGTCTTTTTTTCAACATCAGCTTGTTACACATATTTTTCTCCATATATATGGTATGCAACTTCGACCACAAACCTTTTGAAGTCCTCTCCTCTAACACCGAATAGAGCATCACATCTGTCAAATATCCTCTGATCACATAACAAATTTTTTTCTCCAGAGACATCCACTGACGATCCGTCATTCCTTCAAGCTTCTCCTCCAATGCCTAATCTAGATCTGCTTGAACCAAAAGATCTTCTACCTGAATTTTTCATATGAAAAAAAAAATTTCCTATCAAAATTCTCAAAATCAATCTTCATGTTGCTTTTCATGGTGGGATCTAAACCAAAAATACAACAAAACTTCAAGAGATTTGAGAAATACCTTGACAGGGTCCTTGCTGAAATTTCAACCTTTGAAGATTTTTAACTTCTGGAGTCTCCTTCTTTCTTCGCACAATCCGTGCTCTGATACCAATTATTAGAACAGCTTTTCTAGTTTGTGGATGTTAGGAAATAGCAAGGATCTGGTCATGTAGGTCTTTGAAGGCTAGCAACTAAGCAAAATAAAAATAGTCTTTAGGATTTCAGCAGCCTTATAAATTCTGTCAGCAGAATTTCTTTCTGTGATTTGAACCCCTTCACCATCAGATCTTAAATCCATCTTTTGATATCTGAAAGTACTCTTGATGAAGCCTTCAAAAATAAAAAGATGGGATCTGAAACTCTTCTTGGACGGCCAAGAGAGGATGCACAAAATAGGGGGCATGCACAAAGGGGGTTGTTGGTTTCTAGCACCTCCTTTCTTTCCTTTTTGGGGTGGTGGCCAAGAAACCCTAGGTTTCTTAGTTCTAGGATGTGGAGAAGACCAGAGAGAGAAAAAGGAAGAGAGAAAAAATTAAAAAAATAATAATTTTATATTTCTTTCGATCCATCGAGTTTAAATACAATGTATGTTTATATACAGGATCAATATGACCCAACCCAAAAAAAATTTTGGCTAACTCAATACAAAATTGTGCTCACTCAAGCCCATGTACATCCATGACTTGACTCAATCTCATAATCTTGGACTCAATCCTAGCTCAAATATGAGTTAGCCCCTCAAGATCTAAAATTTTTGAACCTCAAGGCCCGAAAGGCTGACAGCCTTTCATCCTAAAGTCCAAACTAGCCCTAGAAACCCCATAACCATCTCATGAACTTTGGACCTTGGCCTTAGCCTTAGTCCCTTGAGCTTTGAGAGTACCACATAAGGCCCAACAATAACCAACCGTGCCTTGACCTTGGCTGTGAGCTCTTCTCTTCAATCTTCAATCTGAACACCTACTTATTTTTAAGTACTCTTTTATTCTTAGATAGTTGTACTAACTCAAATGTACAGTCTTATGCAAAAATTTTATCTCCTCCTACATGACTTTTAACTACTCTGGCTTTTGCTCAATTCATGGCCTCCTGGTAGTACTCTGATTCTCCTCCACCAATTATCATCACAAACTCATTAAGGGACGATGTTCTCTAGTAGATCTTTTTAATTAAGACTCAACTGGTAGTTCTGGAGGGGCTTGCTCAATATGCTCATTTAGTATATCAGTATTAGATATGGACTCATCAACTACATTACCATCATCTTTCTATACATCTTTTCTATTATCATTTACTATGGTAAGAGGCACTGGATCTAGATCAATATAATTTCTAGTGATAGACTTTAGCATTCTAATCTTTTCAAAATCTTTAATAGTTTGATCTCCTAAAAATACAACATCTCCACTTTTGATAATCTTTTTATCAATTGAATTTGATAATCTATAGCCAAACTCCTCTATGCATAACCCAGGAAAATATATTATTTAGATTTTTCATCAAGCTTGGATCTATCATTTTTAGAGATGTGAATAAATATCCTACAACTAAATATCCTCAAGTAATCATATGAAATATTTTTTCCAATCCATACTCTTTCTAGCACATCATCTTAAAAAAAATTGAAAGAGAAAGATTGATCAAATCCACTGCAGTTCTTATCGCTTCATCCTAAAAGGATTTAGATAATTTAGCATGATAGAGCATATATTGGATTCTTTTACAAATAGTATGATTCTCTCAGTGGTTTTATTACGTTGAGGTGTTTTAAGAATATTTTCTCAAGTTTGATATCATGATTTCTATAATATTTCTCAAATGAATTTTTATATTCACCACTGTTATCTATTTGAATACATTTTCGCCGTCTTCCTATTTTTCTTTCAATTGTAGCATAAAAATATTGGAACATATCAAGCATCTAAATTTTGGATTTTAAAATAAAAGCTCATATTTTTTTTAGAATGATCATCAATAAAGATAACAAAATATAAAGTACCATCAAGAGCTCTAGCATCCATAGTGCAGACATCAACGTGAATCAAATCCAAAATATATGGTCTTTTATATAGAAAAGATTTATGAAATATAACTCTATATTGTTTGCCAGTTAAACAATCAATACATATCTTTAGTGATGTACCTTTGATAGAAAGGAGTATCTTTCTAGCAAGGATGTTAAATCCCTTCTTGCTCATATGGCCCAATAGCTTATGCATAATTCAGTGGAGGAATCTTCAGCTGTATTCACCTCCGACTTACATAATTTTGTCTACATCACATAAAATGTGCTTGATTTCTTCCTTATTACTACTATTGGAGAACCTTTGGTGAGTTTCTATTTTTTTCACTGGTTACAGTAACCTTTAGCATCAAGTATTCCAATGGAGATTAAGTGGAGATTGATATCTATAATATATCTCATATTTTTTAGCAATAGTTGGCATCCAATACTGATTTTTAAGTAAACATCTTTTATGCCCATAATCTTAGTTACTCTATCATTTTTCATCCTGACACTATCAAAATTATGACTAGTGTAAAATGTAAAAAAGTCACATCAAGAAATAACATAAAAAGAGGTAGTTAAGTCAACAATCCAAGTACAATCATAACATACATGGTTCACAAAATCATCATCATAAATAATAGCAACATCAACATCAGATGCAACTGCTGCTGTATCTTTTTCTTTCTTCTTTTCTTCACCTATCTCCCTTGATTTTTCTCTTTTAAATTTTCTGCATGCACTCCTTTTTTATGTACCCTGGCATGTCACAATAAAAATATTAGATATTTTTTCTAAATTTGGACCTTCCCCTAGACTTACATGGTTATTAAAATTTTGTGAGTTTTTGATTTTACTCTCCTATCTTTTTGTAATCACTATCTCTGATTGTGCGGTCACATCCTATTCTCTTTTCCTGATATCCTTATTAAGCATACTATTCTTTACTATTTCTAGTATCGTCACATCGAAGCTGAATTACTAAGTGATACAACTAAAATTTTTCAACTATCTGATGAAGAACTGAGCAATAATAATACTTATAACTCATCATCTAGCATTATTTCATAGCAGCCAACTAATTTACTATATCTTGAAATCTACTCAGATGCTTGGCATTTGAACTTTCCTTCTTATACTTCATATTTAGAAGCTTTCTGATCATGAATACTTTGTTCCATATAATCTTTCATTCATAGAGGTTCTTTAATTTCTTCCATAAATTATGGACATTAATCTTCATAGCAATATGATAAAAAATACTACCATCTATCTATTATCTGATTAATCCAACTATCTTTCTATTAATTTTCTGTCACTTTTATGGAGTTTTCTCACTTAGTTTGGCACTATCCCCTTCAATAGGATCATACAACTCTTTGTAGAATATTAGATCTTCCATTCGAGGCTTCTAAATTGAATAATTAAAAGATGTAAGTTTAATCACACGTCCATCCGTATATTCTTCCATTTAATCAATATAAGAAAATTCAACTAGTAACAACCTTACTTTGAGACACTTTATTAGAAAAAACTACAATCATGAATAAGAATGCCGCAAACTATTTTTTCTCTTTGTACAATTAAATGAGATGTCACAAAGTAATAATAACCTCTATGATCTACTCATATAATTTAATAAGTAAAAAGTAATCAAGCAACCCATATAAAAAGAGACAACACAATTTTAATGTGAATCTTCTATTATTTAAAATAATGAGATTACTGTAGATATTTTCTAGATCAATTAAAAGTTATACAAATATATCATCAAGAATAAATCTTAAGTTTCACAAGAAAAAATAATCATCATTAATAAAATAGATTTCAATGATAAATAGAGAGTAAAACTCATCAGGATGCTTGATATAATTAATGGAAAAGACTTTTCAAAGATCAAAATTATTCAACTTGTATATTTTGATGTCAGAAGCAACATATTAAAATTTTATTAAAATCAAAATATGATCAATCATTTGATTATCTAACAAAATAATATCAATTTTTTATTTTTTTTTCTTTTTCTCACCTCATCTCCTTTTTTGCACCACACGGATTGCCAGGGTAACCTATCTATCGCACCAAAATTGGGCAACATTCTTTTTTTGGGATAAATTACAAAAATTCTTTGACATTTGCATTTATTACAGTTACACCCATTATTTTTCAAAACCTATACTTACATCCATGAAATGTACCATCATTAGTTAAACTATTTTAGAAATCTGAAATGACCAAATTATCTTTCATTATAACTCAATAAATAGAATTTACCAGAACCCTTCTCACCATCTTCTTCCCCATTCCCCACTCATATGATTAATCTCACAAAATTATAAAAGCAAACATCTTGAAAGCGATTGGGAGTGGGCTCTTTGTTCTTTGGTGTATGGTAGAAATTTTTTTTGAAGTTTTTTGCTTGGATTTTTTTTTTTAATTACAAGACATGCATTTTTTCCAACTGTACGTATGCACATCCTATCATTCTTTTCGAGAGGCATTATTTTCTCTTCGATTTTGCTATTTTAGTGGTAGAAATAAAGCATTGTCGATTAATATTTTTTAAATCTAGCTGCATGTGGTCCCATTCCTCAGATGGGTAAATAAAGTTCAAGTACTTCTAAAAATGAAACTCAGCATTGTAAATGAACTCCA
Source organism: Elaeis guineensis (assembly GCF_000442705.2). Classification (NCBI taxonomy): domain Eukaryota; kingdom Viridiplantae; phylum Streptophyta; class Magnoliopsida; order Arecales; family Arecaceae; genus Elaeis; species Elaeis guineensis. The sequence goes on from NC_025993.2 coordinate 145,088,749, forward strand.
TTTGTGGTCTCCTTCCCCCTATGGTTATCCAATATCGTAGAGCAAATAGATTATCTTAGATGTTTTCCTCTTTTCTTTTGAAAATACAGGGCAGGGGGTCAGAGATAGCATCAAAATAATATTTTTTGCTAACAAATTACTTATTGGACTTACTGTGGTGAATTAAAAGCTCATACATTTTGCCTCATTTAACTTCATATTTAACTTTGATGCACTAACTTCAACATACACCTTTAGATTTAGTCTTAATGACCTTCATATTTACCTTCAACATATTAAAGACATAATATCAATTCTCCTCATTTATCAATTTGTAACTATTTCCATTATTTATGATGCAAGAAAATACCCGATGATTAAATGCTTGATGGTTAAATTTGTATGGACTAATATAGTGATTGATTTATGCTGGGGCAAATGGTTTATCATAATTTGATGGTGCACTATGGGGATGTCTAATATTGGATCGACAATGTAGATGAAGATCGTTATTCACATTTAGAAATGGTGGCTGATATTTATAAACTCATTGGTAAGAGGGATGTCAATCTTACTATCTCTTGTGGTAGTGGCTTTTTAATTAAGAATGATAATGATGTGATGCATATATTTAGCACACATCAAGAAGTTGAGGAGATATATTTATTTATTAAAAATAATATTAATAATCTAGCTCTTTTTATAGTCATACCTTCTGGATGGGATGTAAGGTTGAAGTTGAAGGGGATGTTGGAGGGGATGTTGAGGTGAAATAGGAGCGAAAGTTGAGGGCAAGAAAGATGATGATGTATCTGAATTAACAAAAGAGGTTTATCCTTTTTCTAATTCAGATAATGCTAATTAGATGATGGAGGGAGAGTAAAATAATGGGGATGGGAATGATTCAACTGATGGGAGTTATTTATAGAGAGAGAAAAAATTATACTTCACGGTAGATATTTGTAAATATGAATGACTTTAGAAATATATTAAGGGATTATACAATTTTAGATGGCTATGAACTTAAGAGAGTGAAAAATGAATTTGAAAGAGTCACTGCCCATTACTTAAATCAAGGATGTAATTGGAGAATTTGAGATCATTTATAGGCAAACACCAATCTACAAAACGATATTCTTCATAACTATAATACAACTTGTTTGGATTTTTTTTTTATGAATTTGATATTTTTATTGATGTTAATCGACCACAATGACATCTCATGTTCGAATAATCAAGCCAACATGAGCTACTCTGACAACTTGAATTCTATTGAGACATTCAAACTTCTACACAAAATAAAATAAATTGCATCAATTAGGAAAGGAGACAATGTCAGTTAGACAGAAAACGATACAATATATTCTACTACATTCAGCTACATTCAAATACAAAAAAATGATTAGGATGGTCAAAAAACCAAAAGGTTAGTATTCCGACAGAGGGAGCAGTCCTAGGGCTTCAGCAAAAGAACATTGGTTTGATGCTTCTATAGTCACATTTGGAGGGGAGAAGGGTTTAGTGTATGGGAGGCCGAACAAGATTTTCATGTTTTCAGCAGAAGGGGCGAACCTACAAGATAGCTCGGGAGGCATGTAGGAGCTTTAGAGTGGGCGCGCACTGGAGTAGGAGGCCGTCCTCACCCAATATCACTGGAGCAAGACAACAATGGAGCGCCCAATGGCTTCAGAGCAAGAGAATGATAGAGATAGAGAAGACTAGAGGGGAGAAGGATTTTTATCTTACTCATCGTTTGATGAAAGGCATTTCGATTATTTCAAAAAAAATTTATTACGTGGCATTTCATACCCATTTTGGATTAACGGGCTGTCTAGCGGTCCGAACTAAACTGTAGGATTAAAATAAATATCAAGGACATAAATGTAGGTTTTCAAACTATTAGATTTAAGTGTAATTTCGACCTAACCTCAGATAGATTTTTATAATTTGCTCCCGAGGGATGACACCAACAGTGTTTTAGGTCAGATCCAGCTTGGACCTGGCTAACAAAGAGTGTGCCAAAAAAAAACAGCCATTTGAATCTGCTTAGATCTAAGGATTCGATGAAACCTAGGGCCAACTGATTGATTCCTTTTTAGATCGAAGAAGCCATGGCGCAAAAGCGTAGCCCATCGTCCAACAATCCAAGTCACCACATGGCCTCCTGTAGGTGATGGTGTTGGTTTTTGACCATATGCCGTAGGTATTCCTTGGAGGCTGACCAAGTATCGTATGAGGGCTGCACAGAAGCTACCAATTTAGTCCAGGAGAATTCGTCTTTGTCATGCGGCTGATGCAATTGGTGGTGACTTGGACGAAGTTGATAATGCCGAATATAGTGCACAATTTGTCTCCCTGACCGCAGACTTGGAGGGCGAGCGTTGGAGGAGGGTCTATCTGACCGTAGAATTCGAGGGCGAGCGTTGGAGGAGGGACAGGTCATCATCAGCAACTTAAAAAATACATCCAATCGGTCAGACTGCGATGAAGAAATGATGGTGATTATTATGACGGAATATAACCTAATGTGAAGTCAAAGGTCTTTTTTTTTTTTGGTAGAGGAAAGATCATCCGTGATTGACGGAAATTATTTTAGAAGACCTAGTTCTGTCAAAACCTTTATTTTTATAAGAAGTTAAAAACTTTTTCGGATGATGGATGATTAATAAAATTTTAAAGCTGTAACATAAAGGCAACCAAGCATCCATGAACAGCTTTGTTTGTGGTTGGTGTACGGATGTAAGATGTTGAGGGGAAAATAATGAAAAATTAGTGTATTATGAACATCTCATATATTATTGCTATAAAAAAGATGAATATCTCGTATGTTGAAAATCCAGTTCCAAAACTGGTTTCTCCAGTTCCCAAAAAGTTTCCCAACATTAAATACAATTTCTATAACAAAGGCATCTGCATTAGGAGGTGCTACTAAATTCTACTGTAATGAAGGCATCTAGAGCAATTGTGCTTTCAATATCTGACATGTCTCTTTGCAACAATCAATATATTGATTTTTTTTTTTTTTTTAAGGTTAGAGCAATATACTGATTTGCCAGAGGAGCTTCTCATGGTCCAATATTGTGAGCTTTTAGCAGCCATTATGCTAATACCGCAATCAGTTATCGAGGCCATAAGATAACAATAACTCTATTTAATGGGGACTAAACTGTTTTCTGGCCAAAGAAGAGTAACTGGAACATAAATATGAGACCAAAGCTGCATAGAACTCAACCAATCAGCCATGTTCACAGGCAGGAATGGCAGCAGCTGTCATATTTTTTGAAAAAAACAAATTATTTTTTAATTAAACTATGAAAAGGTCATCATGCATTTCATTAGACATGAAATAAATAAAAAATAAAAAACAAAACAGGGAAAAGGAAAAGAGGAAAAATTTCTCTCTCTAGATAAGGCGAGAGAGAGATATCTAGGGACACAAGGTGACAAGAAAAGACCTGTCTATTTTTTCCCTTGTTGTTCTCGACTGGATGTGAAAATGTGATGGTAATTGGTCCAATTGGAGTTGACTGTCAAACTATCGTGTGTTTTGCGTCATATTGGAACATCATGATTTCTTTTTTCGCTACACACAAACTAGACCCCGAATTTTTCCCTCCTTTGATGTACAGCGCTGTCACTCCGGTAATGTTAAATGTCACTCTGTAACTTGTTTAACATAGCAAACTGTCACTCTGGTAATGTTAAATATAAATAGGTTTTCTGAATAGCTTTGGTTCAAAAGCAATATAATTTGCAACTGTGAATTAAAAGGAATTACCTTATTTCATTATCACATAGAATAAATTGGCTAGGAATCCGGCCATCATCTTTTGGTGTACATCACTCATTTTCATAGCCTCCTCCATATATATTGTTTCTCCGTTCTGAGTTTGTGGTAACATTTCTAAGGAGTCTTTAATAATGATTGTAAGAATATGTACAAATATATATTTAGTCTCGCATCAGCTATATACTGAATATATCTTTATTATTTATATAAGACCAAAAAATCTAAATAATACCTCCAACTATATTTTTTTTTATAAAATTCTGGATTGTTGCACATGGTATTAAAGCAGATCTGGCACAAGGGATGTTGTAGCATGGATCCACTGGGACTAAGTATAGGCTGATCACGATACTTATAAGTAGATTTGAATGAATTTTGATTCTTAACCTGATGAGGGCTTAAATGGGAGGAATATGTGAGGACTCACGTAAATATGTATTTAGTCTCTCGTCAATTATGTATTGAATAGATCTTGAGTACCTATATAAGATAAAAAAATTTAATTTAATATCTTTCCACTAGATTTTTTTTGGATGGAATTCTAGGTTGTTACTATATTAGCTAAATACTAGTCTAAATTATATATCCATCGAAATTCTCAAATGCATAGCCAATTTTTGCCATCTTGTTGAAATGAATCGAATAGAAGTCATGTTAGAAAAGGATATAAACAATATATTATAAAATTCATATACAAGTATATGATGGAAATTACATGATAGGATTTTATCTCCAACCATTGTTATTGAAGTTAAAGAGAAATTAATCACTCACAAGTCATACACTTTTAATATTAAGAGGATACTTCTAACCTATGTCTTGCTGAATTTTTTTATCTCTTTTGATGAAAAAACACAAGCCTTACTTTATAGAGGTTAGGCTAGGGACTCTCTTTTACCTTATGTACAAACTGTTCACATTCGTTTCATCATAAAAAGTGAAAAGCCATTTTAAATTTTTTAATATGTCATATATAGAAACCTTTTGCATTCTGGGTTATTAGCTATATTTACCATCTTGATAAATTTATATAAACTGGGAGTAAATACTTTGTTAGCATATCGGCCATATAAAGTCTCATAACGGGACGTTTCATATAAGTCATGCTCATCTATTCTTAGTCATGTGCATTGAAAGGGACTGATGATCAAAGGGGTTTCTTCCTACAGCCTAGACATTTTCCATGGCATAGGGCCAGAAGGATGGTGATTGGTTTGTCGTAGGAGACCTCAGTGAAGAAGACCAATTGTTTCTCTGGTCATAGATTTAACAGCTTCTCGTAATAGTTGTTTTTTCCTTTTTCCGAAAAAGGAGAAGGTTGCAGATTCACTACTTGATTCACCCTGAAAAACAAAACCAAGCATACTATGGAACTCACTGTCGCAATGTTAGAAACTCCAGAGCAACTTAACATTAAGTGTAAACCTAATCATCCTTAAGAAACCAGCTGTGAACACAGAGTAGAGAAGTATAAACATCCAATATGCACCTGATTGTTTTTGAGCAAAACCATGCATGTGAAACTGAAAGGAGAATTCCTCTCAAAAAAATAATGAAAGAAGAATGCAAGAAAAGAAAATATGTATGGGTCAATTTGATTTAAGTCAATTTTTTCAAAAATTCAAAACTAAAATCTAACTGATTTTTTTATTTCCAAAAATTTTCAAAATTAAATAGAATGTGAAAAAATTTGATCTAAATCAGAAATAATCGGTTTAGATTGTTTTTACGATTGAGTCGGTTTTTTTGCACACCTCTGTTGGTCTTCCTGCTCTTAGGCACCTTGCACAAGTCAAGTCTTCGTGTAGCCAGCCATATAGAATGGCATTTTCCAAGCCGGAGGGATCTTAGAAATTCTATAAATTGCCTGCTTTCCGAAGAGTAAAGAACACCAATCCATAGCCAACGAACCCATGGCTTCGGCTCTCCTCCCGCTTATTATTCGCTTCCTGCTCTTTTCTTTGCTTCTGTATTGCACTTCGTATGCCGTCCACGGAAAGGCAAGTAGCCACCATGCCGTTGGAACCAACTCTTTGAACCCGGGAACTGCCTGCTCCAAACCCAAAGGTTAGCACCCTCTTGACGCTAGCAGTTAATTGATTGGTTTCGGCTTTTTACTTGATCGTGACCTTTCAGTACTCTGTTTTATAACAATCCGGGCTAGCCTTCTCTTGCTCTGGAAAGCAAACTGAAGTCAAAGGAGTGCATGAAATAACCTTTCTACTAGATCATTTATACTGGTGGTAATAATAAATTATAGTTGAGGGCACGGGTAAGATCGTATATATATCTGACCTTTTGACCTTGCGGTGGGGGTTACTGGGATGCTCTTTATGATAACAAATCATGGTTCATGCTGATATATCAAGGTCACTCTCCTAACCTCTCTTTCTGTGTTTTTTGTGTAAATAGCAAGGGTTTGTACGATGACATTTATTTATTTATTATGCTTTATAGTGGCTATTATATGGCAGGAACATTAGTGGTCTTTATCTATGTTTCTGTTGTTCAATGGATTAAAGTAATGTTTAATACAAATCTTCTTACTAGGTTAAAATAATATGTTTGATACTGCAAGTTATTATGATAAGATTTTGAATTTTTATATTACTTTAGGATTAAAAATTTATACATATTCTACTTGATTGTTGAAAGTGCTTGTTTATCAAGCTGGTAAAGTTTTTAACAATCCGATTCATCTGCAGGCTAAGTCCAAGTCTAAAGATTGTAAGAGTTTCCTTAATAGCGATGATAATACTTGAATTACGAATATTATGGATAGTTATATTATTCATGAATTATAATATTAATAAGTATAGAACTGTCTCTCCAGATACGCAAACAGTTATTTCCAAATTATGGTGTATGTCAACATACATATGTTGCTAAGTACGTATAGACTATCTGTTAAAAGAACAAAAGAATCATCTTGATATCTTTGTTTTCTTTTTCTTTTTTTGGCAATCATCATCAAATTAAAATCTAAAGCCAAGAAAATTTGGGAATATCTCATTAAAATTCTTTAGCAATGATCACCAATAGACCTGCATTCTGAGCAGTCCGGACTGAGCTCAGCCCCAAGTATGACCCAAATTAGCTTGATCCAAGCCTAGCCTTCGGGCCTATTGTTCAAATCCAATCAAATAGTTTTGAACTTTGAATTGAGCCTCGGGATTTTTAGACTAAGTGGGATGTATGCCTATTAATTTTTAGCCCACCAAAAAGAGATCGAGCCCTTTCTTGTAGCTAGATAAATAAGGCTGCAGTTCGATCGAATTAGATTGACGAAAGACGAATGTTTTAGGTCGAATGAAGTGAAGCCAGATTATGTCGGAATTAGATAGGAAAGAGCATCCTCTGGGACCATCATCCTTTAGAAAAAGCACCATGTCAATAGCGAAAGGGGACGAATTGGGTCATATCTTTCCTTGAATAAAAATTGGAGAAAATAATAAAAAAGCCATTTTCATTTAAAAATTTGTTGGTTTTATTTTTGTGGTTGGGATCGGCACATCTTGAGATAGACGATGCCGACATGCTTTTGGGACTTGTGGTTGGCAAGATTGACCTAAGAGAAGAGAGTGGAGGTGTCGTCGACCAGATGAATATCGATGTCTCCAATAGGAGAAAGCCTTCACAGCTGTGGATCTTGAAATAGGTAAGGTGTTGTTCCATATATGGGAGTTTTTGCCCATTTTACTTCCAAATGACCAAAGAAATCAATAAAGAACTCCAAGACATAGTGGATTTCTTTGTTGATTTCTTATTTATTGGAGGTCAAATATATATGTATGTACATATACATGTATATGTGTGTGTATGTATGTGTGTGCGTGTATGTGTGTATGTATGTATGTATGTATGTATGTATAGAGAGAGATAGATTAGGCTTAGGTCGATCAAATTTGGCTCTAAATCTGGTCGAGTTCTCCACTGTCCAATCCACATGGATCTCCATGCAAGAAAATAAAAAGTCAGCAGCCACTTTCCATTCATGTAGATTTGAAAAATATTTAAAAAAGGTCAAACCAATTAATGTAAATAGGATAAAATAATAAAAAAAGTCAGACCACTAATATGAATAGAATAAAAAAAAGATAAATTATAAGAACATTCTCTCTATTTTAACTCAATTTTACTTATATCCTCTATATTTTAAAAAGTGTCAAACTAGCTCTTTTAGTTATTGATATATTCCGATATAGTCCAGCTGTCTATCTTTATTAATAAAATTTTTTAAAATGATAAAAATATCCATCTCCTTCTTCCTCCCTCCTCCTCCATGGCTAATATCCCTCCTCCCTCTTTCTTTTCATCCATTTCTCCTCCTCTCCTTCCTCCTCTTTCTCCCTCCTCCTTTCTCCTCTTCTTTCTCCATCCATTCTTTTTCTCTCCTTTCTCCTCTCTTTTCTCAACTCATTATCCCCCTCTTTTTTCTCTTCTCCTTTTTTCTCATCTACTTCTCATTCTCATCATTTTCCTCCAAGCCGCCCATAAACCATCCCCTTACATGACATCCTCCTCCACGTTCATCCCTTCTTATCTTCTCCATCTTCTTCCTTCCCATCCTCTTCTCCTCCCCTTCCTTCTCCTCCATCCTACTCTTTGCCGACAGCCCCTCTCCTCTCCTCCCTTTCATTCTCTTTGCCCTCATCTTATTTCTCTTTTAAATCAATCCATAAGTTTTATCCCTTTAGATGGCCCCCACTACTTTATCCTTCCTCATCGGCAAAAAAATCTTTTCCCCTTCTCTTCCTCTTCACTTATTTCTTCTCCTCCATGATAGCTCCCACCACCTCCTTTCCTTCTTCCTTATCCATTTCACCTCCTCATCCTCCTTTTCCTCCAAACCGTCCATAAACTATTCTCTTTACGGTGGCCCCTTCCACCTTCACCTCTTCCAACTAGTAACCCATTCTTTTCTTCTTCTTCCTTTCTACTTTTTTCTCCTTCTTGTCCTTCTCCTCTAATCCATTTCTTACCCACGACCATTCTCCCCTCCTTCCCTTTCTTTTCATCTATTTTTTTTTCTCATCTTCTTCGTTCTCCAAGTCCATCTATGAACAAAGGGCATTTTTATCCAATAAAAAAGAAATCTAACACCATTTATTGATAAAATGAATGATTGGACCACATTGAAATATATCACTAATTAGAAGAATCGATTTGATATTTTTTTAAAATATAGAGATATAAATGAAATTGAGTTAAAATTAAGGAGATGTTTCTGTAATTTATCTAAAAAAATATAAAAAAATTAGACCATTAATGTAGAGGGGATGAAAAAATATAAAAAGTTAAGACCATTGATTCAAATGGAATATAAGTCCACGCATGCCAAAAGTTGGAATTCAAATTTATATTTATTCTAAAATATTTCTATTTATCCTATAAAATTTATATTTTTTTTCTTAGGTATTTCTATTTATTCTGATTCTATTTGTTTTGGACTCATTTGTGTTAATTCTAAAAAATTTATATTTATTTTAAAAAAATACATATCTATTATATCCAAAATTTATATTTATTCTATATGATTTGTGTCATTATATATATATATATATATATATATATATATATATATATATATATATATATATATCCAAACCCATCCAAAATACTTCCGGATGAGCCGTCCAGTATTTGAATAGGATAAATCAGCACTGAGTTCAAGAGATCCAAACAGCTTGGACCAAGCCCCTGTCAGAACTAATAATACCAATTGCTATTGGTGCTTCCTTTTTTTTTTCTAATTTTTTCCTTAACTTCTTAATTCCAGGCTCAAACCGGTGCCGTCTACCGCCGACATGGTCCCTGTTCACCAATCCCTAGCACGAAGCCCCCAACCCTGGGTGAGATCCTGCGCCTAGACCAATTGCGCGTCAATTATCTCCAGCAAATGGCATCACTTGGCCCCAGAGACACACAGGTACAAGAATCCCAGACAAGCATTCCGGCAAACCTTGGTAGTGCATTCGGTACTGCTGAATACGTCGTGACGGTGGGCTACGGCACACCCAAACAAGACCAGGCTGTGAATTTTGACACGGGAAGTGATGTCAGCTGGATCCAATGCCAACCATGCCCGGACTGCTACCCACAACAAGAAAATTACTTTGATCCCTCTCAATCTTCTTCCTATGCTTCAATCCCCTGCAGCTCTCCCGAATGCTCACCATCCTCATTCCTTGGTTGCTCCAACTCTACCTGCATCTACCAAGTTCAGTATGGTGATGGTTCCATAACTGCAGGATACTTGAGCCGTGAAACACTGACACTATCTCCTTCCGACATGGTCTCAGGCTTCATTTTTGGGTGCGGCCAATCCAACGAAGGCTTCGTTGGAAACTTAGCTGGGTTAATGGGACTCGGTCGAGGCAAGCTCTCTTTAGTGTCCCAAACATCTCAGAAATTTGGCAGTGTATTCTCCTATTGCCTCCCACCTACAGCCAGCTCTACAGGCTACCTGACATTTGGCGCGCCTACGCCATCTGCCACCATTTCATACACACCGATGCATACCGATACAACACAACCCACCTTCTACATCGTTAATTTGATAGCAATAAGTGTCTCAGGGCAGCAGCTGGCGATTCAGCCTTCGGTCTTTTCCTCTACTCTGTTTGTCCTAGACTCAGGAACCGTGATCACAAGGCTACCTCCCTCGGCCTATCAAGTCCTGAGGTCTGCTTTCCAGAGCTCCATGATGAATTACCCAATGACAGGGCCATCTGGAATACTTGACACTTGCTATGATAAGAATGTGAATGTGAAGCCTGCACCGGTTGCACTGCACTTCGAAGGGGATGTCACTCTGAACCTCGATGATTCAGGTATCCTCATTGATAACTGCCTAGCTTTTGCTGGAAATAAGGAGGACAGCGATCTAGGCATCATCGGCAACGTGCAGCAGCGTACATTCGAGGTGGTTTATGATCTGGCAGCAGAGAAAATCGGGTTTCAGCCCAATGCCTGCAACTGATAAGAACTATGCCCTGCTATAATTTAGTAAGTATCCATGGAATAAAATGGAGGGGTGTTAAGGTGGAAGTAACCCCCTATAAGCCAACCACTAGTAGAACTCCTAGAACATTTTTCAAGTATCAGTGTATCATGAGTCTTGGCTGTTAAGATATAATGAATAATTATGTACGAGTGAAGCCACTAGAATCTGTGAGATGTCCCTCTGATAATGAAGGCTATTCAAGGGGACTGTGGAACTGCATGCCTTGGTTTCGCATGCCTCACAGAATGTCTTTGCAAAAGACATGAACACTACAAACAATGCTGCACATTTTGTATTTTCCGCAACACAGGTTCATCGAAACCGTTTAAAGCCAACATGCTTAAGCCCAAGACCAACATTCTTTTGAGAAGCTGTTTGGTTATTTTTAAAGGGTTGGACTGAAAATCACATAGAATTCCTGATTTGGACCATCCATTTAAGCATAGCTCTATACCAATCAAATACCATCCAATCCAAATCTTTTGAGAATAAAAAAAAAAATGTCCTGCAACCCAAATGCTATTATGATCTGGACTGGATTTGGATAGACTCTTAGAAAATACAAGATAAATAGATAAATAGACTCGGATACAATCCAATCATAAAGGTCTATCTAAGTACCGTTGCATCCTTACCGGTACATAGTAAATCAGCGACTATTGCATCCCTTGGCTTCATGGATGTACTCAAGTGATGATAATATAAGAAGCAGAAGGTGTCAGATAATTCAAACACATCCAATAGCATCTGAGTACAAAAGCTCACGAAATTGCCAAGGAGCAGAGTCATACGATCTTTGTTATAATTAGTCCTTTCTAGAACCATCAAATTATCCTGATTGACCCTGCAGCTATAGTTGAAATCACAAAGATGAATGATCCTGCCATTACCTAGTAAAATTAACAAAGCAACCATACAAGAATCCATGTTTATACACATTTCAAGCAGTTCTCCGCGGCATCCTTCCAAATCTCAATATTGTAGGCTTTGTAATCTGTGGATTACCTGTGAACATTCTGTAATATTATTACATTTTCTCTTGCATCGAATTATCCTTAAATAGCAATTTGTTGGGATTCCACATCTTGCTTAGAAACAGGCGTAGCTCCCGTTATTTAAATCACATATCTAGTCCACTAGAGTAGAATAATTACGCCATATATTCAAGCTGCTTATTAATTGATAAATTTAATAACAAGTAACACCCATTCTAATACATTGCTCCATACATTGCCACATCAAGAGGTCCATGGTGATATGAACATGATCCTTACTCCCAGTTTTTGTTGAGTCCAAAATAATTGATATTTGCATAATGTTTATTAACAAAGCGGTCGTTGATGGGCATAATTTGGACCTGTAAACCGAAGATGATGCCTCCTCTACGGTAACACTACTTATCATCCATTCAAACTTGACAAATTTTCATTAGCTCCAGTAACCAGACAGCTGAATAAACCTGCAACTGCATATTGAGAAATAGACGTCCTGAAAACTTCATTTTGGGTTAATCAATCTGCATTCTCTCTCACATGCAAGACACATTGTCACATGCAAGACACATTGTCATCGCATGTTTAACACCATCTCGTGTTCATACTTATCACTTATTGATGTTCATTTCATGTTTCCCACCACATTTTTGATTTTGATTGCGCAGAATGCAATCATCACCATTATTTCCATAGAAACAGGCTACAGTACCAAACTGAAGCCTCCGTTTGTAAGCCTGCAGTCAGTCCAATTATTTCTCAATACATCGAACTCCACCATTTAAAGTAATATGATCAAACCTAGAGTGTTCCGGAAATGAATCAAGACTGGTTACTAGATTTGCATGACATACTTCCAACATGAAAATAACATAAAGAGAATAAAATGTTTCAGGTGCTCTCAGGCATCCGTGAAACTTCAAAAAAGAATAAGCTTATGGCTAATAGACCTAGAAAAGGTCTGACCTTAAGAAATTTTTATAACCTTTGGAGACCAAACATTTACCTCGCGAAACAGAGAAAACTTGGATAAACCAAGGACACTTGACTATAAATTTACCTTTCCGTCTTAGAAAGAAGCATTGTGTGAAAAGCATGTCGTTGTAACCTCTCAGGAATACCAATAAACAACAGGGACCATATCCTCAATTATTCTAATTTGATGGCAAAATGACAATATGAAAACATTATCTTCCTATTGAATGAATTTTTTGGTCCATGATCTTCTGAATTCTTGTTCGCAGCATACACTTCAAGATATATACCTGCCTACAAAGCATTATTTGCAATAACTCTTGCTTGCAGCACATGGTTAAATGCATGTCAACTAGAAAGCAAAATTTTTGCAAAATAAGCAGCAAACCGGGAATTCAGTGTCAAAGATTAAAAGACACCACCTTCTGAAGTCTATTCACCAACCTAGAAACGAAGGTAAGAAAAGAAGAACCAGGAGATAAATGTCATTGAAGACTTCAAGCAACAACAAGATAATCACAAGAAGATGATAAAGAAGTCCTATCTCAATTCTACAATGCAACGAAATCAGCCAAAGCCGGTTAATAACATAACAACCTAGGGTTGGGCATTTACTAACCTTAAATCTGAAATGAATAACCAGGCATGAAACCAAGCAGAATAGAAAACAGCTAAATTAATAACATTTGGAATTTTGGAACACTGGAACATCACAAAGATCTATGTATGCAAAAATAAAAATATAAAGACCTCCAGCAGTAGCTAATGAAGAAGGCCACAGAACATAGCAAAATACAAGGTGAAACACACCACAAAATTGTCAAGCTCCATATGAGCTGACCGAATTTTTTTAACTTCCTAGGAAATCCAGGGCATATCGTCTAAATTTAGATTAGTCAACCTCCTCCATCTTGCTGCCCTCTGCATCAGCATCCTCCAGTGAAGGCATGTCAGTATCTGCATCCACTGTCTCGTCCTCATCAATGCTAAGACCCAATTTCAGCATGCGGTGAATCCTGCTGCCAAAGGTGTTGGGGTCCTCAAGGCTGAAGCCAGAGGTGAGAAGAGCAGTCTCAAATAGCAGCAGCACAAGGTCCTTCACAGATTTGTCATTCTTGTCTGCCTCTGCCCGCTTCCTCAACTCATCCATGATAGGGTTATCTGGGTTAATCTCCATTGTCTTCTTGCTGGACATGTAGCCAGCCATGCTCGAGTCCCTCAGGGCTTGTGCCTTCATGATCCTCTCCATGTTGGCAGTCCAACCATACTCACCAGTGACCAGACAACAGGGAGAATCAACCACACGATCAGACACCACTACCTTCTCCACCTTGTCACCCAGCACTTCCTTGATGACTTTGCACAAGCCCTCAAATTTCTCTTTGAGGGCTTCCTTCTTCTTCTTTTCATCCTCACTCTCATCAAGCTTCAATCCCTCCTTCGTTGCAGACATCAACTTTTTCCCCTCAAACTCCTTAAGCTGACCCACAGCATACTCATCGATTGCATCTACCATGAAAAGGACCTCATAGCCCTTCTTCTTCAGCCTCTCCAGGAACGGGGAGTTCTCCACAGCCATTTTGCTCTCACCAGTAATGTAGTAAATTTCATTCTGGCCCTCCTTCATCCTTGTAACATAGTCCTTAAGGCTGGTCATCTCGTCACCACTCTTGGTAGAGTGGTACCTCAGCAATTCTGCAAGCTTTGCTCTGTTCTGAGAGTCCTCATGTATGCCAAGCTTGAGGTTCTTAGAGAATGCCTCGTAGAACTTGTTGTAGTCTTCCTTGTTTTCAGCAACCTCAAAGAACAATTCGACGCACTTCTTGACCAGGTTCTTTCGGATGACTTTAAGGATCTTGTTCTGCTGGAGCATTTCCCTAGAGATGTTCAGGGGAAGATCCTCAGAGTCCACAATTCCCTTAACAAAACTCAAATACTCAGGAACCAGTTCCTCACAGTTGTCCATGATGAAGACACGACGAACATAAAGCTTAATGTTGTTAAGCTTCTTCCTGGTATCAAAAAGATCAAAAGGAGCTCTTTTTGGAACGAAAAGGATGGCCTTGAACTCCAGCTGGCCCTCCACAGAGAAGTGCTTGACAGCCAAATGCTCCTCCCAGTCATTTGTTAGACTCTTATAGAAGGCAGCATACTCTTCCTTGGTGATCTCTTCAGCCTTCCTCATCCAGATTGGCTTTTGCTTGTTGACCAAAGACCACTCATGTGACACCTCCTTGATCTTCTTCTTCTTCTTTTCCTTCTCTTCCTTCTCTTCATCAACATCTTCCACCTTGCCTTCCTCAGCATCTTTCTTCTCCTCCTCATCCTCATCATCAGAAATTTCCTTCTCAGTTGTCTTCTCAGTCCACAGGGAGATGGGGTAGCTGATAAACTCAGAATGCTTCTTGATCAGATCTTTGAGGCGGCGCTCCTCAAGGTACTCCAACTGCAATGAATACATGGCAAAGCATAACAGAAAAGTTATTTTCAATGGGAAAAGGATAAGCACACAACAAAAAGCCCGAATTTACAAGAATAAAAAAGCTTAAAAAGTTTTCGATAAAAAAAACAAGAAGAAAAATTTTCTGTTGTCCATATCAAACTAAGTAAAACAATGAACAATGAACATTTGCACATCACATTAACTTCTTACGGGTCATAAAGTTGTACATGTTCTAGCAACATGATAAATAGAATAAAACTCATACCAACCAACAATGAAAAACAAAAAGGAGCATGCGTGTAAGAGGTAGCTTTCAGATCCATATAACATAAACAGATAGCATACAGAACTATACAGATCCGCTATAACCCCAACATGGCCCCCACCCAAAACAAAAAGAAAAAAAGACAACCATAATGACCATTACAACTTGTCAATGAGTTTATGGTGGAAAGTTAGTCGCAGAAAACCTCAAACTATGATGCATCGTAATTTGATCCACGCTGTCAACCATAAATGTATGGCAAAAGGCTTGTTTCCAAGTGAAATTCGTGGCAATCATTAGCGGTGTTACATCACGATCACAAGCAAGCGGCTTTTTAATGGAAGAATCGCTGACAAAATGGAATTTTTGGGAATAATCTTTGTTTCAAAATCATTTATTTTGATAAGAGCCTATTATAATTACAACAAAACCCTTAAAAAATTTCAGGCAATGACCATAAATTTCACTACCTGATCATCCTTGAGGAAAAGCGTGATCTTGGTGCCCCGTCCGAGATTCTCCCCAGAGGTATCCCTAGTCACGGTGAACGACCCACCGGCCTGCGACTCCCAAACGTATTGCTCATCATCATTGTGCTTCGTAGTCACAACCACCTTCTCGGCCACGAGGTACGCAGAGTAGAACCCCACGCCGAACTGGCCAATCATACTGACATCGGCCCCGGCCGCAAGCGCCTCCATGAATTCCTTGGTGCCGGACCTGGCAATGGTACCGAGATTGTTGACCAGATCGGATTTGGTCATGCCAATACCGCTGTCAATGATGGAGAGAGTGTTGGAGGCCTTGTCGGGGATGATGTGGATGAAGAGCTCCGGCTGGGCATCGAGCTTGCTCTTGTCCGTGAGGCTCTCAAACCGGATCTTGTCCAAAGCCTGTTAGGGTCTCGGATCAGTAAGAAAGAACGAATCGAAAGAGAAAAATAAAGAGATCCAGGGTTAGAGATCGAGAAAGAAAAGACTCACATCGGAGGCGTTGCTGATAAGCTCGCGGAGGAAAATCTCCTTGTTGGAGTAGAAGGTGTTGATGATGAGGCTGAGGAGCTGGTTGATCTCCGCCTGGAATGCGAAGGTCTCTGTCTCCGCCGCCATGGCGAAATAGCGAGAGGAGAGAACGCTCGAGAGAGGCACCGCGGCGAGTGAACGAGAGGAGTTCGGGAGGCATCTAGGGTTGGCGAGGCGTGTGATTTATATCGGGGACGTAGGGGTGCTTCTAGATTGTTCCACAGGCTAGATTTCACGTGTTTTGCTTCTTCTTAGCCGTTGATCTCAAAGTGGGCATTTTGTTTTAGATTTGACTGGCCGGGCCCTTCAAGCTTTATCGGATTTTTTTATTAAGAAAAAAAAAAAGAAACGAACTTTCTCGGATTCTGCTTCTCGCCGGTCATCGGCAGGAGACGAGTCAAACAGACCCAACTTGTCTCGACCCATTTAGAACGATTCGAACTGTTTTTTTGAACACGCACGGGTTGGAGCGCTATCAAAAAAAAAAAACAACAAAAATCTATAGGTTGGATCAGATTTAAAAATTAAAAAATAATTTTTTATTCATCATATTCAATAAAAAAAATACATCGGTCCATCAGATTATGCCGCATAATATAATTAATAGATAGATGACATTTAATATAACTCAATTTTTTTTCAGCAACAATAAACAAACCAGCTGGTTCACCATTTTATTGAAAACTTCAACAAGCTTGATAGGATTTAGCAAAATATAAAGTGTCCTCAAATGCACAACAATAAGAAGGTTCAGGGATCTGATCTAACCCGGCTCAAAACTAAAATCATATAAATATTTTTTTTATTATTCTAAATATCTTTTCCAATTCATTGAATAAACTCTTACTTAGACCAATTCCTCCTTTCATCTTAACAACTATATCTCCTCTCAACTAGTGTCATTTAATTATATTAAATATTTATATTTTATTTTTTGTTTTGATGGATTTTTATTTATAATACTCTCATGTATATTAATAAATTAAAATTTATAGCTTGCAATCTTATGAATAATTAATTACCTAGATAAAATTAAAAATTTTTGAGTGCAAATCCAAGTTTAATTTGGCTCTTCATAATTTTGTTTAATTTTGTTTAATTATTTATTATATTTTTTAAGTTTAAAAAAATAGCTAGATACCTGACTCGAATTGCAAACCCTAACTCAACGCCGACTCAAATCCAAACATTTTGGGTTGTCTCTTAATAATTGGCCCCATCCCAAGCTTTTCTAAGATTCATGTGGAGCTCAAAATTTGATCAATAAGAAATCATGGGCTCAATGGGAGCTTTAGATCGCATGCTAATTAGCTTGAATATACATTTTTTTCACTGAGTGGGAGATTTAGATGGCATACTAACTAGCTTAAATGCACATTTCTTTTCACTAAGAAGAGCTACATGTTTGTCTTACACCCCTTCTGTTGAGCTGTTCAGCATTTCTTTGAAACCGATCTAGTTATTTCCTTGTATATGCTTCGTATAAAAGACCCCATAGATCTTCCTTCTTTGATGAATTGGTTAGGTTAAGAAGTGAGTTCACCGGACCTTAGTTGATCGGGGGCAATTTTAATATTCTAAGACATGCCATGAAAGAAGAGGAAAAAGCTAATGCATTGGAGACAGCCATTCATTCATTGATGCCTTTTTGGATTTGATTAATGATCTTGATTTGAAGTGGAGAGACTTTACTTGGAGGCTTGATGATTTCTTTAAAAATCTTTTTGAGATCCCTTCACCCCTCCTCTCTCTATCAAGTGGCTTGATTTTTATGGAGATTTAGTCTGTGATCTTGGTGCTCTAGATGATATGTTCAGGCTTTAAGATATTAAGAAACCATTGTTCTCTTTGGGTCTCAAAGGTGCTACGATCCAACAAGTTAATCTTCTCATTCTTTTAGAAATATTGGAACCTCTTATAGGATGATTTGCTAGCCCTGCAAGAGGATTTCTATAAAAATGATTTTGATATGTCCAGACTTAACTGTGTTTCATCGCTCTCATTCTGGAAAAGGAAGGCATACTCACTACTAAGGATTTGTGGCCAATCAATTTGTTGAATAGTATTTATAAAATCATCTTGAAAATCTTTGCCAACAGGTCAGGTTACCTCCTCCTTCTGGTTAATGATTTTCTATCAACTTTTATCAAGGCATGAGTGATCTTGGAGAGTTTTCTTTCATCCCATAAGATGCTTGCCTATTGCAAGAGATCCAGACATCATAGAATTCTTTGTTAGCTTGATTTTGAGAGAGCCTCTGCATAGTGAACTGCGACTTTCCTTTCAAGCTACTACATGTGAGGCACTTTCCGCCTAAATGAAATTTTTGGATTTGATCTCTCATTACCTCCACTTCTATTACTATCTTGGTAAATTGGTCCACTGTTAAATGGATCAAATATAAACAAAGGTTGCAACAAGACGATCCCCTCTCTCTTGCTTTTTTCATTTTAATCATTGATGTGTTGTACAAAGTACTCAACAAAGCTGGTTTGCTTGGACTCATCGAGGGCATAGAAAATAACCCAATATTTAGTGGCATTGGGAGCTTGTGCTTTGCAGATGATACCCACTTTTTTTCTGCTAAAAAGCGGGATAGTCTCCTAACTGCTAAAGTTGCTCTTTCTTCTTGCCTTTAAGTAAGCTTGAGGTCTCAAAATTAACTTTCACAAAAGTATGGTTCTCTGCATCAGTATGGATGAAGATGAAGCTTTTGGCCTTGCTAGCTTGATGAATTACAAGGCAAGTACCCTTCCTTTCACTTACTTTGATTTACCTCTCCAAGATAGAAGGCTTCTAAAGTGTGTTGAATACTGCTTCTAGAGAATATTGACACTAGACTTGTATCTTAGAAAGGAAAATTTCTTTCATATTTTGCTTTTTTCCCATCCTAAACTGTCACTTATTGTGATGAGCCTTTTATTTTTGGAAATGGTTGAACTTTGGACTTTGGCTTGTTGCCCAATTCCCACAAAGTTTCTTAAAATCAGCATGATTGCACTGAAAATCTTATTTATGTAATTTGCATGATTTCAGTATATGCTAGAGCATGGTTGATTTATGTTTGATTGTATAGTTATCATGAAATATTTTATTTTCTAACAATAATCATCCTAATCATCTTCTTTAAATGATTTATTGATATATATACAAATTTATATTTGATTCGATAAAAAAGTATAGGTTTTACTTACTGAGTCAGTATAGCTCATTATTTTTTTATTTTTTTCTAAAAGAATAAAAATATTAGAGATAAAGAATAGTTCGGACTTTGACAATCATGCTCGTAAGATGATTTTATAGCTGAATTTTGATTCTTTAATAGATTATCAATTATAATTAATGATATTTTAAATTTGAGGTTATGGGTTTTGATTGATAAATTTTGATTTAGTCGCTCTGAACCGATATTTATTTAATTATTGAACAATGATAGATTTAATTTTAATTTTATTCAAGATCATGATTGTTGGTATCGTATTATTATAGGCTGTATTTTTAGTGAGCATGATTAAATTATATTTCAAATTTAAGATATGATATTTTGGCTCATTTTTCTATCCATGATTATGTATGCTCTTCATGGACGTACTGATTGAACCCTTTCCACCTCTGGATATTTCTCTTCACAGGCATATTGGTTAAAACTGCTGGAGCTATCAATAACTTGACATAAACTTTTCTAAAGCTGAGCATATAACTAGTTTTGTAGCGGTTGAGTCTTGTGTTCTTTAAGGACGGTGAAACAGTGTCATAGGCATCCTGTAAGGCATTCTGAAAGCTTTCCCGCCTCTGGGAGTTTGTTCATAATTCGGTTATTTCATAATAGTGTTTTCTAGTGGATCTATATTTCCTGGCTGCTCCCTTGGGATTGAAATCTTCGTTATTTGATGCAAAAAACAGATTAAGCAGCTCAAGATTCTAAAAAAACGTGCACTTCAAGGCGACAAGTGCAATCATGATTTCTTATCAGCATGCCAAAAGAAGCAGCCTTTTATCATGCTCAGTGTCAGCTCTCTGAAATACATAGCCAAACATGTCTCTCACAGAACAGGTCAACGGACAGTTATGAGTATAATTTATGTCCGAGTTAGCTGTATATGCATTTTTATCGTGCATATTGATGTGATAGAAAAAAATCTTCGATAAATGCACGCTGTATTCTCTAAGCGATGGCAAGTTTCAGTTGGTTTGATATGCACATACCTAGTTACAGTACTAAAAGGCAATTGATTTTCAGTTCTGTTCATGGTGTTGGGATAAATCGATGAATCTTTGATTTTGATCGTCATGATTCTAATTGTATATCGATTGAATATTTAATTTTAATTTTTCATCGATTGATTGAATGGACCACATCGATTTACTATCGGCTGACCGATTAATATCAACTGATCGATTAATGATTCGACTACTACCGATCGACAGCGAACGACTTAGACTATCAGCATAACAGAACTACTGACTGACAGTCATTCATAGATTCTAGCAATATATAGTCGGTTTTACCAATAAATGGCCGGCTAATCTGCTCAACATACCATAACCGTCACAAACGATTATCAACTATATGTCACAGCTATTAAGAGAAATTAACGTCCCACTAATTTTATATTTATGGTCCGATAATTTAGCACCATAAAAAATGGGACCACGTGCTCGACGGTTATACCAGAATCATTTATAAAAAGAAAGTAAGTGAGTAGTACTGGTAAGCCATCTCAGAACCAGATCTCTATTACTTTCTACATTCAAAAACTACTATTTACCAACTTCATTCTTTGACTTAAGCATCAGAGGATCCCCACCGAACACCAATCCGGTCTATGTGGATGCTGTCTTGTAGGTACTCGTTATCGGTGATAAGCGACGGAGAGTTGGCCGCAACACATTGACGCGCTAGATAGGAAAAGATTATATACACCATGACGAAGGTCAGAGCCCAACGCTCGACTGCAACCGGATCAGCGAGGCACTCTTTCCGTCGAAAAGAAGTTCCTCCCCCTCTTTCAGTAGTAGAGCCAAGTTCCTCACGTCTCGTGATCACCACGGACGTCCAGATTGCTATGCTTGTGCAGCAAATGAATGTTCTCACGGAGGTAGTCAAAAGCCTCCAACAACAGCAAACCGAGCAACAGCCACCAGCGGAGCAACCGATGGCACAGTCGGTGCCGTTCAGGCACAGCCACCATCATCCACGGCGATCACCTTCTTCTTCTCTGGAGCGACCGTCTCGGCTCTCCCATCAAGACGAACAGCGGCATTCTCGGCACTCTCGCCATGCCACCCACCACTCGCGGCGTTCCTCTCCTTCTCATCTCGACCATATTAGGAAGGAAAAATGACCGCGAATACCTTCTGCTTCTTCTTCAAGCTCGTCGGGAGATTCTACTCCTAGAGTTTTTCCGCAATGGCAGTTCGACGACTACGAACGTAAGTTTCAGAAAATCAACCACCGACTTGCCCAGCTTCAGGTAGAAGGTCAGAAGTCTTCGAATGACTACGACTTTCACACCGTCTAGCCTCTCTAGGCACATCTTGGACGAGCCGATCCCATCTCGATTCAAGATGCCGCAAGTGGAGCCATATGACGGCTCCACCGATCTGATCAACCACCTTGAGAGCTACAAGTCTCTCATGATGACTCAGGGGGCGACCGACGCCCTCTTGTGCATCGGCTTTCCAGCGACTCTTCGGAAAGCTGCTCGAGCCTGATACTCCGAACTTCAGTCGAAAAGTATATACTCCTTCAGATAGCTCGAATACTCTTTCGTGGCTCACTTCAGCACCAGTCGAAGGGTGCCACGAATCTCTGATAGTCTCTTCTCGATCAAGCAGGGAGAGACTAAGACACTTCAAGATTTTGTGGCCCATTTTAATGCAGCCACGCTTGAGGTCAAGGACCTCAATGAAGACATGGCCATATCGACTATGACAAGAGGTCTGAGGAGATCTCGATTCACATATTCTTTGAACAAGACTCTCCTCTGGACTTATGCTAAACTTCTGGAGCATGCATACAAGTATATGCGTGCGGACGAAGGAGCTTCTGACTGGCGCCAGACAGAAGGCAAAGGTCAGAAGAAGAAGAAACAGAAGAAGGGAGGAGCTCCAACAGAATCAAGTCGGTCGCCATCCAATAAGCAAGCTTTGCCCCTATGATGGAGTCCAAGGCCGAATTACAATAGGTATGACTCTTACACTCCTCTTTCTGTTTTTCATACGTAGATCTCCATGGAGATCGAAGGAGCAGAATACCTACGACACCCTCCACCAATGAAAGCGCTGTCAAGAAATCGTGATCAGAGGAAGTATTATCGATTCCATCACGATCATGGTCACGATATCGAACAATGTATCCAACTCAGGGATAAGATAGAAGTCCTGATTCGATGAGGCTACCTTGAAAAATATCGAAAAGATCCGCTAACTCAACCTCCTGCCGATCGACGACCTCAGCCAACTGAGGAAGCTATAAATAATCAGCTGACTGTAGGGGTGATCAACATGATCTCCGAACGACTGGACTGGAGGGCAACTTCCGAAGAAGAGTCGACGAAACGACAATGACTCAATAATGTAATAACTTTTTTGAAAGAGTATGTTCGGAGAATTCAGACTTTCCATGATAATGCTGTTGTTGTCTCAGCAACAATAACAAAATATGATGTAAAAACAATCCTTGTAGATAATGAAAGTTCAACTGATATTCTGTTTTATTCGATTTTCTTTCGAATGTGACTACCAACTGACCGACTCAAGAGAGTCTCGACGCCATTAGTCAGCTTCATAGGAGATGCTGTCAAAGTGGAAGGAAAAATCTCCCTCCCCTTAACCACTAGAATCGATCCACAACAGAGCACCGTCTTCATAACGTTCATGATAGTTCAAGTACCTTCGGCTTATAATATCATACTCGGATAATCTGGACTCAATACTTTGAAAGTAGTGGTTTCGACATACCATTTATTAGTCCAATTTTTGATGAGAAATGGAATCGGAGAGATGTGTGGAGATCAGTAATTTGCCCGACGCTACTTCTTTGTCCCCACCCAAAATAATAAGCTTGAAGACTCTGCTTGTCGACAAAGTAGACCAAAGAGAGAATCAGGAAAGGGGTAAACCAGCTGAACAACTAGTTTCTATCCCACTGAAAGAAGAAGATCTCGAGAAAACAATCTAAATTAGATTGCAACTGTCCGACTCAGAGCAGCAATAATTAATAAAATTACTCAGAGCTAATATCGATATTTTTGCTTGGTCGGCCACCGACATGCCTGGAATTCTTTCAGAAGTAATAACTCACCGACTTAATATCAACCCGAACATTAAGTCAGTGAGACAAAAGAAGCAACCTTTTACCTCTGAAAGACAAAAGGTCATTGATGAAGAAGTCGACAAGCTCCTCGCAGCCGGCTTCATCAGAAAAGCTACATATCTCGATTGGCTTGCCAATGTGGTAATGGTGAGAAAAGTCAATGGGAAGTGAAGAATCTGCATCGACTATACGGATTTGAATGAAGCTTGTTCGAAGGACAGCTTTCTATTATCGAAGATTGATCAACTGGTTGATACAACTTTAGATCATCGACTTCTGAGTTTCATGGATGCCTTCGCCGGATATAATCAAATCCGGAGGGCACCAGAAGATGAGGAGCATACAGCTTTTATAACCAACAAAGGCATTCACTGCTACAGAGTAATACTTTTCAATTTGAAAAATATCAGAGCTACTTATCAACAGCTCATCAATAAGATCTTCAAGGCTCAGATTGGATGAAATATAGAGGTGTACGTGGATGACATACTGATGAAGAGTCTCTAAACTTCAGATCATATTTGAGACCTAGAGGAAGCCTTTGGCACATTTTGACAACATCAGATGAAGTTAAATTCGATCAAGTGTGCATTTGGGATAACCTCCAAAAAAATTTTCGAATTTCTTATTTCACAATGAGGAATCGAGGCTAATCCTGAAAAGATAAAGGCCATCATCAATATGAAGCACCCGAGCTCAAAGAAAGAGATACAGTAACTCAACGGAAGGATCGCCGCACTCAGCCGATTCATTTCTAGATCGATCGAGAAATGCTTGCCATTCTTCAATACTTTGCGACAGACAAAGGACTTCTTATGGTCGGATGAATACTGACAGTCCTTCAAAAACTTAAAAAAATACTTGGCTTCTCTATCTTTACTTACAAAACTGAAGGTCGGAGAGACATTGTATCTCTACTTGATGATTTTAACAGAAGCAGTTAGTTCGGTGCTCGTCTAGGAGGATAAAAATTGAATCTATCGATCAATCTACTATACCAGTAAAGTACTTCACAATGCTGAAGTTCGATATCCAAAAGCGAAAAAAATGATCTACGCTCTAATCATATCGGTACAACGACTTCGTCCGTACTTTCAAGCACATCCAATTATGGTCTTGACAGATCAGTTGTTGAAGACGATCTTACATCGACCCGATACGTCAGGTCAGATGGCATAATGGACAGTGAAGCTTGACGAGTTCGACATACAATATCGCCCACGACCATGTATGAAGGTGCAAGTTCTGACCGACTTCATCGCATAATATACAATATCTGATAATAAGTCAGAAGATATAGATGATAATATAATAAAGCAGGTTACAACTTTCAAATCCGACCTAAGATCGATCTGGATGCTGCACATCGATGGAGCATCTAATGCACAAGATAGTGGAGCCGACCTTTTACTCACAAATTTTAAAAGGATAGTCACTGAATACGTCCTTCGATTCAACTTTAAATCCTCAAATAATCAAGCAGAATATGAAGCACTCTTAGATGGCTTGAAGATAGCCAAAGAGCTTGAGATCGATAGTTTGAAGGTCTTCACCAACTCACAACTGATTGCTGGGCAGGTCAAGGGTAAATTTGAAGTCCGAGACTCCACTATGATGAAGTACCTTCAGAAGGTGAAAGATATTACAGCGAGCTTGAAATATTTTGAGATCTTTCACATTCTCAAAACCAAAAATACTCGGGACGATATACTTTTACGATTGGCAACTACCACTTTCAACTCACTGGGTTGGACATTTATTGAATGCCTCGAACAGCTGAGTATCGACAAAGTCGGAGAAGTATTACAGCTCACTATCAAACCAAGCTGGATGGATCCGATCGTCCAATACTTGACTGATGAAATTCTTCCTGCAAATCCTTCAGAAGCCAAACAACTCCGATAGATGGCCTCTCAATATGTAATAATGAATGGTTATCTCTACAAAAGATCGTTCTCACTTTCCTTGCTAAAGTGTTTGGAACCTACAGATGCCGACTATGCACTTAGAGAAGTACACGAAGGGATTTATGAAAATCACTTGAGGATAAATCTCTAACTTATAAAATCCTGTGACAAGGATACTATTGGTCCATCATGAAGAAAGATGTAGCTGAACTTATCCAAAGGTGTGAACCATATCAAAGGTATGCAAATATACAACATTAATCGGCTAGTGAATTGACATCGATTGTAGCACCATGGCCCTTTGTACAATAGAAAATTGACATACTTGGTTCTTTTCCCCCGGCATCTGGTCAGAGAAAATTCATATGATTGCTATTGACTACTTTACCAAATAGATAGAAGTCGAACCTCTGATCCAAATCACTGAAAATAAGATGGAAGACTTCATTCAGAAATCTGTCATTTACATATTCGATTTACCGCACACCATCATCACCGACAATAATCGATAATTCGATAATCAAAATTTTAGAGAGTTCTATGCAAAGTTTCATATCACACACAAACTCATGTCATTCAGCCATCCACAGTCAAATGGAGAGGTGGAGATAACCAACCGAACAGTCTTGCACGATCTCAAGATCTGACTGAATGAAGCCAAAGATCTCTGGGTGGAAGCATTATATCCGATCTTATGGGTGTATCGAATAACTCTCCGCATACCGACTGGAGAATCTTCCTTTAATTTGGCTTATGGAACAGAAGTAATGATCCCACTCGAGATTGGACTACCATTAACAAAGGTGGAACAATACAGTGAGCTAAGCAATTTTGAATATCGGAGAGCCGACTTAGACCTCTTTCCAGAACTCTGACAGCAAGCTCAAGTTCGGATGACTGCATATCGGCAAAGAATATCCTGGTATTATAATGCAAAAGTCAAGCCGAAGATCTTCCGACTAGGATATTTGGTTTTAAGAAAAGCAGAAATCTCAAAACCTTTAGATCAAGAAAAACTATCTCCGAATTGGGAAGAACCTTACAGAATATCCGAAACTCTTAGACCTGATGCATATCGGCTAGAAATCTTTGAAGGATCGGCAATTTTTCGAACATAGAATGCCAACAATCTGAAGATGTATTACCCATAAAGTTATTGATATATACATTATTTAGAATATAATACAAATATTTCAGAATCACAAACCTTGATCAAGTTCTATCAATGATCGACTATATGTCAACTTTCATTGTAAAAGTCCAACTATCAACTGTACTTCGACATGGAGTTTATTTCAGCTTTCACTATAAAAGTCAGAAAATCAATTGCTTCGGTGTCAACTATATTTCAGTTTTCTTATAAAAATCGACATTTCGACTACAATCTCAAACTGACATCATATATACAGGCTTTCACTGCAAAAGCCGTAGTGCCAATTATATCTCGATTTTCAATGTCGGCTTTTCACTGTAAAAGCTGACAACAGTCGAAAGACTAATATGCCGACTTAGTCCTAACTAAGCAGAATGAAATAACAAAATGATCAAGATCGGATTGAAATTATATCGACATGACTATGGCCAGTCGAAGGATATTCAACTTGCCACCAATTATCAAATGATCTGACGTACAAATCCGACCAAGCATTGGGTATAGAATATTCGACTTACCATTGTTATCCTAACTTCTATTAAGTACATCAAAGACTACGCGACTAACGAATATTCTACAAGTTCTACCAAATGATCGGATCACTGATTAATGTTCGGTGGCTACTTTACATTGTAGACATTGTAGACTTAATATTCCAGACAAATAGTTCAAACTTAGAAGAAAATACTTTCATTCATTGTCAAAAAGAAGTTACAAAATTGGACCAAAGTCCGATTACAGATATCTAATTACACAAAAAGAAAAATAAAATACACCGACTAAGCTTCGTCACCATTCCTATTCCTTTGCTCTGGTATAGTGTTGGTGATTTGAACAACTTCAGGCACGATCGGTGCATCATCTTGAGTCGGTGCGTCTTCTTCAGCAACCCCCTCTTCCGATCTTGGAGAGATAATGCTGCTCAAGTCGAGGTTCGGATATAATTTTTTGACCGCATCTCAGCCATCTTCATACCCGATGCAGTATGAGGCGAAGCCACCTTCGAGGATCTCTTCCTTGAATTCTTTCAAACTCTGAAAATCTTCGATTGTCCAACTCCATGCCTCCCTTGCCGACTCCACTTCCACCTTCACCAAATCAGCATCGGCTCGAGCAGAGGACGACTCTTCTTCGGCTAGTGCCAACCTTTCCAGGCTGGACCGATGACGTCCACGTTTGGCTTCAAGTTTTTTGATGTATCCGTCTCGCTCCCGTCGAAGTCGGTGGATAGAGTATTTTTTGCTCTTGACTTCGACTCAAGAGCCAAAATAGCCTCGCGAGCTGACTTAAGTTCAGCCCCTGAGGATGTTAAGTCATCAGTTAGTCGGAAAACCTCCTCCTGAAGCTTGGCTTCTCGCTCCGCTGTTGACTTAAGTTGTTCGAGTGCGGCTGCTTTCTCAGTGTCGGCAGCTGCCACCTTATTCATCCATGACCTACGAAAATCTTCGACCTTCATGTAGCCAGCTTGCAGGTCGAACATGTCATGGATCAACTGCAGACAGAAGATAAGTCAGGTTAAAAAAAAAAGAAGAAAAGAAACTTATCCCGATTATCATCGGGTAAAAAGATGAAAATATCTCGGCCACTATCTATTTTTTTTTATGCTCTTGATCAACCGAAAGAAGAGCAGCTTGGCACAGTCGCTTGGCCAATATCAGATTGGCAAGGGCCGACTCATCACCAGGCACTTAAAGGTCGAAGTGAACCATGTGGTCCTTCGACGCTGCATCTTCCACCGAAGTCATCAGAGCTTTCCCTCGGTTCCTTGTCGGCAGCCCCATGTTTGAAAGTGAGGGGAAGCTTGAACTCGACTGCACCCTAGCTGAAGGAGCAACTGGTACAGCCACAGATTGTTCGGATTCTCCTGCCTCGATCTAAACCTCCTCAGTTGATGGAACTACCGACGGTGCTTTGGCAGTTTCCCTTGCCACCCTTTCTTCGAATGATGCAGCAGAAAGCACTATCGGCGCCGACAGTGTCAGGACCGGCTCAGGAACTGATGCAGATGGAGCATTGGGTTCTTCAATCGGCATTGAAGTGACGACTGAAGCTAGTGCCGCTTGAACTTGCGCCGAAGTTTGATGCCTCTTTGACGGTTGAGAAGGTCCAGCCTCAGATGTTGCCCTCTTTCTGGCAGCATGTTAACGAATGTTGGCGCTCAACACTCGCACCCTTAGCTGCATGGCTGCAATTACAATAGAAGTCAGTACAACTCAACAAGTAAAAGAAAAATGAAGTCTGAAATAACCGACCGACTATACTATACCTAGACAGGTGACCGAACTAAAGCCGGTGTCATAAAGGACCTATTCGGTCACAAGCTCCTTCTGCGTCGGGACCGCCATATCTTTCAATCGATGAAAGTCCTCCCGATCGCCGACCTCTACTCGATTATTGTCGTTGGGACTGGTTCGTGGATCGCCCCAATGAAAAAGAAAATCTCAAGAAAAGGTAGAAGAAGTGAAGAAGAATTGATTCTTCCATCCATGAACAGACGATGGAAGATCGATAATAAAGGAAAGACCTTTTCGAAAGTTGAAGAACCACCACCCTCGGACCTTCGGATGAGGTCGGAGGATGAAGAAAGTTCGAAAAAAAGAAGGATGTGGTTCAGTCAGTAGCAACCGATACAACATGGCAAAACTAATTATCAGCCAGACCGAGTTCGATGCCAGCTGAGCCGGACAAAGTCCATAGTAATCCAAAATATTCTGAATAAATTTTGAAATCGAAAATCGAAGATCCACCCAAAGATCTTCGATATAGAAGGCCATCTGGCCTGTAGGAGGGGTATTCACCTGACCATCGGCTCTAAGAGCGAAAAGCTGAAACTGCTCCGGGATATAATATTGTTTCTGGAGCCGCTCGACATTCGACTCCGAAAGTGAAGAAACCTTCACCTTCGAACCCAACTGAGATTCGTCAGTTGGATTCTCTGACCGACCATCCCAAGAAGGAGAAGTCCTAGCCATAAGAGATAAGACTCTAAAGAAGGTGGAGATTCTAAAGGAAAAGGGACTCAAGGAAAGATAAGAACTTGACCTGAAAAAGATGGGAATAACAACCTCAGATGCTGGGGCGACCATCCGACAGAGTTTCAGCACCAAGAAAGACAAAATAAAAAGTAGAAGTTTGGTTGAGAGTGACCCTATATATATAGGATCCCTCAACGGTAGAGATGAAGGTGATCAAATCGAAGATTTATCAGATGATGACACGTGACAATATCTGGACCGATCATTGATCAGACGGTTCGACACACCTGCCCCAGATCGAGCCATGTCACCCTAATCCATGTGAACAGATTCGACCCAATAACATTCGGATATATGGCATAAATCTATTTGTCAGAATCATATCGTCCGATGCCGAATCGATATGATTCTACGACGTCTGACACTGACAACTGATACCAAATCATCCGATCAGTGTGACAGTTTAAAGATGATCATATCCGTCAAAATGACAAAGCAGCCAATCACCCATATCTCGGAGAAAGCAGCATCAAAATCAAGGTTCGATGTGACAGAAATAACTCCTTTCATCCAATGTGATGAACCACGTGATAATATACACGTCGGTTCACCTTGGACTTGAGAGTAGGGGGCAATTGTTGGGGTAAACCGACCGACCTCCGACTTTGATCACCACAACTCTGACTGCGCATCGGCTGAACATGCGGTTCCGACTCTTCATCGACCGACTGAGCGAACCGCACCGACTTACTGTCAGTTGACCGACTAATGTTAGCTGACCGACTAATGATTAGACTACTACCGATCGACAGCGAACGACTTAGATCGTCAGTATAACAGAACTACTAGCCGACGGTCACTCATAGATTCTACCGACATATAGTCGGTTCTACCGACATATGACCGGCTAATCTGCTCAACATACCGTAATCGTCACAAACGGTTATCAACTACGTGTCACAGCTATTAAGAGGAATTAATGCTCCACTAATTTCATATTTATGGCCTGATAATTTAGCGTCATGAAAAGTAGGATCACGTGCTCGACGGTTACACCAAAATCATTTATAAAAAGAGGATAAGTGAGCAGTACTGATAAGCCATATTGTGGCCAGAACTCTGCTACTTTCTACGTTCAAAAACTACTGTTCACCAATTTTCTTCTTTGATTTAAGCATCGGAGGGTCTCCGTCAGACATCAATCCGGTCTGTGTGGACGCTGTTTTGCAGGTGCTCGTTATCGATGACAGGCGACGGAGAGTTGGCCGCAATAATGGATTTTATTTTGAACTTGTATTTGAATTGTAATTCTTTCAATGGTGCTGAATATCCTGATTAGAGTCCTTAACCATGGTAGTTGTTAAATCATTGTGGCTTTGAAATGAATGAGAACACACACACACAAAAAAAAAAAAACACTCGACTTTAATTCCGATGCTTTATCACAGTTGAGGTGTAGTATATTTTTTAAATGGAAGTTAAGGTAATATGTTGAATGATCTTTATCTGGCGATTTGGCTGCAGCTGGGGTTTATGATGATATCGCTGCCATCACAGGCATGGGGTTGTACCACCCTTTTTCTTTTCCTGGTTTTCTAGGTTGTATATTTGTTTGTTTTGTTTTACCTATAGGCTTGCCGTTGAAATGTGATGACTTGCATTTATGAGTTCCTTTTATTCCTGAAGGAACTGCTTCGCTCATATAGGAATCCTAGCTACCCGTATGGTTAGTGCATCTCAGAAACTATTAATGCTTATCTGCAGTGACAAAGGGGCTGGTATTGTGGTGCTATGCCAGCATAGTGAAAGAACAAGAAGATAACCGGCGAGGAGAAGAAAATCTTGACGAAAGTAAATCTATTTAGGAGGGGTATTAGCACTGAAACCATATGTCCCGTGTGGTGAATATCCGGAATCCACAGAGCATCTACTACTACAGTGTGAGTTCTCCAAATCCTTCTGATCCAACATACTATCGAAATTCAACCTTCTAGAGCTGCCAACCTCATTTACTCATATTTGGGATTCTTGGAGGTTCCTACAACCTATAAAAGATAAATTCCCAGCCTTCGAATGTCTTCTTGTAACCAACGTGTGGTGTTTATGGAAGCAGCGTAACTCTTGTGTTTTCCAATTCCGTGCCACCAAGCCTCTACCAATAGCAAAACAAGCAGCTTTCACTCTCAATAGCTGGACTTCAACAGCCAGCGATCAAAATTTATAGCAAATAGTGAATCAACTTGATCATCTCTCTGACATCTAAGACGGCCATGTAAGTTGGTGAGAGAGACGAGTTCCTCTGGTCGAGACAAACAATAGGAACTTTCACAGTATAGTTCTGGAGCCGTGAGATCATCACGTGGCATTTTGGTTATTTTGTTTAATTTCATGGGCCCAGTCCTTCCCATCCACAATCACTTGTCCGATGGGACACGCCCATGCAACAATATCCGTTTGTCACCAATGGCTGGGAAAATAAACTCAGCCAACACCCATGTACTCCTCTGAATAAAATAAATAACTGGGGAAGAGCCTTACTTCCATCTGGATTCTCAGAAAAAAAAAAAAAAAATCCAGCAACGAGAAGAACAAAAGGGAGACGGGGCAAATCCATCTACTGGTAGATACCAAGACCTCTGCTCTCTAATTATCAAGCTCTGACTCGTGTGAAATCTCTGACTCGTGTAACCCTACTCGCCCACCTTGATAGGCTTGCACGTTGAGCATGGCCATAGCACCCCCGCCTTCTTTCTTTTATGATCTGCTTGTCGCTGCAAAGGCCTGGAGGACATCGCTTGATATTAACCATATAGCTTTATGATGCCTGCTCTAATGCTTCCCTTGTCACCCTCGCGTTTAGCTTTATAGTGCCTGCTATATTGCTCTCCCTGTCAGTCTCTTGCAATTGCTTAGCGTCTTGTATATACATATGTATGCATTAGCTGGACTTGGCTACATTTAAGTGGATCTCCACTCACATCTGATCATATCTACATTAAATAATGAGAATCTTGTATCACTGATCCAATTATTGGATATTATCTACTATCTATAAATTACTTACACAATAAATCATAGGATTTGGATATCTCTAGAATATGCATCAAATGATTAAAGAAAATCATATAATGTAATTCTATTTAGACTGTTCAATTTTTTGACCATTTAATGTATAAGCTAACGATGTTCGAATCATATGATTTTTATTATGTCAATAATTTAGAGATAATAAATCACATCTAATAGTTTGGATCATCGATGTGAGATTTTCATCATTCAACATAGGTTTGATTGAATCTGAGTGGAGAACCACTCAAGTATAACCTGATAGAAGAAAATACTCAAAATAGATAAGAATAAAATTTGCTAGATAAAAAATATTTGTCATCTGAGGTGTGATGTCATTGCCCTTAAGGGTAAATTTTGCCCCTTGGAGAACAAATCTCGATGCAACAGGTGTAAAAACCCATATTTTCTTACGAATCTCAAAGCCAAACCAAAAACACACACAAAAAAAAAATCCAAAAGCAGTGGAAGAGGACTCCCGATAGAGTCCATCTTCCCTCTCCGAATTCAAGTAGAATTAGAATTCTAGAGCTCGCTGGAGCCCCATATCCCATCTATAAAAGCCCTCCTCTCCCCCTCTAGCTGAGTTGCTCCTCGGTCGCAAGTGATTGCTAGAGAAAAATCATTCGGACCTCTAGTTCTCCATTGATTGATCTCCACAATTCACCATCAATTCAGCTTTGATTCCTCATCAGAGCAGAGGTATTGGATCTCCTTCATGAAGACCTTCCTCATCTTTCCTGGTCTTAAGGTTGCTTTCGCTGTCGAATTATTGTTGGGATCCCATCAAGATGGCCTCCCCTGTTTCTTCCTTTTCTTCCTCCCACCGAACTAACCGCCATTGCGGGATGCAACCTTACCTTGGTCGCCGAGGGCCAAAGCCATCCCTACCAAAGCCATCAGGGTGTTGTCGGAAAAGACCATGGCTATGGGAGGGGGGTCGGCTTAAGACCCCCCTTCCCTTGTTTCAATGAAGAAAAAAAGAAATGATGGAAAGGGAAGGAAAAGAGAAAAAAAAGAAAAAGAAAATCTTCTCTCTCCTCTCTTTACTCTCTCTCCACTTTCTCTCTCTACTTTTTTCTCTAGATTTTTCTCTCTCTTCATGAATTTTCTCTCTCTAAAAACTTATGGACCAATGGAGGGTCCAAATACCTAGATAACCTAGATCAAGTCGTTGACCCTAAGAGGGGTCCTGGACTGATGATGTTTAGGTGTTTATCCTTAATTTCTTCCTGTATAAGTTTTATGTTCGATCTTGGTAATATAGAGATGTGACTGTCTGTACAAAATATTGAGTGAAATATCTTGATTCTAAGTTTATAGATTGAGGAGTTCATCGATTTCTGTATTTAGATCAAACACCAGTAGAGATAAAAATCTCTGTACATAATTATTATTATATATGCTATTTTTATCATTAGATGTGTATGGTTGATTTTTGATTGCTGGATTCATATTGATGGATTTGTGATATTGAAAACACTATTTCATTTCTTGTATGATTTTGCAACATGAGTACATTATTTGTCGACTATATATGAATATCAATGCTTGATGGTACAATCATATGGGTATGATATAGTTATCTTGATCACACTGTAAGTTGAAAATAATTTAATGAAATCAACATATAATAATCAGATAGAAATGATATAGTTTGAACTAGTTTCATCATGTAGAACAACCTCTATGAGCTTATGCATGGGAATTCGATCTGATAAAGATCGAGAAATAGTCGACCAGGAGTTTATGCCTAGGACAACCCTCATGGACTTATGCGTGGCAATATGATCCGAGAGAGATCATGAAAATTTGATCCGAGAAAAATCATGAGAACTTGATCGAAGAAAGATCATAAAGAATTTGATCTGAGAAGGATCATGAGAATTCGATCCGAATAAAGATTGTCGCATGTCTTGATTAGTCCAAAATCAGAAAGAAAAAGATTAAAAAATTGGACATATGATAAAAGAAATAAATGACAAAACATGAAATTAATGCTAAATAAAATGTTTCACTTGTTGACACATAGTGATGTATCTCTTTTAATAAAATAGATATTTAATGTCTATTTATATGGATGTTTGCATTCTTCTAAATATTTGATATAAGATTTCATGATTTATGCTTATTGCTATTTTTAAATTATATTATTATACTGGTATAGTTATGCAGAGGTTCTTACTAGACTATAAAGCTCCCCCCTCCACTTCTCTTTTTCTTTTCAAAGTTACAAGATGCTCATGGTAGGCTATGATTTGGGGTTATAGATGAACGGATTAATAGATAGAGCGTTATTGATATTCGGTCAGATGATAGAAGAAATCAAATTTATAATTATATTAATTTTGCTCATTGTTATAAAAGTAGATCATTATTATTTATGGGTATTGAGGTATTGTAATAAATTATCCTAGAAAGTATGCGGTCATCACGTATCCAATCCAAATACTGAGTTCGGGGTGTGATAAAAATAGTATCAGAGCTTAAGTTTAAGATCACTAAAGACTGTAACAGAAGTAATATCAAAACTTTGGATATAATCAATAGAGTACAATAGAATGCATCAGGGCTTAGGTTTAAGGTCACTAGGGACTAGGACATAAGTGATATCAAAATTTTGGGTTATAATTAATAGAGTGTGATAGAACAGTATGATCACTAGGAATATAATAGAAGTAACTAGAAAAGATATAAAGTTTGAATTTTGGATCAACAGGTACTATGATGAAATTATACCAAGTGGCATATGATGTGTATGACAGAAATGGATGGTTATGTCTTGGATTGCAGTAAGTAGGGCTTGACCTAAATATAAGAGATATTGACCTTTGAATATAAGATAATTACACTAATAAGTTATGTTGAGTCGTGAATACTTGTTCAATTATTATTTAGAAGATTTTAAAATTCTAAATTAACTTGATATGAGTGAAGATCATAATAACTTTTTTAATTTTGATGTCAATCATTTGATTATTATAATTTTAGACTTATTGGAAGGAAGTTTGTTACGATTTGGCCTAAGAAAGAACTACATCACATGAGACTGAAATATTTTTGAGCGTTGAACCTATATGAGAAACATGTATGAAACTCGTATGTAAATAAAAAAAATATATTTAGTTCTATTGGTGGATTATATTTTATTGTGAGAGAATGATATAAAGAATGTCAAAACTCAAGGTTATGATCATTAGGGATTATAGCAGAGGTCATTCATAAGGTTTAGATAGATAATTTATATCTCGGATTGTAATTTAAGGAACTGACAAATTACAATTTTATTGGCTCAAAAATTATTTAACAAATCTAAGAAATTTGTTGGATTTATATCAGAGTGCACAGTGAAAGTATGATGATTTAAGTGAAGGTGTTATGATAAAAGATTGGAATTTCTTTTTGAGTGAAGAAGGATGATAAGATAAGAATTTTGTACCCATAAGATTTTGATTTTATAATATACATATTTTGAGGATAAAATTATTTTAAGGAATAATGTAAAGATCCATATTTTTCATTCGAATCTCAAAGCCACACCAAAAATACAAAAAAAATCCAGAAACAATAAAAGAGGACTCCTGATGGAGTCCATATTCTCTCTTCGAATTTGAGTGGGATTAGAATTCTAGAGCTCGTCGAAGCCCTAGATCCCACCTATAAAAGCCCTCCCCTCCGCCTCTAGCAAAGTCATTCCTCAGTCGCAAGTGATTGCCAGAGAAAAAATCATTTGGACCTCTCTAGTTTTTCCATTACAAGAAAATGGGTTATTAGCGACAGCTATTCGCCGTCGCTAATAACCCGAATCCCGTCGCTAATATTATTAGCGACAGAACCCCATCACTAAAAGTTTGTCAAAAATAAGCTCGTCGCTATTAGCGGTAAGGGGCGCGACAGATTCGGCAAAGGGGGCAGTGGATCCGATAAGGAGGGTGGTGGATCTGGCAAAGGAATGGCATCACTAGCATAGAGAGAGAGGATCTATCAATGGGGATCTGATAAGGGGGGTGGCATATCCGGCAAAGGGGGCAACAGATCCGTCGAGGGAACGACGGATCCAACAAGGGAATGGCATCACCTGGCTTGGGGAGAGCGGATCCGATAAGGGGTGTGGCAGATCCGGTAGGGAACAAGGGTGCGGGGACTCTGATGGCATAGGGACGGCGAAGGGGGAGGTGGTAGCATGTGGATGGAGAGGGCATGAGCTAGGAAATCGAAAGGGAATGCGATGCAGAAAATTCGACAGGTGGACGACGGTAATGGGGAAGCAACACAAGGATGCCGGTGGCGACGGTGGAATGCGTGAACTGGGGACCTTTATCGATGGCTATTAGCGATGGCAATTTTGCCATCGCTAATAATATTTTTTACCAACGATAAATAACAATCAATAATTATGCCATCATAAAAAAAATTATTAGCAACGATATTTTTAGCTTTTAGCAATGGCTAGTTCGTCACTAATAAAAAATAATTTTATTTTTTTTTAAATTTGACTGTAAGATTATTAGCGATGGAGTGATCTTATTAGCGATGGTATTTTTTCATCACTAATAACCCTATTTTTTTTCCCTTTTTGGTTCCTTGCGTGCCCTCATTTTCCCCCTCCCCCCTCTCATTTTTTGGGTTGGCTACCCCACCGACGATCGACCCCCTTCCCCCGATTTCTCCCTCCTCGAGTCTCGGACCGCCTCCCCAAGCCTTTGGCCCACCTCCCCCCAGCTACCTTCGATCTCCCTCTTTCCCCCACCGTCGGATCGGGCTTTTCCGTGCCCCTGGCCCACCTCCTCCCGACCATCTCCCCGAGCCCCATCCATCGGATCCTGAGCTCCTCGACTGCCTCCCACCTCCCCGAGCCTCCGATCTACCCCCCCTCGGTTGCATCCAGTCTCCCTCTTTCCCCCCACCATTGGATTTGGCTTCCCCAAGCTGCCAGCCACTTCCCCAAACCTCGAGCTCCCAGCCCGCCTCCCTAAGCCTCAAGCCCCCGACCCGGCTCCTCGAGCCCCCCGTCCATCAGATCCCGAGCCCCTCGACTGCCTCCCACCTTTTTGAGCCCCAACCATCTCCGTCGTCGCCTTCCTCCCCACCAGTGTCAAGCTCCCCCTACAATCTCCCACAGGTGCTTTCCTTTGTTTTCATTAATTTTTCTTATATTTTCTCCCTTTTGCCTCCATTTTTTCTATCCTTAAGAGTCCCAAGCTGGTGGGAAGCTTGGACCGGCCAAACAAGGAGGCTTAGACGATGGCTGGAGCTTTGTGTTGGGTAAGTTCTCCCCTTTTTTTTTCTTTCATTTCTCTCTTTTTTTTTGGAGATCTATGGGAAGAAAAACATTTGAGGGAGATCTAAGCTAACACTAACGTCATCCTAACCCTAACCCCAGATCTAACCTAACACTAACCTCATCCTAACTCTAACCCTTAAGAATCGAACCCACTGCTAACACTCCTTAAAACCCTAACAGTAACCAAACCCTAACCCTAATTCCTCTCTAACCCTCAACTGAACCCTACTGCCAACCCTCCTACGAACCCTAGACCTAATTCCCATAGATATCTGAATAAGAAAAAAAAATGAAAAGAAAAAAAAAGGAAAAAGGGAAAAAAAATAGAGGGGCAATGGAAGGCTGCTGCGCCACCACAGCAACTGTTCTCAGACCCTTTCATTTGAGATTTTTTTTTTATTTTCATAGACATAATGGACGGCCACTAAATTCTAGCAGCAATCTCTGTCCAAGTTCATGGGCACTGGAAGGTTGCTGCACAACAACAGCAATCGTGCTTCAAAATTTTTTTTCGGAACAATAAGGCTACTGCATTGCACCAGCAACTATGTCCAGACCCTCTGACCATCCCACTCTCCAAATGATATTATAAAATAAGGGGTAGAAGGTTGTTGTTACTAAAACAACAACCTTCCTATATAGCTAATGAGAAATTGAATAATTAGGTTTCTCATATGATGCTAAAAATTACATGATACTGATGGAGAACAAAAAAAATTATCTGATCCTGCTCTGACTACAAACTCCCTCGCTCATAGCAAGGTATGGTTAATGGTATTATTTTTTACTGATTATTTTTTTTAATTATTTTTTTATTATTTTATCAATTTGCTTGAGAAGAAACTCAGAGAATTGAGCCAGAAAAGATGAGTTGTATATCTAATTTTTCTATTTTGTTAGTTTGTTTGATAATTCATTATCCTTTGTATTCTCTTATTAGCTTAATGGAATGATATCAATGCAAATCTGATAGTTTCTAGATTTTAGGAGGAAAGTTCAATGCAGTATAATGAAGTTGAGGTTTAATATCCAAACTTGAGGTTCGATACAATATAATGAAGGTAAGGTTCTCATCTTTTTAAATTTTAAATATTTAAAATTAGATTTATCTGATTATTTAAATTAATAATATTTAATTTATTACAGACCAACTTTGGCCCGCTCATCTACTCCGACGGTGGTTGGAACAGTTTGACAATTGAATTCTAGGCCCTAGGCCCAGTCCGAAGTCTAAAAAAAATTTCGAACCGGACTCAAGGAGGCCAATGTGATACTTTTAAAGTTTACAGTGAAATTAGATAGGTTTAATGTGAAATAAAGAAATGAAATTAGATAGATTTAGTTCAGAAAGAAGATCTAGGAGGTAAAAATTCAATCTAACCATTTAATCGATGGGTCAGGAGTGTTTATAGTTCCGTATCATCAAATGAAATATATAAGAACAATCTGTTTGAGAATCAGAGTAGTATATCAAAATATATACCTTCATATTGACATATACGCTTTCATATCAAAATTTATTAATAATATTTTAATTTTTTCATTACAGGATGTTGGGACATCCTGCTCTCATCCATCAGTTGTTAGAGAGGATGTATAGGAGCAAAAGGAGGATGAAGAGGATGATGATAGGGGTTCAAGATCGGATCACTGTCAGACCGGCTCTAATCTGACGGTACCAGAATTAGATGTTCTAGGCCAGACGCATGCTATACTGATATATTCAATGAGTCTATAGCCTTG
The DNA here is from genome assembly GCF_000442705.2 of Elaeis guineensis. Classification (NCBI taxonomy): domain Eukaryota; kingdom Viridiplantae; phylum Streptophyta; class Magnoliopsida; order Arecales; family Arecaceae; genus Elaeis; species Elaeis guineensis. The sequence goes on from NC_025993.2 coordinate 145,128,667, forward strand.
GTTGACAGGCCCGAGTAATCTTCAAAAATTTTATCGTGATGAGGATAGATCATTGTAATTGTTGGTCTTCAACATGGTAAACTCTAATACTAGATATTCTCTTTTATATTATTTTATTTTTTATTATTTAATATAATATTCTTTATGATATCTTGATACTATCAGGTTCGGACAATGTGGGATCATCAGTGACCTCACAGTCACACAGAGCAGCGCCCAACTCTCAAAACAGATGAGTCTATTAATAATTTTTTTATTTATTTTAAATATTTATATTTAGAAGCTTTACATGTTTAGACTTGAATCCAAGAAGGAGATCTAAGGGGTAAAAATTCAATCTAACCATCCAAAAGATGGGTTGGAGACATCTATAGCTTCATATCATTGAATGAAATGCATAGGAATAATCTGTTAGAAAATCAGAGTAGTATATCAAAATATACATCTCCGTATCGATATATACGTTTTTCTATCGATGCTGGGACAACCAACTCTCATCCATCAGCTACTGGAGAGGACGTATAGGAGCAGAAAGAGGATGAGGAGGATCTTACATGATTTTTTTTTTATATGTATGTAATTATGATACTTGTAAAGCAGTATAAATTTATAAAATTATATAATTTATATTTTAATATAATATAATTAATTTTATATTTATGATTATATTAAATAATTATTATTTTATTTATAACTAATTTTAAATATATTATTACTTATTAATATGATTAAAATATATTTTAAAATATTTAATTATAATTTTTTTAAAAAAAATTAAAAACTATTAACAACAGCATTAGCGATGGCATCTGCCATCGCTAATAATTTTTTAAATTTTTTATTAAAAAATAAAAAATTATTAACGACAGCAGGACTGACGATAAGGATCATTGTTAATAATTTTTTAATATTTTAATTTAAAAAAATTAAAATTATTAGCAATGACTTTTTATTGCTAATACCGTCATTAATTATCATTATTAGTGACGACAAATTTGCCATCACTAATAAGGATAATTAGTGATGAGATTAGTGATAGCGTGCTGTCACTAATAGCATTAGTGAGGATAAAATGATTATTAGTGATGGTAGTTAGCTATCGCTAATAGTCTTTTTTTTTTAATAATGAAGGATTATTAGGGATGATAAAATTATCATCGCTAATGGCCGTTAGTAAAGCTCATTTTTCTTGTAGTGTCCATTGATTAAGCTCCATAATTTATCATTGATTCGGCTTTGATTCCTCATTGGATCAAAGGTATTGGATCTCCTTCATGAAGACCTTCTTCCTCATCTTTTTCGGTCTTAAGGTTGCTTTTGCTATCCGAATTGTTGCTTGGAACCCATCATGATGGCCCCTCCTATTTCTTTCTTTTCTTCCTCCTACCAGACCAGCCACCATCATGGGATGCGGCCTTACCATGGTCGTTGAGGGTCAAAGCCGTCCCTACCAAAGCCACCAAGGTATTGTCGTGGCCATGGGAGGTGGGTCGGCTTAAGACCCCCTTCCCCTATTTCAATGAAGAAAAAAAAGAAACGAGAGAAAGGGAAGGAAGAGAGAAAGAAAAAGGAAAAGAAAAAAAAGAGAAAATATTCTCTCTCTTCTCTCTCTCCTCTCTTTACTCTCTCTCCACTTTTTCTTTCTACTTTTTATCTCTAGATTTTTCTCTCTTTATGAATTTTCTCTTTCTAAAAATCTTATAGATCAATGGAGGGTCCAGATACCTAAATAACCCAAATCAAGTGGTTGACCCTAGGAGGGTTCCTAGACTTATGATGTTTAGGTATTTATCTATAATTTTTTCGTATATGATTTTTATGTTCGATCTTGATTATATAGAGGTGCGATTGTCTGCATAAGATATCAAGTGAAATATTTTGATTTCGAGTTCGTAAATTGAGGAGTTCATCGATTTTTGTGTTTGGATCAATCACTAGTAGAGGTAAGAATCTCAGTACATAATCATCATTATATATGCTATTTTCATCATTGGATTTGTATCATTAATTTTGCATTGCTGGATTCATGTTGATAGATTTGCCATGTTGGGGACACTATCATTTTTTGTATGATCTTTCAGCATGAGTATATTATTTATCGACTATATATTTATATCAGTGATTGATGGTATAATTATATGGGTATGATATACTTATCTTGATTACACTGTAAGTTAAAAATGATTTAATGAAATCAATATGTAATAATCAGATGGAAATGATATGGTTTGGAGTAGCTTTATCATATGTGGAACAGCCTCTATGAGCTTATGCATGAAAATTCGATCCAATAAAGATTCAGGAATAGCCGATCAGGAGCTTATGCCAAGACAGCTTTCACAAGCTTATGCATGAAAATGTGATTTGAGAAGGATCATGAAGAATTTGACCCGAGAAAAATCATGAGAATTCGATCTGAAAAGGATCACGAAGAATTCAATCCGAAAAAGATCATAAAAATTCGATCCGAATAAAGATCATTATATGGACTTGATTAGTCCAAAGTTAGAAAGAAAAAGGTGAAGAAAACTAGACATGTGATAAAAAAAATAGATAAAAAAATATGAAATTAATGCTGAATAAAAGGTTTTACTTGTTGACATGTGGTGATGTATCTCTTTTGACAAGACAGATATTTAACATATATTTATATGGATGTTTGCATTATCCTAAACATTTGATATAAGATTTCATATTTTATGCTTATTGTTATTTTCAAATTATATTATTATAGTGGTGTAGTTGTATAGAGATTCTTACTGGGTTGTAAAGCTTACACCGCCTCCACTTCTATTTTTCTTTTCATAGTTGCAAGATGCTCATAGTAGGCTACGATTTGGGGTCACAGGTGAACGGATTAATAGATAGAGCATTATTGATATTCAGTCGGATGATAGAAAGAATTGAATTTATAATTATATAAATTTTACTCATTGTTATGAAAGTAAATTATTATTATTTATGGATATTGAAGTGTTATAATAAATTATAAAGTCTTGCACATTCTTTAAGACTTATCCTAGGGAGTGTACTGCCATCACGTATCTGATCCAGGTACTGGTTTTGGAGCGTGACAATAGACTTTTAGATGACCATCCTCTTAGGGTACAATAGATGCGTCTCAATTGTATGCACTCATGATGTGAGGTCTCAAGAACACACAGCTATCTTTGACCCAAAAAGTTTTGATAAAAAATTATATGAATAAAACTTTCTGAAAAAAGAGAACAAGTTACGAGGACTATTAGAAAAAGATGAGAAAGTTATATTTTGATACAAGAGCATTAACCTATTTATAGGTATGGACTACCATACAAGATAGGAATGAGTTCTGTGATTGGAAAAATTCAATCTTTAAAACAAGTCATGTTAACATTCAAAATTGGATTTGGGGGCTTGTGAATTAAAACCAAAATTCTTGCAATCATTGATTTTAAAAATTATCATAATCATAGCATAATAAGAAATAGAATATCAAGGCAATTATTGATTTTTTAAAATTATCATAGCATAATAGACAATAGGATATCATGACAATCATTGATTTTCTAAAACTGTCATAGTATGATAGGCATAGGATATCAAGTTCAAATAGGTGCAGACAAGACTAGAATCTCTATTCTTGGATCATGACTTTCTCTAGCTATTAACAACCATAAATCTTGGAAAGATTTTGCACCACGTATAAAGAAATCATGATTGACATAAAACAAGCTAACCACCCCATGGTTCTAGGCTATGATGCCATCATGCAATATATTTTGGGCTTTTGAAATATTAAAAAAAAATTCACAACAATCCTTCACAATTTCAAAAGTCTAAAAAAAATTTTAGATTAGCAACAAGAATGCAATGTATTGAGCTTGGAACCAAATCTAGGATAAGTAAATTGTAATTCACAGGAGTATGGTGAAATATAAATTTCTATGAATCATAATTGCCTATTATGAATTAACATATTTATTATCCATATTGCATCTTGAAAAGTCACTTTGTTCAATATAGGTTAGCGTGAAAAGGCCATGCACCCTATTTGGGCTTTCATAAGTGCTCTAGAAATCTTGCTTAAGATCTTAAAAGAGCAGCCCCAGTCCACACTCATAAAAGTGAATAGTCCACACTCATAAAAGTGAATCCATCAAGGGTGCACGGCAACTAAACACCCTACCCTTACGAGCTATGAAATTCATTAAGAGTAGGCTCAATCTCATTCATTATAGTTTGTACTATCTACACCATAGGATAAGGACATAAACATTTTATAATGATAGTAATCTTTGGGTCAACCTGCGACTTGTTTTTATCCATATGAATATTTCATGGAATCTCTAATCATATTGGTGGGTTACCATCACTCTTAATCTTTGATATAAGCATAAGTCACATTGCTCTCAATATACTTTCTACTAGTTTTTTTACCTAGTGGCTTAGTTAAAGAATCCACTAAGCTCATTTCTAACTTCATATAGTTAAGTGATATCACACTATATTTAAGCAGCTACTTTACACCATTATGTCACCATCATATATGTTTATTTTTCTCATTATAAGCATTACCTTTTGCTTTGGCTATAGCAGTCTAGCAATCACAATGCATTGACATTGAGAGTATGGATTTTATCTATAATGGAATATCTGCTAAAAAATTTCTTAACCAATCAACTTCAGCTCCCACCACTTCTAAGATAATAAACTCAGACTCCATAGTGGATCGAATAATAACAATTTATTTAGCAGATTTTCAAGATATAGCACCCCCACCAAGAGTGAATATATATAGCCACTAGTGGACTTTGTCTCATTTAAATTAGTGATCCAATTAGTATCACTGTACCCTTCAAGTATAGCAAGAAATCCACTATACATAATACCATAGTCTATTATACCTTTCAAACATCTCATCAACCTAATTAAAGCATTCTAGTTATCTTAATAGGACCGTGTGCATATTATCTACTCTGTCTACATACATCATAAGCAATATCAATTCGAGTATAATTCATTAAGTGCATTAAACTTTCAATTATTTAGGCATATTCAAATTGAGATATACTATTACCTTTGTTTCTCTTTAATTATGAATTAGCATCAAAAGGTGTGGAAACAAGTTGACTTTCAAATGCCCAAATTTTTTAAGATTTTTTTAGTGTAATATTTTTGTGATAATATTAAATCTTTATCTGACCTAACTATTTTTATTCTCAGAATTATGTTAGCTTCACCTAAGCCTTTCATATTAAAATTTCATGCAACAAGTTTTTTTGTCCTTTCAATAATTTCTTATTTAGTTCCAAAAATGAGGATATCATTAACATATAAGCTATGAATAATATAATTATTATTTTCAAGCTTAGTATACACACATTTATCATCATCAACATATGAATAACCATAAGATAACAATATCTTATCAAATTTCTTGTGATATTGCTTAGGTGCTTATTTTAATCCATATAAGGATTTTACAAGCTTACAAATCTTTTTTTTCCTGATCAAGAGCTACGCAACTTTCAAGTTGAATCATGTAAATTTTTTTTTCAAGATCACCATTTAAGAATATAGTCTTTATATCTATTTGATGAATAATAAGGTTATTTATAGAGGCTAAGACAAACAACATTCTAATAGAAGAAATTTCAGTTACAGGAGAAAAAGTATCAAAATAATCTATGTTCTTTTTCTGAGTACAGCCTCTAGCAACTAATCTTGTTTTAAACTTATCAATACATCCATCAGGTTTCATTTTCTTCTTGAAGACCCATTTACACCCTATAGGCTTAGATCCTAGACATAAACCTACCAGTTTCCAAGTATGATTTTTTCATAATAGTTTCTATCTCACTATTTATTACTTCTTTTTAGAATAGTGCATCTAGTGAAGTTATCGCTTTATTATAAGTTCGTGGATCATTATCTAGCAAGAATGTATAAAAATTATTCCCTAGGTTAGTTTCTTTTCTTTGCCTTTTACTTATCCTCAATTCTATATGAATGTTGTCATTTTTATCATTCTCATATCATTATTAAAAATTTTATATGTTCTTTCTACAATAACTCTAAGAGGAAAGATATGCTAAAAAAACTTGGTATTTTTGGTCTCACCTATTGTGTTAGGTTCAAGCATATCACTTTTAAGCACAAAAAATCTACATATAATACTATGAAAAGTATAATCAATAAACATGTAATTAGCAGTTTTAGGACCTAATTTTCTTTTCTTTGGATCAGGGAACATCACCTTAGCAAGACACCCTCATATTTTCAAATATTTTATGTTAGGTGCATATCCTTCCATAATTTATTAAGGTTTTTTTTCAACTTTCTTATAGAGAATTCTATTTTGTATATGACAAGCTGATAGAATTGCTTTCTTTTGTATTTTTGTGGTTACTTGTAATTGCTTCATGACTTCGATAATTTCTCGATCAAGCACCATGTCACAAATTCTTCTTGCAGTATGATTTTCTTATTTTTAAGATCTTTTAATAGCTTATAATACTCGTTGATTTGAGATCTAATATCTTTCTTATCAATCATTTGAAACTACAAAAAAGTTTCTATAGCAAATTTTCAGGTCCCAGCATCTTCTACCATATACTTTTTGTTGCCGCTTGTTTTTATTGAGATCGAAAGATGGGCGATTGGGCTTTCTGCGGTCGTGCTAGAGTGACTTGTAAAATACATTTGAGCTGAAGGTTTTCACTCCAGTGATGATCCTCCGATGCTCAAGTCAGAAATCAGAGAACAATAGAAGCAACAATTGATTCTCTAAAAAGGATCACTTACTTGGATCCTTGGGATTTTAGTTATTTATAGAGGATATGGTTGAGTAACTGTAGGAACATACAGTTACAAAGTTATTGGGTTGTTGGACGTGCTGTTAGTGGGTGAGATATTCTAGTCCTTATTTGCTCCCGTGAGATATGGAGAGTTGGTTACGACTAAACTTATCTACTTGGGATGGACAGCTACTGTACATGTCAAAGAACTAGCTGGCCGAGGCAATGGAGGGAACTCATATGCCAGATGGGCCGCACAACTGATTGGGTATAAATGGGTTTGCTCCACATACTTCAGCTCGGTGTTTGGGTCGGCAACAATGGCGATAGCTTAGTGATCGGAGTCCCCAATGATAGCACAATAGATCCGAGGTATTTACGGTACCACCGTAACACTTCTTATTCATAGATTTCTAGATCTCTTTAGCCTCTTTATAAGAACAATAGGCATCAAAAAGATCATTGGCTAAGGTATTCGGAATGGTGTACCTACAGACCTTATTAGCATGTTCCTAAGACCTCAATAAGTTTTCATAATTTTTAGTTCCCTCCTTAGGTTTTGATTCAGTCAAGGCAAAAGCTAAATCAATCACCTCTAGAGTAAAGAAAATCCTTTCCTACCATCTTTTAAAGTGACTTCTACTAAAGTTTCAATTTTTGAAGTTCAGGAAAAACTTTAGTAGTGATAAAAGCAGCATCCATTTTCAAATCTACCCTTGAGCATGTTAGAAAAAAAATTAGAAAATGGATTAGAATAAAAATTTCTAGATAAAAATACTTATCATCTGAGGTATAATATCACTACTCTTAAGGATAGATTTTATCCTTCAGAGAACAAATCTCAATGTAATAGGCTCCTAGGCGATGACCCTCCTAGGATACAATAGACGCATCTCAATCATGTGCACTCATGATATGAGGTCTCAGGAACATACAACTTTCTTTGATTCGAAAAATTATGATAGAAATTTATATGAAAAAAACTTTTTGAAAATGAAGAATAAGCTATGAGGACTATTAAAGAAAGATAAGAAAGTTATATTTTGATGCAAGAGCATTGACCTATTTAAAGGCATGGACCACTATACAAGAAAGGAATGAGATCTATGTTTAAAAAAATTTAATCCTTAAAACAAGTCATTTTAACATTCAAAACCAGATTTGGGGGCTTGTGAATTAAAACAAAATTCTTACAATCATCGATTTTGAAAACTATCATGATCATAGCATAATAGGGAATAGAATATCAGGATAATCATTGATTTTCTAAAACTGTAATAATATAATAGATAATAGGATATCATGGTAATCAATAATTTTCTAAAACTGTCAAAGATTTTGCACCACGTACAAAAAAATCGTGATTGATATAAAACCAACAAACCACCCCGTGGTTTTAGGCTATGATGCTATCATGCAATATATTTTGGACTTTTGAAATATTAAAATAAATTCAAAACATAACCAAGTCTAGATACACGCATATGTCGTACATGCATACGTGCATATATACATATGTGCATACATACGTACATGAAGATTGCATTTAATGTGACCTCCAATATTAAATTTTGTCATGAAAATTAAATTTTATTAAAAGATGAAATCCAAAATATCTATGATAGTCATTTGGATTGTGCTTGATGGTGCAGTGGTGTTAGATATGGTGATTATAGGTAGTTTCTGTTTTTCAAAAACTTTGAAAGCCTAATTATTTCAGTTTCCACAATATCAAGAAATTGAGAAAGGGTTTTCAAAAAGTTGAACATGGAAATTGATCAAACACAATTTATTCTCTAATTTTATGTTTTTAAAAATAAAACAACTGAAAATGAGAAAGTAGAGGTGATACTAAATAGGAATCTTTTTTTTCTGAGAATATGTAAAAAAGAAAAAAAAAACTTTTAGAGTGGTCATTAGAACTAAATATCAAATAGACCTAATTTACCAACTCTATTTATTGTTTTGAAAAAACCTATTTTATTATGTGTATGTCGAACAACAATCCTTAGCAATGTAGAAAGTCCGGCTTTTTATTTGCAAAAATAGTCTTGTAGAATCATATTGGTGCTTTCATCTGACCTCATTTATGGCACTAAACTAGCTCTGAGTTGTGTTTGATCTCTCTTTCAAATTGCTTGGCCTTTCTAGTGAAGCGCCAGCCTATTTTCACGACAAGTATTTGTTTGGATAATATAGCAGGATTTTGAATGAATTTGCTGCTAAATTCATGGATTGTAAAGTTCATTTGGACATGACTTATATTAACCCAAACCCTCCTCCTCCCCTCAAATCCTACGTGAAAGAAAAAAAAAAGACCTCAATGTTGCCTTTTTCTCCCCCGCAGAACAGCATGTCCATAGGCTAGGATTTAGGTCTAAACAAGTCCTAAATGGAAAAGTTGTCCATTAATCAATTGATGGTGGCAACATGGAACTACTTGGATATGTGGAGATGCGGCTAGGTGCAACAAATATCTTGTTAAATGGTTGTATTTGATTGTTTTAGAAGTGGCCCAGGAAGTTTATTTACTACCCTCAATTTGATATGAAGGATAAATTACAGAAAGGACAGATAGAGACAGAGAAGAAGGATAGATGAGAGAGAAAATAGATAGATTTTTTTTCATTCTTTTGTATGTTTGATAAAATATAAAAGAATGGATGGAAATAATTTTCTCTTCTATTTGATATAGAATAAATAAGAGGGATGATGAGAGATAATTTTTTTTTCTAAATTATTCTTTGACAAAAAAATATTGTATGATATGGGGTGTGGATCTCTTATTTAGTACAAGAGTTTTGTCAAAATATTAAAGAGAAATAATTTTGTCAACATAGAAACTTATCCCTTATATACTGTATGAGGATCCAAATTGATATGTCGTAATAGATGGACAATCCCTTTTTTTCATCTATCTTTCCTAAGATTTTTTTGAATCAAATGATAGATCGGGCCATCCATCCTTCTAATCTCATATGTCCAATGACCCCAACCAAATATTTGTGTGTGTTTGTGGAAATATTGGCCTTTCCCTTAATATTAATATTAAGTGCCTCATGTGGGAGAAAAAGTTCCATCCTATTAAAATCAGTCTATTTTGACTAACAATTAATATGAGACCAATGATGCCTTTCCATCTACACCATATGATGGTATATATTGAATGATTTATTCAATATAATTTGAGAAAGATTTAAAATTTCAGCTATAATATTTTCTGGCCTACCTTTGTATTTTAGAACAAACTTTAAGGCCACGGCAGAATAATGGCCATGTTAAACAGAAATTTGCTGAATTGCACCAATCACATAAATCGTGAAAAATATCTTCCTGCCACGTGCCCTGCCAGCTATTTCGGACTTAGTCTTGATTCCGGGTTTGGACCCACAGATTTGGGTTGGTTTAGCGGAGAAAATCCAAATCCGAGACGTGATTGTTCTGAATGTTTACGGGCTGGTGATCGTATCCACCATCCCTGATTTGAGTTCTCCGCCATTTCTCGACCGTTGCCTCCCCTGGTAGGTTCACAGAACCTGTTCCTAAATCTCCATTCCTCCTCCTCCTTCCTTCCAAAAACTTATCCATCCTCACCGGCGTTGTATGTTAAGGAGGAAGAAGAAAAAACTGGAATTCTCTTCTTTTTTTTTTCCTTTCCATCTATTCTTCTCTCTCCTCTAACACGTCTATTTCAGACTCCCCCTCGTCCCTCCCAAAGAGTAAGAAGAAGAAACTGGAATTATTTCTTCCATCTAATTTTCTTTCTTTTCTAACACCCAGTCCATTTGAGTGTCTCACTCCATCCCTTCTTGACCCAATATTTCTTGAACTTAATAACCTTCATGGAAACTATCTCCAAACCCTCTCAAGAACTCCCCTCCATCCCCCCTCCTCCCACCCAAGAAGACCACATCACCCCAGTGCTCAAACGGGTGGCGTCGGAGAAGCGAGCCCGGCGGCGGAGGAGGGAGGTCAGCTCCGGATATTTATCACCAACGCCGACGAATTCACGATCGTCCACTCCCATTCCTTCCTCTCCTTTCCTGTTTCCCTTTTCTGGAGAACCCCGTTTACCTCACCTCAAGAAACATCATCGCCTAGAGAAGCATCCACGGGACTTGGAAGTCCCTCCATCAAGCAGTACCGATGAGACAGAACCCTCTTCATGCTACGCCGACGAGAACCGGCCGGCGGCGGAGGCGAAACAAATCTTGGCGACTCCTCTGGCATTGGGGATCCAAACCAAGGCCGTCGGAACGGAGCGGAAACGGGTTGTAAGGGTAGTCGGTGAGAATGGCGTCGAGGAGCGGCAGGCACAATCAAGGAAGCCGAGGATTGGCACTCCAATGATAAATGCAGGTTATCGGGCGAGTTTGAGTAATAATTGCACTCCAAAGCAGTCATCTTTGAAGAGAATTGCAGCTCCGGGAGCAAATTGCCCGGGTTTGTCACCCCGGCTCGAGTGAGTCCTTTCCCTTTGGAGGAAGATAGAAGCAGTGGGTCGGTCAAAACATCGTTGGAGAGTTCTTCTACTGATCCCTCTGAAGCTGAATTGCATTGTGTTAGTGGCCAGGGTGAGTTCTGCAAGAACCCTCAACTTCTGGTTCAGAAGAATTCAATAATACGGGCAGGGTTAGAACACCTGCCGAACAAGTCAGCAAAGCAGTTGCCAGAGAATGGGGGCTCCAGCAGGCACGATACCTATCACGCCCCTGGCCCGAGATCGTGAGCAAAAAGTCACGATAACCGTCGCATACTTATGAAAAACTCTCTCCATAAATATACAAGACATCTCATTACGATATCAATGCATCACAGCGGAATAAATTCAAATAATTATTATTCAACTTTAATTCAAGTAATTAAATCAAATATCTTACATCCGATAAAATTTTACTAAAAATAAAACAATAGATCTAAGTTCAATGAAGTTGACAATGCTAAATCTCGCATCTAAAAGCTCTGTCCCAATATTTCTTCCCACGCTCAAAATTAATTATTTGAATCTAAAAAATAGAAAGAAAGGTAATGAGCTAGACAGCCCAGTAAGTAACAATTATCTCAACTAGATATTTCAGATATTATATAATTTTCAAGAATAATTCTACAAATAAATATAAAAATATATTTTATGTTGATTTTATACGAATCCAATCTTTTCAAATATTCACATATAATATAATCATAAATCCGATTCGATTCAAAACACTCGTAACTCAACAACCTTAACTATGACCAACGTTTAACCCCCATTGGCGGGGTCCACTGAATACCAGCGCACAACCCTCACTGGCAGGGTCCACAAACACCAGCGCACAACCCCCACTGGCAGGGTCCACTAAATACCAGCGCAAAACCCCCACTGGCAGGGTCTACTGAGTACCAACGTAGAATCTCCATTGGCGGGGCCCACTGAAACATAGTTAGGCGGAAAGCATAAATCCGATCTGTATCAAAATACTTTTGTATCATAATATATCATAATTTTTTATGTGCATAATCGACGTACCATAATATTTCAAAAGCACTTTTCTTTCAAAACATAATTTCATAAATCATGCATAATTTCAGAGAATAATTATTTATTTTCAGAATAAATATGAAATATCTCGAGAAGATGATTCATTACTTACCTTTCACAGAGCACTGGATGAATAGATCGACTAACTTCTAAGAGATTCTTCAGTGCCTATTATCCAAAATTATATTTTTACATTAATTTTAATTCAAAATTAAATCTAAACAAATCCCAAATCAAAACCTCACTTAGAATCAAACTCTTCCCTAAACTCGATCAAAATCATCAAAATGAAGCCTTTCACTACGCTAATCTTAGAAGGATAACTTTGGAGAGAGAAATCCATCAAGAGAGAGAAATAATCTAGAGAGAGAAAATCCAATTCTAGAGAGAGAAAGTAAGGGTTCAGACTGAAAGAAGAGAGAGAAGAGAGAGAAATTCTCCCTCATTTTTATTTTATTATTTATTTATTTATTTTTTCTTTTCCTTTTTCTTTTCTTTTTCCTTTTTCCTTTTCTTTTTCTTTTCTTTTTTCTTTTTCCTTTTCTTTTTCCTTTTTTTTTTCTTCCTTCTACTTCTTCCCGTGGCCTCCCTGGGTGAAAAAAACTAAAACAGGGGACCGCATGGTCCCCTCATACGATTGGCCGATCGGCGATCGGCCGGCACAGGAATGGCCGGTAGTCAGAGGAGAGTGCACCGCCATCCCAAGGGTCCCAAATCGGTGGCCGGCGACGACCACCGGCGTCCGAAAATCAAAAAAAATCGAAACCTCTTCCACGATAAAATTCGGCGACTCCGATCACCGACGAGCGTGCACACCGGCACAGGAAGGAAGGGAGAGAAAAGAGGAAGAGAACCACATGCTTACCTCGAGCTACGGGGACCTCTCCGGTGAGGAATTTTAGCGGGCATAGTGACGGTTTCTGCGAGCGATTTCCGGCGATCTTCGCCGTTTCGCTCCAGGATTTTTTAGTAGGAAGAAGGGAGAAGGGTCTCCCCTTTAAATAGAATCGGAGGAGAGGAGTTTGACTCCTCTCCGATGAGGTTTCTGACTCCTCTCCGATGAGGAGCCAGTCGGGAGAAGAAGACTCCCTGCGGGAGTCTTCTTCATTTTTTTTTTTTGGGGCTGGGTTTAAGGCCCAATGGGCCGGATGTTACATTTCTTCCTCCTAAAAATAAATTTCGTCCTCGAAATTTTTCTTACTTGTCACCATTGTATTGGAAGCCTGTGCATTCTGTTGAGTAAGCGCATAAACTCTTTCCTGGATTTTAGAAATCTGTCCACCACCCTTATGTTGTCCTTCATAAGTTCTTTGGCCAACTTGATTTTCAGTATTTAGCGGGCAGCTAGCAATTTTATGATCCATCTGACCACATTTGAAACAAGCACCTGTATTCCAATAGCAATCCTTATCTGCATGATTTTTGCCACATCTGGAGCACTGCTCACCATCAATCTGTTGAGTCTTATTATCTATTGCTTTCTTAGCTGAACTTTTGATATTTTTACTATTTTGCCCTTGTGTATCATTTGATTTTGTTCTCTTTCTTTGCTTTCTTTCCCTTTCCATGCGTTCTTCATTGACTTCTCTTTCAATTATCAGTGCTTTATTTACCACATCTGCATAAGTTGTCAATTCATATGGAACCACTTATTTTCGAATCTCAGTTCTCAGTCCCATCTCAAACTTGTGAACACGTTCTTGCTCACCATCCACTAATCTCGGTGCAAATTTTGCTAACTCTGTAAATTTTGCTTCATATTCAGTCACACTCATACCCTTTTGCTTCAAATAAATAAACTCTTGCTCTTTCTGGATCCTTATACTCCGAGGAAAATACTAATCGTAGAATGCAATCCGAAATCTTTTCCAAGTAAATATTTTGCCGTCTTGTTCATACTTGTGCTGTAGTCACTGACACCAGTTGTATGTTTCTCCTTGTAGTAAATAAGCTGCATATCGAATCTTTTCTTCATCAAGACACTCTTGGACAGCGAAGGCCTTCTCCATCTCCGTTATCCAGTTATCAGCCTCCAAAGGTTCAGTAGTCCCCTTAAAAGCTGGAGGAGCAAGCTTTTTAAATTCTGAAATATTGTTTCGTTGTACTGGTTGCTCTCCATGTTGTGGTGATGGATGCTGATGTTGTTGTGTATCTCGTTGTATCTGCTGTTATTCAAGCATTTGCTGCTGTATTTGTTGTTGCGCTTGTACCATCCTAATTAGGGTCTGCATTAACTGAGCCATATCTGGTTCCTGACGTGCTCTCGAAGTACTCCTATTAGGATCTACGACTCCCTCTTCCTGAGGGGTGCCACTGGTCAGATGGGGAGTGCTACCATCCCGTGGTTGTGATGTCTCTCTTGCAATTCCTTGAGTAGTTCTTGTCATTCTACGGGGAGGCATGATAACCTTGTAGTAGTAAAACTTTATTAGATTCATTTATCTATTTGTTAGGATGGATTTATTATGATGCTCATACTTTAACGTCCCAATATTTCTAATATTTATCCACCTACACTCATACTATATCTAATTCTATGTGTCATAATTTATCCACTTATGCTCTGATACCATATTAATTGTCACGCCTCCGGCCCGAGATCGCGAGCAGGAGGTCGCGGCAACCGTCGCATACTTATGAAGAACTCTCTCCATAAACATGCAAGGTATCTCATCACGATATCAATGCATCACAGCGGAATAAATTCAAATAATTATTATTCAACTTTAATTCAAGTAATTAAATCAAATATCTTACATCCAATAAAATTTTACTAAAAATAAAACAATAGATCTAAGTTCAATGAAGTTGACAATGCTAAATCTCGCATCTAAAAGCTCTGTCCCAATATTTCTTCCTATGTTCGAAATTAATTATCTGAATCTGAAAAATAGAAAGAAAGGTAATGAGCTAGACAGCCCAGTAAGTAACAATTATCTCAACTAGATATTTCAGATATTATATAATTTTCAAGAACAATGCTGCAAATAAACATAAAAATATATTTCATGCTGATTTTATACAAATCCAATCTTTTCAAATATTCACATATAATATAATCATAAATCCGATTCAATTCAAAATACTTGTAACTCAAAAGCTTCGACTATGACCAACGTTTAACCCCCATTGATGGGGTCCACTGAATACCAGCGCACAACCCCTACTGGCAGGGTCCACAAACACCAGCGCACAACCCCCACTGGTAGGGTCCACTAAATACCAGCGCACAACCCCCACTGACAGGGTCTATTGAGTACCAACGTATAATCTCCATTGGCAGAGCCCACTGAAACATAGTTAGGCTGAGAGCATAAATCCGATCTGTATCAAAATACTTTTGTATCATAATATATCATAATTTTTTATGTGCATAATCGACGTTCCATAATACTTCAAAAGTACTTTTCTTTCAAAACATAATTTCATAAATCATGCATAATTTCAGAGAATAATTATTTATTTTCAGAATAAATATGAAATATCTCGAGAAGATGATTCATTACTTACCTTTCACAGAGCACTGGATGAATAGATCGACTAACTTCTAAGAGATTCTTCAGTGCCTATTATCCAAAATTATATTTTTACATTAATTTTAATTCAAAATTAAATCTAAACAAATCCCAAATCAAAACCTCACTTAGAATCAGACTCTTCCCTAAACTCGATCAAAATCATCAAAATGAAACATTTCACTACGCTAATCTTAGAAGGATAACTTTGGAGAGAGAAATCCATCAAGAGAGAGAAACAATCTAGAGAGATAAAATTCTAGAGAGAGAAAATAGAGAGAGAAAGTCTAATTCTAGAGAGAGAAAGTAAGGGTTCAGACTGAAAGAAGAGAGAGAAGAGAGAGAAACTCTCTCTCATTTTTATTTTATTATTTTTTTTTTCTTTTCCTTTTTCTTTTCTTTTTTCTTTTTCTTTTCTTTTTCTTTTCTTTTTCTTTTTTCCTTTTCTTTTTCTTTTTTTTTTCTTCCTTCTTCTACTTCTTCCCGTGGCCTCCCTGGGTGAAAAAAAACTGAAACAGGGGACCATGCATACGATTGGCCGATCGGCGATCGACCAGCACAGGAATGGCCGGTAGCCGGAGGAGAGCGCACCGCCATCCCAAGGGTCCCAAATCGGTGGCCGGCGACGACCACCAGCGTCTGAAAATCAAAAAAAATTGAAACCTCTTCCACGACAAAATCCAGCGACTCCGATCACCGGCGAGCGTGCACACCGGCACGGGAAGGAAGGGAGAGAAAAGAGGAAGAGAACCACATGCTTATCTTGAGCTCCGGCGACCTCTCCGGCGAGGAATTTCGGCGGGCACAGTGATGGTTTCTGCGAGTGATTTCCGGCGATCTTCGTCGTTTCGCTCCAGGATTCTTTGGTAGGAAGAAGGGAGAAGGGTCTCCCCTTTAAATAGAACCGGAGGAGAGGAGTTTGACTCCTCTCCGATGAGGTTTTTGACTCCGATTAGGAGCCAGTCGGGAGAAGAAGACTCCCTGCGGGAGCCTTCTTCATTTTTTTTTTTGTTTTTGGGCTGGGTTTAAGGCCCAATGGGCCGGATGTTACAATACCACCAAGGATTCTGGTCGAAGGATGTCATTCTCTTTCTGCCACCGCTTGCTGAATTTGGCTCTGTCAAATTGTCAGCAGCCTCCCTTCAATCCAACCAACTCTGTGGATAGACCTTTTGTTGCTTCGAAATCTCAAGTCAGCACGGCAAGGTCAGTGGCACTTGGTCTGCCTCCCCAGCCACCAAGCACAAAGCCAAGGATGGACTTCAAGAAGGGAAAAAAGTCGTCAAACTGTCAAGAAGACATTCATGCCCTGCGCCTCCTCAATAACGGTTATCTTCAGTGGAGATTCATCAATGCAAAAGCCCAGGCAGCAGTTCATGCTCGGACCATTGCAGCAGAGGTTAGTTAATTTCTACCATTCCTAAGGCATCCTATGAGATCTGTAGGTATAGCTTCACGAGAACGCTGGAGAAGGAACATTTTGATATAACTTTTACAGGTGTAATACCATTGGATACCTTGTTTGATTGCGTGGTCTAATTTTAAATTTATTTCGCAATTAAACATGATGCTAAAAATGTCATCATGCTGTATATGGTTTTAACCGTCAGAGTAGCAATTCAGTATTGTAATTCCTTTACCAAAGAAAAACTGTGTTTCCAGGATAGTTTTTTATCTTTGTTTTTAGTGGTCTAGAACTTTTCCTGATTGTCAGGTTCAGAAAGGAAACTTTATTTGATTATTCCTTAGACTTCATGGTTTTCCTCCCATGATTTATTGCTTGCTTTCTTTCTTTATGTGTGTAATTATTGATTGAATTAATCAACTTATTTCTGCAGAAATCACTTAATGGCCATGGAATTAAGTTATCAGAAATGCGAGATCTGTTGTGGTGAAGAGGATTGTACCTGAACAGGTTAAAGGAACAAGGAAGTTGCAAGCCATCATTGAAGATCAAGGCCAAAGAATTTATTGATTAACTATTGATATACCTTGCATTCTAGCTTTGCTCTACGTGAATCTCAGCCTTTTAGATCTTTGATCAACTATTGATCTTTGTCCGCGATCTCAATATTTGAACTGTAGTCTTTCTCCCTATTTCTTAACGTAGAAGAGATCATCCAATACCTTGGGCGAGTGGGAAAGTGGGACACCCAACTCTTGGGCGTTGGATAGAGAGGAGAAGGAGAGGATGGCATGGGATGGGAGGGGTTTTGATCTGAATTCTTAATTCACTCACAAATCCTAAGAGACCATCTCTTAAATAGAGCCTTTTCTTGATTCCAAATCAAACTCCAATCAAGTTAAAAAGGCTAGTCCTTATCTCACAAGATCTCTTGCCTTTCAATTTGATTTTCTTCCTAAAAAAATCAGACCCAATTAGAAAAGCTCTAACTCTATATGGCAAGAAGAGGGGGCGCCCACACCTTATTAGACAAAATGAGGGGGCGCCCTTATCCCCTAAGACAAGAAGAGGGGGCACCAACATTTGGTGCCCCTTAGGCTTTTTGTGTGCACAAGAGAGAGGGCGTTGACCCTCTCTCTTTCCCTTTCCACACCAAAACAAAGAGGGGGCGGGCCCCTCTCTTTCTCTCCGCCAACTCCAAGGGGGCGTGTGCCCTTTCGACTTTTCAAAAATGAAAAGGAGGCATGCGCCTCCTCTCCTCTTTTCTTTCCAATTAATCCATGCCAAAAAGAAAATATCAAAGGAGAAAAATAAAGTGATTTGTTTGTCAACTCATTGGCTTGATCCAATCCTTTTAGGCCCTCAAATATGTGTGCCTCTAAACCCAAATCAAAGTGGATCTAGATAAGGTTCAAGACTATAAACTTGATTCAATCCTTATCTAATAAGAAATTCAAATACAAAAAAAAATTGGGTTTAACCATGTGCTAACATGGTTCTCCTAAATTCAATAGGATTTTATTAAATCCTAACCCAATTATAACTTCACAAGCTCAATTGGTTAATTCAAGATTAAATCTCTTAATATATGATCCCATAAGTTCTATTCTATCTAGTAGTGAGATATATTATGATCTCCATTACAATATCATCAAAATTTTTTTTGATAGGTTGAAATAATTTCAACTCTGTCCTTCGAGGATCGTCGATCATCAAGACGACATCGGATGAGTCCACAATTCATCAGTGACACCTAGCAGTATGTAGTGGCAATTCAATAGAATGAAAGTATGAACCCTTAAGTGCAATTATCATGTGATTTAGTTCTTCTATCATGAGTCTCTACTTGACGGAGGTCATAGAGAATTTGTCAGATTTCGTCGTCAGTCATATATCAGATTGGCTCGACTTGAGTTCACTTATGAATCTTATAGGATTTTTTTTTAATATTCGCACTTGTTTTGGCTAAAGTCTTTCTGAACTCAGTCTTACAAATCGCATAGAACTTTTTCTTTTCTACCAAGATCGATAGATTTTATCTAGGTGCATCCTACTCCTAACAGTGAACCTAAACCTACTGTAGCCAACATACACAGTAAGGATCTGAATGAGTAGGGATCAAGAAAACGTACAGTCAAACTCAATAGCCTCACTGCAAATAGTCGATAATACCGCAGGTCAAAGGATCACTTATACCACTGTAGCATCGAGACAACCATTGACGAGTGAGTAATTATCCAATTGATTTCTCATGTTGGTCACAATCAGTGCAAGTTATTCTCTAACAACCACCTGCACTCTCATCCCAGTATCCCTACACTGCAGACCTGAGACTCATCTGTCCAGAAGGAAAGTGATCCGTGCATCGATCTCAAATGGATTGATCACTGTCCTCCATGATGATTCTTTGATCAGAAGTATTTAAAAACTAACCACTAATAATGTATATTTCAAATTCTCAATACTTTGAGAATATACAAAATCATCTTTATTAATTTTTAGGATAAATCATAGACATATAAACATGATTGAAACAAAAAAAATATTTTTTATCAATAAGTATTACAAGTATAAAATTAAATCCTGAAAATACAAAATGTGTCAGCCAACAGTTGGCTTCTAGAATACTCATTTAACAATTATGTGTGTTGTAAGATATTTTAAAAGAATCACATTTTACAGGAAGAAAATTGAGAATAGAATGAACCAAGAATAACTCAGAAATTAATCTTAACTTTTAAAGACTTAAGTTGAGTAGCAGCATCCCTCATCTTTATAATATGCTCATACATGCTCCTAAAATGATCAGAATTTTTGCCTAAAAGTCTCTTCAAAAGGGTACTAGTTAAGGCCTTACTCAAGATAACAAATTGTTCTTCTATGACATTCATGAAATCTTTTATCTTGGAGTATTTAAGAATAGAACTTCTAATACTCTTGTTAAAATGAGATTTAATGAACATTAAACTTAAGCTATTAGATCGCTCCCACCACTTATATTTATTTTTCTCATGAGGTGTGCTTGATTCCATAGGAGTAGGAGGCACATCCTTATGGAGTGCCAAAAAAAGATCCATGCACCCCTATTGTGCAGGATCTAGTACCACGCATTGTAACAGGAAGAAAGAAGAAATAAAATAAAAAATACGATCAAATATGTGGACCACCCAAAAGGCTCGCCTCTATAGGGCATCCAAACTTTACTATGAAAAAGAAAAAATTTACAAGAAGAGATCACACCCTCAACCCTCGTACACCAATCTCTCTCTCAACAAGAAGCTCTTCCTCATAAAAGCTCTCTCTAAAAGATCTCCTGAACACCTGAAATGATTGTTATCCGCTGTCTGACAATCTGCCTGAGGTATATACCCCTGTACCTCTGCTCTTTGCTGGCACCTCTCTAGGATCTGCCTGTCGAATGCTACTATCACAATCTGTCGTTCTTTGTTGCCCACCGGGTTTTTTAAAGACATTAGACACAGCCCAAATCTAAGTCCTATCCATCACAGGACTCCTAATAGCACCCAGGAAGCCATTGAACCGTCAGATCATAATCGATTCATCCTTGGACCGTCAGATTGCGCTCTTCCCGACCCCAATCTACGACAAAACTTATAAACCATGAGAAACACACCTGGAATCACGTCTGATCCACCATGGACTGTGTGAAACACAAAGAAAATGATCCACTGGTCTAGGCAGTTCCCCAAAGATTGTGCTAGCCCGTGGACTATGGTACGCCATGCGGTCTGGGCCACGCTTGTGTGTGGGCTGCATGCACACGCTCACTCGCTAGGCCACGCGGGCGCCTGGGCCACGTGCCCACTACCGGCCTATGTGCTGGGCTCGGGCCTAGCTCGCACACCTATGGGCTCGTGTCGGCCTGTGGAGCCCATCTGCCATCTGTGTGCTGTATCTATCCACCTCCTAACCTTCTTTCATGTGCAGTTTCTCTGTCTGGACTCTGTTTGGGCTATTTTTCAGCTCGTTGGACTTCGTTCATCATCTTGAATCTTGTTCTAGGCTTATTCTGGATTGAATCTCAAGATATTTTTTTCAACAATCTCTATCTCGATTTGATATTCGATCTCTTTCTAACTCTGAGAGCTTCTGGATCTTCTTGCCCCATGCCCTAGAACAATCACCTGCTGATCATGGATGGACAAATATGGGAGTTGAGCCAGACTGCTCTATCTCATCTCCATCATATGATGTGCTCCTTCTGACCTAAAACCTGCTCGAAGTAGTCTCCTATGGTAATAGAAATCTCATCTCGTGATATCACCTCTCATCTTCTTGAATCTCGTGTCTCGTGCCCAATCCACCTCCATCTAGAGCTCTACCTCGCTTTGGGCTCTCTTTGACTCCTGAAGCTCCACCTCGTACTGAGCTCTCCATCAAATAGTAAAATTTTCTCTCATCCTCTTCTTCCACTCCAATATCATTTTATCATCATGTAAAACCTTCAGGATTCCTCTATCAGCTCTCCACCTATAGTCAATCGAATCCAGTCTGCTCAGTAAGATAAGATTCTATCTGAAATCAGATATATATTGGACCTCTCTCAATCTCCTCACTGCACCATCATATATCCTCCAGCTGACCATCCTGATGCTTTTGATCGCATAGCTCGATCCATCCGATAGATGAATAGTACCCTCACTGCTCTTTAGGGAGTCAAACAACTCCTCTCTGCAACATATATAATAGGTGCATGCAGAAACTAAAATTTATTACTAAAAAAAAGTAAATACCTCATCAGATATCATCAGGACATCATCCTATGACTTGCTACTGGCCGTTGCTATAGTAGTCATCGTACGATCTCTTTGTTGTAGGCAATCTCTAGCTAGATGCCTCAATTTCTTGCATCGATAATATCTGATCTTGCTCAAGTCCTTCATCTTGGACTTAGACCATCCTTGTTGTGATCTTTTGTCACTCCATCTACCGCCATCTGCTCCTCCAAAAATCACCAAAGCTGAGCTACCGCTATCTGAGTACGAAGCTGGGTTCTTCTTTCTGAGAATCTCATTTTGGAGAATCACCGTGGTGACCTCGTCCATCTTGATGGTGCTCTTCTCCACTAAAAAAGTAGTCACCAAGGACTCATACGAAGGGAGAAGCAATATTAGCAAGACCAACGTCCTGATCTTCTTCTCAACTTTCTCGCCAATACTGAGAAGATCGATGAGGATCTTCTGAAAGTGACTGAGATACTCCTGCATGCTCTATCCCTCAATCATCCACAGTTGGTAGAACTACTTCCAGAGGAAAACAGTATTGGTAAGGGACTTCATCATGTATAACTCTTCGAGTTTCGACAACATCACCATTGAAAAAGTCTTGCCAAGCATATAAATCACCATATCATCCACTAGATACAAATAGATCGTATTCACCATCTGCATTTGGAGCCGTCTCCAGTTAGCTTCTACTCACACAAGAGAGCATCGATCAACCCTTGCTGGATGAGCACGTTCTTCACCCTCATTTGCCACAAAGAGAAATTATTTATTTTATCAAATTTGTTGATCTCCATTTTGATTGAGCCTATCTTCTCCATCTTCAATCTTGATCACCACCACCACAACCTACATCCTGGTACCATCTAGCTTTGATACCACTTATTGTGCAGAATCCGATACCATATGTTTCAATAGAAAAAAAAAATATATAATAAAAAATATAATCAAATACGTAGATCAGTCAAAAGGCTCATCTCCACGAGATATGCAAACTTCATTATGAAAAAGAAAAAATTTACAAGAGATTACCCCCTCAACCCTTGTACACCATTCCCTCTCTCTCAATAAGAAACTCTTCCTCACAAAAGCTCTCTCTTTAGGAGACCCTCTGAATCTCTGAAATGACTACTGTCTGCTATCTGATAGTCTGCCTAAGGTACTCCTGTACCTTTACTCTCTACTGGCACCTCTCCAGGATCTGCCTGCCGAATGCTACTACCATGGTCTGCCATTCTCTGTTGCCCACAATGATTTTTAAAGACCTCAGATGCAGCCCAAATCTGAGTCCTATCTATCATAGTACTCCTAATAGCACCCAAGAAGCCACTGAATGGTCAGATCACAATTGGCTCATCCCTGGGCCATTAGATTGCACTCTCCCACACTCTTATCCATGATAAAACTTATAAATCATGAGAAACGCATCTGGAATCACATTTGATCTACCGTGAACCAGGTGAAACCTAGGGGAAATGATCCACTGGTCCATGTAGCTCCCTATAGACCGTGCCAGCCTATGGACCGCAGTACATTGTGCGATCCAGGTTGCGCTCGAGCGTGGGCTGTGCGTGCACTCGTGTGCTGGGCCGCACATGCGCTCATGTGCTGAGCCATGCGCACGCTGCTAGCCCATACGCTAGGCCTGGCCCTGGTCCGCATACCTACAAGCCCATACCGGCCTGTGGGGCCCGTTTGCCGTCTGGGTGCTATTTTCATCCACCTTTTGGCCTTCTTTCGTGCACAGCTTCTCCGTCTGGACTCCGTTTGGACTGTTCTTGAGCTCGTTGGACTCCGTTCATCATTTTGAACCTCGTTCTGAGATTATTATGAATCAAATCTTGAGATATTTTTCTTAGCAACCCCAAAGTAAAGAGAACCTTTTCATTTTAATTAGTAAAATTATCACCACTTAGCATTAGAATATGAGATGCATCGATTATTAACAAATGCAGTAGGAATGACTGTAATAACTAAAATAATAAATAAATATATCAATGATATGAAGCATAAAATCTAATTCTAGATCAACCATTATCAATTTAGAAGAAATACATTTAAAACCTTCCTATGGACAGAGGTTGCATCACACATTATATTTATTTAGCGACTTCTATAATAAAACTAGTAAATATAAGTACTAAGAATAAAATTTTCATACCTAAGGGCCTAAGGAAAAAAATTTTGAATGCTTAATCTACCATCTTATTCCAATTAAATTATAAAAATAACAACCTCCTTGTGGGTCCATGTCATTATCTTTATGAAACAATCACAATTTTATAATACTATTATGCATTATGAAGTCTTATTGGCTTTATGCTTTATGTGATTATTATTATGTCTTAAGATGCTATGGCTACCCTCAGTCATTCTACTATCATTACCTTAAAATGGCATCGTATAATATCAATTAATTCTTATGTTGACATACAAACTAGTAGATCCAAAAAAATTCTACAATCAAATCCTTAGGCAGAAAAATTTTACAAAAATCCTTAAATAAATATTTTCACATAATGGTCTCAAAATTAATTATTGAAAGATATCAACGTGAAATATTGTTTGAAAAGAATTTTTGTCTAGAGATATTAGAATAGTACTAATTAGAAAATTATTTTCAAAACTAATATTAAAAACTAATACCATAACGATATTGAAGGATATTGTACATCCGACATCATGCATGCAGAAATCAAAGCATGCAGATTTTTTACTTTTAAAAATCTAAACATAGTAGAATAAAAAGAATTGATCTAGATTAAATAATTTAATCTATCTAACATGTATAAATAGATCCAAATTACATGCAACAGGATCGAACACATGATTTTAAGATGCTAAAATTTAAATCAAAAATAAAACTCGAGATCAGATCTCGATACCTTTGTGCGGATAGTCTTTCATCGCAATCTGATGATTGTGATAATCTAATGAGGTCTTCGATGAGCCGCACACACGTCCGACCTCTATGGATATCCATACGAAGTCTTCGATCCGATCAGAGGCCTAAGTCTTCATCGAGGTACTAGCTCCCTTGCAGAAGATACCTCTTGATAATTGATACTGATTCTCCTTCAGATCTCGAAGACTCTCTTAGATCTTGAAGAAGACTTGTCGGAGGATTATGTAGAGGAGAAAGAAGATGTGAAATAGGAGAAATCCCTTTCTCTCTATTTTTCTCTCTTCCCAAAATCTTAAGAATAAACCTTAGGACCAACACCCCACAAGAGGAGATGCCTCTCCTCTAGATCTCATGCACAAACGGAAGCTCCACGCCCCTCTCAGATATGTTTCACCATGAAAACCACTTTCTCTCGATGGAAAAATTGATTTTGTGCACAAAATAAACCTCTTTTTAATGTGGCATCCAAAGGGAAGTTGAGATACGTTTAAACTCTTTTAGATAAGAGTCCAAAGGGGGCATCCAACTTTTGGATGCCTCCTTCCCTTTTGGTGACTTATTTCATGCACAAAATCAACAAAGAAGAGGGCACACGTGGGGAAGCCAAGGGCATGGAATACTTCATGCTAAATGTTGAAAAGAAGGGGTGGTGCACAAGGGAGAAAAGAAGAGTTTCAGTCAAATCGGACTCTCTTCAAATGTCTTTGGATCAACCAATTAATTATAATCAAATTAGAAATCAACTGCAACCATAGAGATGAGAAATCTTAATCCAATTAGAAACTTAATTTTACTTAATTAAATTCTAATTCAATTAAAAATTAATTAAATTTAAATTTTGATCAAATCAGAAATTGATCTTTCTTGCAATTGGGTTATCTCATAACTCAATCAGGCTTGATGTAATCAAATCTAAATCAATCTAAATTGAATCTAATTTAATTAGATCTGATTTCAGTCTCATTGCTCAATCAAATTGAGCTACTTAACAATTTAATTATTAATTAATCCTCCTATAACTCACTAACTCTTAACGAATTATTTTATTACAACTCTTGCATTGAATCAATCATCAATTGTATTGATAATTAGATTTCTTTAATGATTCATAATCACTAATCAACCATCTAATCAGACAAAACATCTTTTGTGTGTGACCTTATAAATTCTATTCTATCTGATAGTGAGATATATTATAATTTTCATCACAATATCATCGAAACTTCTTTCGATGGATTGAAACTTTTCTAACTCTTCCTATCAAGGATCATCGATCATCAAGATGATGCTCGATAAATTTCACGATCCATCAGCGACACTTAGTAGTATGTAGTAGCAATCCAAAAGAATAGAATATTGAACTTCTAGATACAGTTATCGTGTAGTTTGATTCTTCTATCGTGAGTCCTAATAAGATGCAGGTCAAGGATAATTTGTCAAATCCATTCATCCATCATATGTCAGATTCAATTGACTCGAGTCCATGTAAAATCTTATAAAAATTTTTTTCCATCATTCACCTATCATGGCTATAGATTTTAAGACAAGTCTCATGAACTGCATAGGACCTCTCCCTATCTATCCGGCTCGACAGATCCCATCTACATGCACATCCTATTTCTATAATGGACCTGTTGTAGCCAACATACACCGCAAGATTTTGAATGGCTAGATAACCAAGTGATTGTGTAATCAAATATAGCGACCTTACTGTGAACAGTCGAGGCATCATAGGTCAAAGAACTATCTACACCACTACAACTTTGAGCAAGTCACTGACGAGTGGGCAACCATCCTAATGACTTCTCATGTTGGTTACGCTCAGTACTCTTGATCTTTATCAAGTATCTATACTCTTGCTCTAGTGTCCCCATACTATCAATTTGAACTCATCTACTTATGAAGGAAAGCGATCTGTGCATCGATATATCCAGATCAATCACCATCCCCACAACGATCTATCAATCGGGAGTATTTAAAAGTGAATCACTAATGACACTTACCTCAAATTCTCAACTCTTAAGAATATGTGTCATCATCCATTAATTCTTCAGATGATTCATAGACACAATTAAAACATAATATAAATAAAAAAATAATTCAAATTTTATTTATTTTAAAATTTTAATTATAAAATTATGATTCTAAAATATGTATATATGTCAGCCAATCTGACTTCTAGGACAT
Source organism: Elaeis guineensis (assembly GCF_000442705.2). Taxonomy (NCBI): domain Eukaryota; kingdom Viridiplantae; phylum Streptophyta; class Magnoliopsida; order Arecales; family Arecaceae; genus Elaeis; species Elaeis guineensis. The sequence continues at coordinate 145,155,724 of NC_025993.2, forward strand.
ACATCTAACAAACTCTCACTTAACCTAAAGCCAATTGATCATGAACCTAAGCTCCATCTTTTCAAGATGAGCTTCAGTTTTCTATTGGCTCAGTAGCTTGGTCAGCGGATCAGCCACATTCTCTATGGAGTCGATTCTCTACATCTCGACGAACTTTTTCTCAAGATATTCATGAATGAGATAAAATTATCACTCGATATGCTTGAACTTCTGATAAGACCTCGATTTCTTAGCGAGTGCTATGGCACTATTATTGTTGCATAAGAGTGAGATGATATCTGATGGCATCACACCCAAGTCCACAATGAACTTCTTGAACCAGAATCCTTCTTTAGCAGCCTCTGATGCGGCGATGTACTCTGCCTCCATTGTGAAATCTGTAATAATCAATTGCTTGAAACTCTTTCAGCTAATCACACCACCATTACACAAAAATATAAAATCTGATGTAGACTTTCTATCATCAATATCAGACATAAAGTTTAAATCTGTATATCCTTATACCCATAAGTCTCCTCCTCCAAAGATTAAGAAGAGATCCTTAGTCCTTCTCAAGTATTTAAGGATATTTTTCACAGTAATCTAGTACTCCTCATCTGGATTCGACTGATATCTGCTTGTGACGTTCACAGCAAGAGTAATATCAGATTGAGTACATAGCATAACATACATAAGCCTCCCTATAGCCGAAGCATAAGGGATCTTGCTCGTACGCTGAATCTCCTTAAGTATGCTACAGCACATCTTCTTGGAGAGATGAACTCTATACCTGAAGGGCAACAGACCCCTCTTGGAGTTTTTTATGCTGAACCATTTCAGCACTTTCTCTATGTATAGTTACTGTAATAAATCTAGCATCCTTTTAGATCTATCTCTATAAACTTTTATTTTCAAAATATAGAATGCTTCTCTAAGGTCTTTCATTGAAAACTCTTTGGACAACCAAAGTTTCATAGAAGTCATCATGAGAATGTCATTTCCAATTAGGAGAATGTCATCTACGTACAATATGAGGAATGTGACAACCCTTCCACTGACCTTCTTGAACACGCATGGTTCCTCCTTATTCTTAATGAAACCAAACGATTTGATCGCATCATTAAATCGAGTATTCCAACTTTGAGACACTTACTTTAGTCCATAAATAGATTTTTACAGCTTGCAGACCTTATGATCTCCATCACTGGATGTGAAACCTAAAGGCCGCTCTATATAGATATCTTCCTCAAAATATCTATTCAGAAAGATAGTTTTCACATCTATCTACTATATCTCATTGTCATGAGCTGCTGTAATAGAAAGCAGTATTCGAATGGACTTCAGCATGGCAACTGACGAGAAGGTCTTCTAATAGTCAACGTCTTTGCGCTAACTATAATCTTTAGCCATAAGCCTCATTTTAAAGATCTCCATCTTTTCATCCGAACAGATCTTTCTCTTAAAGATCTATTTACATCCAATAAGAACTATTCCTACTAGTAGATCTACTAAGATCCAGACCTGGTTGGTATGCATTAAGTCAATCTTTGACCTCATCACTTTCAACTATTTCTCAGAGTTGATGTCTGACATCACCTCGTTATAGGTTTTAGGATCATCAACATAGCCCATATCACCCATGAAGAATATTTTCTCTACATATTCTATTAGCATACCTATGTATCTTTCAAGAGAACGTGAGATCCTAATGGATCTACAAGGTGAAATGGGTTCCACAGGCTCTATGGCTCGTTGCTCTTTAGAAATACTCTCTTTAAGTTGAATTTTGCTCCCATTACCTCCATCCTAGATAAAATTTTTTTTCAAAAATTTGGCATGCTGGCTCACAATCATATTGTGATGCTTCAAGAGATAAAAATAATATTTCAAAGACTCTTTTGGATATCTTATAAAATAAGCTCTCATAGATCTAGCCTCTAACTTATCCGTCTGTTGTCATTTGACATAGATCAGACATCCTCAAATTCTAAGATAACCAAAATTTGATTTCTTACCATGCCACATTTTATATGATATGGTAGGAATGGATTTAGAGAAAATTTTATTATTTAAGTAATTGGTAGTCATTAAGACATATCTCCAAAGAAATAAAGAGAGATTCATGAAGCTCATCATGGATCAAACCATATCCAATAGGATCCAATTTTTTCGTTCTAAAATCTCATTGAGTTGAGATATTTTAGGTGGAGTCCATTGAGAGACTATACTATTTTCTTTGAGATAACTAAAAAAATTTTCACTCAGATATTCTTCTCCTTGATCTGATCGAAGTATCTTAAGTGATTTTTCAATTTACTTTTCTATCTCAAATCTGAATTTTTTAAATTTTTCAAAAGCTTCAGATTTGTGTCTCATAAGAAATACATATTCATACTATAAAAAATTATCGATAAAGATGATGAAGTAGAGATAACCTCCTTTGATCGATATATTAAATGGGCCGCACACATCAGTGTGTACTAGAGCCAGTACCTTCTCTGTGTCCTATAAAGGATAGCTTGGTCATTTTTTTTGAAGGTAGAATTCACAGACTAGAATCGAATCATCTGAGAACGAGTCTAAAAGATCATCTTTTATCAGTCTGTTAATCCTTTCTTCTTCGATATGACCTAATCTAAGATGCCATATATACTTCAAATTAATCTTATCTCTATATCTCTTAGATCCAACGGCACTCACAATTTACTCGGATAAATTAATTGACTCATCTACATCAACATGCAAATGATAGAAACTGTTAATTAAGTGACTACGTGCAACTATTTTATTTTCAAAATAAATGATACAATAGTCCCTTTTGAAACTAATTTCATAATCATACTATGCTAAGTATGAAACAGAAATCAAATTTCTGCTCGCATTAGGTACACAGTAACAATCTCTTAGTTCTAGATAGAAACTAAATGATAATCGAAGAGGATAGATCTCTACGGTCACAGCAGCAACTCTTGCTCCGTTGCCTATTCATAGGGTTATCTCTTCTAGCCTCAATCTTTTACATTTCTTAAGACTCTGCATTGAAGTGTATAAATATATACTAGAATTAGAGTCTATTATTCAATTAGTAATAGAAAAAACCATTAGATTAGTCTCAATCACGAGCAAATTTGATATTTCTTCTAAAGGTGTGTCCGTTAAACTTTTCAAGATCTCCATTGGCATTTCTAATCTAAGACATAATCTAACTTCTCGAAACTCAAAACACCTTTCAAGTCCCTTAGCCAATCCTTATAGTTAGAACCTGACAATTGATTGATTTTTAAGATGCGAGCTAGACTATTAGAGACAGATAAATTTTCTACAGAAGAAGTTTCTAGTTAGACTTTTATAATTAATTTTATTTTATTTTAAAATATTTATTTAAAAAAATTAGCTCCCACTATTTCTTCAGAGTTCCCACTATTTCTTCGAATCCTAGCACTCCTCAGGTTAGGAAGCAAAAATTTCTTCATGAGTTAAGGTTTCTAGTGAGTATTGTGATCCTATCGATTAGCACACCATCTCATCTGACAGATCTTAATGAATATGTCAATCAATGGGTGGACAACTCTTGCTCAATACTTTTTAAGCAAATTATAGCAGACTTGATCTCTAAATCCTAAAATCTTTCTGACAAATCTTGACCTCATTTTTTAGTTAAGTCAGACCCACCATTGAGCATGAGTAAAACCATCATTGGACCCTCACCTAACAAATCTTGGGCCCAACCCCATCTCCACCCCATATTTAGAGTGATTACTTCTCTCCTGATGCAACTGAACTACTTTATTCAGTTGAGAGCAGTCAACATCGGAGAGGGCACGGCACTCTACAACAGTGGAAGATCTCTCGACTTAATATTATTGAGGAGATTTCTAATTTATATCTTTTTAATCCTTTAATTGCTAATTTACATCTCATATAAATCCATAATTACAATGGATCTAATCCTAATTAGTCATAACTATTATGACTAATCCTAAGGGTGTAGGCTAGCTCGAATCATCAAGCAACCACATCAAGACTAATCAACCAAATTGATCAGAAAAGTGTAAGATCGATGGGAGCCCTCCATTGCTTTTCTTAGGCATCAATAAATTGATCAGATTAGCGAACAAAATTAATTAAATAATCACCTTTCTTTAGGTCGAATCAAATCACTTTTCTTAAAGACTAATAAGTCAATCAATTTTGAATAGGTTAGCTTGTGTAACTCAAGCTCGAACCATTGAGCCAAATTAGGTCTTTGAGTTAATCGATCTAACATGTGGCTATTAATCGATGTGATCAATCTATAACTATTTGGTTGATCTCGAGCACTCTTGATCTAATATCAACCGCTCATCTCGATTGAGCCCCATCATATAGTGATCGATTATCTAAAAGTAATTGAATTACTGGACCTAATTGAACTATCCAAGCCCAAATTCTCATATTTTATGCTCAAGATTAAGATCTTAAATTTTTAATTTTAGATTTTAATCTTAATTTTTAAATCATTAATATTTATTTCAGATCTTTAATTCATAATTTTGGATCTTTAATTAAGTGGATTATGAACATAAGATAGTTTAGATGTTGAAATTACTTTCAGATCTAAACTGATAATCTATGTATCTCATACATAATTTTAGATCTAACAAACTACATCTCATGTAATTTTCAGATCTAATAATCATGCATCTCATGCAATATTCAAATCTATCAACATGCATCTAATGCAATGTGAGATTTAACAACATACATCTCATGCATATTAAAATATATTATGTATCTCATACATAACTAAATGAATTTTAGATTTATTACCATGCATCTCATGCATTAAAAATAAATTATTTTTATGATTCTTCTCGATTCATACAAACACCCCATTCACTATAGTCCTCTATGGTAGAATGGCCTTTACTATAAATTTTAAAGAGTGCTAGGCTACTAATAATAACACATATCAAATATGCATATCCTGATCATTTATATCTATTGCAAAAATAGATCTAATCATCATATACATTTAAAATAGATCTAATCTAATTTTTCAAATCTGATTTTCAGATTTTAAAAATACATTTGAAACAATGACTTGTGGCTCTGATACCACTTGAAGGATGTCGCACATCGAGGATCATGCATGTAGAAATCAGAGTATGTATATTTTTAACTTTTAAAAATCTAAATGCAGTGGAATAAAGAAAATTGATCTAGATTAAATAATTTAATCTATCTAACAAGTATGAAGTAGATCTAATCTACATGCAATAGGATCGGTCATATGATTTTAAGATACTGAAATTTAAATCAAATTTAAATTAAAAACTAAACCTGAGATCAGATCTCGATATCTTTATGCGGATAGCCTTTCACCGCAATATGATGATTATGATAATCTGATGAGATCCTCGATGAGCCACATGTGCATCCGACCTCTATGGATATCCACACGAAGCCTTCGATCTGATCAGAGATTTGCATCTTCATCAGGATGCTAGCTCCCTTGTAGAAGACACTTCCTGACGGTTGATTCTGATTTCTCTTTCGGATCTCGAAGACTCTCTTTGATCTTGAAGAAGACTTGGAGGAGGATTATGTGGAGGAGAAAGAAGAAGATGTGGAATAGGAGAAACCTCTTTCTCTCTATTTTTTTCTCTTCCCAAAACCCTTAGAAGAAACCCTAGGACCAGCACCCCACAAGAGGAGACATCTCTCCTCCTAATCTCACACCCAAATGGAAGCCCCATGCCCCTCTTAGATATGTTTCACCATGAAAACCGCTTTCTCTCAGTTGAAAAACTGATTTTGCACACAAAATAAACCTCCTTTTAATGTGGCATCCAAAGGGAAGTTAAGATAGGTTTAAACTCTTTTACATAAGAGTCCAAAGGGGGCATCCAACTCTTGGATGCCTCCTTCCCTTTTTGTGTGACTTATTTCATGCACAAAATCAGCAAAGAAGAGGGCGCGCATGGGAAAGCCAAGGGCATGGAATACTTCATGCTAAACATTGAAAAGAAGGGGCAGTGCACAAGGGAGAAAGGAAGAGTTCCAGTCAAACTGGACTCTCTTCAAATGTCTTTGGATCAACCAATTAATTCTAATCAAATTAGAAATTGGCTGCACCCATGGAGATGAAAAATCCTAATCTAATTGAAAACTCAATTTTATTTAATTAAATCCTAATCCAATTAGAAATTAACTGAATCTAAATCCTGATCAAATCAGAAATTGATCTCCCTTACAATTGGATTATCTCATAACTCAGTCGGCTTGATCTAATCAAATCCAAATCAATCTAAATTGAATCCAATTCAATTAAACTTGATTTCAGCAACTCCATTATTCGATCAAATTGAGTCAATTAGCAATTCAATTACTAATTAATCCTCCTACAACTCACTAACTCTTAGCGAATTACTTTATTACAACTCTTGTACTAGATCAATCATCAATCGTATTAACAATTAGATCCCTTTAGCAATTCATAATCACTAATCAACCATCTAATCGGACAAAGATCACTTTTGTGTGTAATCTCATAAGTTCTATTCTGTCTGGTAGTGAGATATATTGTGATCCCCACCATAATATCATCGAAACTCTTTTCGATGGGTTAGAACGTTTCCAACTCTATCCATCAAGGATCATCGATCATCAAGATGACACTCAATAAGTCTCACGATCTACTAGTGACGCCTAGTAGTACATAATGGCAATCTAGTAGAATAAAATATTGAGCTTCTAGGTGCAGTTACCATATAATTCGATTCTTCTGTCGTAAGTTCCGACAAGATGTAGATCAAAGATAATTCATCAAATCTGTTCGTCCGTCGTATATCAGATTCAATTGACTCGAGTCTATATAAAATCTTATAGAAACTTCTTTCTATCATTCACCTTCTATGGCTATGGATTTTAGGATTCGATCTCATGAACTATATAGGACCTCTCTCTATCTATCTGGATCGATAAATCTCATCTAGATGCACATCCTATTCCTACAATGAATCTACTGTAGCTAACATACACCACAAAATTTTGAATAGCTAGATAATCAAATGATTATGCAATCAAACTACAGCAACCCCATAATGAATAGCTGATGTACCGCAGGTCAAAGAACTATCTATACCACTGTAACTATGAGCAAATCACCGATGAGTGGATAGCATCCTAATGACTTCTTGTATTGATCACATTCAGTACCATTGATCTTTATCAAGCACTTGCACTCTCACTTCAGTATCCCTACACTGTCAACTCGAGACTCGTCTACCCATGAAGAAAAGTGATTTGTATACCGATCTATTCGGATCAGTCACCGTCTCCATAACGATCTATCGATCGAGAATATTTAAAAATTAACCACTAATAACACGTGCCTCAAATTCTCAACTCATGAGAATACGTGTTATCATCTGTTAATTCCTCAGATGATTAATGGACATAATTAAAACACAACATGAATAAAAAAATAATCTAAATTTTATTTATTTTAAAATTTTAATTACAAAATTATGACCATAGAATGTGGACATGTATCAGCCAATCTGACTTCTAGGGCATACATTTAACAGATATAGCAACCAAATTCAAGGAAACCTTAATATGTAAACATCTCTTAGTTGAAAATAAATTTACATCTTCCATGATCTTTTCAATGTTCCCAAATCAACCAGTATAATTTAAAACCATAAATCAAGAATATTATCTCAACGAATCAACTTGTTTTGGAGTTATCATAGAACATGCTTTATAATTTAACAAGTAAGAAAAACTCTAATAACACAATAAGGCCATATAGCGTGGGGCAAATCATCCAAAATTTTTATGCAATGCTCTCTCAAAAATCAAATAAATTCAACAACATAGCATAGAGGGTGCTCGGATACCATATGTTAGAACAGGATATAAACCATATATTAAAAATTTATATACAAGTACATGGTGGAAATGATATGACAGGATTTTACCACCGGTCATTGTTATTCAAGTTAAAGAGAAATCAACCATTCATATGTTACACACTTTTAATATTAAGAGGACTTTCTTCTAGCCTATATCTTACTTAACTTTTTGCCTCTTTTGATGGAAAAACACAGGCCTTATTTTATAGATGCTAGATTAGGGACCCTCCTTTATGTTAGACAAACATTTCATATTCCTTCCGTCATGAAAAGTAAAAAGCCATTGTAAATTTCTTAATATTACATAGAAACCTTTTGTATTCCATAACTTCTAGTGGGTTTATCATCTTAATAAATTTATTTAAAATGGAAGTAAATACCTTATTAGAATGTGGGGCACATAAAGTCACATAATCAGATGTTTCATATAAGTCATGCTCATCTCCTTTTAGTCATATGCATTGAAGGGGACTGATAATCAAAGGGGTTTGTTCTTAATTACAGCCTAGACATTTTCCATGGCATAAAGCCCGAAGGATGGGAATTGGTCTGTCGTAGGAGACCTTAGGGAAGAAGACCAACTGTTTCTCTGGTGATGGATTTAACAGCTTGTCATGGTTGTTCTTTCTTTCTTTTTCTGAAAAAATAAAAGGTGGCAGATTCACTACTTGATTCACACTGAAAAACCAAACCCAAGCATATTATGGAACTCGCTGTCGCAATGTTAGAAACTCCAGAGCAACTTAACATGAATTGTCAACCTAATCATCCTTAAGAAACCAGCTGTGAACAAAGTAGAGTATAAACATCCAATATGCACCTGATTGTTTTTGAGCAAAACTATGCATGTGAAATTGAAAGAAGAATTCCTCATAAAAAAATAGTGAAAGAAGAATTCAAGAAAAGAAAATATGCATGGGTCCATTTGATTTAAGTCAATTTTTTAAAAAATTTAAACTAAAATCTAACTGATTTTTTTTTTTTTTATTTTCAAAAATTTTCAAACCGAACCAAATAGAATGTGAAAAATTCGATCCAAATCGAACCAAAATAGCCGGTTTGGATTGTTTGTATGATTTAGTTAGTTTTTTTGCGTACCTCTATCGGTCTTCCTGCTCTTTGCTCTTTCTCATTTCATTTATCAATGGAATATGAGGTGACTTGCCACAAAGGCAAGTGAAACACACACACACACACACACACAAAGAAAAAGGAAAGAAAGAAAAGTAAAGGGGGAAGAAGAATGCGGCAAACTTGCTAGCTGAAAACTCTTTTTTTTTATGTGAAAATGGGAGGATAATACCACCCCTTTATTCAGATATGAAGGATTATCAGATACAACTGGAAGCTCCATTTCTGAAAACAACCTAGATGAGTCGATAGAAGTTAGACAAGGGTTTTAACTAGTGTCGAAGACAAACAACATCATACAGACTTCCAATGGGCAATCCTATCATGATTTTCATTGAGCAGGACTTCCTAATATAACTACTAAAAATCCAGATTAGTTACAGATCTACACCAGCAGAACAGAAACCCATATAGCACCTGAACACTGCTCGTGGCTATTGGATGTCAATTTTATACTCTCTATCGTAGGGAGAACTCGATTGCACCCACCTCACTTCGACCTCTTAATTTCTGTAGAAGCTTACTTATCTCCGCTTTCTTATCATCACTTGCTAGAACTAACCAATCTTTTAGGTAGAATAGAAAATTGTCAAGAGCTCTACACTTTGCGTTTGCTTCGTATCTAAAAATCCTTCCATTTCTTTCCTTCCATAAACTCCACACGACTGAAATTGCAAGAACATCCCAAGCTGAATTGGAAAAGAAACTTGGAAGATTGTTTCGTCACTCCATCTATATTGTGGTGCAACTGTTTGGAATGCTGTGTATTGACAATTTATTAGTAATCTCCTTCCATACATCGGTTGAAAACCTGCACGTCAAAAATAAATGATTTATATTTTCCTCTTCTAAGTAACATAAAGCACAGAAAGGTGGGCTTGGGATGTTTCTTTTCTTCAGGTTATCAGATGTATGCACTCCGTTGTTAAATACAAGCTATTTGAAAACTTAAATTTTTGTGGGAACCGACATCTTCCAATTTGTTGTTGCAAATTGAGATGTGATGCCCCCATGACTGAAAAAAGAATAGCAGTTTTTAACCATGAATTTGCCCCGATTGCTCCATTTCCACTCTAATGAATCAAATTTTTGTACCATCTGGAAGTTTGACATGAGGTTCAGAAAATTTTGCAGCTCCTTGTTACCTGTAGAGGTTAGAGGCGAGTAGAAGATTTTCCTGAAATCTGATAGATCAAAGAATTCATTAATAGAGATTGTCTATATCCTCGACAAGAGATACAATTCCGGATAAATCTGCATAAGTTCTATTTGGCCTGCCCAAGAATCATGCCAAAAATCCACTTGTTTTTCCATCCCCTATCTTGAAATGAATGCTTGATTGAAGATTTGTCGTACTTCAACCATATTTTTGCAGGCATTTGAAGCAGGATGATGAGCTTTTTGAGGTGCTTGTGAAGCCATGATCTTGGTATAATAAAACTTTATAAATGAGAGTTCTCTAAAGTTTCTGTGGTTCTTGATAAAATCTCTACTATCTTTTCAACAGAAGGCACCTGTTGAATAAATTTTAAGTTTAACACCCCAAGACCTCCAAGAACTCTCAGTCTACAGACCTTTTCCCAACCAGCTAGGCATATGCCTCCTGAGTTGGAACCCCACCAATTCCATAGAAAATCCCTTCTCTTTTTGTCTATTAAATCTATCACCTTTGCGGGCAGCAGCAACATGGACATCCTTCCCGCAACGTGGACATCCAAAATGTTGGAATTAAGCTTAAAACGGAGTTCACCAAAGTTAAACAACCTCCGATCAACAGTAGTTTCCCTTTCCAAGCAGATAACCTTCTGTCTACCTTTTCAATAAGGAAGTTCCAATCGGAGAATTTAATTACTCTTTTAGTTAGAGGGAAACCTAAATACTGCAATAGGAACTTGAAAGTTTTGCAACCCAGCAGTGCTGCAAAATAGCTGCAAGTATCGTCTGAAATCCGTATCCCCATTAGTGAGCTCTTTTCAAATTTTATTTTCAGCCTCGTTAGCAACTCAAAGGAGTATAATAAGAACTTTAGGTCGAGGGCATGCTGAGGGTTTGCATCGCACCAGATTATAGTGTCATCGGCAAACTGAAGACTTATGATGCAACCCGATGCATTTGGCAATCCAATACCAGCAATGAGTTTGTTGTTCTTCCCTAGCGTGAGCATCTTTTGCAAAATATCAACCATCAGAATAAATAGAAGTGGAGATAAAAGGTCTCCTTGCTAGCTGAAAACTCTATCTCATATATTCCTTCGAAGCAATATTTATGCTCAATGATTTCATTATTGGATATGAAGGATTGTATTTTTACGGTCCAGATGAAATGATAGATTATTTGTGACCTTTGAAAAGTCTATTTTGGCCATGTCAATTCATAAATGTGTATCAACCACCATTCTTTGTGGAAATTGAGAAATTCCTTCTCCACAATTATCAGCTGAATTTGTCTATTATTGCATACTGCAAAATTGTAATTCCCGCAACTGATGACTCCAGGTACATTTTAGGCCATATTATTTGCAATCAGACAAACCATGAAATTAAGTCCACTGCCGTAGACACAAGGCACCTGGCACAAGTCTTCATCTAGCCAGGCGCCGTATGGAGTCTGGCATTTTCCAAGCAGGAGGGATCCTAGAAATTCTATAAATTGGCTGCTTTCCGAAGACTGTAATGAACACCAATCCGTAGCCAACGAACCCATGGCTTCGGCTTTCCTTCCGCTTATTCGCTTCCTGCTATTTTCTTTGCTTCTGTATTGCACTTCGTACGCCGTCCACGGAAAAGCAAGTGGCCACCATGCCGTTGGAACCAACACTTTGAACCCGGGAACTGCCTGCTCCAAACCCAAAGGTTAACACCCTCTTGACGCTAGCAGTTAATTGATTGGTTTTGGCTTTTTTCTCGTGACCCTTCAGTACTCTTGTCTTATAACAGTCCGGGCGAGCCTTCTTTTGCTCTGGAAAGCAAACTAAAGTCGAAGGAGTGCATGAAATAACCTTGCTATTAGATCATTTATATTGGTGATAATAATAAAGTATAGTTGAGGGCACGGGTAAGATTGTATATATCTGACCTTTTCACCTTGCGGTGGGGGTTACTGGGATGCTCTTTATGATAATAAATCATAGTTCATGCTGATATATCAAGGTCACTCTCTTAACCTCTCTCCGTGTTTTTTTGTGGGTTTGTATGATAACTTTTATTTATTTATTACGTTTTATAGTGACTACTCTATGACAGGAACAATTGTCTTTATCTATGTTTCTGTTGTTCAGTGGATTAAAATGATATTTAAATACAAATCTCCATGGTAGGTTAAAATAATATGTTTGATACTGCATGATTATGGCAAGATCTAAAATTTTTATATTACTTTAGGATTAAAAATTTATATTATTTAACTTGATTGTTGAACGTGCTAGTCTATCAAGTTATTTTATAAAGTTTTTGATGGCCCGATTCACTTGCAGACCAAGTCCAAGTCCAAAGATAGCACGGGTTTCCCCAATAGTAAAGATAATCGACAAATTACAAATATTATGGATAGGTATATTATTCATGAATTATAATATTAATAAGTATAGAACTGTCTCTCTGAATATATACAGGCAGTTATCTCCAAATTATGGTGTATGCCGGCATACATATGTTGCTGGGTATGTATGGACTACCAGTTGGAAGAACGAAAGAATCATCTTGATATCTTTGTTTTCTTTCTTTTTTTTTTTTTTTTTGGCCATCATCATCAAATTAAAATCCAAAGCATAAGAAAATTTGGGAATATCTCATTAAAATTCTTTGGCAATAATCACCACTAGACCCGCTCATTAAGCGGTCCAGGCTGAGCTCAGCCCCAAGTATGATTTAGCCTGGTCCAAGCCTGGCCTCACCTGGCCTTCCAGCCAATTTTCAGACCCAACCCAATAGCTTCAAGCTTCGAACCGAGACTTGGGATTTTTGGACTAGGTGAGATGCATGCCCATTAAGTTTGAGCCCACCAAAAAGGATCCAATCCTTTTTTTTCATTGAATAAAAATTGGAGAAAACAATAGAAAAAAGGCATTTTCATTTGTAAATTTGGTGGTTCTATTTTTGTGGCTTGGACATGCTTTTGGTGCTGGTGGTTGCAAGATCAACCTAAAAGAAAAGGGTGGAAGCATCGCCAATGAGATGAACGTCGGTGCCTCCAACAGGGAAGGCCTCCCCTGTCGTGGATCTTGAAATAGGACAACTCACCATTTCAGATGTAGGAGTTCTTTGTCAGTTTTACTTCCAAATGAACAAAGAAATCAATAGAGAACTCCCAAACATAAGTGGATTTTTTTTGTTGTTTTCTTATTTGTTGATTTTCGGATCCACGAGCTCTTTATTGATCTTGCTTCCAAATGAAGAAAGAAGGGGAAAAACAAGTGAAGAAGAGGCCAAATATTATTATTATTATTATTATTTGTGTGTGTGTGTGTAAATTTTGGGCTTGGGTTGGACGGATATAAATTTATTTAATGGGTAGACTCAAATTTCAAGTCTGACAGGGCCATTGGGCTTAAAATCCCGATCCAAACCCCTGCAAAGTACTTCGGGCTCGAGTGAGCCGTCCAGTATTTGAACAGGATAAATCACCACCGAGTTCATGAGATACCAACAGCTTGTCCCAAGCCCCGGTCAGAACTAATAATACCAATTGCCATTGGTGCTTCTTTTTCTTTCACTTATTTCCTTAACATCTTATTTCCAGGCTCAAACCGGACCTTGTTGGCCATATACCGCCGACACGGTCCCTGTTCACCAATCTCTAGCAAGAAGGCCCCAACCCTGGGTGAGATCCTGCGCCTAGACCAATTGCGCGTCAATTATCTCCAGCAAATGGCATCGCATGGCCCCAGAGGCACACAGGTACAAGAATCCCAGACAAGCATTCCGGCAAACCTTGGTAGTGCATTCGGGACTGCTGAATACGTCGTGACGGTGGGGTACGGCACACCCAAAAAAGACCAGACTGTGGATTTTGACACTGGAAGTGATGTCAGCTGGATCCAATGCCAACCATGCCCGGACTGCTACCCACAACAAGAAAATTACTTTGATCCCTCTCAATCTTCTTCCTATGCTTCCATCCCCTGCAGCTCTCCCCAATGCTCACTATCCTCACGTCATGGTTGCTTCAACTCTACCTGCATGTATGGCGTCATGTACGGTGATAGCTCCAAAACTGTAGGATACCTGAGCCGTGAAACACTGACACTATCTCCTTCCGAGATGGTCTCCAGCTTCATTTTTGGGTGCGGCCAAGCCAACGAAGGCTTCGTTGGAAAATTAGCTGGGTTAATGGGACTCGGTCGAGGCAAGCTCTCTTTAGTGTCCCAAACATCTCAGAAATTTGGCAGTGTATTCTCCTATTGCCTCCCACCTACAGCCGGCTCTACAGGCTACCTGACATTTGGCGAGCCTACGCCTTCTGCCAACATTTCATACACACCGATGCATACCGATACAAGCAGACCCACCTTCTACATCGTTAATTTGATGGCAATAAGTGTCTCAGGGCAGCAGCTGGCGATTCAGCCTTCAGTCTTTTCCTCTACTGTGTTTATCCTAGACTCAGGAACCGTGATCACCAGGCTACCTCCCTCGGCCTATCAAGTCCTGAGGTCTGCTTTCCAGAGCTCCATGATGAATTACCGAATGAGAGAGCCATCTGGAATACTTGACACTTGCTATGATGAGAATGCGAATGTGAAGCCAGCATCGGTTGCACTGCACTTCGAAGGGAATGTTACTTTGAACCTCGATGATTCAGGTATCCTCTTTGATAACTGCCTAGCTTTTGCTGGAAATAAGGAGGACAGCGATCTAGGCATCATCGGTAATGTGCAGCAGCGTACATTCGAGGTGGTTTATGATCTGGCAGCAGAGAAAATCGGGTTTCAGCCCAATGCCTGCAACTGATAAGAAATATTCCCCTGCCATAGTTTAGTAGGTACCCATGGAACAAAATGGAAGGGTGTTAGGTAGAAGTAATCCCCTGAAAGCCAAACATTAGTAGAACTCCTAGAATATTTTTCGAATATCAGTGAATCATGAGTCTTGGCTGTTAAGATACAATGAATAATTATGTACGACTGAAGCCACTAGAATCTGTGAGATGTCCCTCTGATAATGAAGGCTATTCAAGGGGACTGTGGCATTGCTTGCCTTGGTTTCACATGCCCCATAGGATGTCTTTGCAAAAGACATGAACACTACAAACAATGCTGCACATTTTGTATTTTCTGCTACACAAGTTCATCGAAACCGTTTAAAGCCAATATGCTTAAGCCCAAGACGAACATTCTTTTGAGAAGCTGTTTGGCTATCTTTGTAGGTTGGACTGAAAATCACATAGAATTCCTGATTTGGATCATCTATTTAAGTATATAGCTCTATACCAATCAAATATCATCCAATCCAAATCTTTTGAGAATTAAAAAAAAAGAAAAAGAAAAGAATCATCTCCTGCAACCTAAATGCTATGATCTGGATTGGATTTGGATAGATTCTTAAAAAATACAAGAAAAATAGATAAATAGACTCGGATTTTTATCTAAGTACCGTTGCATCGTTATCAGTACATAGAAAAGCAGCGGCTATTGCATCCCTTGGCTTCATGGATGCACCCAAATGATGATAATATAAGAAGACGTCACATAATTCAAACACATCCATTAGCATCTGAGTACAGGAGCTCACGAAGTTGCCAAGATACAATCTTTGTTATAATCAGTCTTTTCGGTAGTGTTTGGATGTCTTTATTCTAGATGAAATAAGAACTTATTCTATCTTCTTCCCCCAGACAGATGAAAAAGTGATGGTGAGCCATTCTGATTTAGCAATTCTAATCAACCTTCTCTTATTTCCGTCTATCGGGTTTAGCTATTCTATGGTGGACCATGAAATAATTTATTCTAGATCTTTAATGAAATAAGGACTGTATTAATTACGCTGCATTAATTGCTTATTCTAAGTAGAATAGCGAATTTTCAACCAAACAAAAATTTGAAATAATAAGAATAAATAGCTATTCTCTAGAAATTCGTATTTCTATTTCAGAAATAAAAAAAAAATATCCAAACACTATTCAAGAATCATCAAATTATCATGATTGACCCTGCAGCTATAGTTGAAATCACAAAGATGAATGATCCTGCCATTACCTAGTAAAATTAACAAAGCAACCATACAAGAATCCATGTTTATACACATTTCAAGCAGTTCTCCGCAGCATCCTTTTAAATCTCAATATTGTAGGCTTTGTAATCTGTGGATTACCTGTCAACATTCTGTGATATGATTACTTTTTTTCTTACATATCTAGTCCACTAGAGTAGAATAATTACGCCATATATTCAAGCTGCTTATTAATTGATAAATTTAGTAACAAGTAACAACCATTCTAATACATTGCTCTATACATTGCCATATCAAGAAGTCCATGGTGATATGAACATGATCCTTACTCCTAGTTTTTGTTGAGTCCAAAATAATTGATATTTGCATAATGTTTATTAACAAAGCGGTCGTTGATGGGCATAATTTGGACCTGTAAACCGAAGATGATGCCTCCTCTATGGTAACACTACTTATTACCCATTCAAACTTGACAAATTTTCATTAGCTCCAGTAACCAGACAGCTTAATAAACCTGCAACTGCATATTGAGAAATAGACGTCCTGAAAACTTCATTTTGGGTTAATCAATCTGCATTCTCTCTCACATGCAAGACACATTGTCATCGCATGTTTAACACCATCTCGTGTTCATACTTATCACTTAATGATGTTCATTTCATGTTTCCCACCACATTTTATATTTTGATTGCGCAGAATGCAATCATCACCATTATTTCCATAGACACAGGCTACAGTACCAAACTGAAGCCTCCGTTTGTAAGCCTGCAGTCAGACCCATTATTTCTCAATACATACCATTTAAAGTAATATAATCAAACCTAGAGTGTTCCCGAAATGAATCAAGACTGGTTACTAGATTTGCATGACATACTTCCAACATGAAAATAACATAAAGAGAATAAAATGTTTCAGGTGCTCTCAGGCATCCGTGAAACTTCAAAAACGAATAAGCTTAAGGCTAATAGTAATAGAACTAGAAAAGGTCTGACCTTCTGAAATTTTTATAACCTTTCGAGACCAAACATTTACCTCATGAACCAGAGAAAACTTGGATAAACCAAGGACGCTTGACTATAAATTTACCTTTCCGTCTTAGAAAGGAGCATCGTATGAAAAGCATGTCGTTGTAACCTCTCAGGAATACCAAATAAACAACAGGGACCATATCCTCAATTATTCTACTTTGATGGCAAAATGACAATTTGAAAACATTATCTTCCCATTGAATGAATTTTGGTCCATGATCTTCTGAATTCTTGTTCGCAAAATACACTTCAAGATATATAACTGCCTACAAAGCATTATTTGCAATAACTCTTGCTTGCAGCATATGGTTAAATGCATGTCAACTAGAAAACAAAATTTTTGCAAAATTAGCAGCAAACAGGGAATTCAGTGTCAAAGATTAAAAGACACCACCTTCTAAAGTCTATCCACCAACCTAGAAACGAAGGTAAGAAAAGAAGAACCAGGAGATACATGTCATTGAAGACTTCAAGCAATAACAAGATAATCACAAGAAGATGATAAAGAAGTCCTATCTCAATTCTACAATGCAACAAAATCAGCCAAAGCCGGTTAATAACATAACAACCTAGGGTTGGGCATTTACCAACCTTAATCTGAAATGAATAACCAGGCATGAAACCAAGCAGAATAGAAAACAGCTAAATTAATAACATTTGGAATTTTGGAACACTGGAACATCACAAAGATCTATGTATGCAAAAATAAAAATATAAAGACCTCCAGCGGTAGCTAATGAAGAAGGCCACAGAACATAGCAAAATAAAAGGTGAAACACACCACAAAATTGTCAAGCTCTATATGAGCTGACCGAATTTTTTTAACTTCCTAGGAAATACCAGGGCATATCGTCTAAATTTAGGTTAGTCAACCTCCTCCATCTTGCTGCCCTCTGCATCAGCATCCTCCAGAGAAGGCATGTCAGTATCTGCATCCACTGTCTCGTCCTCATCAATGCTAAGACCCAATTTCAGCATGCGGTGAATCCTGTTGCCAAAGGTGTTCGGGTCCTCAAGGCTGAAGCCAGAGGTGAGAAGAGCAGTCTCAAATAGCAGCAGCACAAGGTCCTTCACAGATTTGTCATTCTTGTCTGCATCTGCCCGCTTCCTCAACTCATCCATGATAGGGTTCTCTGGGTTAATCTCCATTGTCTTCTTGCTGGACATGTAGCCAGCCATGCTCGAGTCCCTCAGGGCTTGTGCCTTCATGATCCTCTCCATGTTGGCAGTCCAACCATACTCACCAGTGACCAGACAACAGGGAGAATCAACCACACGATCAGACACCACAACCTTCTCCACCTTGTCACCCAGCACTTCCTTGATGACTTTGCACAAGCCCTCAAATTTCTCTTTGAGGGCTTCCTTCTTCTTCTTTTCATCCTCACTCTCATCAAGCTTCAATCCCTCCTTCGTTGCAGACACCAACTTTTTCCCCTCAAACTCCTTAAGCTGACCCACAGCATACTCATCGATTGCATCTATCATGAAAAGAACCTCATAGCCCTTCTTCTTCAGCCTCTCCAGGAACGGGGAGTTCTCCACAGCCTTTTTGCTCTCACCACTAATGTAGTAAATTTCATTCTGGCCCTCCTTCATCCTTGTAACATAGTCCTTAAGGCTGGTCATCTCGTCACCACTCTTGGTAGAGTGGTACCTCAGCAATTCTGCAAGCTTTGCTCTGTTCTGAGAGTCCTCATGTATGCCGAGCTTGAGGTTCTTAGAGAATGCCTCGTAGAACTTGTTGTAGTCTTCCTTGTTTTCAGCAATCTCAAAGAACAATTCGATGCACTTCTTGACCAGGTTCTTTCGGATGACTTTAAGGATCTTGTTCTGCTGGAGCATCTCCCTAGAGATGTTCAGGGGAAGATCCTCAGAGTCCACAATTCCCTTAACAAAACTCAAATACTCAGGAACCAGTTCCTCACAGTTGTCCATGATGAAGACACGACGAACATAAAGCTTAATGTTGTTAGGCTTCTTCCTGGTATCAAAAAGATCAAAAGGAGCTCTTTTTGGCATGAAAAGGATGGCCTTGAACTCCAGCTGGCCCTCCACAGAGAAGTGCTTGACAGCCAAATGCTCCTCCCAGTCATTTGTTAGACTCTTATAGAAGGCAGCATACTCTTCCTTGGTGATCTCTTCAGCCTTCCTCATCCAGATTGGCTTTTGCTTGTTGACCAAAGACCACTCATGGGACACCTCCTTGATCTTCTTCTTCTTCCTTTCCTTCTCTTCTTTCTCTTCATCAACATCTTCCACCTTGCCTTCCTCAGCATCTTTCTTCTCCTCCTCATCCTCATCATCAGAAATTTCCTTCTCAGTTGTCTTCTCAGTCCACAGGGAGATGGGGTAGCTGATAAACTCAGAATGCTTCTTGATCAGATCTTTGAGGCGGCGCTCCTCAAGGTACTCCAACTGCAATGAAACCATGGCAAAGCATAACAGAAAAGTTATTTTCAACGGGAACTGCAATGAAACCATGGCAAAGCATAACAGAAAAGTTATTTTCAACGGGAAAAGGATAAGCACATATACATCGAGAAGAAAAAGGAACTTGAAAAGCCATATGTAGCCATGGTGACAAGGCAACAAAAAGCCCGAATCTACAAGAATAAAAAAGCTTAAAAAATTTCGATAAAAAAAAAAAAAAAGAAGAAGAAAAATTTTCTGTTGTCCATATCAAACTAAGTAAAACAATGAACAATGAACATTTGCACATCACATTAACTTCTAACAGGTCATAAAGTTGTACATGTTCTAGCAACATGATAAATAGAATAAAACTTATACCAACCAACAATGAAAAACAAAAAGGAGCATGCATGTAAGAGGTAGCTTTCAGATCCATATCACATAAACAGATAGCATACATAACTATACAGATCCGCTATAACCCCA
The DNA here is from genome assembly GCF_000442705.2 of Elaeis guineensis. Taxonomy (NCBI): domain Eukaryota; kingdom Viridiplantae; phylum Streptophyta; class Magnoliopsida; order Arecales; family Arecaceae; genus Elaeis; species Elaeis guineensis. Next base: position 145,175,830 of record NC_025993.2, read on the forward strand.
ACATGGCCCCCACCCAAAACAAAAAGAAAAAAAGACAACCATAATGACCATTATAACTTGTCAATGAGTTTATGGTGGAAAGTTAGTCACAGAAAACCTCAAACTATGATGCATCGTAATTTGATCCACGCTGTCAACCATAAATGTATGGCAAAAGGCTTGTTTCCAAGTGAAATTCGTGGCAATCATGAGCGGTAGCGGCTTTTTAATGGAAGAACCGCTGGCAAAATGGAATTTTTGGGAATAATCTTTGTTTCAAAATCATTTATTTTGATAAGAGCCTATTATAATTACAACAAAACCCTTAAAAAATTTCAGGCAATGACCATAAATTTCACTACCTGATCATCCTTGAGGAAAAGCGTGATCTTGGTGCCCCGTCCGAGATTCTCCCCAGAGGTATCCCTAGTCACGGTGAACGACCCACCGGCCTGCGACTCCCAAACGTATTGCTCATCATCATTGTGCTTCGTAGTCACAACCACCTTCTCGGCCACGAGGTACGCAGAGTAGAACCCCACACCGAACTGGCCAATCATACTGACATCGGCCCCGGCTGCGAGCGCCTCCATGAACTCCTTGGTGCCGGACCTGGCAATGGTACCGAGATTGTTGACCAGATCAGATTTGGTCATGCCAATACCGCTGTCAATGATGGAAAGAGTGCTGGAGGCCTTGTCGGGGATGATGTGGATGAAGAGCTCCGGCTGGGCATCGAGCTTGCTCTTGTCCGTGAGGCTCTCAAACCGGATCTTGTCCAAAGCCTGTTAGGGTCTCGGATCAGTAAGAAAGAATGAATCGAAAGAGAAAAATAAAGAGATCCAGGTTTAGAGATCGAGAGAGAAAGACTCACATCGGAGGCGTTGCTGATAAGCTCGCGGAGGAAGATCTCCTTGTTGGAGTAGAAGGTGTTGATGATGAGGCTGAGGAGCTGGTTGATCTCCGCCTGGAATGCGAAGGTCTCTGTCTCCGCCGCCATGGCGAAAGAGCTTGAGGAGAGAACGCTTGAGAGACCCCGCGGCGAGTGGACGAGAGGAGTTCGGGAGGTATCTAGGGTTTGCGAGGCGTGTGATTTATACAGGGGACGCAGGGGTGCTTCTAGATTGTTCCATAGGCTAGATGTCTCGTGTTTTGATTCTTCTTAGCCGTTGATCTCAAAGTAGGTATTCTGTTTTAGATTTGACTGGCCGGGCCTTTCAAGCTTTATCGGAATTTTTTATTAAGGAAAAAAAAAAAAAAAAAAAGCACTTTCTCGGATTCTACTTCGCGCCGGTCATCGCGACTAAGAGCTGCAAAGGAATCGAGTCAAACCGACCCAACTTGTCTCGACCCATTTAGAACGATTCGAACACTTTTATCGAAGACGCACGGGTTGGAGCCCTATCAAAAAAAACAACAAAAATCTATGGATTGGATCAGATTTAAAGATTAAAAAATTATTTTTATTCACCATTTCTGATAAAAAATACATCATTTTATCAGGTTATACCATATAACATAATTAATAAAAAGATAAATATTTAATACAGCTCAAATTTTTTTTTAAATTTTTTTTGACTCAAATATCCTTATCTAATGTTATAATATTCTGTTTCTTTTTCATAGGATACAATAGAATATCATAGGATACAAATAGAATATCATAATATTATCACGATATCTTTTTGATTTTTATAATATTTCGATAATTATTTATAGGATGCAACAAGATGTCATAGGATTGTAATATGATGCCATAATATTATAATGACATCCTGTTAGTTTTTATGACATCCCGATAATTATCTATAAGATGCAATATGACATCACGAGATTATAACAGAATATCATAATATTATTATAATATCCTGTTAATTTTTATGATATCCTGATAATGGTCTATAGGATGCAATAGGATGTCATAATATTATTATAATATCTTGTTAGTTTTTTTATAATATCTTGATAATTGTATATAGAACACAACAGGATGTTATAGGATTACAAAAGAATATCACAATATTATTATAACGTTCTGTTAGTATTTATGATATCCTATTAGTTTTTATGACATCTCAATAGAATGCAATAAGATATCATAAGATGTAACAAGGTATCGTACCATTATTATAATATCTTATTATTATTTATGGTATTCTAACTAGCAAAATAGAATAAAAGAAGGGAAAGAATATTTTGATCAAAAATAAAAGTTGAGCTATATTATATGCCTGCCTCCTTAAAAATTATGCTACATGGTCAAATCTGACGAAGTGGTATATTTTTTCTCTATTGAGAATGGTATATAAAGAATTTCTCAAAATTAAAATAACCCAATTCTAGATGTCTTGTATTTTTGGCTGCATATTTTGATTTATTTTTTATTGAAAAAGAGGCGTTAACCACCTATTTTTATTAATTAACTTAAAAAAATTATAGAGCAAAAATGTGACTATCTACGAAACTAAACAGCATACTAAGAGGGGAAAAAGAATAGACTCAGAATCTTCTGCTATAAAGTAAAGAGCTTTCAAACTTCACAACCAAACAAGAGACTTGTTTTGAAGCTATATAGCTTTTTTCAGCAGCGATAAACAAACTAGCTGATTTACCACCTTGTTGAAAACTTCAACAAGCTTGGTAGGATTTAGCAAAATGCAAGGTGCCCTCAAATGCACAAAAAAGAAGAAGGTTCAGGAACCTGACCTAGCCCGACCCAAAACTAAAATCATATAAACATCTTTCTCCATTACTCTAGATATCTTTTCCAATGCATTGAATAAACTCTTCTTTAGACCAATTCCTCTTTTCATATTAACAACTATATCTCTTCTCAACTAGTGTCATTTAATTAAATGAAACATTTATATTTCATATTTTTGTTTTGATGGATTTTTATTTATAATACTGTCATGTATATTAATAAATTAAAATTTATAGCTTGCAATCTTATGAATAATTAATTACCTAGATAAAATTAAAAAATTTTTAGTGCAAATTCAAGTTTAATTTGGTTCTTGATAGTTTGTTTAATTTTTTTAATTATTTATTATGTTTTTTAAGTTTAAAAAAAATATTTTCTAACTCGATGTCGGCCAAAATCCAAACATTTTGTGTTAAGTCCCTTAATAATTGACTTCATCCCAAACTTTTCTAAGATTCATATGGGGCTCAAAATTTGATCAATAAGAAATCATGGACTTTGTGGGAGCTTTGGATCGCATGCTAATTAGCTTGAATACACATTTCTTTTCATACATATTTCTTTTCACTAAGTGAGAGCTTTAGATGGCATGCTAACTAGCTTGAATGCACTTTTTTTTTTTATTGAGAAGAGCTATATGTTTGTCTTACACCCTTTCTATTGAGCTGTTCAGCATTCCTTTGAAAACCGATCTAGTTATTTCCTTGTATATGCTTTGTATAAAAGACCTCATGAATCTTCCTTCTTTGATGAATTGGTTAGGTTAAGAAATGAGTTCAGAGGGCCTAAGTTGATTGGGAGCAATTTTAATATTCTAAGACATGCCATGAAAGAAGAGGGAAAGGCCAATACATTGGAGACAACCATTCATTCATTGAGTTAATTGCCTTTTTGGATTTGATTAATCTTGATTTAAAGTGGAGAGACTTTACTTGGAGCAATGGAAGAGAGCACCCATCTCTAGCTAGACTTGATCAGCTCTTGCAATCTTAGGAATGGGAGGACTAGTTTCCAGCCTCTTTTCAAAAAGCTTTGTCTAGCGTTCCTTCTAATCACATACATGTAGCCTCCAAATGTAACTGTAATTTTCATAGGCCCTCCATCTTTAGTTTTGAGTCTTGATGGACCATGGAACCTGATCTAGATGACATTGTTCTTCATAAATGGAAGAAGATTCGAGTGTATCATAATAAAGTTGCAAAATGGTTCAAGAATTTGAGATCCTTGAAATCAGCCCTCCATGGTTAAACTTCTTATAGAAGAATCATGAATAAGGAATTAAAAAAAAAAACTACTTGTTGGCCCTATAACTGATTTTGATTAGAATAAAATATTTAAGTATATAATTGATACTAACGAATTGTTTAAGTACTTAAAGAGAGATTTTAGGAAGCTAGAGCCATATATTTCAAAGAATCCTATGCTATCCATCTTGAAAATTCAAAGAAGTAAGGTTCAAAGAGGTCACACTATAAAAATTTAAGAAAAAAAAGCTTAAAGTCGACTTTGTAAGATTTCAAGTCGACTTTGACATACTAGCATCATATGACACAGATCTTGAGTCAATTCTTGAAAAGCTCAAATCAATTCTCTCAAAAAAGACACACGACAGATTTTTTCAATGCAGATCATGAGTAAATCCCTGAATTCTTCGAGTCGACTCGAAGAATTCTTGACTCGACTCTATATCTACTCGAATCGACTCCACTGTGGCTAACAACTCTACAGTTAGTCTTTCAGAAGCTATAGATTTACACAAAACACCTTCAATGACTAGTTTTCAACTTTCAATGGCTGAAAACTCATTTTTGGACATTCTAGTAAGAATTTATGGGTACCAAAGACTTTAATAAAGTGAGAGACCCAGAAAGAACATAAGAGCACACTAGAGAATAAGAGAGAAATGAATTGCAAGGCCAAAAATTTTACGTAAGCAATTAGTGAGCATTCAAGAAGAAAAGTCACATTCCAACCACCTACTTCTTATGTATCCAAGTGTCTTTCAAAAGAAAAAAGAGCACATCAATTGCAAAGCTTCTCACCTCTTCAGCTCGGGCTTCAATGACTTTATTATTTGCTCATTAAGGAGCTTATTGTTTGAGCTTTAAATGATATTCTATTTTCTGCTGTTTACAAGTTTCAGTTAGGATTGACACTTAAAGATAGGCTCATCCAAGCCTTCAATTAAATTATGTATAAGCCTAGGAGTGAGATGGGAATGGTTTTGGTTAGTGTGTCTAAGAAAAATCAACTTGATTTAATTATGATCTCAATAAAATAATTGGACTGTAATCTTGGTGTTTGTAGTTGAAATTCATAAGAGATTGCTTAAGGAGTGGATATAGATGTTATGCTTAACACTGAAGTACGATAAAATTTAATTTTTATATGTGACTTTAATTTTTTTATTTTATTTTATTTATTGTTTTATATCTCTACACATTCTTTCATTGTTTCTACTATATCTTCACATAGTTCACTTGAATTATGCACATATCTGTTTTAAGTTGGAAAAATTTTTTAAAAAATCCAATTCACCAAACCCTCCCCCCCTTCTCTTGGGTTAGTCTTATTGGGCAACACTACTCCACAATGAAGAGTTGCTAAACAGAAAAAAAAAAAAGGAATTGGCAAATCTTAGCTCCCCAAAATTGGACACAAGAAAAATTCTCAAATCCTCTCTTGTAGAGTTGTATGTTAAGAAGAGCTGTATTGGCATCAGTGCTCTAAAGTCAAGTGGCTTAAGGAGAGAGACAGGAACACATCCTATTTCTATAAAGTGGCCTTGGGCAGAAAGAGAAGGTCCTTTATTGGATCCTTGATGGATGGTGGGGTGAAACTCAATTATCAGAAGAAACTTTTATTGGATTCTTCATGATTTCTTTAAAAATCTTTTTGAAAACCCTTCACCTCTCCTCTCTCTATCAGGTGGCTTGATTTGTAAGAAGATATAGTCTATGATCTTGGTACTCTAGATGAGATGTTCAGCCTTTAAGACATTAAGAAACCATTGTTCTCTTTGGGTCTCGAAGGTGCTACAACCCAATGAGTTAACCTTCTCATTCTTTCAGAAATATTGGAACCGATCTCATAGGATGATTTGCTAGCCCTGCTAGAGGATTTCTATAAAAGTAATTTTGATGTGTCCAGACTTAATTATGTTTCCACTCTCTCATTCCGAAAAAGGAAGGCATACTCACTACTAAGGATTTGTGGCCAATCAATTTGTTGAACAGAATTTATAAAATCATCTCGAAAATCTTTGCCAATAGGTCAAGTTACCTCCACGTTCCGGTTAATGATTCTCTATCAACTTTTATTAAGGCATGAGTGATCTTGGAGAGTTTTCTTTCATCCCATGAGATGCTTGTCTATTGTAAGAGATCTAGATATCGTAGAATTCTTTGTAAGCTTGATTTTGAGAGAGCCTCTGCATGGTGAACTGGGACTTTTCTTTCAAGCTATACTACATGTGAGGCACTTCCCACCTAAATGGAATTTTTGGATTTGATCTCTCATTACCTCCGCTTCTATTGCTATCCTGGTAATTTGGTCCCCTGTTAAATGGATCAAATATATATAAGCAAAGGTTGCAACAAGATGATCCCCTCTCTCTTGCTTTTTTCATTTTTGTCGTTGATGTGTCGTGCAAAGTACTCAACAAAACTGGTTTGCTTAGACTCATCGACAGCATAGGAAATAACCCAATATTTAGTGGCATTGGGACCTTGCGCTTTGCAGATGATGCCCTCTTTTTTTGTGCTAAAAAGCGAGATAGTCTCCTAATTGCTAAAGTTGCTCTTTTTTTATTGCCTTTAAGTAAGCTTGAGGTCTCAAAATTAACTTTCACAAAAGCATGGTTCTCTGTGCATCAGTATGGATGGAGATGAAGCTTTTGGCCTTGCTAGCTTGATGAATTACAAGGCAGGTACCCTTCCTTAATTTCACTTACATTGGTTTACCTCTCAAAGATAGAAGACTTTCTAAAGTGTGTTGGATGCTGCTTTTAGAGAATATTGACACTACACTTGCATCTTAGAAAGGGAAACTTCTTTCACATTTTGCTGTTTTCCCATCCTAAATTGTCACCTATTGTGATGAGCCTTTTATTTTTGGAAATTGTTGAACTTTGGACTTTGGCTTGTTGGCCAATTCCCACAAGGTTTCTTAAAATCAGCATGATTTATGATTTGCACCGAAAATCTTATTTATATAATTTGCATGATTTAAGTATATGCAAGAGCATGGTTAATTTATATTTGATTGTACAGTTATCATGAAATATTTTATTTTCTAACGATAATCATCTTAATCATCTTCTTTAAATGATTTATTGATACATATACAAATTTATGCTTGATTCGGTAAGAAAGTATAGGTTGTACTTACTGAGCCAGCATAGTTTATTTCTCTTTTATTTTTCTTTTTTCAAAGGAAAAGGATCATTAGAGATAAATAATGGTTCGGACTTTGGCAATCATGCTAGTAAGATGATTTTATAGCTGAATTTTGGTTCTTTGATGGATTATAAATTATAATTAATGATATTTCAAATTCAAGGTTATGAGTTTTGATTGATAAATTTTGATTTAGTCGCTATGAACCGATATTTATTTAATTATTCAATGATGATAGATTTAATTTTGATTTTATTCAAAATTATGATTATTGATATTGTATTATTATGAGCTGCACCTTTTGCATATTTAGAGAACATAATCAAATTATGTTTCAGATTTAGAACATAATATTTTGACTCATTTTTTTTATCCATGATTATGTATGCTCTTCATGAACGTACTGATTGGACCCTTTTCATCTCTGGGATATTTCTCTTCACAGGCATATTGGTTAAAACTGCTGGAGCTATCAGTAACTTGACATAAACTTTTCTAAAGCTGAACATATAATTAGTTTTGTACCGGTTTAGTCTTGCGTTCATCAAGGACAGTGAAACACTGTCATAGGCATCATGTAACGCATTCTGAAAGCTTTCCCGCCTCTGGGAGTTCGTTCATAATTCGGTTATTTCATAATAGTGTTTTCTAGTGGATCTTTATTTCGTGGCTGCTCCCTTGGGATTGAAATCTTATGCAAAAAAACAGACGAGGCAACTCAAGATTCTAGAAAAACGTTCACTTCAAGGCGACAAGTGCAATCATGATTTCTTATCAGCATGCCAAAAGAAGCAGCTTTTTATCATGCTCAATTTCTCTCACAGAACATGTCAACAGACAGTTTTGAGTATGATTTATGTCCGAGTTAGCTGCATATGCATTTTTGTCATGCATATTGATGTGATAGAAAAGATAAATCTCCTATAAATGCACGCCGTATTCTCCAAGTGAGGGCAAGTTTCCGTCAGTTTGATATGTACATACCTAGTTACAATACTAGAAGGCAATTGATTTGCAGTTCTGTTCATGGGTTTTCATTTGGACTTGTATTTGAATTGTAATTCTTTCAATGGTGCTGAATATCCGGATTAGAGTCCTTGACCATGGTAGTTGTTAAATCATTGTGGTTTTGAAATGAATGAGAACACACACACACACAAAAAAAAAACACTCAACTTTAATTCCAATGCTTTATCACAGTTGAGGTGTAGTATATTTTTTAAATGGAAGTTAAGGTAATATGTTGAGTGATCTTTGTCTGGCGATTTGGCTGCAGCTGGGGTTTATGATGATATCGCTGCCATCACAGGCATGGGGTTGTACCACTCTTTTTCTTTTCCTGGTTTTCTAGGTTGTATATTTGTTTGTTTTGTTTTACTTATAGGCTTGCCGTGGAAATGTGATGACTTGCATTTATGAGTTCTTTTATTGCTGAATGAACTGCTTCGCTCATATAGGAATCCTACCCGTATGGTGAGCGCATCTCAGAAACTACTAATGCTTATCTGCAGTGACAAAGGGGCTGGTATTGTGGTGCTATGGCGGCATAGTGAAAGAACAAAAAGAAAACCGGCGAGGAGAAGAAAATCTTGACGAAAGTAAATCTACTTAGGAGGGGTATTAACATTGAAACCATATACCCCGTGCGGCGAATATCCAGAATCCACGGATCACCTGCTGCAGCGTGAGTTCTTCAAATCCTTCTGATCTAACATACCATCGAAATTCAACCTTCACGATAAAAAAAAAAAATTTAACAAAAAATTTATTTATGATAAAAATAATTTCTATCGTAAATACGAATGTCAACGACGTAAAAAATATTTTATCAATAATAATAAAATATTTATGATGATTTTAAATTTTCATCTAAAATAAAAAAAATTAGCGACGAAAAAATAACTTCCGTCGTAATAAATAGCATATTTCCGACAAATATTTTTATCATAAATAAAAAATTATTTTTTAAATTATAATTATATAAATATTAGCGACGAAAGTATTTTCGTCGGCAATAGTCAAAATTTTTACGATGAAAATCATATTTCCGTCGTTAATAATCCTTATTTACGACTAAAAATTTTCATCACTAGTAAATCCAAAAAATTAAAAAATAGATATTTTTAATTATTTACGATGTAAATTTGTATCGCAAATAATTTCATTATTTACGATGAAAAATGATTTTATGTCGCAAATAAGAATTATGAACGATGAAATTTTTGTTATTAATACTTTAAAAAGTTAGATAAATTAAAAATTTAAAACATAAAAATTATTTGCGATGAAAACAAAAACATTGTAGATAAGTAGAATATTTGCGGCAAAAATATATTTGTTCGTCGCAAAATGTTGATAATTTATGATAAAATATTTCATCGCTAATAACTGAGAAATGAAAAAAAGTAAAAATTCAAAAAGTAAGATATCTGCGACTTAAGAAAAATATTCGTCGCTAATAAGATATTTTTCACGATAAAATTTTTTAGTCATAAATAATTAAAAAATAAAAAACTAAAATAAATTATAAACTATTTGCGACAAAAGTATATCCATCGCTAATAGTTCAATTATTAGCGACGAAAACATATTTTCCATCGTCAACAAGTATGTTTTAAAATTTTAAAAATAAAAAATAATTTACGATGGAAACTATTCGTCATAAATAATGAACTATTTACGATGATAAATCATTTTATGGTCACAAATCATCAATTATTTACGATATAAATTTTTCATCGTTAATATTTGAAAAACTAAAAAAAATTAAATTTCAAAAAACTAAACTATTAGCGACAGATATAGAGCTTTCCATCGTTAAAAGGTTTTTTAATGACGAAAAATTTTGTCGCTAATATTTTAAAATTTTTAAAAATTTAAAAAAGCTTTTATATTGAAAGATATATATTATAATAATTTTTTTTATATTTATAAAAAATTATAAAATAATTTTAAAAAATAATATGTGTAAAATAAAGTTATGTAGAATATTAAGATATATGTATATAAGAGGCACGTGAAAAGTCATGATCTATGAAGATGATATTGTCGCAAATATTGGGGCATGGGAAGATCGAAGGGTGGTCCTAGAATAAAGATGATGATAAATTTAGAGGATGGTAGAGTTGCACCCTTGAGTGTCTGCATTATTATATATATATATCATGGTAAATTTGAGTCTGTCTCGGACCCAGAGATAGCAGCATGCAGGAGGAAGAGGAGTACACTCATAGGTTGACAATTAGATTTTGATTCTTTTATGTATCTTGTTACAGTATTGTTTAATTATCCTCTATACTTTTTGTCCTCTTTAAGTATCTATGTAGAGTGCATTGCATACAAGCAAATGGTATTGAACATATTAATGGGATGCAAAAGGCCTTGTTGGATAAGTTTTTTGTGCTTTTTCCATGATAGCCCATTGGGTACCAGAGTTCAGGCTTCCTGCATGATCTAATCTATATCTGGTCGGAACTGCTACTCTTTTTTCTTTAGTAAAATCACTTTGAACCTAAAATCGCTTTGAAAAAGATATGTGTATATATATACATATATACATATACACACATATAGATACATATATATACACACATATATATATACATATATTATTGCATTATTGTGGCTAAGAGATGAATAAAAAATAAATGAAAGAAAATAATATGGAGAACAAAACTTGGTCAGCAGAAATTCTTTTTTAAATAAAAAATTATTTTTATTGATTATTAGCGACAAAAAAAATTTTCGTCGCTAATTATGTAATTAGCGATAAAATTTTATATTTTCATCGTAAATAATATTTTCTCGGGGGGTGAATTTTTCCAGTGAGATTTTTTTTTGGCAGAAACTATTAGTGACGAAAATATTTTTCCATCGCTAATAATCTTATTAGCGACAAAAATTTCTGTTTCGTCATAAATATTTTTTCGTTCAGATTATTTGCGATAAAAATTTATTATTAGCGATTAAAATTTGCGTCGCTAATACCCCGCGTCTCATCAACTCCAATCAGAAATTCATTTTACTTTTTCATCCCCCCCGATAGTCCGGCTTCTTTTCCCCCTCCACGAGCTTCCTCGTTCCCCACCCCCTGACAGTCTAGCTTCTTCTCCCCCTCCGATGAACTTCCTCCCCCCGACGTCCTGCATGCCGTGCCTCCGGTTTCCTCCGCCGCCATCGCCACCGACGTCGAGGTGAGTTGACTTCATCTTTTTTTTTTTTTTTGGGAGGGCGGGGTGGGTTCGGGCCGAGCATGGGGATGGGGATGGGGACGGGGACGGGGATGGAGAACGACCCAGGGTTGGCGTGCCGGGGCCGGCACGGCACGCCTGGGCCGAGACAGTGGGCCGTGGCCACTTGGGGCCTGCGGCCACGGCCACATTGGGCCTGCATGCTAGGCCGGCGACGGCAGGCCGGGGCCAGCGAGCCTGAGCCGGAGTCGGCGACGGTGACTCTTCATTTTTTCTTTTGGGGTGGGTTTGGGCTGGGGCTGGGGACGGGGAACAGCACGGGGTCGGCATGCTGTGGCCGGCACGCCTAGGCCGGGATGTCGGGCTGCAGCCACGTGGGGCCTGTGGGCTTGCAGGCTGCGGCCACATGGGGCCTGCATGTCGGGGCCTACAGGCCGGGCCAGTAATGGCAGGTCGAGGAGGGGCCAGGGTTGGGATCGGGGCCGGCGAGCTGGAGCCGAAGCCGGTGACGGTGAGCCGAGATGGGGTCAGGTCACGGCTGTGCCAGGGCCTGTGGGCCGGGCTAGCGATGGTGGGCCGGGGAGGGGCCAAGGACGGGGCCGGTGAGCCAAAGCTGGAGCCGGCAACAGCGAGCCAGAGTGTGGCTGTGCCAGGGATGGTGGGGCGGGCACACGTGGCCTGTGGGCCGCGGGGCCTGCGGGTCGGGCATGCGTGGGTTGGGATGGGTCGGGCCTGGGTTAGGGTGGGTCGGGCCTGGATGGGTAGATCTTTATTCTTCATTCAATTTTGTGTTGCAATAATGGTATGCGATATAATTGTATTCATTAGAGTGTTATTTGATTTCTATTATTATTATTTAATATTATATTTATTTACATCTCAATTTTTGCAGATATGGCACCAGGAGACAGACGACGACGGTCGCATTCATAATTACCTACAGATAGCTCGGAGGTTGAGGTGCCTTCACCGATCTCCGTTGCCTCACTGGCTCCAGTGTCAGAGGGTCCTACACTGGCAGGTCCCAGTGAGGTGGGTCCCAATAAGGCTGGTCCCAGTGGTATTAATTATTATATTTTATATAGATCATACTAACGATTTATTTATTGTTGTTTTATGTCAGTCTACATCGGTGGTCAGGCAAGGACGAGATCCATCGAAGAACCTTATTTTAGAGCGTTGGAGACACGAGCACCTGAGATAGCATCTCCGGATCGAGATACCGACCGGCTACACCAGATCCATTAGGGGATGGCATGAGCGATAGTAGACCGAGCTGGGCATCATATGTCGTAGCTATGCCCCCGTGATGCTCTTCGATTGGCGTCACGTTGTCCCAGCTTAGAGAAAGATTTTCTATACCCACTTATAAGTAAAATAAATTATATTGTGAGTATTTAATTTGTATAGTATTTTTCTAATATTTGTTATTCGCAGGGTGTATTTGACATCGTCGATTTTGAGGATGATCGTGTTAGGCTAGTGGTCGACACCCATCTATCCTTGCATTTCAGAGATTATCGCCATCACATGCATCAGCATTGATATCGGATGGTGCAGGCTCATGGGCAGGAGGCAGCATGGCTGCAGCCCTATGACAGCATCACCATCAACGATTGGACTACCATATGCCAGCGTTACGAGAATCTGACATATCAGGTTACATATCTAAATTTTTTTTTAGACTTTAATGACTTAATCATTTATTCTTAAATTAAATTTATTATCTACTAATTTTATTGCTAATTTTACTGAGACGATGTGTTCAGAATGCGGCAAACTGGGCGAGACAGATCGTGCCGCATTGTGTGAGTTCGAAATCGTTTGCTCGCCACATGGAGCACATGGTAGGTGCAGTAGTACTCATACGTATATTTGAACAAGCATATTGATGTAAATCATCTAACAATTCTCCTATACCACTATGTTCGACAGATCCACCAGCATCACTATCATCTTCAGTATCGTCATCGTCATGCACCACTTCATTCGGATCACCCTCCTCATGCCATATCCAACAAGTATACTTCTTATTCATATCATATTGTAGCAGATGCTCCTCAACAAGTGTTATGTGATAATATACCAAATTGACACATCTCTTACATGGATACTTTATCCGACTAGCACTGTCAGCCTTATGCCATGCAAACTTAATAAAATTTCGAACTCCTTTTCGATATTCAGGCAAAAAAATATCTCTAGCATTCATCCAATTTTTGTTGATATCCATCTAACAACAAACAAAAAATCATTAACAATCAAAATAAAGTTCAGTAGTATTCTGGATCTCGATCCGAATTTCGGACTGAATCACATTCCGAACTCCAACCAAAATTTCGATCTAGATCCAGATCCAGATCATTTTATACAATCCGAATCACTTTATACAAAACAACAAATATTAAAAAACACAGACTGAATAATAACACAAAAAATATGTTACATCAATTTAATAAAATAAAAATGCATGATCCTATCCATTTTAAATCATTACTAACAGATGTGGTCCTATCTCTTTTAGAAAAATAATAATCTCTTTATTATTATTAGTGAATATTTTATCTTATTTTTATAAAAATTTCGACAGCATCTCCCTATGGTTCTCTAAGCATACGATATGGATATGGTGCCTACGCACCCTATCCATCATATATCCGGAGAAAATGGACAGATAACTACTGAATATCACATAATAAAATGAGGCATCAACTATTAATAATAATATTATTATGACTTTTCTAAAAAATCTGAATACGGGACATCCAAGATTCGATCTTGATGAAGATCGACTCTTGAACGAGAATCTATTGCTCAATGCAATTTAACTACCATCTTTGAACATACATTCGAAGATAAATTTTTAATTTATTAAAAAAAATAATTTCGTACTAAAATTTTTTCATCAAAAATTTTAATAGAGTTTTCTCTAAAATAAAAATATTTTTTATATTTATAATTTCAGCGGCATACAAAATAGCACATAAAATAATTAAATTGTAACAAGTAACAGCAATGTGCATTGTATTAGTGAAAAAATAATTAATCAAATAATTAAATAATTTCAACAGTAATATTAAAAAATAATATGTAATAAATATAATTAATCAAATAATTAATCAAATAATATGTGTCCCCCTCCACACCGGCCCAACCCGACCCAGCTCGACCCGCCCCATCCCCGCCAGCCTCGACCCCGTCCATGCCGGCCCAGCCCCATCCCCACCAGCCTTGGCCCAACCCAGACCCATCCTTGCATGCCTCAGCTTGACCCAAAATCGACCTGGCCCGGACCCGACCCGGCCTAACCCACCCCGGCCCGCCTCATCAGATCGACCCGATCTGGCCCACCCCATCGGATCGATCCGGTCTGGCCCGACCCGGCCCGCCCCATCCCTAGACTCATCCCTGGAGGCCCCAGCCTGACTTGGAGCCTACCCGACTCGACCCGGCCCGGCCCGACTCGCCCCATCCCCGGACCCATCCTCGAAGGCCCCGGGCTGACCCAGAACTGACCTGGCCCGGACCCGACCCGATTCGACCCACCGGACTGGCCTGGCCCCATCCCCGCCCTGGCCTCATCTCCGCCGGCCCGACCCAGTCCGTGCCGCCCTGACCCAGCCCCCCATCCACCCTGGCCCGACCCAACCCACCCATCTCCGTCCCCGCGCTCGCCGGCCCCGGCCCACCCATCCCTGTTTTCGTGCTTGTCGGCCCCGGCCCCATCCATGCCAGCCCGACCAGGCCCGACCCGACCCACTCGTCCACCCCGGCCCGACCCGGCCCACCCGTCCCCATCCCCATCCCAATCCCCGTGCTCGTCGGCCCCGGTCCACCCATCCCCATCCCCGTGCCCGTCAGGCCCATCCACGCCGGCCCGACCGGGCCCGACCCAACCCACCCATCCACATCGGCCCAACCAAGCCCTGGCACCATCCACGTCGGCCCGGTGGCCCGACAAAAGAACAAAAAAAAACAAAGATAGATTATCGATGGTGGACACAGGTGCCGTCGGCCCGTCCCCATCCCCGTCGGCCCAGCCCGTCCTCGCCGGCGTCTCCCCCATCACTAACAGCCCACCGATGGCTCGAGAACCCCCCCCAAAAAAAACAAAGAAAGCTTACCTTATCGGCGGATGCGACTGCGACGGCGATGGTGATCGAGGATGATGACGATGGCAAACTCGACGGTCGGGAGAAGGGGCAGAGCAAAGAGGGGGATGCGGGGGGGAGGGGGAGCGCGCGAAAGCACAGTGGGGGGCATCGGGGAAGAAAATGGATCTCAGATGGGACTTGATGTGATGCAATGTATTAGCGACAAAAATTTTTGTCGCTAATAAAAATTTGTCACTTATAATTTAAACCAAAAAATAATTTATGATAAAAAAAGTTTTTCATCGCTAATAATTTTGTTGACGACGTAAATATTTTTCATCGCTAATGATTCCCGCAAAAAAAATTCTCACTGAAAAAATTATTCCCCCCCCAAAATATTATTTGCGACGAAAATATAGGTATCGTCGCTAATAAATTTTTAACGACGAAAACTTTCCATCGCTAATAGTTCAATTTTCATCATTAATTAAATTATTAGCGATGAAAAATCTTTTTCGTTGCTAATAATAACTGAAAAAAAATATTTTTTAAAAAAATTTGCATCAAATTTCTTCTTTTTTTTAAATATTGTGGTAATTTCAAAATATTCTAATGGTCGACAGATATGAGGATATTTAAAAGTTTTGAGGAATAATATTAAAATATACAGCTTGAGATCTCTAAATTTTATGTTATAGTTTAGATGGAGATGGATAGAATAAAGCAATTATAAATGTAAAACTCTTTTTCTAGCATCCAGCCTTGCTGTTCAAGAACGTCGCCAGCAGAAATTAAGTTTCAGACGTTGTTGCCCTTTTGGGGTAATGATGCTGCCGTCTTCCATAACATAGCTCCATCTTAATCGGCTATGCCTACTATTAACTAAAACCTTATCAGGGATAGTGTTGTTTAGCTCGGCTGCTTGTTCTGTTATTTATGCTTAATGTAGGTATTTTTCTAAGCTTCGGAACCATGAACTAGACAAAGAACCAGATCATCAGTTTGGGATCTTTTACGTTAAAGTTTTGATTAGATCTCTAGTATTTTATATTATGTATAATTGAACATATGTGGGTTGGATGATCCCATCTAGGCCTTGAAGTGACCAGCATGTGCTTGTGGCTTGCAACTTGGAATCCAATTAAGCATTTGTTTAGATAGTTGGGCCTAAACTTCTATGAGATGCATAAGCCAACTACCAAATATACAGAATTATAAGCTGAGCTTGGCCTATTTTACCATTGTCTAAGACTAATTTTTGAGTTCCATAATATTTTGAATCCAACCATTCAAATAGATCTTAAATTAGAATCAATTAAGTCTTTATTAAAAAAATATTTTTTTAAATATTTTTTAATTTTATTTTTTTATATTACTGTATATTGATCTTAATATTTTACATACTTTTTTGTGCACATATTATTTTTTAAAAATTATCTAATATTTATTTTTATAAATATAAAAAAATTTACTATAATATATCTAAACATCCTTCAATAAAAAAATTTTTATCGTTAATAATCTATAATTTATAAATTTTTAAATTTTTTTATTTTTTTTTCAAATATTAGTGATGAAAATTTTTCATCATCAATAGTGGATTATTGGTGACAAAAATTGTTGGTTCGTCACTAATACTTCTTATTTGTGATGTAATATTTTTGTCACAAATAATTTATAATTTTTAAATTTATAATTTTTTTTATTTTTTCTCATTTATTAGTGATAAAATATTTTAGTTATAAATAATATAGTATTTATAATAAAAATTTTATTTTTGTCATCAATATTCAATTATTTATGACATAAATTTTTATCATAAATAATCTATAATTTTTAAATTTTTTATTTTCTTTCACATATTAGCGATGAACTTTTTCACCATAAATACTTTGAGTATATATGATGGAAATTAATGTTTCATCATCAATAATTCATTATTTACAATATAATATTTTCATCATAAATAATTTATAACTTTTAAATTTTTAAAATTTTTTATTTTTTTCATATATTAACGATGAAAATTGTTCATCATAAATAATACAGTATTTATGATGGAAATTTAGTTATTATCACCAATACTCATTCTTTACGATGTAAAATTTTTATCATAAATAATCTATAATTTTTTATTTTTTAAAATTTTTTATTTTTTTCATGTGTTAGTGATAAAAATTTTAGTCATAAATAATTTAGTTTTAGTCATCAATACTCCATTATTTATGGTGTAATATTTTTATCACAAATAATTTATAATTTTTAAATTTTTAAAATTTTTTTCACATATAAGAGATAAAAAATTTTCATCGTAAATAATTAGGTATTTGCAATAAAAATTAAATTTTCATCACAAATACTAGATTATTTACAATATAAAAATTTCATCATCAATAATCTTTAATTATTGAATTTTTAAAATTTTTTATTTTTTTAAATATTAGTGATGAAAATTTTTAAATTAAATAACAAGTATTTTGCGATGAAAATTAATTTTTCATCATAAATACTTCCATTATTTACGATGAAACTATTTTCATCGTGAATATTTGAAAACTTAAAATTAAAATAATTATTTTATTATTTGTGATGATTAATTTCATCGTAAATAATATGTAATTACAATGAAATTTTATTTTCATCGCAAATATGCATCTATTTACGATGAAAAATAATTTTCATCATAAATAATTTATTATTAGCGATGAATTTATTTTTTCATCGTAAATATCCTTATTGGCGATGAAAGATATTTCCATCGTCAATAAATTCGTCACAAAAATTCTCTTTTTTTTGTAGTGCGACTTGTTTTTATCCATATGAATCTATTTCATAGAATCTCTAATCATATTGGTGGGTTACCATCACTCTTGATCTTTGATATAGGCATAAGTCATATTCCTCTCGATGTACTTTTTACTAGTTTTTTTATCTAGTGGCTTAGTTAAAGAATCCACTAAGCTCATTTCTAACTTCATATAGTTAAGTGATATCACACAACGTTTAAGTAACTACTTTACAATATTATGTCACAGTCATATATACCTATTTTTCTCATTATAGACATTACTTTTTGCTGTGACTGTAGTAACCTAGCAATCATAATGCATCGACACTGAGGGTGTGAATTTTATCCATAATGGAATATCTGCAAAAAAATTTCTTAGCCAATCAGCTTCAGCTCCCGCCACTTCTAAGATAATAAACTCAAACTCCATAGTGGATTGAATAATAACAGTTTATTTAGCAGATTTTCAAGATATAGCACCCCTACCAAGAGTGAAGATATAGCCACTAGTGGACTTTGTCTCATTTAAATTAGTGATCCAATTAGTATCACTGTACCTTCAAGTATAGCAAGAAATCCACTATACATAATATCATAGTCTATTATACCTTTCAAACATCTCATCAACCAAATTAAAGCATTCTAGTGATCTTGATAGGACTGTGTGTATATTATCTACTCAGTCTACATACATCATAAGCAATATCAATTCGAGTATAATTCATTAAGTGCATTAAACTTCCAATTATTTGGTTATATTCAAACTGAGATATACTATTACCTTTGTTTCTCTTTAATTGTGAATTAGCATCAAAAGGTGTGGAAACAAGTTGACTTTCAAATGCCCAAATTTTTTAAGATTTTTTTAGTGTAATATTCTTGCGATTGTATTAAACCTTTATCTAACCTAACTATTTTTATTCTCAGAATTATGTTAGCTTCACCTAAGTCTTTTATATCAAAATTTGATGCAACAAGTTTTTTTGTCCTTTCAATAATTTCTTATTTAGTTCCAAAAATGAGGATATCATTAACATATAAGCTATGAATAATATAATCATTATTTTCAAGCTTAGTATACACACATTTATCATCATCAACATATGAATAACCATAAGATAACAATATCTTATCAAATTTC
Organism: Elaeis guineensis; assembly: GCF_000442705.2. Classification (NCBI taxonomy): domain Eukaryota; kingdom Viridiplantae; phylum Streptophyta; class Magnoliopsida; order Arecales; family Arecaceae; genus Elaeis; species Elaeis guineensis. The sequence goes on from NC_025993.2 coordinate 145,195,123, forward strand.
TTGTGATATTGCTTAGGACCTTAGGTGCTTGTTTTAATCCATATAAGGATTTCACAAACTTACAAACCTTTTTTTCCTGATTAGGAGCTACGCAACTTCAGGTTGAATCATGTAAATTTCTTTTTCAAGATCACCATTTAAGAATACAGTCTTTATATTCATTTGGTGAATAATAAGGTTATTTATGGAGGCTAAGACAAACAACATTCTAATAGAAGAAATTTCAGTTACAGGAGCAAAAGTATCAAAATAATTTATGTTCTTTTTCTGAGTATAGCCTTTAGCAACTAATCTTATTTTAAACTTATCAATACATCCATCAGGTTTTATTTTCTTTTTGAAGATCCATTTACACCCAATAGGTTTAGATCCTGAACAAAAACCTACTAGTTCCCAAGTATGATTTTGTATAATAGTTTCTATCTCACTATTTATTACTTCTTTCTAGAATGGTGCATCTAGTGAAGTTATCACTTCATTATAAGTTCGTGGATCATTATCTATCAAGAATGTATAAAAATCATCCTCTAGGTTGGTTTCTTTTCTTTGCTTTTTACTAATCCTCAATTCTATATGAATGTTGTCATTTTTATCATTCTCATATCATTATTAAAAATTTTATATGTTCTTTCTACAATAACTCTAAGAGGAAAGATATGCTAAAAAAACTCATTATTTTTAGTCTCACCTATTGTGGGTTCAAGCATATCACTTTTAAGCATAAGAAATCTACACGTAATACTATAAAAAGTATAACCAATAAACATGCAATTAGCAGTTTTAGGACCTAATTTTCTTTTCTTTAGATCAGGCAACATCACCTCAGCAACACACCCCCACATTTTCAAATATTTTATGTTAGATGCATATCCTTCCATAATTTATTAAGGTTTTTTTCAACTTATAGAGAATTCTATTTTGTATATGACAAGCTGATAGAATTGCTTTCTTTTGTATTTTCGTTGTTACTTGTAATTGCTCCATGGCTTCGATAATTTCTCGATCAAGCATCCTGTCCCAAATTCTTCTTGCAGTATGATTTACTTATTTTTAAGATTTTTAATAGCTTGTAATACTCATTGATTTGAGATCTAATATCTTCTACCACATACTTCTTGTTGCTAGTTTTTTTTGTTGAGGTCAAAAAATAGGCCACTGGCCTTGCACGGTGAGACTGGAGTGACCTACAAAATAAGTGTAGATCAAAAATTTTTGTTTCGGCAAGGATCCTCCGACGTTCAAGTCAGAAATCAGAGAATAATATGAGCAGTAATTGATTCTCTGAGAGAGATCATTTATCTGGATCCTCGGGGCTTTAGTTATTTATAGAGAATGTGGTTGAGTAATCGTGGGAATATACAATTTTGAGGTGGTCGAGTTGTTGGACTTGCTGTTAGTGGGTGAGATATTCTAGCCCTTATCTACTCCTACGAGATATGAGGAGTTGGTTGTGATTAAACTTATCCACTTGGGGTGGACGCTGCTGCACGTATCAAAGAACCGACTGGCCAAGGCAACGAAGGAAACTTACGTGCCAGATGGGCCACACAACTGATTGGGTACAAATGAGTCTGCTCCATATATCTCAGCTCGGTGTTTGGGTCGGAAACAATGGTGATAGCACAATGATCGGAGGCACGAATGATAGCACAACAGATCACCAATGACAGCACAACAGATTACCAATGACAGCACAATAGATCCAAGGTATTTATGGTACCACCGTAATACTTCTTATTCATGGATTTCTAGATCTCTTTAGCCTCTTTATAAGAACAATAGGCATCAAAAAGATCATTGGCTAAGGTATTGGGAATGGTGTACCTACAGACCTTATTAGTATGTTCCTAAGACCTCAATAAGTTTTCATAATTTTTAGTTCCCTCCTTAGGTTTTGATTCAGTCAAGGCAAAAGCTAAATCAATCATATCTAGAGTAAAGAAAATCTTTTCCTACTATCTTTTAAAGTGAGTTCCACTAAAGGTTTCAATTTTTGAAGTTCAGGAAAAACTTTAGTAGTGATAAGGAGCATCCGTTTTCAAATCTACCCTTAAGAATGTTAGAAAAAAAAATAGAAAATGGATTAGAATAAAAATTTCTAGATAAAAATACTTATCGTCTGAGGTATAATATCACTACTCTTAAGGATAGATTTCACCCCTCAAAGAACAAATCTCGATGTAACAGGCTCCTAGGCGATGACCCTCCTAAGATACAATATACGCATCTCAATCATGTGCACTCATAATGTGATGTCACAGGAACATACAACTTTCTTTGATTCGAAAAATTGTGATAGAACTTTATATGAAAAAAACTTTTTGAAAATGGAGAATAAGCTATGAAGGCTATTAAAGAAAGATAAGAAAATTATATTTGGATGCAAGAGCATTGACCTATTTAAAGGCATGGACCACTATACAAGAAAGGAATGAGATTTATGATTAGAAAATTTTAATCCTTAAAACAAGTCATTTTAACATTCAAAACCGGATTTGGGGGCTTGTGAATTAAAACCAAAATTCTTACAATCATTGATTTTGAAAACTATCATGATCATAGCATAATAGGGAATAAAATATCAGGATAATCATTGATTTTTTAAAACTGTCATAACATAATAGGAAATAGGATATCATGGTAATCAATGATTTTCTAAAACTGTCATAGCATAATAGACAATAGAATATGAGATTCAAACAGGTGCGAACAAGACTAAAAATAATCTTGCAAAGATTTTGCACCATATACAAAAAAATCATGATTGATATAAAACAAGCAAACCACCCCATGGTTCTAGGCTATGATGCTATCATGCATATTTTGGACTTTTGAAATATTAAAATAAATTCAAAACATAACCAAGTCTAGATACATGCATATGTCGTCCATGCATATGTGCATATATATATATATATATATGTCATACATGAAGATTGCATTTAATGTGACCTCTAATATTAAGTTTTGTCATGAAAATTAAATTTTTATTAAAAAATAAAATCCAAAACATCAATGGTAGTCATTTGGATTGTGCTTGATGGTGCAGTGGTGTTAGAGACAGTGATTATAGGTGGTTTTTGTTTTTCAAAAACTTTGAAAGCCTAATTATTTTAGTTTCCACAATTTCAAAAAATTGAGAAAGGGCTTTCAAAAAGTTGAACATGAAAATTGATCGAACACAATTTATTCTCTAATTTCATGTTTTTAAAAATAAAAAAAATTGAAAATGAGAAAGTAGAGGTGATACTAAATAGGAATCTTTTTTATTCTGAGAATATGTAAAAAAGAAAAAAAAAACTTTTAGAGTGGCCATTAGAACTAAATATCAAATAGACCTAATTTACCAACTCTATTTACTGTTTTGAAAAAACCTGTTTTATTATGTGTATGTCGAACAACAATCCTTAGCAATGTAGAAAGTCTGGTTTTTTATTTGCAAAAATTGTTTTGTACAATCATATTAGTGCTTTCATCTGACCTCATTTATGCCACTAAACTAGCTCTGAGTTGTGCTTGATCTCTCTTTGAAATTGCTTGGCCTTTCTAGTGAAGCGCCAGCCTATTTTTGCAACAAGTACTTGTTTGGATCATATAGCAGGATCTGGAATGAATTTGCTGCTAAATTCATGGATTGTAAAGTTCATTTGGACATGACTTATATTAACCCAAACCCTCCTCCTCCCCTCAAATCCTACATGAAAGAAAAAAAAGACCTCAATGTTGCCTCCCCCACCACACGGCCCCCCCCCCCCCCCCCTGCAGAACAGCATGTCCATGGGCTAGGATTTAGGTCTAAACAAGTCCTAAATGGAAAAGTTGTCCATTAATCTATTGATGGTGGCAACATGGAACTATTTGGATATGTGGAGATGCGCCTAGGTGCAACAAATATCTTGTTAATTGGTTGTATTTGATTGTCTTAGAAGTGGCCTAAGGTGCTTATTTGCTATCTTCAATTTGGTATGAAGGATGAATTATAGAAAGGATAGAGAAGGACAGATGGATGAAAGAAAGAATGGATGGATTTTTTTTCATTCTTTTGTATGTTTGGTGAAATATGGAAGAATAGATGGGAATAATTTTCTCTTCTATTTGATATAAAATAAATAAGAAGGATGATGAGAGATAATTTTCTCTTCTAAATTATTCTTTAATAAAAAAATATTATATTGAGGTGGGATGTGGGTCTCTTATCTAGTACAAGAGTTTTGTCAAAGGGTTTTTTATATGTATACCCTCCCAAACATTCAAATTTATATAAATACCATTTCAAAATTGATATCTGCACGTATATCCTCATAAAATATCTTTTTTTACATATGTACCCATATCATCTAACATCGTTAAAAATTAACAGTTTAAAATTAAAATGACTAAAATATCCTTATGGATAGATATGTAAAAAAAAAATTTATAAAGATATATATGTAAATCATAATTTTATGAGAGTATTTACATAAATTTGAATATTTAGAAGGATATACATGCAAAAAATTCTTAACATAAATACACCTCTCTTGATTTGTTAATTTTTTTTTTATTCTAATAGAAAAAAATTAACATATATAACTAAAATAATAAATTTATTTAAGTTATTAATTTATATAGATAAAATAATCTTTTTATCAAATGATAGATCAAAATTATTTTATCTAGAAAATAAAGAGATCGTAATCATCCATATTTCCTCTAATATATAATAATATACTTACAAGAAAAATATCTAAATCTGATATTAGATGAATAGCTTATATATTTATATAGAATGGATATAGTTATGAATTTGGATGTTATATAATAATAAAAATTTATAATTTTATTATATTTTATTTTAAAAATTTTTATCGAAAATATCTTTGTGAAGTGTATAAGATATATCATGTTGTTATAAGATAGGCATAATCGTCCTATCTTGTATAAAAATAAAATATAATAAAATATTTTAATATATAAGATATTATATAATATCATCATTATGTTGTTATATTATATAATATGTTACTATATTATAGAATAAGAAGATTTGAATACATCTAGATGAATAGATAAAAATTAAATTAAAATTTTTTGTGTGTACATCCTTCCAAACATTCAAATTTATATGAATATCCTTATAAAATTATTATTTATATATATACCCTTATAAATTTTCTTTTTGCACATCTACCCAAAAAGATATTTTAGTCATTTAAATTTTAAATTATTAATTTTTTAATGATGTTAAATAATATAGGTACATATGCAAAAAAATAAGAAAAAAGAAGGAAATATATGCAAAATAAGTATTTTATGAAGGTATACATACAAATATTAATTTTGAAAGGATATTTATGCAAATTTAAATATTTAAGAGTGTATACACGTAAAAAATTCTTTATCAAAATATTAATGAAGAATAATTTTGTCAATATAGAAACTCATCCCTTATATACTCTATGGGGATCCAAATTGATGGGTCATAATAGATGGATAATTTCTTTTTTTCATCTATTTTTTCTAAATTTTTTTTGAATCAAATGATTGATGAGGCCATTCATTCTTCTAACCTCTTCTATCCTTCCTCTGATAACCCCAACCATACATTTGTGTGTGTTTGTGAAAAGATTGGCCTTTCTATTAATACTAATATTAAGTGCCTCATGTGAGAGAAAAGATTGCATCCCATTAAAATCAATCTCTTTTGAGTCATAACCAATGATGTCCTCCTATCTACGCCATAAGATGGTATATATTGAATAGATTATTCAGCACAATTTGTGAAAGATTTAAAATTTCAACTATAATATTTTCTGACCTAACGTCATATTTTAGAACAAACTTTAACGCCACAACAGAATGTGGACCATATAAAACAGAAATTCGCTGAATTGCACCAACCACATTAATCGTGAAAAATATGTTCCTGCCACGTGCCCTGCCAGCTATTTCGGACTTAGTCTTGATTCCGGGTTTGGATCCGCAGATTTGGGTTGGTTAAGCGGAGAAAATCCAAATCCGAGACGTGATTTTTCTGAATGTTTACCGGTTGGTGATCGTATCCACCATCCCTGATTCGAGTTCTCCGCCATTTCTCGACCGTTGCCTCCCCTGGTCGGTTCACAGAACCTGTTCCTAAATCTCCATTCATCCTCCTTCCTTCCAAAAAGTTATCCATCCTCACCGGCGTTGGATGTTAAGGAGGAAGAAGAAAAAACTAGAATTCTCTCTCTCTTTTTTTTTTTTCCATTCCATCTATTCTTTTCTCTCCTCTAACACGTCTATTTCTCTCCCTTCTCTCTCCCAAAGAGTAAGAACAAGAAACTGGAATTCTTTCTTCCATCTAATTTTCTTTCTTTTCTAACACCCAGTCCATTTGAGTGTCTCACTCCATCCCTTCTTGACCCAATATTTCTGGAGCTTAATAGCCCTTATGGAGACCATCTCCAAACCCTCTCAAGAACTCCCCTGCATCCCCCCTCCTCCCACCCAAGAAGACCACATCACCCCAGTGCTCAAACCGGCGGCGTCGGAGGAGCGAGCCCGGCGGCGGAGGAGGGAGGTCAGCTCCAGATATTTATCACCAACGCCGCCGAATTCACGATCGTCCATTCCCATTCCTTCCTCTCCTTTCCTGTTTCCCTTTTCTGGAGACCCCCGTTTCCCTCACCTCAAGAAACATCATCGCCTAGAGAAGCATCCACGGGACTTGGAAGTCCCTCCATCAAGCACTACCGATGAGACGGAACCCTCTTCATGCTACGCCGACGAGAACCGGCCGGCGGCGGAGGCGAAACAAATCTTGGCGACTCCTCTGGCATTGGGGATCCAAACCAAGGCCGTCGGAACGGAGCGGAAACGGGCTGTAAGGGTAGTCGGTGAGAATGGCGTCGAGGAGCAGCAGCCACAATCAAGGAAGCCGAGGATTGGCACTCCAATGATAAATGCAGGTTATCGGGCGAGTTTGAGTAATAATTGCACTCCAAAGCAGTCATCCTTGAAGAGAATTGTAGCTCCGGGGATCAAATTGCCCGGGTTTGTCAGCCCGGCTCGAGTGAGTCCTTTCCCTTTGGAGGAAGATAGCAGCAGTGGGTCGGTCAAAACATCGTTGGAGAGTTCTTCTACCGATCCCTCTGAAGCTGAATTGCATTGTGTGAGTGGCCAGGGTGAGTTCTGCAAGAACCCTCAACTTCTGGTTCAGAAGAATTCAATAATACAGGCAGGGTCAGAACACCTACCGACCAAGTCAGTGAAGCAGTTGCCAGAGAATGGGGGCTCCGGCAGGCACGATACCATCAAGGATTTTGGTCGAAGGATGTCATTCTCTTTCTGCCACCGCTCGCTGAATTTGGCTCTGTCAAATTGTCAGCAGCCTCCCTTCAATCCAACCAACTCTGTGGATAGACCTTTCGTTGCTTCGAAATCTCAAGTCAGCACGGCAAGGTCAGTGGCACTTGGTCTGCCTCCCCAACCACCAAGCACAAAGCCAAGGATGGACTTCAAGAAGGGAAAAAAGTCGTCAAACTGTCAAGAAGACATTCATGCCCTGCGCCCACTCAATAACGGTTATCTTCAGTGGAGATTCATCAATGCAAAAGCCCAGGCAGCAGTTCATGCTCGGACCATTGCAGCAGAGGTTAGTTAATTTCTACCATTCCTAAGGTATCCTATGAGATCTGTAGGTATAGCTTCATGAGAACGCTGGAGAAGGAACATTTTGATATAACTTTTACAGGTGTAATGCCATTAGATACCTTGTTTGATTTCGTGGTCTAATTTTAAATTTATTTCACAAGGAAACAGTAATATATATAGATTAAAGATGATGCTAAAAATGTCATCATGCTGTATATGGTTTTAACCGTCAGAGTAGCAATTCAGTATTGTAATTCCTTTACCAAAGAAAAACGGTGTTTCCTGGATAGTTTTTTATCTTTGTTTTTAGTGGTCTAGAACTTTTCCTGATTGGCAGGTTCAGAATGGAAACTTTATTTGATAATTCCTTAGACTTTATGGTTTTCCTCCCATGATTTATTGCTTGCTTTCTTTCTTTATGTGTGTAATTATGGATTGAATTAATCAACTTATTTTCTGCAGAAATCACTTTATAGCCATGGACTTAAGTTATCAGAAATGCGAGATTCTGTTGTGGTGAAGAGGATTGAACTTGAACAGGTTAACAGAACAAGGAAGTTGCAAGCCATCATTGAAGATCAAGTAAGGCCAAATAATTTATTGATTAACTTTTGATATACCTTGCATTTTAGATTTGCTATGTGATTTCTTGGAATTCTTCACAACATAATATTTGACATTTAGGAGAGATAATGAAAAATGCCGTGTTTCTTTTTTATCATCATTGTGTTAATCATGTTGAATGCCACAAAGGTTGACCATCCTGCGTATATTCATGTTCAGTTGGATAGCATCAAGCTATTTTTGTGTGATTGAATTTATCAAATATAGTTGACTATATCAGATCAAATATCTCATCAAATAATTAGTTGGTTGGTGAAGTTACAAACCACACCCCCCCCCCCTCGGGCTCTTCATTTAATAACTCAAATCATCATGTGAGTTGTGAAATTAATGTGTCTTCTTTTTGCTCAGGCTTGATGTCTCCACTTGACCAGCCTAAAGATAATCGTAATCAAATGATCCGAGACCTCAGTTAGTAAAGATCACAGCATCAACATCTAGGAATGTCTTTCTAATAGTACCTTTGGAGGCGGTGACCTTGTTATAAAGGACATATCTAGAATTGATTCTAAAATTACATGAGATGTTCCTCGTTAGCACCTGTGAGATTATCCTCCTGTTAAGTGTTAACACCTCTAACCTGTCAGAGATAGTAATTCTTGTGTTCCAAGGTCGTCAGCTTTATGTCCTCTTTGTTTTGATTTTCTGCCTGAAGTCTGGATGATAGAGGACATCTTTATGCATATTTGTTTTAGTAACATCCCCAAAATCTGTGGAGCTTAGTTTTTTGATGGAATAACGATAAAAAAAGTAATTGTAATATTGTTCAGCTGGTTTGTTCAGACAGGTTTGTCTGGTCTAGGATGATGCTTTTGATTCAACATTTAGATGTCCTATTTGCTTCTGCTCTTCTCTCCCAATAGGGGATTAATAGCAATTTTATACATCTTCTAATCACCATTCCCTTGCTAAGGAAGTGCTTTCCTTTATGACTACAAGAAGTTTTACTTGATTTTTTTAACAAATGGTAGTCTTGAAATTGTGAGAACTGTTTAAGAAAGTGAAAAAGAAGAGGAACTACCTTGAAAGTTAATGAGAAGCTAAATTTAAGCTTGTTAGCTTTTAACTATTAACATCCGTTCCACCACGATGGTATGTTTAAGAAAAAATATTATTTGGTTTTAGTTTGTTGGAGATCCATATGGTTGTGGTTGGAGTAACATCTATTAGCCATATATCAATGAAAACATTATTACAAGATAAAATCAATTTACTATTTACAAAAAGAGGTTTAAATTATTTTTTGTATGATATGAAGTATAAAAAATACAACAATGAGAATCATGGGAGTACAAGTTTGCATCAATTTCACTATCTAATTAAATCACTAGGTATTAAAATTTATCCTTTTGGTGGTAAAAACCATTCTAGGTTAAGTACAGACTGCACAGTAAACATCACTTGGTCTTTGCTTTCTGGACACTCTTCATGCTTGTTTAACCAACCAAAATATCACAACATTAAGAGGCCTCAAAATTGTTGGTTGTTGTTGAGAATCCTAAAAAGCAAACTTGTTGGGCCTTTGCAAGTCACATGGTTTAAACCTAATAAATGATTCTCAAATAATTTCTGAGCTTCCTCGTTTTTTTGATCTTCTTATGACATCTTTGGGGGAAAAAAAGCTTGTATAGTTGCATCATTTTATCGGACAATCAGATGAACTACGTGCTGAGTGTGCATTGGTTTATGGTTTCATGGACAATCCAGTGAATATGCATTTGATATGATTTCACGTTCCATACCATTTTCAGTTATAATTTTACTTTCTCATTTCTTTTTCCTTCTACGGTATTCTTTTATTGGGTGTTCTTCTTTGGCAATCGTATATTGCTACATTGGTTGGTCCTTAATATCCAATGTAGAAATAGTTTTGGTTTGTGGGGGGGTGGGTGGGGGGGTTGGAGAGAGTGCACTGCGGTTGCCGTTTCCTGAAGACTGGGTGAGATTTCTAGCTTGCAAGTAGATTAGTTGCCCAAAGCTATGAAGATACAAGAGCTGGTGGAATGGCAAAGTCTAGATTGCAAGTTCCACATTAGCCATTTTCTTTGTTGAATACTCTGTATTTTTCAAGTGAATGAAATGTAACTCTTCAGTCTTACATATTTTTAACCAGTTGATGTAAAACAAAGTTTAGTTTAAGAAAAGGCAAAAAATACATGTTGGCGGCTCCTCCATGGCTCCACCTTAAAATCCTATAAGCTCATTCATTTTCCTTTTACTGTTTAGATGCCATATTTGGATCAATGGACTGCTGTTGAAGGAGATCATTCAAGTTCTCTTTCAGGGGCCATAAAGGCTTTGCAGGATGCTTCACTTCGACTTCCAGTAATTGGGGATGTGAAGGTGATTATCTGTAGGCTTTGTCTTCATTTTCTACTCCTTGTCATTGGTTTCTATTTTTACTCAAGGCTTACTGTAAACTATGTATTGTCAATGTGCAGGCAGATATCAGTGAGCTTGATGAAGTTCTGCAATCTGCATTGGAAATGCTGGAGGAATTATCTTCTTGTGTTGAGAGGTTTCTACCACAGGTATGCACGAGAACATTTTATTTTAGACCAAATTTATTTCAAATTAATAGGCACATAGGAGAGCAGCTTAGATGTTATTGATAAGCTAATATGCAATCTCCAAGAAGTGAGTTGGGCATGGATCCTTGGGAAGAATTTTTTACGCTATGCGTATGAAAATGTTACAGATTGGGCATGTATAAATCATGCCAGTCGGGGGCATGAAAATTAGATTAGAAACTCTGAGTTGCTTTTTATCATTTTAACTTAAGTTTCAGGACTAAAGCTAATGATGTTTTTCAAGCTCTTGATTTTGATTTGAAAGAATCATGCCTTTATATGTCTATCGTTCTTGTTTTCTGTGTGCATTTATACATGTGGAGTGTGTATAGACTCTTTAATGTAGTAATATTCTTGGCATAGGTGGAAGAGGTGGAAAATGTAATCTCAGACCTTGCAAGCATGGTGAGCAGAGAAAGAGCATTATTTGAAGAGTGCAGGGATCTCATATCCATGGCATATGAGTTGCAGGTGTGCCTCCGTAATATCTTTCTTATAATCTAGTGCTCACTCTTGAAGCATCCATACAGTTTTTTCTCTCTGTTTCTCAATGCACTTACTAAGGCAAGCATCAGTTCTTGTGCCACATACCCATATATACATGTATTATGTTGTTTGCGATCTTAAACTAAAAAAATGTCTGTATATGTTATATGGTTGTTTCTTTCTTCTAATTGATTGACCAATTTATGTTGCTAGTGCATTAGTAACAAAATTAAGGAAATTAGCGGGATCAACAAATTCCTGTTTGTTGTTGTTATTCAGGTGAAGGAGTGCAGCTTAAGAAGCCAACTAGTTCAACAAAAGCAGAACCGTGTAAGGTGAAGCAAGATGGATGTTAATACTTGATAGTATTATAGAAAACTGCTTTTACACAATCACATTTCTTCCAGGTCTCTAAGAGCCTACACCATAGTGAGAAGACAATTTTTTTGGATGAATTACACATTTCTCATCTAAATAAGATAAGCCAAATGCCGGAAGGCTTACTTGTATAGAGTTGATCCATTCTTTCAATTTTAGAGGGCCTGATGAGTTCAATAATGAAGCAGATTTGAGCAAAAACAGTTCTTGTCTGAACATTATTCCATCCATTACCCAGTAAAAGTTTTTTTTTTTTTTTTATTGTCACAATACATGGTGAGATCTCTTCAACAAGTACAGATGAGTCTGCAAATGGAAAGTAGGTGAGCTAAAAATTCATTTGTAACCATTCTTCTCAAGGCTTTTCTAATGCTTATCAGAATAGCAGTTTGATTTTCGGTTCTTTATTATACTTGTACTGTTGCTTGAATGGAAAGTTAATGTGCAATTTAAGATTTCTCCAACTAGTGGAGAAGAGCCTGCCAAAACAATGAATGAAATCTAATACTTCTTTCGATTTTTTGAATGTTTTGGCTCCTAAATTTTATGCTTTGTTCGTGCTAATGAGAAAATGTATCTCAAAAGTGTAATTGATGGGCTTTGAGTTTCTTTGTTGAAGGACATATTGAATGTTACATCGCAACTTGCAAATCCAGTAGAATCAGATTTTGGCAGGCTTATGATGCTGTTGCCACTAGCTTGTATTTCTGAAACTTATATGAAACCCAAATAAGTTGCTGCTTCCTTACCGTGTGATACTCTACCCAAGCCATGACCGCGAGTGTCAGGACTCATGAACTAAGCTAGCAGAGCATAGGCTGGTTTGACTTTCTGCTCTGGTGATTTGGTAACAAACCATCTGATAGCACATGAAACAGAAAACAGGCTGCCCAACCTGATTGGCATTCCTGTAGCTAGCTTTGATCAAGTTTCTATAATCTTATTTTCAGAGTTACATTATTGCTTGCTAGTTAACTGTTAAAACCATATTTCACTTCTGCTCTTCAGCCTTAAAATCCATTTATGATCACTTTGTGTGATCATCAACGTAAAATAGCTTTTCCTTTTGTTACTTGAGTTTCAGAGAACAGCATTGCAGGTGCTACCAATCATCTCAGAGAAATGATACAAGGGTTACCAGTACTTGGAGGAACGCTCCATTTTTTAACACCAAAGTTTCCCCATTTGAAAGAGGGTGCCTTGGAATCTCCTTGGGCTAGGAGATTTTTTTTAAGGCAATGCCATGCAGGTGCACAGAGGGTGGCAACAAATACATGAGAGGAAGAACGAATGGCTGCAAACTTTCTATTGATTGATTAGCTAGATCTGGGATGTTTGAGGCTGCTGATTGAGAGCTTGCATGGCCGTCTTGGCTGACTTTTTCTAATCTTTTTTTACACATGTCTGCAGCTAGCATTGCATCGCTGTGGATGCCTTTTGTCGTGGCTGAAACAGCTGCTCTGTTAATTATGATACAAATATTGATCAAAGTCCTTCACCCTCATTTAGATAGCTTGATTAATGCAATCCCAACTTTTGGCTGGTGTTTTCTTCTTCTTCTTCTTCTTATTATTATTAAGGAGAGCAGTACCTAAAATAAAAATCATGCATTTATTAGATTATAGAGTATTTACTAAGGGACTCCTAGATGAAGGGGTAGAGGGAGTTGGAGTTTCTTCAATTTTGTTCTGTTCATTTCCTTTCATAAGGTTAGTGCAGCTCATTCCATGCCATTTTTCTCTCTTTCCTTTTTTTAGTTGTCCTGTATTTTTATTTCATGTAGTTCAGCGGTATGATGGTAGTGGTGTAGATGGAGATCCAGGGTCTTTTAAGGATGGAGACAGTTCTTCACGTTATCTGGCTGCATAGAATTTTGCCGCAAAAAAAGTCCACTTCATAATTGATTTTACAAGAAAAATCAGATGTTATCATTATTATTATTATTATTGCAATCCCATCCATATTTTGCTTCTCTTGAACTTCTCTTGTATGCATTTCATTTATATCGTGGCTGAAATATGTATGGGGCTAAAATCATGCTTAGCTCAATGCAATGAGCTTGGTAAGGCGTAGGAGGCTACAAGGCATTGGGGGCAAAGAAGAAATAGGGCTCATGGATAAATATGACATTATATGATATAGCAAAGAAGGGAGAGATGTTGAAGATAAGGAATGGATGGCGAGTGGTCGCAATGGAGGGTGGTGGAATCAAAGTGGTGGGATTGGGAAAGGGGAGGCAAGTGGCCAAGGATGGCAATTTTAGCGGACCCATTAGGTATCTAATCCGACCCAACCTAAATAGGATGGATTTTACTTGACCCAATTAGAATCCGAGGTAAGTGTGGGTTCCTGAAAAAAGATACTTGAAGCGGGTTTGGTTTGAGTATAGGTTATGATATACTTTGTTCTGAACCTCATCTGATATAATTTTAATTTAATTTTTTCTTTCAAAATTATAATTATTTTTAATGTTTACATAATGAGTTCCTTATTCGACTCGATCTGATCCATATTTCTACTTGATCCGACCCAATCCATATTTCTACTTGATCCGACCCAACCTGACCCAAGGTTGTTACGGCATAAGCATAGGTATGAGGGTTTTAATTGCATGGTAGAAATAGTATTGACCCATCTGATCTATACCCAACCTGTTGCCATCCCAACAAGTGGCGTTCTCGTTGCTTAGGTGAAGTTGACTTTGGTGGAGAGAAAGGGGAGGTAATAGATAGGGTGATGGGCTAGGATAGAAAGGAGGAGAGGGGCGTTGGTGGGTAAAGGTGATGCAAAGGTTAATAAGAGAGCACGTGTGGTGGTGGCAAGGGTAGGAGAAGAAGATGATAGAGGTGGCGCTGAGTTTTGGAGGACATATTATCCATATTAGTACATATATGTAGATTGATATCTATATACCATGTGCATTGATACACACCTTCTAGCAGATGGCACATATAATATATAGTGACACATATGTCTTTTTGTAGGTAGGTTTTTTCCATCTCACCCACACTCTACCTACACCAAGATGTCAATACAAGCACCTATGGTTTTGTTTCTCGACAATGCATTTTTTACTGGATTCGATACATTAACAATCTTTGTCAATACATAATTTATTTATAATAAACTAGGCACAATACTCTAATACACATAAACTCGTGTATACATAATATGTTACTTAGTAAACACTCAGAATTTTGGTCATACTAATGCTAGTCTCGGTGCACACCTAATTTTTACTCAATATATGCATGCCTTTTCTTGATATGTTATTATTTACACTATCAAGCTCTATTATGTATACTTGTCTAGTATTAGATAGATACATTGTTATAGATATATGTTGATGATACATAACTATTGTACGTGGACATTTGCTTTTCATTGTTGATATCTCAGGGCCTTCTTATATTCCTAGGCAATGTCTAGATGACTAACTCTTGCAAAATTCAAGTGAAGTTCCCCCACCAAGACTGAAGATGTTGCACCAACAAGGTCTTCTCAAAAATCCTCTCCCATGTCTTTTCTTTCCTTAAATTGGCTAGACCACCATGCACCCTTTCACAGATGGCATTGCTCTCTGGTTTCCACTTTCCTCCTCATCCTTGCCCACCACATAAACCATCGTGTTCTCCTCCCTTTCCCTACTTAATAAGGAGGTGGATGAGGTAGAAGATGATGTATCACCCAGAAATAGAGATGGCAATGGGTCGGGTCAACCGATATCCGTACTCATCCTATTAGAAAAAGAATCATATCTGTACCTATCTTATATCCATTTTGGGTCGGATCGGATTATGCTCTAAGATGGATCAGATCAGATTGGATATATTTGAATCGATCTCCCCTTCTCTATTCTCCATCTCTATCATGGCCTCACCAACGCTCACTACCCCACTTGGCTATCCCCAAACCCTACAAACTATCATGCTTCCATCAAGATTAAGCTCTCAAAACCTAAAGGGACCAACTCACACCGCCACAACTCGCACAAAATCCCATATGCTTGAGAAAAAACTCCAACTAAAACCTAAAAACCCCTTCGATCTCTCTCAAGTGGTCTCCTTCCACACAAATCTTTGAACAAGAGAATGAAATGAAAATAAAAAGAAGCAAAAAGGGAAAAAAGGATCAATCTATGTGGGAAAAGGTCTTAACTTTTAAACTTTTCCATCTTTCCATTGCTTAGA
Organism: Elaeis guineensis; assembly: GCF_000442705.2. Taxonomy (NCBI): domain Eukaryota; kingdom Viridiplantae; phylum Streptophyta; class Magnoliopsida; order Arecales; family Arecaceae; genus Elaeis; species Elaeis guineensis. The sequence continues at coordinate 145,210,985 of NC_025993.2, forward strand.
TTGATTTTTCCTAAGTTTTTCATTGGTGTTCCTCTATTTTTTCGATCATCAAGAGTCTCAGTCAGATAGGAGGCATAGAGTGGCTGAATAGGGAAGCTTA